>NC_085138.1:425701264-426901264 GCF_035046485.1 Aedes albopictus
AAATAATAGCAAACATTTGTTCTTGAACCATCTAACCAATAGCAAAATATGATATTTGAAGATCAATGAAATAGCTCACTGCTATTGGTTAGATCTTACCAAGAGCTAAATGTGCTATGATGATGATGTTCCAGGAGTAAAATTGAGATGTCATTTTCAGTACTTTTACCTCTTATCTCAAACAAACAAATATCACTTTTTGTTCTCCATATCAAAATATGCTATTAATTAGCTCTTTTCCTCTGCTCGGGTAGCTTCTGCTTTCTGCTACTAATCGATCCGCCATCTATTGAGAGTTTGAACAGTTTTATTGTGGTAATAATGAATGCCAGAAGGATTACATATATGAGAGTTTTGTTTATTCTTTAAATCTGGCTTTAAGATGTAAACTATAAAACATTTCATCAATGGTTTTCATAAAAGTAGACAGAAAACTGTGAGTTTTAATTATTGCTGTAATGAAACCCTAATATAAATCAATCAAAACCAATCAGCAATGAAATTGTTACTTGGGCCATCACAGTGCAACGGAGAAATCTTTCCCTATGGTTGTGAAATACAATATTAAAAATGCAGAAAATCGCACTCATTTGCTTGCATCCTCTCTAGACGAAGACAACTGTAAACAAACATTTTTTTATTCTTCAATCACTTAACCTAATTTACAGCTCAATTGTCCACTAGGGCACTGCGTGAGCGATTCCAATTGGAAGCTGTACATACACTTTATACAGCGCCTAAATGTATTCTATTTCTAATTGTACTACATCGAACTGGTTGCCTTTGCGCTGCTTTCACTCTCTACCCTATCATGGTAGAATGATGAGCACGAGGATGTTGATGTGTGGCTGTTGGTTGTTCCTGTTTCCAGTCCGATTGGGGGTCCATTATGGGTTGCCGCTCGCCGATGTCCAAGAATCCGGGTTCATTTGAGCCATGGGCTCAGAAGAGGGTCAGTGTCAGCTGCTCTCAGGGGGAAAGAGCAACTGACGAAAGTGCCGGGGCTTAAACAAACATTTATCCGACGGGAAAAAGCGATTGATTTGATTAATTGGGCAGCTTTTCTGTAGTGATGAAATCCAACTTTGAAGTGTCGCTGAGCTTTTGTGGGGTGTGAGTTGAAGGTGGTTTCAACAAGTGAATCTGGCGAAGCGAAAATTGAACGATGATGAAAAGCATTTCGGCTAGATGCCTTGGTGAAATTTCCGTTGTCGTACGCAAAACGAGAAAAAATGTCAACTCGTAATTGGAGTAAAATTGAAACTTGAAGTTTTTACGTACTCATGCGATTTCCAGTACTACATCTTTTTGCTTTCATTTGATGAGCCAATGGCCAAGACAAGTTGTTTTTTTTACCGTCTGACATGACAAGAATTAGCGCATATGACGAAGTAGATTTTTTCCCTACCTGTTTTTATATTTTTATCAAAAAATACAGGATATTTGGGGTTCCATAACAAATAAACAACGAATGAGTGTATTCAGTTTTGTACCTTTTAATTCCGCCCTATTTTGCTTATCCTTCGACAGATACGCGTATTTCGACTACCACTTGTAATCTTCCTCAGTGTCAGTTATCCGCTCAAGTGTACAAGAAAAAAAAAACAGCGGCTACGCATTCTGAATAATACACATGTTCTATGACTCTTCAAGATTACACGGAACATAGGTCAGTTATTCGTATCACGGCACTAGAGCCCATCTAACAGCGGGATATCAATTTGTTAGTCCGTGGCGATGGTGTCATAAATGTAGCTGCCAATTTTGATGATCTCCCTTATGGTATAACGCAGCATGTTCCATAAGTCGTTTGTATACACATTACGGTATAATCGGCTTGACCGAAGCGCTGGTCAGAGCCTGTGCGTTACTGCATCAATAATGGTGGTTGGTAACTCTTCACAGCTAGCGCCATCATACCGGTAGTGAACTTCAGACACGATATCTTCGTGAGCTGAATAAATTGGTTCAATTGCGTAGCAGGCCTCAAGTGTCTTCACGGGACATCATCGGATCGGAACAGCAGCATCTGCCTTCTTGCCTTATAGTAGAATAGACAAAGCAGCAGCGAATGTATAAGACAAAAACAATCAATCGGTTGATTGGAAGTGCGAACGGAAAGCGCACATCTGAGCTGCGATGATGCGAAACGTGGTCTTGGTCGTGAACTTGCATTCGAATGGCCCTGATTTAGAGTGTAGTCAGTCAGTCGGTGCCGCCGACCGGTAGACGGGCAGAGACACTTGTTCTCAAGAGCTGAGATCACAGCATCTCTCGGCTTCGATACAAATGAAAATTATTTATTCGCTAATCAAAGTTGTTTGCGACGACACTTGGACGCGATGAGTAGGGATCTGCACGTGAAGCCGTGGAGCATTTTGCGCTTAGATGTGAAAAGTTGAACACGTTGGAGAACTGTTCGGAGTTAGATGTTTATGGGGATGCAGTAAACAAGAAAACTTATACGAACAAACGTGCGTCGCCACGTTTGCTTAGCTAGCAGAGAAGAACATAATTTTAGGATAAACAATTCTGGGATGATGGATATGCCGGCTCAGAAGCGCATATTGTACAGAGCACTGACTGCTACTGAGTACATTTCAAACAGGTAAACATTTGAAGAACGGATTGTGATTTCAAGAGATCCTTATACTTTCAGACAAATTGAGTTTGGTTAACAAACTATCAACTACAGGGACTTATAAATGGTTATGTTTTTAGTATTTCCTGCCCGCAACACAAAAACATATGCCATTTTTAACGCTATGTTTTTCAATTCGAATAAGATATAGCAAGATGCACAAGATTATTTCACAAATCATTTACTTTTGCATCAACACATAACCATTTTTACGCACCTAACTTTAAAAAAGGGCATATGAAAAAAAAAAAACTCCATCTTCACAAAATTATACCGAAAACGGTTCCCATCTGCCCCAGGAGACTTGAAAGGAGCAAAGCTATTAAGTGCCCACTCAATCGGTTCTATAGTTAAGATACTCCGAGCAGAAGCCAGGGAATCGTAACTACAAGACATCAGGTTCATCCGAAGATGTAATATCCACACATCCAGGGAAGTGTGTTCTGAATAAGCATTCCAGAACTTCCTCATCAGAGGAAATCAGATCGCCATTTGGCAAACGAAGTTCGTTCACTCGGAAATCCTTAGATTTCGCAAGGCTTTTATTCAACCGACTGACTTCACTCAAACTGGAAACATTTGTACAAAGATTTTTCCAGCCGGATCGTTCAGCAGACCGGAGAGCTTTCCTGTAGGCCTTGCGAGCCGACCTGAAAGCCTCCGAACCAGCCGAACGTCGTCTGTTCCAACTCTTTCTACATTGTTTCCTGAATTTCGCCAGATCAAAGTTCCACCAAGGGGTTCCTCTTGTGATCTTCACAGACCGTAGAGGGCATGCTTCTTCAAAAGCTTCCATGATGAAGGTCGTTGTAGTATCAACAGCATCATCTAAATCACTTGGAGTGTCAATGGATGGTGAGTATCCATGAAATTTGGCCGCAACCAAAACAGTAAAAAGATCCCAGTTTGTTGACCGGGGATTCCTGAAACGCAATGTTTGCGAAGTAACATTTAAATGTTCAAAAAAGATGTAGCGATGGTCAGATAAAGATTCTTCATCTGACACATGCCAATTGGTCAGCTCGTGACTAATTCTACTAGAGCAAAGCGTTATGTCTAACACTTCCTCTCTAGCAAATACCATTAAGGTTGGGTGGTTGCCTATGTTAAGTAATGCAAGATCTGTACTACTTAAATACTCCATCAAACTGGAGCCTCTCAAGTTAATGTCTGAGCTGCCCCAGATGATATGGTGAGCATTAGCATCACTGCCAACAAAGCCTTTTGAAGTACAGTATGCGATGACTTGTTTGAAAGCATCCGTAGAGGATGGTTCATCATGCGGTAAATAAACCGAACAATAAACGTATTTCCTGTTGAGGTTTCCAACAGATATAGCAACTGTGATAGCACATACATCTCTGGTAATTAGTTCAGAGATGAGTGTAGCAACTATTGCGTTGTTGACAAACACACATGCTCGAGGAATGACACGCGAGTTAACCATATCATGTTTACTGAAAGTAGCAAACATCGGGTTCACAAGGTTTCCTAGATAGAAATTCCCCTTACAAAAGTAAGGTTCTTGGACCTAGGCCACTTGGGCTAAACCATTTTGCATAAATCTGCAAAGATTGATTGTTGCTGTTCTTTTATGCTGAATATTGATCTGAGCTATCCTAACCGTAGCCACTACCCAAACTAGGCAAGATTAAACTCTTCGCAACAACAGCACAACAAAGAACAGCAGCAACAAAACCAGATCGGTATCGATTCGAAAACGCCAAAGGCGAGGATACACAGAATACACTGTGTAAATCGCATAACGTAAAACCATATAGGTGAAAATTCAAACTAATTAACAACATTTTTATAATCCCGCCCTTATTTAGCCTCAAGTGAGACTAAAGAAGGGCAGCTGATTGTCTCGGAGAAACACAAGGTCCACTGCACCATTGGTCCGGTTAGCGCAGTAAGGGCTACATACTGTGGAGGGCGCCCTGGTACTCCACAGGCTCCGTCAGCGGTTAGGTTTTTATTAGACCCCCCTAGCCATTCATTCCTAGGCACGGTAAGCAGGAAGCCGCATCACACCATGAATTAGGGGTCACCTGTTGGTGGACTCTTACCACCGGAACAGGCGGTCCGTGATGTTATTCTTAGCCAATTGAGAGAATCGCTACCGACACTACACAGCTATCTAGGCTGATCGAGAAAAGAAGTTAATATTGATGATCAACTTCATACGGGCCCGAACAGCCGATGTTACTTCAGAGGTTCAATAAATTGAATGCGATCAAAAAGACCCGTTTACAGAGAAATTGAAATCCCAATGAAAGTGTCCCTAATCAAACACAATCAATTTGAATTCTGAAAAACAAAACAGTAGTACTGATATTTATCCATGCATAAGAACTCTAGTCCCATCCATGTGTTTCTTTCTAGTTTAGTCCCAGAACAACGGAGTAAAACCCGGAGCTTTAGGCCAGTTTAGGTTAGTCTGTCAAATTAAAGAATGTGTCACTTTTAATCGGTTTGGTAGATCTTACTCCGTAACGTAACACAAAAAGGTGATCTACCTACATTACGAGCTCCGTTAAAGATCGAGCATATTTTAAACCTCATCAACCATTCATCCATCAGCACGGGTCGCCTGACACCTTCGATTAGGGTTCCTTGTTTGGTGGACTTTTACCCCCAGAACAGGTGGTCCGTAGTGTTATTCTTAGAAAATTGGCTTTTTAAGCGATGTTGAGATAATTCCATATCCTGAATCTGCACGCCAAACTGAGCCGAAATTCAAATTTTCATGAATTTAGGAGCCCGGGAACTTATTTAAAAATCAATTTGAAGTTTGTATGGGAGCGATTTGTCGAATCACCCCTCGTCGGATTTTGTACTGGACGGAGCTATCAAGCAGTTGCCCAGCTGTCAAAAGGTGATTTGATTAAATTTTTTTGAAATTGATTTTAGGTATCAAAACAAAATTCTAAAAATCTGAAAAAAATCATAGAGGCTTAGAAAAATGTGCTCTTTTGTTTAAATATACAAAATCATTGAATTTTTGTTAATTTAAAAACCCAATTGAGACAACCGCTACCAACACTACACAGCAATCTAGGCTGATCGGGGAAAGAAGTTAACATTGATGGTATTGGTAATAGGGGTCGCAGTACCGACCACTCTTGGTGAGTACCGGTATTTCGGTACTGGGGCTTACAGTACCGGTAGTACCGGTAAAATACCGATACTGGAAATTTTTCACCAAAATGAAGAGTAATCTATTTTGTACAGGAAATCTACAATTTGCCAGACATTTGTGTAGGGTAATTTTCCAATTGTTGCACAGCTAAAAACTCGCCTATTATTGCACACTCCATGTTATTCTTATGAGGTGTGCAACAATTGACGAATTTTTAGCTGTGCAATAATTGGAAAATTACCCTTTTTCTGTTCTCAGGGATGCCATAGAATATTACCAAAAAAATATATAAATTAAACATAAAATATTTAAGGATAGCTAAAATAAATATAGAATGAAATGAGTTGTACGAAACTGTTTTCAGATCTATTATTTAGCTTTTTAAAATATATTTTTATTCGTGAATTTTAAATAATTCTTCTGCGCAGATTCAGTCTAAAATAAAACAGGAACAACCTTACATGTGCCAAAACCAGATAGGTAGGTTGCTACTAGGTGACGACAGAAGAAGATTTAACTAATATTCCCTTGATGATGGTATCAACGGTATCAATGGATTCACAAGAAACCCTAATCTAATAATTTTTATCAAAAGCCAATGAATATGTAGTGAAGTAAATGAAATGCTAAAAAAATGTGAATTCATCCATATCCAAAATTCAACTTTCATCAAACCAATCATTGCTTTGATATCCTGGATTTGCATAAAGGTTGCATATATGAAACGTTTGTTTGTCAAAGTACTTGGTTGCAAATGTTTTTTTTTTAAATTTCTATTGTATATCAGCTTTACTAATGACCGGGTTTTGTCACTTCGAGAGAGATTTCCCAGTACCGAAAGTATCGATTCAGTCAGTACCGGTCAGTATTCGGTACTAAAAATTAGTGTACGCAGTCTGACGTTATGAAAAAAAAAATTGTATGACCAAATTTTGACTGTACCACCCTTTATAACTTAGCTTGGTTGGGAAGGATTTGAGGCCAACTCTGAGACCTACAAGTTTCAAAAAAAACCCCACGACGAAGAGAACAAAATTGCCGAGAATACGTAAGTTCCCCTATATAAATAATTGGTAAAAGGGGGGCACAAACTATTCTTAACAACCTGCACTACACTGTTCATCGTTGTTTAACTGCTATTTTGAAACCCTTGCCAAAACGTCGGGCAGAGCCAGTAAAAATCGAAAGAATCTTCCAGTCGAATCTTTATGTCAGGAAATTTTTAGATATCCAGAAAGTTTCTATGGGGATTACTCCAATATTCATATTAAAATTACTTCGTGGGTTCTTCCAGATATTTATATAGGGATTTTCCACTTGGGATTCCTTCAGAAATTGTATCAAGGGTTCTTTTAGAGACTTCGCCGGGAATACTTCTAGGGATTTCTAGGTATTCCTAGAATTTAATTGATTCTCTTGGAATTCATGCTAGAATTTATGAAACCATTTCTGCTGGAATCCCCTCAGAAACTGGCTTCTTTAACGGTGTTGATAATTTCCTTTTCTAAATCTGCATACCAAACTGAGCCGAACTCCAAATTTTCATGATTTTTGGAGGCCGGGAACCTATTTTAAAATCATTTTGAAGTTTTTATGGAAGCGATTTGCTGAATGCCCATCGTCACATTTTGCACTGGATGCTAGCAGTTACCCAGCTGTCAAAAGGTGATTTAAAAAAATCTTTGAAATTGGTTTTAGGTATCAAGATGAAGCTTAACAAATCTGTAAAAAATCACAATTGCTCAGAAAAAGGTGCTCTTTTACGTTAAATTAAAAAAATGTAAATTTTTCAAAATTTTAGAACCAAATTGCTCCAGATATTTCCCCCGAACTTTTTCCAGGATTTCTTAAGAAACTTCATCTCGAATCCATATTGAAATTTCTTCAGAGATTTCAAACAAACTCCTCTGGTAATTGTTCAAAAAAGTATTCGCAGACTATTTAACAGAATTTCTTTTGGGATGTCTCTAAAGATTCCTTAAAAAATACTTAAGGTATCTATCCGGGAACTCCTCTAGAGCTTGCTACAGCAATTACTTACGATACTCCTTCAGGAACTCCTGTATGGTTTCGTCCTGTAATATCTCGACTAATTTCTCTACAAATTCTTCCTGGGATTCCTACTGCAATTTCAGCTGATATTTCCCCAAGCAATTCACCAGTGATTTCTCTTGTTCATTATTTTAGATCTCTCGAGGAATTCTTCCACTGTGGTGCAAAGATTTTTCTGGAGATTCTTTTATGATTTATACTCACTGTTGTGATAAGCGTACTTTCCCGTTACTGGCGTAACCTGTTATGGATGGGGAATGTCACGAAACTTCATGACATGACATTTTTCAATGTCCAACATATCCGGTGTAAATTTACGTCCGCTTACAGCACCAATCCATAATGGTGGTTTGTTAAGGAAAATGTCACTGACAAACATTTCTTACTATGGACAGAGAAATTACCAAATAACAAAATGACATTTTCCATCCCTGCTCCCAGTATTCAGTGTGTGTCATGGATATGTGGCAGGGAATGTTTATAGTTTTGAACATTTTGGAAGGTAAACTGGAAGGGTTGCGGAAATAGTGCCAGCTGCGCTAGTCGGTTCCGCTTCCGTTGCCGTATTATGTCTTCTGTAGACCATAATTACTAAGCTGCAAGGAGGCTGTGTTTCAGTAGTACTGTTTAACAAGAAGAAGAATTACAGATATATATGTTCTGCTGTATGCTTGAAAACCAAACAACTCAAGCCATTGAATGAATATTCACATTACCATTCCCATTTTTTTCTCTGTTCTCAACACCCACTTTAACTTTTGAACAAAAATCCGAGATCCCCCTCCTCCAACCATCTCCGTCATCCCTCACTCACTGCTATTATGTTTGACGAGCTTATAATTGAAGAATTAATTTAAAAAAATGTCCTAATTTTGTCAGCCAAAAATGCTACCAGGGGTTGACAAAATTGGGTCCTTACTGTACCATGTAACCGATTATGAGAATTTGCAGGCTTTGATACAGTTTTTCTGGATATCCTAGTACATCATCGGTTACATGCTTTCAGAATAATGTTAGTACATTACAAGAAAAAATTAGAAAAGCAAGTCTTCTCAAATATAATTCTATTTTAAATTGAATTACGATGTGCAAAATTTAAGCATAATAACCGATCGTGCTCAAATTTTGCACATGCATCCAGGACCCTGTGATATACTACTACCCGATGCTCCCCACACACTCACATCAGGATGCCACAGACCCGAAAAGGAATAATGTTCAACCAAGAAGCGCATCATAATCAGAGCATAGAACGTGTTTGGCATAGATACCTACTACGACAGCGTTTCTCAAACTATGGGTCACGACCCACTAGTCGCGGGCTGAATGTTGGTGGGTTGCGATGACTTGGGCTATATTGTAATGAAAGTTTTTATTGATTTAAGTCAAATGATATTGCTATCATAATTTTCATTTGTTGTTATTGATTGTTACCTAATTTACATTGTTTGCCTAATTTACAAATAATCTCTTGCGAAATCGACATTTATTTCTAGACATGATTCACAGGAGACAGTGCTCTTCTTAATTCAATTAGGGTATTGGTTCCCTTATTAAGCATGTGGCTGCCACTTTCATCCTACGAAATGCAAAGAATTGAAGCGCTGTGTGTTTTGTTTCTTATTTTTGTATTTTTTATTTGAAGTGAGCACCCATGAATACAAAACGAACGAAATCAATCGGTGCCGTAATCGCTTGTTTTCGAATAGGATGAATATGGGAGCGTGAGATTTCTGATGGCACACATACCCTATTTGTTTGTATTCCAGTCTCGGTTTGGATTATAATGAATATTCAAACTCTTTTCGGCATTCTGAAATCGATTCTGAAACTATAAGTTTTCAATCAGAAGATTTCATATTCTGCTAAAATTTGAGATTTTTTTTTTTTTTGCTGTTGGAAAAAATATTTCAAGTTGTTGCTTGCTTATTACGCCAAATGCAGCAGTTAGAATTAAAGATTTCAATTACTACATCCATTAGATACGTCGAATCCTGTTATTGACGTTTCCCTTGATCAACATCTGCTTGCGACAGAGTACCTTTGGTCTTGTTTATTACTTGACGAATCTCCATCAAGATCGCAGTTCTATTATGGATACTTTTTCCAAAGCAGGCTTTAAATTTTGGATTATGTTATAACGTTGTTTTGAAAAAGATAAAGAGGTTTTGTGCCTTCTTTAGAAAGATTTCAAAATTGCGCAAATCATTTAAAGGGTTTTTCTCTCTTTCACAGTTCTTAGTTGAAAATAAATAACAAATAACAATTTCCAAAAATCGACAAAAAAATTGAAATTTCGACATTGGTTTCCATGAATGTTGGGTTATCTCCACCGAATAATCTGTTTATTTTTACCGAACTTCGGTAAAATGCTTCTGAATTCCTATAATCTGGACTATTACAGAAATCAGAATAACAGAAAATGATGTATACCCTTGAGGCCCGAGATGGACAACCCTTTGTTCCGCGATCTAATATATATGCGGTCCATTTATGAGTTTCTTCGCATGTGCTGTATAAATGTATAATCTTCTGTTTTTTTCGCTGCAGTTTTTTTTGTGTTTTGTCTTTTTTGTGTTATATGTTCCTGGATACCCGGCAGACGAAACCCCGTGACAAGCCCATGCCAACACCAGAGGTACCCTGGCCTCTTCCCAGTACTAACCTTGAGTACCTAAGAAAGCCAGAAAACTGTATGTAAATGAATACAAAGAATGAATTTGAGGCTCCGTAAAGCGTTACACGCGATAGAGCCTTAAATAAATGAACTAGACAAAAAAAAAGTTTCCTTGAGTAAAAAAAAGTTAACATGACGTGTAAATTTCATTGTTTTAATAAAATTTTTATTAAACAATATAACAATATTCGGGCACTCAAAGCTCCTCATCCCTACCTTGCACATTTTTTGAATGTCTATATTTGGACGGATTTAGCTCAGAATCCTCCGCCCATCTCCCTTGCCCCTCCCCACAGAGCAGCGTGCAATTCCTGCACTACGCAAAACATGCTTCTTTTTCCGTGGATGCTTAATCCAACGCGCTTAACCACACACCATATATTGATGAAGCCACTATTCATACATAGTTACGTGCACACACTTTCTTCAACCCGGAAAGGCGCTAAATGCCATTGCCATTGTCATTGAAACCGGTGCGGCGCACGAACTTTCACAGATTGCTTTTGTTGTTGCGCCCGTTCGCGATCTCACCATACAAGAGTCGTGCTCCACTTTTCACCCAACTGACTGACATGCACCAACCCACAATCACTACCGCCTTTACGAGCAGTGACACCCTGAGCGTGAGAGATCATTCCGGGTTGTTTCTGGAAAAAGGGCGAATCTGTTCGAGTCTACTTCGACTTCTTTCTGTACTACTTTTGGAAAATCAGACACTTTTCTAGGGAAGAATTTTTTCCCCGTTATAAATCTTTCCATTTTAATTAACGAAGAGCGAATTCCACAAATCTTCTGAAGAATTCAAAACGAATAACAGCTGATTCGCCCTTTTCCAAACTCTATCATGTATGGAAATCCCGCAAACTAGCTGTAACTGCTCACTCCCACGAATCTCTTCGAGAGATTAAGCTACGCGAACCGATAAGAGAGCGGTGCACATCACTCCAGGCAGTGTTGCCATCAGACAAAACCTTGAACCACAACGAGAGAGGAACTAAATCTGAGATTTATTTAAATCGTCCTACACCGAGGATACTGCAACTCCGAAAATCATACGAATTAACTATGATTTTTTGCCACAAGAATTTCTTGCGAAAATCATAGTTACGAACTATGATTTTGGATTCAAAACGCCAGCTATTATTGTCATACTGTTACTGTATAAATTTCATAACACTCACGTATGAAAACCATACCGATAACGTATAAAATCTGAAATTATTTCGTATGACTATCATACATACTTTTATGAAATATTTTGCACAAATTAAAAAAAATCGCAACCTGGAATCGAACCAGGAACGTCAAGGTTGGCGAGTGCGTGCTTTACTCATACGCCCATCGACGCTTCGGAAGTAGAAGTGGTTAGAAGCCAATAAAAGGTTTTGTTGTTTTTAAGCAATGGTGTTTCATAACACATCTTATGATTTTCATACGATGCTTCTTATGAGATTTTTCATACGACAAGTCTTATGGATTTCGCTTTTCAATGTATGAAAAGCATACGAGAACTATGAAATGATGAAAAAAATAAAAATTACTGATTCATAAGATGCAAACTATGAAAAGCATACGAACAGTATCCTCAGTGTAGAGCGCACGCGGTCTTTTGTATCGCACCTATACGGAACTCGTGACGATTACCATGCGCGCGTGCCCAACTGACTTAGGCGATCACGACGAAGCAACGACGACTATCAGCGAACGAGCAACAATCGGCGACGACAACGACGACGGCGCGCGTTCCGGACGGAAGCGATTCGCGATGTTTGGCGGATGGAGATGAACTGGTTGATGCTTTTTGCGTCTTCTGTTGCATTGAGCGAAGTGGCGCGGCGGTGGCGGCGTGCCGATCGATGGTAGATTCTGCGATGTAGGTAGCAGAAGACAAAACTAACACTTGTTATGTGCCGCTTGGAAGCATGGCACGGTGGGAAATGGGTTTGGTTGTTTTTGTTCTGGGTATTTTAATTTTAGACGGAGTGGTTAGCATAATGTAGCATTAGCATAGCATTGCCCAAATCGTTGATGGAGTTGTGAACATGAGTGTATTTGATACGGGAATGATTTTTCGTTGTTATTCCGGTATTTGCTATCATCTACAATAACAGATTAACTCCCATCTAATTTCTACTTACCACTGGCGATGTCCTTACATTTTTATTTTGTAAGTTAAATCCAACACCAATTTTGGTTTTTGGAAGCAAGCAACCCTAGTAAGATATTGGGATCAATATAACCCGGGCAGTCACACTCGGTGTGCACTACGACAGCGTGGTGCGCCAATTCTATTATCCTAGGCGGGTTAAAGTTATACTGAATTTCCCTTATATAAAAAACCTACACCAATTCGTACGTTTTTCTTGGAAATCTATAATCAGTTATTTACATTTTTGAAACGGGCTTGGTGGTCTAGTGGCTACCGCTTCTGATTCGTATGCAAAAGGTCCTGGGTTCAATTCCTGGCCCGTCATTTTCATCCTACTTTGTATCTTTCTATCTACTGTCTTTCTTTCTATCGTTTCATATACAACCAATGTATAATAATAAGTTCATTGCCATCGCAAGAACAGAAACGGGTTGAAACCCCAAGTAACAGAATTAGCTGAATAATAGTTTCTAGAGCTAAAGTTTGCTTAAGAATGATTTGTTCCGCTCTTGTACAGCAAAAATGTTTGTTGGGAAGGCCGTTTCCTTTCCTTACAATTTTTATAGCACAGTGACAATCTATCATATAAAACCTACAAGTTATGCAACGAAGCGAACTGTGCCGCTTCTCCTTCACACAATCTGTCACCTAAATATATCCCCTATCTATGGATCGCATCACCGACCAAAGGTGACTCTCGCAATCCGATCTTACATCTTACTCTATTAACAAACACCCCACCCTTGCTGGATCTGGGGAAAAAGAGTGCTCTTGGTCTCCAGTAGCAACATCCATCATACTCAAACTTTCCTTTCCCTTCTCAACTGTCTGTAAGGACTTGGCCGGCGCTGGTAATGATCCAAAATGAATGAGCTGCTTAAATTGCACTTTATACCGTTCCAGATCAACGACGGAGGAGCAATATTGATATATACAATACAGGTTATACACATGTACAACCATGTCTACACTAAGCTAAGCAAATCTGTAATCAATAACAGATTTCAAAGTTGGCTAATTTTTGGGTCTGATATCACTTCAACATGTGATAGAATTTATCAGACTTCTGAAAAAGAGTAGTTTTTGTCTTAAGTGTCATAACGCTGCCTAGGCAGAGGTTTATTGTTGAATTATGAATTCTAGATAGCCAAGCGAGCCATTTGTGAAAAAATAAATGTTATAGATGCGCTCATATTCGGTAGGTTTACACTGCACGATTCACTGGTTTATCATTGCCAGAAAACCACTGCTGAAATCCTTAAAAATGCGAAATATGACGTTCGTGGATACTCAAGGTAAAACAGCGTTTTCGCTGTTCCGATAATAAAAAGCACAACTGAATTGACCGTAAAACTGCCAGGAAACAAACGAGCTTGATTTTCTTGTGAGATAGTCTGCGAGTTGTTGTTGCTAAAATAAGAAATTGGCGTCTAAAACTAAAGACTGAAAATTCAGGTACCTACAGCAATGTTTGACAGATTCAGTATGATTCGCCAAGAATTAACTAGATGCGGAGTTTAAATCTGAGATCACTGTTCATATCGGCGACTTACCGATCATATGATCGCTATTTTTCAGATCTGGGCAAAAACGATACTGCTTTAGTAAGAAATCCTTTTCTTTCTTCGGGAAATATAGCAACTCTTCCGGATGCAAGGAATACTCAAAGAATCCCCTAAGAAGTCCCTGACACTCATTGGGACGTTGTTGAAACCCTTCAAAAACCTCTAGAATGCTCTTGAACCCTCCTAAAACCGCGTACTTTAAACCCCACGGAACGCCTCTGAAACTTAGTAAGTAGAACACTTTTGGGACGCCCTCGGGATCCCCTGAAGCCCCTGGAATCCTCTGAAACTTTTTTTTAACGTGTATTTTAACAGGGGGCTAATTCTATACTTCCTTTGGATCCTATTGGAACACTCTGAAACGTCCCTGAACCCCATGGTATGATCCTGAATCTGGAGCCCCTGAAACTCTCGTTAAACCCTCTGGAACTTGGAACGACTTGAAAATCCCTGGAACGTTCCTGAAACCCCCAGAAATTTGTTAAAATACCTTGAAACCCACTGAAACACACTGGAACGTTTTTTAATCCCCATGGAACACCCCTGGGACCCACTGGAATCCCCTGAGACCCCTTGCGAACTCCTGAAACTCCCTGAAACACACCTGAAACGCTCCTAGAACCCTCTGGAACACAGACAGGATGCTCTTGAAACCCCTGGAACACCCCTGGGACCCGTTAAAACCACCTGAAGCTCCCTGAGAACCCTAAACTCGCTGGAACACCCTAGGAACTCCATGAAACCTTCTACAACCCCTTGGAAAACTCCAGAAGCTCACCAAAAAGGCTCTTGAAATCGCTGAACCGCTCCCGAAACCCCTTAAAACCCGCTTGAAAACCCTGAAATGCCCCTGAAACCCCTTGAAAACTCTTGGACCGCTCGTAAAACCCCAGTAAACTGACTGGAACATCCTCAAACGTCCATATATCCCCTTGAATCTCCCTGAAACTCCCTGGAATGCTTCTAGAATGTAATTTGCTAAAACGCCCCTGAAACCTCCTGTACCGCCCATGGGTTCTGGACAGTTTACCAGGGTGTTCCACGGATGCCGCTTTTTTTGAAGGTTCTCTTCGAAGCCTCTTGAAGCATTCCTGGAACGCTCCTGAAACAGCATTAACACACTAAAGCTCCTGAAACCGCATGTAGTTTCCAACTACTTGGGCGCCCGCGTCAATTCCCGGCACCTCACAGCAAAACAAATGACTTGCCGCATATTTTCCAAACGCACTTCCGTGGGTAATCAGCTCCCGCAACATTTCCGCAACGGGATCCACCGTCAATTAGCCACACGTTCACTCTGAAGTCGCACAAGTGCTCAAAAAAATTATAACATGCGGACGAGTGCACTTCGAAGCACAAAGATGGGTGCCGAAGTGATTTCCCATTTGATTTTGCTGGAAGTTCGGCACTGGTGCCGGGAATTGGGGTTGGAATAAGTGCCGTAAACTCGTTTAAAATCAACTTTATAGCAGAAAATCTTCACAACCAGCACTGTTAACAACAAGTACACGCAATAAGGTATCTGATTCAGATGGAAGAAGTGGACGAAAACGTTCGTTTCGTTGTGAATTTAGGTAATGCACAATTTTGTTTACCTGTAGTGCCGGGAATAGGGCCAAAAACCTTATATTAAACCCCTTGGAACACACGTGAAAACACCTAAAGCCCCTTGGGGCCCGCTCCAACGAACCTGTAGTTCCTCTGGAATGTCGGTAAGACCCTTCAAAACACGTATGGTGCGCCTCTGCATGATTGAAATTAAAAACTAGTTGAAGAAATAAGCAGTTAGGACGTTTTTTTTTCATATCTGTAACCCTAGTAGGATGTTGAGGTCAATATGACCCAGACTGGCTCGCTGAACTTACACTACACTATCATGATGCACCTAGCCTAACATCTTGGGAGAGTTAAGCAGAAATCTAGAATCAATATCTAGAGGAATATCTTACAGAATTCCTAGCAAAGTCTCTTCTGGATTGAATATTTTTTTTAAACTTTCAGGAAAAGATGCAGAGGAAGATATTATAATGGATTTTCTCAATGATTTTTTGGAAAAAAAATCCAGGTCAAACTTCTGAGGGAACCCGTAAGAATGCTTTAATTGATTATTTCCTTAACACATTCTTAACCCTTATGTGGCCGACACGGTACCCGGGTACCCAGCGCCCATTTAAAAAACACGGTGTAGAAAAAAGCAAAAAAAATTGTCGGACACATAACGGTTAAAAGAATTGATCAAAATCGAGACAGGAATTTCAAACATATGAAACTTTGTCCATAACTTCAATAAAGGGTCTTCACACTGTGAAGGCGATGAAAAACAAAATTTAGAAATAATCGCGTTTAATGTTTCGCGTTTTGCTTTGCCCTTATGGAGGATGCGCGCTAATGATTACTTTTTGAAAATTTCAAAAAAAATCGAATCTTTTGGAAATCCTTCTGAACTACATACTTTTAGGTTTCCCCAAGCGATTACTTATGGGATTCTTGTACGTTATGTTATAGCATTTCGTTTTTTTTTTATACTTGGAATACGAGAAGACGTTTTCGAAAAAAGTGGGAATTTCTCCATGAGTTCTTTCAGAAAGATTTCCATTTTACATTTTTAGCTTCCACGGGAACCTACAAGAATTCCACCAAGAATTGAATTTTCTAAAGGAACACATTTTAGCTAACAGATCCTCTTGAATCTCCCTCAAGAGTTGGTTTTGAGATCCAGATGTTGCTTATTATACCTCCAAGATTTATTTTTAGCGTTTCTTCAGAAATTCCTATGTGATTTTTCCCAAAACAATTTTCTGAAATTTATTAAGAAGCAGCTTCTTCTCTGATTTGAGGAGCTCCTTCTGGGATCCCCAGAAACTCTTCCGGGGATTCCTCCAAAGGCTTTTCTGGGATTTCATCAGACGTTCCTTCTGGGATTCTTTCAGAAAACCTTTCTGGTCCTCATTCATAAATGGGACCAGGAGTTCCTGCTGGGATCTCTTGAGCAGCTGCCTTCATGGTGCGCGGGCTTGTACTGGAGATTTCACCATGGAAATTTTTGCGTGACGTTCTTAATGGAACGAAGGGGAGTTCGACTGGAATTTGGTATTACGTGGGTTTCGGCTTATCAGTCATGAATTTTGCGTCGACTACTTGGTTATCTTCGCCTACGTTTCGACCCGGGATGGGGCCTTCTTCAGGGCCTAAAATTTATTTCAATTAATTACAAAGTTTTGTTTTCTGGACAATTACAAACTTACTCGATATTAAGACGACAAGTTAAAATAATTTTTACAAAATATAAAAAGTCGGTAGCATGTCGTAGTGTCGTTCGACGTGGTTTCGCTTTTCACTAATGTCACGAAGAACGTTGTTATACATGACATTATAATGATGTGGGACCACATATGCAAAAACACGGATATCAACCTAAGTATGTTTGTAGAGATCGTTGAGTTCTGCATCGACGCCAGTTTTTTTCTGCTTTCGGGGAAAATTTTATCTCCAGAAATCTGGTACAGCTATGGACAGTCCTCTGTCACCAATACTGGCGGACACCGTCACGGAAAACATCATAATAAGAGCCATAAGAGAAACCAACATACCTTCTCAATATATAAGGAAGTACGTTGATGACCTCTTTCTAGTTTTGCCCCAAGAGAAAGTGCAAGAATTTCTAGCGGTTTTCAATCAACAAAATGAAAACATCACATTCACATGTGAATTGGAACGCGAAGGAAAACTACCATACCTAGACCTTCTGGTAGTCCGGAATGATGGTGGAACGCTTCAAACTGACTGGTATTCGAAACCAATGGCATCGGGGCGACTACTGAATTATCTCTCCTTACATCCAATGGATCAAGAACTGGCCGTAGCAATGAATTTCATCGATCGTATGAGATCATTAACTACGATCACAAGCGAAAACGAGCAAAACAAATCAATCACAACAATTCTCCGGAGAAATGATTATCCGACCCATCTAATAAACAGATTGATTCGTCAACCTCGACAGCCCAATCAGATAGAAAAACCCACACTATACAGATCCATCATCAACGTTCCTGGTTTATCACCACGAATACTTCGGAATAGACTGCCATCCGTAGGCATTTCGTGTAAAAACGAGCACGCAGTCAGCTGTCTCTATAAAAATGCGGAGGATCCGATCTCCCTAATGGATAAAAGCAATGTCGTTTACAGGGTAAACTGCAGGGACTGTAGATGTTGCTATGTGGGCATGACAAGAAATAGGTTGAAAACTCGGATGTATGGACACTAGGGCAGTTCAGACTTCAAGTATGTTAAAAATTCATAGATCCCATATGTTCATTGCAATCCTTGGTGAAAAACTAGAGTCCTGTCAAATTTTAAGTCATTTCGGTGGTGATTTAATGGTGGCCCAAATGCAAAATAGGTTTATATGGGAATTACTATGGAGAATTTTCGAAAAAGGTTCTCCACGCTGTAGAGCATTAGCACATGGATAAAGTCATAGGGTCAAAGTCAAATTGAATTCTTCAGATCTCAATGATGAATGTTGCCGAAGACCGCAACTCATTTCGACTCACGAAAAAGAAGTTATTAATCAATATTCATCCACGCATGCTTGAACAGAAGACCACAGCTCGACCGACACGCTTGACACGCAATCATAGTATGCGTGTTAGGTTCTTGCACACCTTGCAGGACATCGTATATGGAAATGCGCATTCGAGTGAGAATTTGTTAAATATCTTTTTTGCCGATTGTCGAAATAGGTTCCCGTCTTTGGCAACATTCACCATCGAGATCTGAAGAATTTAATTTGACTTTGACCCTATGACTTTATCCATGTGTGAATGCTCTACAACGCGGAGAACTTTTTCTGGAAATTCTCCATAGTAATTCCCATACAAACCTATTTTGCTCTTGGGCCACCATTAAATCACCACCGAAATGGCTGAAAATTTGACAGGACTCAAGTTTTGCACTATGGATTGTAATGAACATATGGGAGCTTTGAATTTTCAATATGTTAGAAATCTGAACTGCCCTAATGGACACAATACACATATCAACGCTCTTCGAAGACTCTTGGACAGTGGAGTTCAGCATAGCGATCCCAGCATTCAGCAGTTAAAAGAGAAAACTGCCCTTATGGATCACCAACACTGGTATACATGGAACGGCGCATACTGTAAACCAGCGCACCGACACCGATGGATTGAGTACGGCATACAGTTACCTTCTCTCTTCCATCAAACAACTGCAAACAGAGAAATTCTCACGGTTTGCAAGTCACTCACAGAGTACTTCAACTGATGAGAATACAATAATGAACACCTCAGATTCTCTCTCTAACACCCATACTAACCAATAGTTTTATTAGTGAGCCATACCCAAACCCGGTGTAACCAACTAGTGTCAAATCCCTAGAACCCCTTTTTTCGAAAAAACAGCTGATTAAAAATCAAATCGTTGAGACATTCCGGTAAAGACACACGTAAGTCCAGAAAGCTATGAAACGCACAAAAATGAATGTGATGTGACTAATGTATCTCCCATTTAGCGATGCCCGTTGTGGAGAGAAATCAACCCTTTGACTACCGACTTTTTATATTTTGTAAAAATTATTTTAACTTGTCGTCTTAATATCGAGTAAGTTTGTAATTGTCCAGAAAACAAAACTTTGCAATTAATTGAAATAAATTTTAGGCCCTGAAGAAGGCCCCATCCCGGGTCGAAACGTAGGTGAAGATAACCAAGTAGTCGACGCAAAATTCATGACTGAGAAGCCGAAACCCACGTAATACCAAATTCCAGTCGAACTCCCCTTCGTTCCATTAAGAACGTCACGCAAAAATTTCCATGGTGAAATCTCCAGTACAAGCCCGCGCATAAAGTGTCAGAGGCGTTTCTAAGCGTTTCGGGTCGTTTCAGGAGGTTTCAGAGGGCTTGTAGGGGGCTTCATATACTCTCAGGTGCACTTCACGGGAGTTTCAGAGGCGTTCCAAAGCGTTTCAAGGCGTTTCAGGGCGTTTCACACCGAGAAAAATGTAAAGTTATGTCCATCATATTAGGGTCCCAGACAAGCATATTTGCGCACTGATTTTTATATAATCCTTTTTTGAGCTTGTAGCACGCATAATATTATAGGTGGAAGAATAATGGATGTTTGAATTAAACAGAATTGTATATTTGATTAGAGCAAGAAATATGGTTCATTTAACCATATTATGCTTACATCAACAATATTTATGGTTGATGGTTTGACAGCTCACTTTTTCTCATGGTGGATTCAAGCATGTTTATGCTTAACTTAACCCTCAACTAAAGGATTGAACTAACTATATCGGATGGTTGGTTTGAGCATACACTGAGAATCGTTTAAATGATGTTTTTATTATTTCTAATATTATTAGTATTAGTATTTAGGATAAACTCGTGGATAATAATATTATTGAAATAATATTACGAATATAAGATCTTCATAAGCTTGTGATAATTATCAAAGCCCGAAACAATTAATCAACTACTGCAATGCTCTTTGCTTGCTAGACGTGGTGGATGCAAGAGAGCTTGTATATCTTCGCGATTAATTAGCTGCTATGAAATACCATTATTGTTGGTTGAAAACAAAACAATTAAAATACACTTAATATAGAAATAAAACTTTGGTATATACCCACTGATTTCAAAAGAATTCGACAGAATTGAACTCGTCTCTTACAACTGCCGCCGCCATGATGAACAAATATATCAACTCTTTGTGGCTGAGTAGACAGCAGCCACAAAGTTCAAAATAATGACATATATGTTTGGTGAAGGCATTAGATGCTTGATCTTCAATGACGTTGGTTCAAACGAAAAATATGGCTGATCCAAACATCAAATCATTATGAAGCAACCATTTTATGCTGTCATACCAAGAATATCTTTGAAGATTGATAGAACTGTGGAAAAAGTTATATCGACCAGGCAACATTTCTGTCCGTGCAGGGCATTTCAGAAGGCTTCCGATGAATTTGAGGGGGCTTCAGAGGCTCGCAGGTGAATTTCAAGGAGATTTAATTAGGGTTCCAGAGATGTTTCAATGCGTTTCAGAAGGTTTGCAGGGGTTTGAGGGGGCTTCAGAATTTCAGGTAAATTTCAAGGAGGTTTTACAGGGATTTCAGAGGCGTTTCAAAGCATTTAAAGGCGTTTCAATGCGTTCCAGGGCGTTTCAGGAGGTTTCACAGAGGGTTTCAGAGGCTCTCAGGTGAATTTCACGGAGGTTTTGAAGGCACTTCAAAGCGTTGCAATGCGTTTCAAGGCATTTCAGGGTATTCTAATCCGTTTCAGGGCGTTGCAGGAGGTTCAGGGGGCTTGAAGGGAGCTCCAGAGGCTCGCAGGTGAAACTGACAGAGATTTAATGAGGGTTTCAGAGGCGTTCCATAGTGTTTCAAGGTATTTCAGGGCGTTTCAGGATATTTCAAAAGGTTTCACAGGGGTTTGCGGGGCTTCAGAGGCTCACAGGTTAATTTCTCGTAGGTTTCATTGGGGTTTCAGAGGCGTTTCAGAGCGTTTCAAGACATTTCAAAGCGCTTCAAGGCGTTACAAGAGGTTTCACAGGAGTTTCAAGAGGGTTAAGGGGGCCTCAGAGGCTCATGGGGTTTCATGGGAATTTTGTAGGCGTTTCAATGCGTTTCAGGCAGTTCCAGGAGGTTTCAGAGTGGTTTCATGGGGGTTCTAGAGGTGGTTAGGGGTCTCTAGTTAGCCTAAGGACTGTTCATTAAAGAAAGTGGACACCTGTTTTTCAACAGAAAATATGTATTTTCGAACAAATTCATAAGTTTATTTTTTATAAATGACAATCAACATGCATGTGGCCAAATTCACGTGAGTTTGAACATTTACTTCGCTTTTCGGAAGAACGCTCGGACTTTCTTCCTCTTGATACCTCCCATTAGATTCTGCACAACTTTCTCCGTAACTTTTCCATGTACCGCAGGCCAATTTTTTTTTAAATAAATCAACAGAGCTTGCTTCTCTTTCATCTTTCTTAAGATGCCATCTAATAATTGTCCAGTATCTTTCCACAGGACGCTGTTTAGAGAAGTTTTGTGGATTTTGCCATTTTTCGACAAAATCGACTTTTTTCGTCTTGAGCATCTCTAGTGTAGAAGAAGCGTAATAAGCGGATGCCAGATCCGCCTAAAACGAAAGAGGATCCGTGAGTTTTCGGTAGATAAGTAGAAGTTGTTTTTTGATGCATTCCTTTCTGTTATTTTCACCGTTGATTGTTCCCGTTGTGAAATACGAAGAACTCTTTAAGCCACATGAACAATTGGCTTGCCTCACTAAAAACTTTTTCCCATTTTTTTCAGTTCTGATGTATACTCTACATCATCCGACACATCTGTCCCCTGCTTAGCGTTAAAAAATTGCTGTCCCGGAAGTGTATTAGTAAGCCAATTCTCGAAACGACAACTTTTAGGAACACCATTTGTGCAGAATTGATCTGCTAGTCGCAAAGCTAATACGACATATCGCTCGAAATTTCTTACTTTTCCCGTTTTTTTTCAGTGTGTTGCCGAAGTTGACAATGTTTTTACACACTGAGCAAAAATTCACATTTTTTTGTTTAGTTTTAACTCTAAACTATTGGTAAACAGATGTCCACTTTCTTTAATGAACAGTCCTTAGTGGTTACGGCTATGGATTTCCAATCCGGAGACGGCGGGTTCGATTCCCGTTCCGGTCGGGAAAATTTTCTCGACTCCCTGGGCATAGTGTATCATTGTGCTTGCCTCACAATATACAAATTCATGCAATGGCAGGCAAAGAAAGCCCTTCAATTAATAACTGTGGAAGCGCTCAAAGAACACTAAGTTGAAGTGAAGCAGGCCAAGTTCCAGTGGGGACGTCGAGCCATAAAGAAGAAGAAGAAGAAGAAGAGAAGAAGAAGTCTAGAAGCGGTTCAAAACGCTTCAAGGCATCTCAATGGTTTTCAGAGAGGTTTCAGGGGGATATAAAAGCCCATTGACCTTTTCCTCTATTACGTAAATCTCTTAGAGACAACCAAATACGTTAGTAGACCCGATGACCTATACTCAAGTTAGTTGTTAGATGTCCTTTACCCAATGAAGTTCTTGAAGATCCTCAAACTGACAACGAACTCATCACTTGGCAGCACATAGTTGCATGAAGCTATGCAAGCATAAATTTCATTCATAACAATCCAATCGATCGCTGATTACGCTTGTAGATCAGATGGCCCAAACTCCAGGGAGTTCTCGGATATGCTATACAATCGTCACCTAAATGGATGGACCTAAATAGAGTTTACCTAAATGGAGGTTTCAGTGTAGCTGTCACCATTGTTTCAACCAACAACAATGCATTGGCCATTCCACATGGTGAGCACTGTTAAAATCTTGTGCTACGCATTGTTCACAGTTGCATAAAACCTCCGCATATCATTCCGTTCCTTGCTTCTTCTGTGCTTCAGTAACCACACTTTCGTCGTGTTTCTTGCTACATTCGTTTCTCTTCTGGTTATTCTATATCGCTTCTTCTTCTGGTTATTCTATATCGCTATCTGTCGAGCCGGGTGCCAGCCACTAACTAGCTTGATGGCCTTTTTCTCGTTTGGCCTTAGTTGACACACGTTCAATTGCCTTTGTGGGCGTCGCTGAGCGGTACTCATCACTTCTTGCGCTAGTGTAGCCACTGTTCCATGGATGTCGATGTCGGTGTTGATATGTCTTAAACATGTAGGAAGAACAATGTGTAGAAACATTGAAAGGCGTGAATATCTATACAATAACCGATTAGTAAATAACACTTTTTAAAATAAAACATACTGAGAGTATTTTGGAATCTTTCATTTATGTATTTATAATATTTTTTTAAATTTTAATTAAATGAATTACAAAAGGTTTTCTTTCCGTGCCACCGAACGGAACAAACACAGCCGAAGACACCTCACTGTGTCGCACCTTCAACAAGCCAACGTCACCATGCGTCCCGTTCGAATATCGTCACCACTTTCCGTTTACAAATCTATAAGTTATGAAAGTAAAAGTAAACTGGTTGAATTTGATAATAGGTACCCACCTTCTGCAGATAAACAGGTGCCAACGAATGGGAATTTCGCCAAATCATCCGAAACTGGAAAACCGGCTCATCCACCGACGACTCTGCTCAAAATTTTATTGTCCAGTTCAGACGGTTCAGACAGATCGAAACTACGCGCGAAACCAGTTGGTGAGTCTTATTAGCATTTACCCACCTTTTTTTTTGAATACCTATGTTCGACTCGATGGAACTCTTCAGGATCATTTCTGTTGTGGGGAGCCGATCTGGAAAGAGGTAATAATCCTGGACTTGTTTTACCAGGAATGCGTTGCACAGCGATTGCTCGATATTGCCAACCACACCATGAAGGATCTGATTGCATCTCCCATTTATAAAAGAATAAAAAAGCGTTGCCAATAATGGTGTGCTAAATGGCTTGAGCGAAACCCCTCACTTATTCTAGTCGCGTGAAACGACAGCTTTACCGACGTTGGAGAATGCAACTATTTGACCGGCGGTGATGCGGATGGCAACTAGGGGAAATTGGGGTGAAATGATCCCGTAGGCTGTACTGAAATCTCGGATAATTGACCCGCACCTGCATCTATTTCCTACACAACTCATTTTATTCAAAAGTAATTAGATCGTCTTCGCAACTAGAAAGCGAGTGGCGCATCCGACGAAGATTTCCCCAATAAAAATAATAGATTCTGCGGTTAGGAAGCCGGTTGCAGCTGCCTTACGGCATTGAAGATGCTGCACTTACTCACTGGCGGAAGATGATGACGGCCCCGCCGGTGCTGGTGGTTCAATAGTAATGATCTTTGGATAGTTGTAAGTTTATGACAACAACGGACGGACAGACAGAGCCCCATCTGCGCGCGTCACTGACTTTTCTATAGGCAGGCATACCCGCATGCTTGCATGCAGCCTCAGCCCCCAGGGGTATTCTCATTACACTTTGGTTGAGCCTGGCGGCATCGGCAGCGGCAAGTGTGATGCATGGTTTTATTGGTTTTGGCCGTTCGGAAAAGGTTAATCAATCAATTGTTGCCTGTCGGCACGTAGGCATTATTTGATGATGGCTTTTTTGTGCGTTCTTCACTCTACGTTGGAACATTTCTAGCCTTGTTCGGATGTATAGTCGTTGATCGTGCGATTAGATGTAGTATGTCACGGTTGGTTCCGCTCTCGCGTTCCATTGTTTCGTTTTGCTGACATACATTTTTGTTGCGGTTTTCGCGGTTTGCCACGAAATTTGGATGCTTGGGGCTGTGACATTGCATTTGTGGGAAAATTGATCTATCTTTTGATGGGAGAACGGTATTCTGGTTTCACTCGAAAGATTCAAAATTATAACAAAGGTTGCCAAATTAACGAGCACTTAGGGAATGAGAGCGTCAAAATCAGTAAAGCTTAGGAATAGATCAATCATGAACGATAACCTAGCTCTGAAAATATGTAGGGTTTAGAGCCATTTGGGCAGGCATACCTATTTTTGGCACTTTCTGCTATAACTCAATCATGACTTATCCAACTGAGTTAACTTTTAGGTCACACTGAGATACATACAGTATATCTGGTTTCGTTTCAGTCCTGGTGCACCCACGGTGGTCCAGAGGGCCGGATTTAAAGATTTCCATCCTGGGCGATTGCCAGCCATCGCCTTGACCTGTGGCCAGGTCAAATTTCTGTTGACTTGCTTGATTTCGTTGTTGAGGCTGCGCCGACATGAGCCTCTGGGTCTGCCTCTGCTGCGATGTCCTGCTGGGTTCCAGTCTAACGTTTTTTTTTTGCAGATTTCGTTTCCGCCCCTGCGTAGTGTGTGGCCGAGCCACCTCCACTTTCGCTCTCGAATTTCTGCCGCTATCGGCTTTTGATGACATCGACGATGGAGCTCCACGTTGGAGATCCAATTGTGAGGTCACCATGTACGAATTGTATATGTAGGTACCGCAGACATCAATTGATGAAGACCTGCAGCCGTAGCGTGTTCTCCACTGATACACACCAGGTTTCACTGGAGTATTGCAGCACAGATTTCGTTCGAGTTGAAGATTCGGATTTTGGTGCATCGACTAATATTTTTGTTTTTCCATACATTTATTAACCTTCATCCAGCCAATGTACATTTTCCACCTTCGGAAATGCACAAAAATGGTCAAAAGTTTTTTGTTTTTCGATGGATTCTGATGAAATTTTCACAATTTCCCGAAAAACTCTTCTAGTTTATGATGCCGGGGACATGGGTGCCTAGTCCACATGGTTCCGGAGTTATTCCGGATTGTCTTGGGGTAGGGTAATTTTCCAATTGTTACACGGCTAAAAATTCGCCAATTATTGCACACCTCATAAGAATAACATGGAGTGTGCAACAATAGGCGAGTTTTAGCCGTGCAACAATTGGAAAATTACTCTACCAAAATTGGCCACATACTTTGCGCAACGTATATCTCAAGATCCCGATGAGGTAGAAGTATAGTGTCTTCGGCGAATTAATTCAGCAGGTTAAGAACTAACTGGCAACGACGACTGTGGTTCGCTATTCGGCCGCAAGGCGCCGCCAGTATCAAAAATGTGCAAACCCTCATATCTCAGAAACCTGATAAGATAGAATGATGCTGTCTTCGGCAAAATTCTTCAGCAAGCTCAGAACTATCTGATAGTAAAGTATTTGGTTTGGAATTTATCCGCTAGGTGGCGCATTGTGTCTGAAAATTTCAAACACGTTTATCTCGATACCCTAATGAGGTACAAGCATGCCGTTTTCAGCAAAGTTGTCCAGCAGGCTAAGAACTATCTGTCAATGACGTATTTGGTTCGAGAATCGTCCGCCAGGTGGCGCCTGTGTAAAACACCTGAGAATCCTGATAAGACAGAATGATGCCGTCTCCAGCAAAGTTCTTCAGCAAGCTAAAAACTGTCTGATAGTTGAGTCTTTGATTCGTGATTTATTCGCTAGGTGGCACCTTGTGTATAATATTTAAACACGTGTATCTCGTTACTATAATAAGCTAAAAGCATGGCGTTTTCTGTAAAATTGTTCGGCAAACTAAATAATCATTACTCTGTGGCAAGACGAAGCCGTCCTTTATAGATTTACACCAAAAATGTTTGAAAAACTAACTACACATTCTATAATAACACTAAGAGAGGATCGATGAAAAGAAGTCCATAATTTCAGTTTGGTCCGAATGAAACATTGTTGTCGTATTCTTTTCACAGACAAACATTTGGTTACGTCAAGTTGCAAGCCCCTAGATCAGAGAGTTTATTGCGCGAAAACGATCGAATCGGTCAAGTGAACAGCGATGACCTATGACAACAAATAAGATTGTAAACGGAATGCGAAGTATGGTGCGAAATTGGCAAACGACGATAACTGGCCAAAAGTGAGTTGAATTGAGGGCTTTTTTTTGTATGCTGCTATAAGGTAGCAAAATCAGACTTTTGGAGTTTACAGTATTAGCTAGTGTCGATCTAGACTAGTTATGGGTAGCTTAATTTCTATTGCTTATAGCTGTTAGCATGGTTTAAATTGCACGCCGCTTATTCGATAGGAAACCAGATTCTATACCTTCTCCCAAAATTGTAGCTCATTTGGTTATAAAATGAGACCACACAAACCTTTTAAAGTTAGTATGAGAATTATTATGCGAAAACGATGTTTTTCATGCAATAGCCCATAGAATTTCACTAAGTGCCAGATGGCTAATGTATCCATGTGTGGTGATCACACCTACTCAGAACCAATATTGTACATAAGATAATGAAATAAGGACGGTAACTATGACAATACCCAAGCGGTCTTCGGGGATAGCCGGGCCGTTTTAGGGGATCCAAGCCCAAGGCAGTTTAAAAAGGGTGCTCTGAAGTCTCAGGAGCGTTTTAGGTGGGTTCCAGGGGGTTCGCATTCTTCTCTCGTTGATTTTTCGGTGCTTGTCTTTTTACGGCTGGCTCATAGGGCCTGGCACCAACCAACTAACCCAGGGAACTGGGCTTACCTTCCAGGAAGCTACGGATTCTGCATTGGCATTTCCTCCAACTACAGTGCCAAATAGCTAGGCTCAAGCGCCAGTCTTCGCCCAGCTCAATGCCATTAGGCCGAATGCCGTTAGGCCGAATGGGTCGTTAGGCCGAATAGTCGACAAGAATGCCTGGTAGCGAGCTGGGGGTAGTATATTACTTTCAAACTAATCATCATATAAGGGGAGTTATGGAGTCAATTAAAGAAATCGTGAGAGGAGATAATCGCAAAATGAAGTTCCAACTTAGAGAGGATTGTTGTAGGACCAATATATACAAAACCTAAATTGATTGTCGAAGACAAAAGCTGATGTTTGGAAAGGAGCTCAATTAGTGTCATTACCATCATGTGTCATACCATCATTACCGCTCATTACTCTCGAGCTTGAATGTGTACGAGAGGTGTTGTGAGGGGGGTTTCAGACCAAATTCCTTTGAGCAAACCGTGGTTTTCAGTGTGGTAAGCTAAAGCTAAACAGAAGTTTATTAGTTCACGATATCCGATATTTGTTTCACATAAACCTACATTTTTTGGCGAACTATCTCAGAAAGGTCGGATCGTATCCTCTCAATGAATACTCGTAGAGTGATGTGGTTTCTGGGTATTAGACCAATTAATTTCAGTTCTCTACAGTTCAAAAACAGGTACTTACAGTAAGGCTGAATTATTCCGGTTAATAGAGCAATTGGATCATTCGGCAATGTCGTATATCTCGTAGGACTACTAATTCTCTGCAGGACCTAGTGGTACATAATCCGTATCGTAAGTATACATTAAACTAGATAAATTATCGAAATCTTACTATTTGATTTACGAATCGAATTTGACTCGGAGGATATATATAGTCCTAAATAGTCGCGAACGGACTGTAATAGAGCCTAAATAGAAATTTGAGAATTGTGTTATCGATCTTCATGAACATTTTCAATTTACCGATTCGCCTACACTATCAATCACTTCGCTATCTATTTTATAATAACTAAAGATCGTACACCTTCACCAATTGGTTTTTTGGAATGAGAAATAATCTAAATCAATAATATCGCGTTTGGAAATCCACTAAATTTCAACTTCGGGAGCAACATGCATAGTCATCATGGCACAGCGAATTTACAACTATGAATCCTTATTTAGCTAGATCATGCCGTTGACGTTTTATCAGTCGCTATCTATCATTCGCTGATAGATCATCCACTGTGGTGGCCACAGCTTCGAATTGCCACAGTTGAATCGTCGCAGGGGGGAGACGTGACATCCCCCCTCCCGTGAACCCTAGTTCCGTACTGGTTCCTTAAGAGCTTCCTGCTTGGGTTCACTATTCTCCAGCACGTCGAGTAATGCCAGTTTCACTACTGGCCGTCGAAGAAATCCTGTTGCGGTTTGGACTAGGGCTTGCCGGACTCTCCCGTCGCGTCCCGGAGTTACCGTTTCCACTCGACCTCGAATCCACTGGTCCTTCGCCGTTCCAGCCACAACCAACACCAAGTCACCTACAGCTATGTCCCGAACTTCACCGAACCATTTCGTTCTACGTGTGATCACCGGTAGATATTCCTTAATCCACCTTGTCCAGAACACTTGTGTTATGGCTTGGGCAAGTTTCCAGCTATGCCTCAAGATCGTTGGACTGTCAATGGGATCGGTTGGTAGGAACTTATCACCGTTGGAGGACCCCAGAAGAAAATGGTTTGGTGTGATGGCCTCCTGGTCCGCAGATTCTAGTGGGATGTAGGTGAGAGGTCTTGAATTTATCAAGGCCTCGGCCTCTAGCAAAACTGTTTCAAAGACTTCGTCATCTGGTTTACGGGGAACGTCGGTTACAGATCCTAGAGCCACCTTTACGGACCGCACGAGGCGCTCCCATGCGCCTCCCATATGGGGAGCGGCTGGTGGAATAAAGCACCATCGAGTCTTTGCAGTCGTAAACGTCTTTTCTAGAGCGTTGTTCCGTGTTTCCATCACTTCTTTTTGCAGCTCCTTACTTGCACCTTGGAAACATGTTCCGTTATCCGAAAAGAATTCGGCTGGACACCCTCGCCGTGCTATGAAGCGTCGCACTGCCATGACGCAAGACTCGGTAGACATGCTATGGACTACCTCCAAGTGCACTGCGCGAATCGTAAGACAGGTAAACAAGGCTACCCATCTCTTTACGGAGCTCCTCCCAACTCTCACCAGTACTGGTCCAAAGTAATCGACTCCGACTGAGGTAAATGGACGGACGAATGGCTGTAGCCGGGCTGCTGGAAGCGGAGCCATCGCCGGCGGACTCGGCAGAGCTTTCTTCAGTCGACACCACATGCAGTTTTTCGTAACCTTCTCAATCAAGGCGCGTAGCTTGGCAATCTCGAATCGTTGTCGCATTTCATTTGTTACGGTCTCCCGGTTGGCGTGGCGGAAACGGCGATGATACCAGTCTGTAATAAGGAACGTTATTGGATGCTGTCTGGGGAGAATTGCGGGGTACTTAGCTTCGGTCGGTGCAAAGGTTGCTGCACCGATTCTTCCACGTTGTCGTAGTACTCCATGTTCGTCGATGAATGGCCAACACTTGTAGATTGTACTAGACTTTGATACAAGTCGGTGACGTCCATCGGGAGGCCCCTGTGTTTCCGACAGAATAGACATTTCTTCGGAATAAGCTTCAGCCTGCGCTACTTTCCAGAGTGTCATCTCAGCTTGCCGCAACTCGTCCTGACATAGGATACCAACTCGCGATACAGAACCACTCCGCTTCCGGCGTAAGTTGTCGATAAACCGTAGAACGAATGCCACTGTTCGTTGCAAGCGAATCCAACTACTAAACCTGGATACATCAAGCAGCGGAGAAATCGTTGTATGTGTATGATTCGGTCGCAATTCCTCACACGTCGTGATGATTGTAGTTTGTCGAGGCCATAATGCTTCCGGCTGGTTAAGGAACGATGGCCCACTAAGCCATGCGCTATCCGAGGAGAAATCTGGAGTGTTTCCCCATTTAGTGGCAAGGTCGGCTGTATTAAGCTTAGATGGAACCCATCTCCATTCTCTTACATCAGTTGTAGTGAGGATCTCCCCTATGCGGACAGCAACAAATTTGTTGTAACGACGATGTTCTGACCGGATCCACGCTAGCACCGTGCTCGAATCGCTCCAGAGCACTCGGCGGTTGATGGAATATGTGTGATACCCTTCAATGGACTCCAACATGCGGACACCCAATATCGCTGCCTTCAATTCCAGACGGGGTATGGACAGTACTTTCAGAGGAGCCACCTTGGTTTTCGCGCAAATCAATGATATTTGAATTCCATTATCAGTTTCCAGTCGATAGTACGCCACGCAGGCGTACGCAGAATCACTAGCATCGACAAGAATATGAATCTCGAGTTGGTCGAGATTTTTAGGGAATGGAGAACGGAAATAACACCGAGGGATCTTCAAGGTGTCCAGTTGCGAAAAGTTGGCTGTCCATTGGCGCCAACGGAGGAAGTGTTGTTCATTTATTTTTTCGTCCCAACCGATTCCCGAAGCCCAGACATCCTGCATCAACACCTTTCCGTGGACTAAGAAGAATGCGACGAACCCCAGAGGGTCGAAAAGACTCATGATTACCTTCAGGACTTCACGTTTCGTTGGGATGTAGTTTTCTTCTAGAACAACCCGCAAATCTTCACGCATTGCAAATGTATACGTAAACACGTCTTCGGCAGGTATCCATTTCATCCCTAGTACTGACTCGGTAGCCTCGCCACGTACGAGAGCAAGCTCTTTCGACGAATCTGGTTCGATCTCCCCAGTTCGCCGCAGCACTTCGGTCTCGTTAGACAAAAAGTTGCGAATTTCAAATCCACCCTTGGAATGAACTAACTTTACGTCATTCACTACCTGTATAGCTTCATCGATAGATCTGAAGCTGTCCAGGTAGTCATCCACGTAGTGATGCTCCTTAATGGCCGCCGCCGCACGAGGATAGTGTACGGCGTACTGTTCGGCGTTGATGTTCTTGACGAACTGTGCTGATGACGGGGAGCAGGTGGAACCGAACATCGTGACGTTAATCGCATAGACTTGAACTGGATCGCCGGGATTATCCCGGTAGATGAACATCTGAGCATTCTGATCACTCGGTTTCAGCCGAATTTGGAGAAACATCTCCCTGATATCTCCAGATACTGCTACCGGAAACAAACGAAATCCGCATAGCACTCGGGGTAGAGGAGTGAGTAGGTCGGGACCTTTCAGCAAATACGAGTTGAACGAGATTCCATCCACCTTTGCAGCTGCATCCCAGATGAGTCGAATTTTACCAGGCTTCTTCGGACTAATTACAACCCCAAGGGGAAGAAACCAAGTCTTCCGTGGATCGATAGCCGCTGATTCCGTCTCGCTTAGTTTGCGTATGTATCCCTTTCTCTCAAAGTCAAGGATCTGCTCATTAACGCGCTGCGCGAGCAACTGATTAGCCCCCAATTTCTTCTCCAGTGACTTCATTCGACGAATCGCCATTGGGTACGTCTCCGGGAATGCCCGATCATCGACTTTCCAGAGAAGACCCGTTTCGAAACCGGTGGTAGTACGCCTCGTTGTGTCCTCCATTAATTTCCTTGCTCTTTTGTCTTCGTCCGACTCAAGCTTCTCGTTTGGTTTAGATATTCCGCTGCAGTCCAACGCGAAGAAATCACGCAGTTGTTCGTTTAGAAGCTCGTCCGAGTTACATGGTACAGGAGTATGGAAGTTGACGATTGCTCGTGGTACCGGGTTAGAGGAAACACGACCGTATATACTCCATCCAAGGCGACATTTGGCGGCAATAGGATCGGATGATCCTCCCTCGCGTATCTTTAGCGGAACTCCGAGACGGAGATTGTCCAGGCCGATGAGTAACTTCGGTTGTACTAAATCATAGTCATCTATCGGGAGTCCTTTGAGATATGGGAAACAAGAAGTCATCCTCTTGTAGTCCATCTTCTGCACTGGCAGAAGCAGACTACTAACTGTACGCGCATTCTGAAGGTCGTAGCGGGTTTCACTGTGTTTCCCTGATATTTCAAGACTGACTTCTTCTGATCGTAGCTCGTTACGTCTCACATTACCCGTCCACTGTAGGGTGAGCGGTTTCCTGGGGCCAGAAATGCCAAGTTCCTTGGCAATCCTCTCTTCTAGCATCGTTATCTGCGATCCTTCATCTATGAATGCGAAAACCATTACACTTTTACCGTTCGCGTTGAGTACGACAGGTAGAATTCTGAATAACGGTTGGCCATCGTACCCTGAGAGTTTGTTCGCTGAAACATTTACTGAATGGCTTGATGTGACAGGTTCAGCTGGTGAATGAAGAAGAGTGTGATGTCTGAGCCGGCATCCTTGAAATCCGCATCCCTTCCACGACCGGCACGGCCATTTTCCATGATTATTCAGGCAGGTTCTGCAGAGGTCCTTCTCTTGTACTCGCTTCCAGCGATCCTCTAGGTTCAGCTGCTTAAATGCGATGCACTCAGAAACTCGATGACCTTCGCGATCGCACATTCGGCAAGCTTTAACTGGTTTCTGAACCGTTACGACTGCTGATGAATTATCTTCGGTGGAATGCGTTTGAATTCTTGCCTTCTCTCTTGGTCGCTCCTTCGTCTCAACGTCTCTTCCTTTTGGCACTCCCGGAAGCTCGAAGCATACTTCACTAGCCGCACTTACTAGTCTGGCCATGAAGTCACCGAACGTCAAAACAGTTGCACGTGGTTGAAGGTTCTTGAATGTTGCCCAATCCATTCTCATAGGCCCTGGCAGCTTCTCGACCAACTCTTGCATCAGCATTGGATTGGACAGGTGCTCTACCTGTTCAGCTGCCTGAAGATGATCGACAAAGTTTTGAACCGCCAAGCCAAATTCCAGAATCGATTCTGGGCGGTCGTGTCTGGGTCCAGGAGTTCTACGTATTTTTTCATGTAGCGACCGAATCAACAGCTCCGGGCGACCGTACAGTGTGCGTAGTGTACTGATGACGTGTGGTACGTTAGCAGGAAGTAGAAGTCTACTACGAACTGATTCTCGTGCATGTCCGGTCAAGCATCTCTGAAGACGCACAAGGTTTTCGGCATTGGAATATCCACACGTAACCGTAGACTGCTCAAGGCTACTAATAAACATTGGCCAGTCAGCTGGATTCCCACCGAACTGGGGTAGATCCTTACCAACGACTTGACGAGCCGCAATTTGTTGCGAAGTTAGTATCCCCGGCGAATCCAGATATGGAGTGTTCTCGCTGTGCACCGTATTGCATCTCCCAACTGGATTTACAAACGCTGGATCATGATCTGGAACGCCTAAAGGTTGATGTTGTTCCGAAGCAGACTGATGAAAGGGATTCGGCCTCGGTATCGCCGTCTGTAGTCTCGGTACTGCACTATATCGGGTAGGAGCGTCCCAGGATGGTTCTTGCTGGTTGTATGGTGTGCAAGCTTGCCGATTCTCCAGCTGATTCACCGCAGCAGGATACGGTGGGGAAGGTCTTGAAGAAACCACAAATCGCTGGAACGGTTCACGGACTGTGGTCGACTGAACGCCATCGAATCTGTCCCTGTTAGTGGGTTCAGGACCACGATCTGTCGCAGTCAAGTGAGTGGGTAGAACTGGAGGCTGAAGATGATGACTTGCAGCTTGAACTCCCAACTGGTACACAGGTGGTTTGGAAACGGTTGCTCTATTGGGTGGTAATTCGATGGTCTTTGACGAAACACCTTTTGGGGCCGTTCGAACAAATTCGGTTTGACGATAATTACGATTCTCCGATAAGTTCTCATCATTTATCGCATGAGGTGAGTTTTTTGCCAGCCAGTCGGATACCTTGGCTCGTGAGCTAGTCGACGATTCTACCACACTGCCTCTTTCGGAGATCTGCAACATGATTTCATTTTTCTTCTCCATTGACTCTCTACGGATGAGTTGCTGTTTCATTAACTGCGCCTTGTCCGCTTCTAACTTCCGCTGTCGCAGAAGAGATTCTTCTTCCATCAGTTTTTTTTGCTCTTCCATCTGCTTCTTCTTCTGCTCCAGCTGTCGATGAGCTTCTTCATGCTCAAGTTTCCTCAGTGCTCCTTGCTCGTCGAGTTCCTGTTGTTTCATTCTCTCTTCCTCCTCGATCAATTGCAGACGCGCCTTTACGACCGACGAACGAGTGGTAGAGGCAATAGACGAAATCTTGCTTCCTACGTTCGAAGCTGGTTTGTTACCCGAATCCTTACCTGACGTCACCCGTTTGGATTGGGAACGCAGTCGGGTAGAGATGGCCGAATTATTTGCATCCTTCTCACGGCACTGCTTGCAAATAAATGGACTCTGCATGGTCTCATCCACTCCAGCACAGCTGAAATGCTCCCACTGACGGCACTGATCACATGCGATCAGGTGGCTCTTCGACGAATCCTGGTTGCAGGATTTGCATGTGTATTCTTGATCGTGATGTCCTTCCATCCTGAGTACTCACGTTCAAAAAATCTTTTAGGATGTTGTGAGGGGGGTTTCAGACCAAATTCCTTTGAGCAAACCGTGGTTTTCAGTGTGGTAAGCTAAAGCTAAACAGAAGTTTATTAGTTCACGATATCCGATATTTGTTTCACATAAACCTACATTTTTTGGCGAACTATCTCAGAAAGGTCGGATCGTATCCTCTCAATGAATACTCGTAGAGTGATGTGGTTTCTGGGTATTAGACCAATTAATTTCAGTTCTCTACAGTTCAAAAACAGGTACTTACAGTAAGGCTGAATTATTCCGGTTAATAGAGCAATTGGATCATTCGGCAATGTCGTATATCTCGTAGGACTACTAATTCTCTGCAGGACCTAGTGGTACATAATCCGTATCGTAAGTATACATTAAACTAGATAAATTATCGAAATCTTACTATTTGATTTACGAATCGAATTTGACTCGGAGGATATATATAGTCCTAAATAGTCGCGAACGGACTGTAATAGAGCCTAAATAGAAATTTGAGAATTGTGTTATCGATCTTCATGAACATTTTCAATTTACCGATTCGCCTACACTATCAATCACTTCGCTATCTATTTTATAATAACTAAAGATCGTACACCTTCACCAATTGGTTTTTTGGAATGAGAAATAATCTAAATCAATAATATGGCAGCACTTTTTTTGTACCAGTAAAACCACAAAAACGATCCTTAAACAAATACGAAACGATCCATAACATATATTTGCATGTTCCACAGAATTGAACTGAAAATCCCTAAAAAAGCAGTAATAATCCATACAAAAGTGCAATACGATCCATAGTTTATGCGAAAAGAGCAATAAAATTGCTTACAAGACCCCATGAAATGATATTTTTTATGGATCGTTGCGCATTTGTTTATGGATCATTTGGTTTGTTTTATATGCAGAAGGATGTTTTCCCTATTACAGCCACTAACTTTTTCATGAGAGTTTTTCCTTCTGAACATAGACTGTTTTTTTCTAATTTAACTGTTTTTCTCATTACAGTCGTCAAATCTTTCATCGGCGATTTTTCCTTCTTTTAAACATAGCTTTTTTCTAGTTTACCTGTTATGTTATAGTAAGTATAAGCATTACAGCAAATAATTTTTTCATCGGAGATTTTTCCTTCTTTTAAACATAGGCTATTTTTCTACGTTTTGGAGTACTCGATTTGATTAAATTTAATCATGCTAATCATGTTCGTACTGGAACTCTGAATTTGTGCTCGGTATAAGCACTATTGAGACTTTGAAACATGAATAAAATATTACTGTGTTATTCAATTAACTTAAATGGTCAGTGGTCACCCAAATTTTAAAGTCGAAGACCTTTTCCCTCAAACTTTAAATAGTTTCTTACCATCCAGTTGCCCTAGCAAATCGTGCAACCTAACAACCCATTTGTCCTAGTGCAGGGGTTTTCAGGCATTTAGTCTCGCGGTGCATTTTTTGGGGACAAACTGCCACGCGGTGCACTTGATCACGACTTGTAATTATTTTTTTTTTTTGGCAAAACTCTTGTCGAAGTTATAATTTTGTTTCTGGTATAATCAGTGTCTGGTTAATATCCAAATTTCAGTGGATCCCTGGCAAGATCGTCAACGAAAGCCTTGTGTTGATCGCTGGATCCCTTGATAACTGGTATGGTTTTTATTTGAATATTCTTTTTCAAATATATCTAAGGAGGTTAGCGAGAAAAACGTTGAATCCTAGTAAGATATTAGGGTAAATATGACCCAGATTGGCACGCTGAAAGTGCACTACGCAATCATGGTGTGAAAAACCTAACATCCTAGGAGGGTGCAAAAAGATCTGTTTTTAGGACTATTTTCTTTTATATAGGAGTGAAATTCCCAGAAAAAATATAACAATCTTCTTTCAATATTAGTGATATATTACTTCAAAGATAATTATTCTTCCTCAAATTATTCAAAGATCCTTCCTCAAATTCATCTGTCTGCTTGCCGAAGAGCCACGTTGCTTTCATTTTCAACAAGGTTTTCTTACGAATGAGTGTAATCAGTTATTGCACCTTGTAATTCCGCCATACATTGCTCATCCTTTGACAGATACTTGTAATCTTCCTCAGTGTCAGTAGTCGAAATACGCGTATCTGTCAAATGATAAGCAATATAGGACGGAATTAAAAGGTACAATAACTGATTACATATTGTTGGTATATTAATCTAATATTTGTCATTAAGCTTGTAGTCTGTACAAAACTTTCGCGGTGCACTTGGAAAGGCTTTGCGGTGCACCAAGTGCACCGCGGTGCACGATCTGAAAACCGCTGTCCTAGTGACCTGTTCGGCCTGACGACCCATTCGGCCTAACGACCCATTCGGCCTAGCGTCCCATTCGGCCTAACGACCTGTTCGGCCTAACGGCATTCGGCCAAACGGCTTTCGGCCTAACGGGATAGAACCGTTTTCGGGGGACTGAGGGAGTTTTCGGAGGCATTGCAGAGAGTTTTTCAGAGGATTTTCGACGTTTTTTTGAGGCGTTACAGGTGCATTTTCGGTGGATTCGGAGGGTCTTTGTTGTGTTACACGGCATCCGACGGGGCTTATGAGGGGTTCCGAAGACATTTCAGGAAGATCCAAAGATTTTTCAGCGGGATTCAGATGTGTTATGCAGGCGTTGGAGGGTCCCGAGGTGTATTACATGGGTTTTAGGTAGACTTCGAGGGAATTTCAGGAAGCTTCCGAGGATTTTCAGCAGGTTTCAGAGGAGTTATGCAGGCATTTTGGCAGGTTTCGAAAAATCTCAGTTGCGTTACAAAGAGTCCTAGGGGGCTTTAGGGTGATTTCGGTGGCATTTCAGCATTTTTCGGCGGGTTGTAGAGGCGTTACGCAGGCGGTTTCTTTGGATTTTGAGGGTCTCCGGTGCGTTTTGTGGGGTCCGTAGGGATTTTAGGGGGATTTCAGAGGCACTTCAGGAAGTTTCACTGGTTGGCTTAATTTTCTGAAGTCCTTAGCAAGTTTCTTTTGTAAACCTTTTCTTCATATTATAGGCATATCTTTGGAAGATTTTTATGGAAATTTACGCATGACATTAATACATCCATATTCTTGGTGACCTCTTTACACTTCCACCGGAAGATCTTAGGCCAAATTCTAGTAAGTCTAACCCTAACGGTTGAGGCGTTGAACCCGATGATGAATAATTTAATTCCCGATACATACTACTGAATATTTAATATGATAGTAGGATTTTCAATAACTAGAGATTTCTCCAGAGATTCCTTTCCGAAAGTTTTCCACGGATCTTCTCGTGAATTTCTTCAGAAATTCCTACAGAGTTCCCTTCAAAAATTTCTATAGAGGAACCTCCATATTTTGCTAGAAAGCCTACCATGCTTAACCCTTCAGCGCACGCGCTGTTGTAAAAAGTACAACACTACCAAAAAACCTCGTTTTTCGTATACAGCGCGAGCGCGGTGCAGTTTCCGTTGTTCGATGGCGCGCGCGCTGGAAGGTTAAGAGATTTCTCCATGAAATGATTCAGAAAATTCTCCGGGATTCTTTGAAAAAAAAAAAACTGTCTACGAATTCCAGGCATTCAAACAGCATTTTTGTTCGGAAATTCAAAAGTTTAGTGTTTTTACAGATTTCTTTCCAGGGATGTTTTCATAAATCTTCCTAATACTTATAAGAAATATTTTTAGGGATGCTCTTCAGGAGTGCTACCAGAGGTTTGGTTGTAAATTTCTCAAGAGATGCATTCATAAATTTTTCTACGAATTTTTGAAGAGAAAATTCCATGGACTCCTTTAAATATTTCCAATCATTTTCATTCCATTTTCAACCACTCTATCCACCCGATGGCATACTCTTTGTGTGGAACCTCTGAATTTGTGTATGTTTTGTCACTCTTCGCTGAAGTTGCATTTTTCCTCAAAACGTGACGTAAGTTATGGAAATAACTCCAACAATCTCCTCATAAAGTAATGCAACGATCCTTTCAGGAGTTCCTTAATCGATTCCATCAAAAATTCATTCAGTAATTCTTCAATAAATTTTTCCAAGGCTGCAAACTGCTATTTCTACCGATATTCTTGCAGAAATTCATACAGAGACTGCTTTAGAAGTTCTTTCAGGTATTCCTCCATTTATTTTCCTGGAAATTCAACCAGAATTTCTTCCAAAGATAACTTAAGGAATTTAAAATTGGAATATTTTAGAAAACTTCAGAAATTTCTTCAGAAATAATCCGTAGACATTTCCACAGGAATTCATTTGGAAATTTTTCATGAGGTTTTTCTATTATATTTGACCGATGTTCCTTTAAGGACAATCGTCTTAAAGTTCCGCTTCAACTGTGCATCAAACTTCAGACGCACATATCTCAAGAAGCAAGCTTCAAACAACAGTGCTATTTATTATCCTGTTCTCGGTCACTTATAAAAAGCTTAAAATAAGAAGATCAAGTATGCTGGTTTAGTTTCCGAGGAGACTTGTGCGCTCGAAGTCTTGAGTAGGTACCAAAGGTGGCCATTGTGGCGGTCATTTTTGGATGCTAACAAGTCTGTCCTTAAAGAACTTTTGCGACTTCTGCTGGGCATTCTTAAAATAGCCTATTAATTTCCCTGGAATTCTTTTAGATATTTCTCCAGGGATTGTTTTAAGATTATCTCCAGAGGTTTCTATAGAAAATTGAGAGAAGATTTATTCACTTCTTCAGTAGTTAAAGCATTTCTTCATGAAAGTCAGCAAGGGATTCCCAAAAATTTAGATATTTTTTAAAAAAATCTTTAGCGAATCTTCAGAAAATTATTCTAAGGACTTCTCCAGGAATCCCTTGGAAAATTTCGCCAGGGATTATTTTCCACTCCAGAAGGTTTCTTTTTGGAGTTGCCCCTGTGGTTCCTTCAGGAATTTCATGAGATTTTTTCAGATCATTTGTTGATTTCAGAGCACTCTTTCAAATGTTCCTTTACGAATTTTAAAGAAGCAATTTGTGACGTAATTTTTGGAGAAATTTCTGAAGAAATCCCTGGGGAATACCTGTAGACAGCTCTGGAAGAATTCCTAGAAGAATTTCATGAGAAACTTTTGGAGGGATTCAAGAAAAAATCCGAGAGGATTTCCCTGTAGAGATTTCCAAAGGGCACTCTGGAGGATTTTTTCAAGTCAAACCTAGGAGAACTTTCTCGAAGAATCCCTAACATAATTTCTGCAGAAACCTGTATAGAAACGTCAGACATAGGTACTGGAGGAATCTATGGAGAAAGCCCCAAATAAGTTTCTGAAGGAATTTCTGTAAGATGTTACTGAATTCTGGAAGAACTCCTGGAGTACTTCGCGAAGAGTTCTTAAAAGAATTTCTAGCAAATGGAAAAATCTCTTGAGAATTTTGTAGTGGAATTTTTGAAGAAATGCCTGAGAGAGGAATTCCAAAAGAGAACCACCCAAGGAGCATAGAATACTGAACGAAAAGTTATATCGCTAAAATTCTTGGGTGAAATATCGATTAGGTTTTTTTTTCTGAAATTATTATAGGAATTCTTTGTATGATTTCAGCAAGAAATCTTCCTAAGACAACTACAGGAATTCCTTCTGAATTTCTACCGGAATTAGTTTTAAGATTTTTCCAGAAATTCGTCTGAATTTTTTTCCAGAAAAAAAAAATATTCCTCCCAGTTTTTCACCAGATATTTATCCAGCCATTCCTTCATAACACTCAATTCCTGCAGAAATTCATTTACAGATTGTAAAAACGTTCCCTTAGCGAATTCTTCTGTAGTTTTATCAAAGATCTAGAGTAATCTTTTTGCCTTTCTCGTACACCAAGGTGTACCGAAAGGCTATATGTTCACTCCAAAAATGAAATTTTGATAGAGCCCCCGGAGGGGTAAGTTTCATATACCAATCGACTCAACTCGACGAGTTGAGATGATGTCTGTGTGTGTGTGTATGTGTGTGTGTGTGTATGTATGTGTGTGTATGTGTACAAAAAAAGGTCACCTCACTTTTAGATAGTAAATATCAACCGATTTTAACGATCAACGGCTCATTCGACGCGGAATCTGGTCCCATTGTTTCCTATTGAAAATGGTTCGGATCGGTCCAGCCGTTCCGGAGTTATGGCCATTTAGGTGTTCCGGATCGGTACCCCTGGAAGGGGCCAGACATGAAAATGCACCAAACCCATGCATGCGACCCATCAAACCACGGCATTTACGATTATCTGATGAACGGTAAGCAGGAAAACAGTCTCAGACCATATCTTAACCGGTAATGTTCCGGAACCGGTTCTGGGTTTCCTGCCGGAAGTGGTCAAATATCAAATTGAACATAACTCATGTATGCGACACATCAAACCACGGCATTTACGATTATCTGATGAACGGTAAGCAGGAAAACAGTATCAGACCACATCTGAACCGGTAGTTTCCGGAACCGGTTCCGGATGTTCCACCGGAAGTGGCCAAATATAAAAGAGTACCAAACCCATGCATGCGACACATCAAACAGCGGCATTTTCGATAACCCGATGAACGGTTAGCAGGGAAACAATATCAGACCATATCTGAACCGGTAGTGTTCCGGAATCGGTTCCGGATGTCCCACCGGATGTGGCCAAATATAAAAGAGTATCAAACCCATGCATGCGATACAACAAGTAACGGCTTTTCTGATAACCTGATGACTGGTTATCAAAGAAATAGGTTAGGACCACATTAGGGACAGCCGGTAGTGTCGTAACCAGTTCCGGCTGTCCCTCCGAAAGCGGCTAAATATAAAATTTAACTGAACCTATGTTCCTATGCGACACAGCAAAGCTAGGATTTTTTGATAACCTTATGAACGTTAGCAAGCAAACAGGTTCAGACCGGTGAAAAAATGTTTAACGCATATGGTCAAATCTCAACCGTTACGTAGTAATTGAACTTTACATGTTTTTGACTTTTCTTGTCTCAAACTGGCTATAACTTGAAAATGGTCAAACTTATCGCATTTGAAAGATTAATAAATTTGCTACAAAAAAAGATCTTGGAATCTATTGATTTAGTTAGATAACTAAAGCAAAAAACTCGAAAGTAGTGTTTTGCCTTTCTCGTACACTTAGTGTACAAAAAAAAACTATATGTTCACTCAAAAAACGATTTTTCGGAAAAAGGCTCAGAGGATCAAGTCGCATATACCAATCAACTCAGTTCAACGAATTGAGATTACGTCTGTATGTGTGTATATATGTATGTATGTATGTGCACAAAATAAGTTCACTCACTTTTAAGGCATTTCCTATTGGCCGTTTTTTCGGATTATAGCTTGAATCGAACCGGAATTGTTTGCTATCAAAAATGGTCCAGATCGGCCAAGGCGTTCCAGAGTTATGGCCATTTCAGTGATCCGGACCAGCACCGGTAGAACTAGCCGTATATAAAACTGAACTAGCCCCATCATGCTATATATCAAACTGCGGCGATTTTTGTAACCTTCAGCATGGTTGACGAGTTCTGTGCGGAAATCAACACTGGAGACCAGACGCTCCACGATGTCGGCCAAAAATTCCAGATGGCAGCCAAATGTTCAAGGTGGCGGCTCAAAATTCAATATGGCGGCTGTTTAATAGATATTTAGGCACTTAAAGCATGCTATATGGGAATATTTGATATTGGGAAGATGTCTGACTTCTAAAATGGTGACTAGAATATCCAAGATGACGGTCTGAGATCCAAAATGATGGCTTTAATTTCAAGATGGCGTCTGTTTAAAGAAATTTAAGGCTCTAAAACCATGCAATATGGGTATATTTGGTATGGGGAACATGTCCGGATTCAAAAAAGGACGACCAGAATGTTAAAGATGGCGATCTAAAATCCAAGATGGTGGTTTCAGTTTCAATATGGCGGCTGTTTGATGGAGATTTAGGTTCTAACGGCTGTTTAATGAAGTTTTAGGCTCTAAAACCGTGCAATATCCAGAGTCCAAAATGGCGATCAGGTTATCCAAGATGGCGATCTAAAATTTAAGATGGCGATTCTGAATTCAAAATCGCGGCTGTTTAATGGAGTTTTAGGGTCCTGAAACAATGCATTATTGGTATACTTGGTATGGGAATGATGTCTGGATTCCATAAATTACGACTATAGTATCCAAGATGTTGGCCCGAAATCCAAGATGGCGGCTCCAAATTCAAGATGGCGGCTGTATAATGAAGTATATTTTTCGTAGGGAAGATGCCTGGACGCCAAAAATGGCGACCAAAACATCCAAGATGGCATTCTTAAATCCTAAATGGCGGCTTCAAATTCAAGATAGCGTCTTTTTCTTAAGAGTTTGAGGCTCAAACATCAAAAGTCAGATAAACGATATGATTTCAGGTATCATGAAATGGATTTCTGTTAATTGTATGAAAGTGCGATATACATCAACATTTCGCTTGAGTTTTATTGAAATGGGGTTTCGAAGGCACGAGAAAGGCGCCATCACCGCTAGGTGGATTAATTAGGGTTTTTTTTAGTATTTCCTCAAGATTCTGGCAGGAGGTTCCTTTGGGTATTCTTTCAAAGTTCCTCTAACGATTCCTTAAAAAATCGGAATTCAAAAATTAGTTTTTTCGCAGATTAAATGCTTTATTATTTTTATTTTTTGTCTCGACCATCCAAAGAATATTGGGATTCAAAGTGAAATAAATATGTGTAACGGCCTAGATAGAAACAAACAAAATCATCAAAACTTTTTTCATGGAGTTTTTTTTTAGATATTCTTCAAAAAAATTCAAAAACCTACAGAGATTGCCTCGGAAATTCCTACCAAGGTTTCCCCACGAATTCTTTGAGACATTCCTTCAGTGGTTCCTGCAGAAATTCCCAAAAAGGATTTTATGAAGAAATTGCACTTGCGGTTCCATCAGAAATATCTCCTGGGGTGCTTTCATAGATCCCAGCAGAATTTGGTCAGATATTCCTCCTGGAATTTTTCAGTAGTTCTTCCTAGAAATTTCACAAGAATTACAAAACCATTCTTTAAGAAATACCAGGAGGATAAGTTGACGAAACCCCATAAAACTCCAAGAGATACCTTTGGAAACTCAAAGAAGAAGTTATTGGATATTTTTTGGAGGAATTCATGGAAAAAACTTCTGAAGCAATTTCTTAAGTTATATCTTGATCAATTCCAGCATAAATGCACAGGATAATATCCAGAAGAATACCTGAAGTAATCGCTTAAAATACTCTCTTACTTCATTTCAAAAGAAAATGTTTGAAAAATTTCTGGAAGGATCCCTGGAGGATTTCTGAAGAAATCCTTGGAAGAACTGCTGCAGATTTCTTTGAAGGAATTTTCAGAAAAAATAGTATACAAGTTCCGAAGAAATTTATCTGAGGAAATTTTCGGAAAACCCCTGATGAAATTAAAAAAAATGTTAAAGGAATCTTTGAAATAATAACTGGAACCCTCTGCAGATATTCACAGAAAAATTTCTTGAACAATTTCCTCGAGAAATGCGAATAGACTCTTGAGTAATTTCTGCATCAATTGTTGCCAGAATCTCTAGAAAAAGTCTTGGAAAAAGGTCCAATTAAACCTAAAGCAAAACCTGGAGGAGTTCCCGAAGCAACTTATAATGAAATCTTTATAGGAATTTCCTCTTGATAATTTCGAGAGAAATTTTTGAATAAATGTCAGAGAACATCCCTGTGTAGTTATTACTCCCTGAAGGAAGCTCCGGAGAAATAAAAGTTATAATTTTTGAAAAGTTTTTCAAAATTCTGAATTTTCGAAGGAAACCCTTAGGCGAATTTCTGAAAGAATCTCATAAACTGCTTCAGAGGAAACATCTATAACATCGAAAACTTGTCTCTCAGCGCCAGCAGGTGATAAAGACATCACGACACACCACCGGTTTAAATTCCGTCAACTGAATGTCGTGCTAATCAGATTATACATACGTTGATGGATCATGTGTGAATCACAACTGTGCAGAAGTCTTTAAAATCGAAAGTTCAAGGTCTCATATAAAATTGTTTGCTTGATAGATACAACGTATAGACAAAATTCTGCATCTCAATTATTCTAGAATCACCCCAATAAAGAATCTGACCTTAACGAGAAACTCATTAAGGTTGGGTGATAGTGGCAAAATCGAGCATAGCTGAACCATCCAAGAGACAACTTTTCCAATGAATCTTCTTGCAAGCTTCCACGCCCAGCATGGTTTCTTCGTGGAGTCCGAAGAAAGACGACGCTAATGTCTGGCGAATGTATGAAAACTGCATCACTCCATCCTCCAGCTTTCCAAATTATTGTCCCCAAAACAGGAGCGAATAGAAAATGAACCAAATGAAGCAAAACCCACTTTTCGAAAGTGAACCACTTCTTTTTGCTCCCGCATTCAAATGTAGCCATGTCTCCTTTCGAAAGATTGCAGTAGGAAATTATAATTATAGCAAAGTGCTTCCCCTCGATTGCTGCAACCGTTGGTGCTTCTTCCTCCGACTCGAAAAGTCTTTCCAGCTAACCAAGTTCTCTATCTGTGTTTCTGCCTGCATGGAGTTATGTGGAACTACGTTCACGCGGGACAAGAAAAACTGAATAGCTTCTCCAAGCCGGGGCTATACAGTGGCGTATGCCAAATGGAAGAGAAATAACTTTCCGACTTTACGCTCACCGTCCGTGGGAAGTCTGCCCCAGTACCCAGCTCACACGCCCATGGTTTTGTCCGCTGGTTGGTCTTGGTCTTGGGTACATCTTTCGGGCGATTGCGCTTTCACTTTGTTCCATGAATCTCATTTGAATAAGGATGAGCCCTTCCGCCAGAAGGAGATGTCACCGTCGTCGTGTGCGGCGGCAGTGGGCGCGCTGCAGTTGGAATCAAGCGAAAGCCATTTTTAATTAAGAGCCCAAGTCTGCTGCTCTGGCTGCGCGCTCTTTGCCACCGTTCCAGACCGCCGCCGGAGAGCTTTGGACTCCACTTAACTTGGAAGAACGATGTCATGTCATGGTCTCCACAGGAGTTGGAAAGTTTCCTTGGTTCTTCGGTTGGTTGGTAGTTTTTATCCTTCAACGACGATGACGTCGTAGAGAAGGTTTCGCCCCTTAATTTCGCTTTCGGGTTTTTGTTCTTGTCTTATCGCTCCCGAGGAACTTGTATCCAAATGGTTCAAGCGGTTAGTTTTTTTTTTCTCTAGAATAGAAGAGGTGTGCACTTGGTCGGTGCTTGGCTCAGTTGATGGAGTTAAGTGAATAAATGAATAATTAAGCAAAGCAATTAAACTGAAAATGATAGAATTGAACGGAGATGATTCGCTTGGAATCGATAGCTGAAATCGATTAGAGACAGCAGAGAAGTTTTAAATGAGTTTCTTCTTGAGAAAATTAAATTTGCCGGTTGATAAAAATGTTGGACAAGTATATCGAATCTTGCTACACCTGGTCCACCAATCATGCACTTTGCACTCCACGCGTGCCAAATGGATCAGTAGCGAATACCAACTTGGCAGAGTTGTTGTCCGGTATTCTTGCAACATGTCCTGCCCACCGCAGCTTTGGCCACCTGCTGGATGCTGACTTCACTGCAAGTGCAGTGAGCTCGTAGTTCATCTTTTGCAGCCACACACCGTTCTCCTTCACACTGCCGGAGATCGTCCTTAGCACGCGTCGCTCGAAAACGGCTTGCGAAGTGCTTGCAGGTCGTCCTCGAGCATGGTCCATATCTCGTGTCAGTAGAGGATCGCCGGCCTTATAAGCGTTTTGTACATGGTACATGTGCTACGAAGTTGAATCTTGTTTGACCTCAGTAGCTTCTGAATCCCATAGCATGCACGTCTTCCACAAGGAACCGAGGGAGACGAAATATTCTACCATCGCGAAGGTATCTCCACCTATTGTCCATCCAGAGCGATGTTGGAGAATAGGCATGAGAGTCCGTCACCTTGTCGCAGTTCCCGTAGAGATTCTGGATAGTTTATCCGAAATTCTTTCGCAATTTTTCACACCGTCCATCGTTGCTTCGATCAGCCTGATCAGCTTCCCAGGAAAGCCGTTTTCGTCTGTGATTGGCCATAGCTTTGTGCGGTCAATACTGCCGTATGTCGCTTTGAGGTCCAGTTACAGGTGATGCGTTGGGATCCGGTATTCACGGCATGTATGTAGGATTTGACGTACGGTGAAGATCTGGTGCGCTGTCGAGAGGCCATCGATGTTCGGTTTCCCAGATCTTGACTATCATCAGGTGCAGGCAAGTAACCAAGTTTTCTGGCCCTAACTTGATGAGTTCAGCTGCGATGCTACCGTTATCAACAACGTGAAAGTTGGATCAGTTCCGTCCTCTGCTGCACTGACGTAGTTGTTCCTTCCGTTACCTTTGTCTTCCGTGCCTACATTCTCTACGCCATTTAGGTGCTCATCGCACAAAGCCGATGTGGGATGCGTTGAGCTACTGGTAGAACTTCCATGTCTCTTGGAAACAGCATACTAATCTAATCTAATCTAATCTAATCTAACGCATACGCAGCCAGTACAAAAAAGCATCCTGGAAAATAATCGGGTTAGATTACGCCCAATTATTTTTCTTGTCAATATTGATGCTTGCAGCATATCAAAGATATGACACAAGCGTCAAAGCGGCCAGGCCTACTGCGTAGCGTTTACCGCAGAGATGATTCTTTGAAATTCTTCGACTATAATAAACTTTTGTTTAACATCGAATCACTTCTCGAATCTACAGGGGAGGAAGGATGCGTGGACATACCGTACCAAACGCTCCGAGATATTTGCTATTATATGGTTCAATATATACAATATACAATAGTGAAATAGGAAGCATGAAACGTCCTCACCAAGTTTGTCGTTTTATATCCATTTGATGATCACCACCAAGTTTGTCGTTTTATATCCATTTGATGATCGTCTTTTCGGAACCTCTTGATGTGGGATGCTGCTGATAACTGCTTGAGAAATGTCACGCCACAAAAACTATCAACACCCGCGTTGTACGAATGTTCGCAATGTTTTCTGGATAACACAAGACTACAAGTCATTGCACTAACACACTGTTCTGATTTAAAATTTTCACACCAAGAATGTAAAGCTTAACAGCATTGGCAAAAGTACACGATGCGGCATGAAAAGTGGGTGTTCGCTTGTTCGCGACGTATAACCAAATCAATCACTAGCGGAATAACGATATCAAGTTCATCCGGCCACAATCACAACACGAAAATCTTCAATTTGAAGATAAGAGTTTCAAAACTGCAACACAACCATTGTGCCGAACGGATTCCACAAATCATATGCTCAAAACTTCCGGAAGGCGTAGCTCTAGCCAAATTATCACAAAAACCGTACAAAACGGGAGAGCGAAAAACAACCGTGACAGGCAAAACAAAAACACGTCCGATCACGGTGAGGCCTACTTCGATCTTCATAAATAAATAAATAAATAAATAAATAAATAAATTGTTGCCGCGGGAGAGTTGTACTGGAGTTCTTTGAGCAGATGGAGTACACTGGTGGTTGCTTGTATCAGCTAAAAAATTCTTCAGTGGTATATCTTGGAAACAGCATACACGCAAAAAAAACCGTTCCGATATACGTGAACTGACAATCACGGCAACGGGAACGAACGGGAACTATGCATAGCAACGATAATAACAATAAGAAATGTACACCGTGAACTAGACTTCACGTTTTCTAGAACGCCCATATTGACAGCTGGAACTAGTTCCAATTCACGGTGTATATTTGCTTGTTCTTATATTTGCGTTTGTTTGTTCCCGTTTATCAGAACGGTTTTCTGAGCGTGTAGCAGTTCCATTTGATCGCAGTACACTTTTTCCAGGCGGCGATTTCTCTCCTAAAAGAGTCTGCTGTTTCTGCTTCTGTTATTTACGTAATACGCTCTGCCAGTTTTTTTTTGCTGCAGCATTACCGCCCGCTCTGTGTTCTCCTACTTCAAAATTTCTCTGCACTCCTTGTCGAAATATTCGTGTTCTACAAGTGATACAATTCCGAGTAATGTTCCCCATAGCCTAGATGGACGCGAGATCTCGGAACGTTGATAAACTTCGTTAATCATATACTGATTTATCGGCAATATTCTATTTATAATTTAATCATTTTATGGCTATATCTATCTTTTTCTACTCAGAGTGTAAGGGAGTATAGATCAAAGTGGATAATGAAATGATAGATATGATAGTATTTGCTAGGTTGCGTACAAGTGTAAAACTTTATAGAAGGTGAAATTAGGCAAGTAGGCCATGTATTGAACGAATACATACATCGAATGCGTGAAACTTCTGCCGTGCGACCTGTGCTTTTAAACAGATCGGCTTGGTTGGTAGTTCATACCACCTTACCAAGAATGGCAAAAGTTTCAGGCACCCTACTGCCAGAACAATACTGTTTTCATCACAAGTACTATCTTTAATTGGAATAAATCTCACATATAGTCATGCATATGGTTCTCCAATTACCTAAAAGAATCCCGCCAAGATTCTCAGATGGGAACATTGAGGGAGTAACGAAATCCCGCAAAGGATCTTTGAAGGAATTTCCAGCACAAATCCTTGAAGAAATCTCGGGAAGATTTCGTAAAGGAATTCTGGGAGAAAAACCAGGAACAAATCCTCAGGGAAATCTCGACTGTATGCTCATCAGGAATGCCTGAAATGATCACAGAAAAATCCTGAGAGAAATTACTGGAGGAATCTCGGAAAAAAACCTGAGAATATTTCTTGAAAAATTCGAGGAATAATCCTTCAAAGACTACCAGCAATAATTCTGTGACGTATACCCAAAACAATTCCACAACTTACCTTACTGGTCAGGCTAAGACCGGGGTGGCCTCTGCTGTACATAGTAGCCGCCTCCATTCCACTCGGTCCATGGCTGTTTGTCTCCAGTTCCGCACTCTGCGTAGGGTCCGCAGATCATCCTCCACTTGGTCGACCCACCTAGCTCGTTGCGCTCCACGTCTTCTTGTACCGGTCGGATGACTCTCGAGAACCATTTTAGTCGGGTTGCTATCCGACATCCTGATGACGTGATCCGCCCACCGTAGCCTCCCGATTTTCGCGGTATGGACGATGGTTGGTTCTCTTAGCAGCTGATGCAGCTCGTGGTTCATTCGCCTTCTCCAAGTCCCGTCTTCCATCTGCACTCCGCCGTAGATGGTACGCATCACCTTCCGTTCGAAAACTCCAAGGGCGCGTTGGTCCTCTGCACGTAGGGTCCATGTTTCGTGCCCATAGAGGACGACCGGTCTAATCAGCGTTTTGTAGATGGTTAACTTCGTGTTACGGCGAACTTTATTCGATCGTAGAGTTCTGCGGAGTCCGAAGTAGGCACGATTTCCTGCCACAATGCGCCTCTGAATTTCTCTGCTGGTGTCGTTGTCGGCGTCACCAGTGAGCCCAAGTACACGAATTCTTCAACCGCCTCGATTTCATCACCGTCGATATGAATTCGGGGTGGCGGGCGCGGTGATTCCTCCCTGGAGCCCTTTGCCATCATGTACTTTGTCTTCGACACATTAATGACTAATCCGATTCGCCTGGCTTCACTCTTTAGTCGGATGTACGTTTCCGCCATCGTCTCAAATTTACGAGCAATACTATCAATATCATCGGCGAAACCAAACAGCTGAACGGACTTCGTGAAAATCGTCCCAGTCGTGTTTATCCCCGCTCTTCTTATTACACCCTCCAAAGCAATGTTGAACAACAAGCACGAAAGACCATCACCTTGCCGTAACCCTCTGCGAGATTTGAAGGGACTCGAGAGTGTCCCTGATACTCGAACTACGCACATCACTCGATCCATCGTCGCCTTGATCAATCGTATCAGTTTATCCGGGAATCCGTATTCGTGCATATTCTGCCATAGCTGTTCTCGATCGATTGTATCATATGCCGATTTGAAATCGATGAACAAGTGATGTGTGGGCACGTTGTATTCGCGGCATTTCTGCAACACCTGGCGGATGGCGAACATCTGGTCCGTTGTAGCGCGTTCACCCATGAATCCAGCCTGATATTGCCCCACGAACTCTCTTGCAATCGATGATAGACGGCGGCATAAAATTTGAGAGAGTATCTTGTAGGCAGCGCTCAGTAGTGTGATCGCGCGGTAGTTCCCGCAATCCAACTTGTCGCCCTTTTTGTAGATGGCACACACGATACCTTCCATCCATTCCTCCGGTAATACTTCCTCCTCCCAAATCTTGGTAATGACCCAGTGTAGCGCTCTCACCAGTGCTTCTCCACCGTATTTTAGAAGCTCGCTTGGTAGTTGATCTGCTCCAGCGGCTTTGTTGTTTTTCAACCGGCCAACCTCCTCCTCAATCTCTTGAAGGTCAGGGGCCGGAAGTCTTTCGTCCTGTGCACATACTCCTTGATCTGTTACCACGCCACCTTCGGTACTTGCAACGTCGCCATTGAGGTGCTCATCGTAATGCTGCCGCCACCTCTCGACCACCTCACGCTCGCTCGTGAGAATATTCCCGTGATTATCTCGGCACATGTCGGAGCGGATCAGCTTCTCGTAGAACTTTCGTGTGTCCTTAGCGCGGTACAGCTCTTCCATCGCTTCGCGATCTCGTTCTTCCTGCTGGCGCTTCTTCATCCGGAAGACTAAGTTCTGCCTGTTCCGCGCCTGTCTATAACGTGCCTCATTCGCTCTCGTACGGTGTTGCAGCATTCTCGCGCATGCTACCTCTTCTCGTCTTTCAACTGTTCACATTCGCCGTCGTACCAGTCGTTTCTATGATTCGGAGTCGCGAAGCCTAGTGCAGCAGCCGAGGTACTACCTATGGCGGATCGGATGTCCCTCCATCCATCTTCAAGTGTAACTGCGCCAAGCTGCTCTTCCGTTGGTAGTACCACTGCTACCTGATGCGCGTAATCCTGAGCCACTTCCTCGCAGTCCTTTCTTTTCCAGGCGGCCCTTTCTTTTGTAAAAGTGGCGAGTCTGCTATTTCTGCTACTGTTTTTCACGTAACACGATCTGCCGGGTTTCTTGCTGCAGCATTACTGCCGGCTCTGTGTTCTCCTTCTTCAAAATGCTCTGCACTTCTTGTCGAATCATTCACATTCTACAAGCTATACAATTCCGAGTAATGTACCCCATAGCCTAGAATAGACGCGAGAGCTCGGAACGTTGATGAACTTCGTTAAGGTGAAGATAAAACGAAGCCACACTTTGAATTTTCAAGAGCGCAAATCTGAAGTACAGGCATACCTCGATAGTACGTACACCATCGCTTCGTTTAGTGTACGTACTATCGAAACGTACGTACTATCGAATCACAATTTTTTATTTCAAATTTCATTTTTAAATCAAAGAATGTTATTGGTAGAACGTCAGGATTGCCAAACAATTACATGTGGCCTAAGGGTCCGTTTATTAATAACGTAATTTTGCTTGTTTAGGATGCTATCTTTATTGGAAAAATCTTCGTAGAGGCATCTCGTCTCTGGGAACTTAGATTGATTTTATTTGAGTTATCCTTTAGAACCATCCAAACTGGTCTCGACTGGTCCAAACTGAATCGATCTAGATCAGTTATATCTTGTTAAAAAACATTCTAGATGTATTTTATTCTGCAGCTTTTATTGCCGTGATATTTTCAAAATCTTCTGAACGTTGCTCCTTCTAGGACTCCTCCAAGAGTTTAATTTTTTTACGAGAAGGGATTTCAAGAGGTATCCCGGAACTCTTGGAGATATTCAAGGAAAAACTACTTGATGAATCTTAGAAAGAATTCCTGTAGGAATGTCGGAATGAATTTCTGGAGGAATCTTGGAATGAATTCATGGAGAAATCTTGGAACGAAATTCCTGGAAGTATTCTGGAAGAAATTCCTAAAAAAAATCCTGAAAGTCCCGAAAGAATTACAGAAGAAATTCTTGGTGAAGTTTCGGAAGGAATCTCTTAAGAAATCTCAAAAAGAGACCCTGGAATCTCATTCGGAATTGCAGGAGAAACTCCTGGAAAAATCCCTAAGGATTCCCAGAAAGAATTCCTGGAGAAATCTCGGAACCAACACCTAGAGGAATTTCGGAACTGAAAGAAATTTGAAGAAATCTTTAGGGAGTGAGAAAGCGAAACAATTGAATTCGTACAGCCTATATGGCAATGCAAACCGCGGTTGCTAAAAAATTTGTTCAAAGTTTTTGACGTTTTGTGACATTTTTGATCACGTTTCGGACTTCAAGAGATTTCTTCCAGAATTTCTCAAGGAATTCCTGGAATCCTCCAGGAATTTCATTCGGGATTCCCGAATAGTTTATTTTAGGGTGTCGCTGGATTTCTTTTTGAGCTTCCACATGGTATTCCTGGAAATTCTAGCAACTTCACCCAGAATTTCTCTAGGAGTTCTTTCGGAAATGGTATCAGAAATTCTTAGCGAGATTTTTTCAAAAAATCCTTGCTACAATCAGTAAAGATTTGTTCCTGGAATTTCATACGAGATTCTTCTCGAAGTATCTTCTGGGAATTCTTTAGGAATTCCTTCTGAAACCCTTTCAGTAATCCTACAAGATCCCTGACAAGAACTTCATTCAGTGTTCCTCTAAATGCTTCTCCAAGATCCCTCCAGGAACTTCTTCCGTTTTTTTTTCTGGAGCTTCTTCTGATTCAAGTATTCCTTCTGAGATTCCTACAATAATTTCACCAAGTAATCTTCCTGGGATTTTTCCAGGATTCTTTCGAAAATTCCTTCCGGGATTCCTCAGGTAATTTCTTCTGGGGAATTACTTTTCAAGAACTCCTTCCGGGATTCCTCTTAGAGCTTCTTCTAGGAATTCTTTTAGAAACTGATTCAGGGATATCTTCGAGATCTCTTTCCAGAAATCATCTAGGGACTTTTTTTTTTGGTTTCTACCAAGAGCTCCGTCAGGAATTGTTTGTAATGGAAATCCTCCTGGAGTTTATTATGAACTTTTTGGAGTATTATGTTTATGGAATTCCTCATGTAGTTCATGTAGGATTTCCTTGAATAAACACAGGAAAGAGCAACTTAGTTATAGCTCCCTGAAGAATCACATAAATCCTAGAGGGATTCTAGAAAAAGTTTGTGGAGAAACCACGGAAAGAATACCTGGAAGAGTTACAGGAAAAATTATTAATGTAATCCTAGAAGGAGTAATGCTGATGGAATCAGAACTGATTTCTACAGAAATCCAGGAATCTCTGGAAGAATCTCGTGGAACTTCCTGGAACAATCCTGGAAAGAGCTTTTGACGGAACTCCAGACGGATCCTCTTAAGGAATCTCAGAAAAAAAATCCTGGAAAACCCCAGAGGGAACTTCTGATGGAATCCTAAATAAACTTCTGGAAGAATCTCATTGAGAGTTTACGGAATCCCAGAGGAAAGCTCTGGAGCAAATTTGTGGACAAATCACGAGGGGAGTCCCTTATGGTATTCTTGTGGAATCCCAGAAGGAACTTCATGAGGTGAGCCACCATGCCACCATCAAGTTATAAAACAGCACACGCACGCATACCCCCCTTTTAGAAATCAATCCAACCACTCATGATAAGCTGACGATTTTTTAAAGTCCGAATCATAAACAACAAAGCCATGAAACATCCAAAACTAAGAACATTTTCCTTAGCGACCGCGGCTTGCAGTGCCCTACGGTACTCAAAGTTGTTTAAATTTCCAAACTCATGGAAAACTGTCAAATATTTCATACGTATCGCAAAAAAAAAGTTATTTGTTGGAAAACGAAAAAAAAAGCAAGTAAGTGAAATGAAATCAATGGTTTGGATAAGTAACTTGATGGGTTTGATTTATGTTTTGGAGAGCATTCTTCGCCGTTTAATTTAGTTTTTTTTATTACCACGCAAAATAGAACCATCATGTGCTTTTTTATTTTATTACAACATTCTATTGGTAAAGAAAACGTTTAGTTAATAACAGTGCAAGTGCTCATCAACTACTAAGCTGAGAAGCAGTCCTCCCCAGTTGGGATGTAACGCCAGAATGATGATGCCAGATATTATGACTGGCAGAAAACATCTATGTAAAGCAAAGAATACTGCAATCATTACATTAAACGTATTCGTTCATGCCTTTCATTTCGCATTATTTTAAAACTGATTAATGAAAATCCGTGTTATAGGAGTCTGCATAACACACATGCATAGTATCGGAGTCTCTGCTATACGTCTACTAATGATTCGAACTCATTTTTGTAGATTAAAAGTTAACTAAATTTTGGTGCACGTACTATCGAGGCAAAATGTACGTACTATCGAGGGTACGTACTATCGAGGGTACGCACTATCGAAGGTACGTACTATCGAGGTACGCCTGTACCAAATATTTATCGCACAGCGCTGAAAAGTTGATCGATTGGCCTCCCTCTGATGGTTGTAGGCGTGGAATTCGTGGACGATCCCCATCTAGCCAGATGAGCACCAATTAGTAAAATTTCTCTTTAACCACTCACTCTCTGACACACACGATTATTGTTAAACTTAAACTACACATTCCCTATTCTTTTATAATAATAAAGTTAGTTATATTGAGTTCGCTGAGCCGTATACACGCGTTTTTTCCTATCTCGTCCGGATCGGATTGGGGAAACGTCCGCCGGTTTTTTTTTTTGAGTTTTAACAAATCGTTCGTCGTACTCCGGGCACCAATGGTGATCAATCGATAAACTTTTCAGTGGAATCTAACAAATGGTTCTCCAAACACCGAAAAGAATCTCGTCAAGATTCTCAGTTGGGAACATTGAGAGAATACCAGGAGGAATCCTTTGAAATCCCGCAAAGGATCTTTGGAGGAACTTTCAGCACAAATCCTTGGAAGGATCTCGGGAAGATTTCGTGAAGAAATTATGGGGAGAATACCAGGAATAAATCCTCAGAGAAATTTTGACAGTATGCTCAGCAGAAATGCCTGAAAAAATCACAGAAAAAATCCCGAGAGAAATTACTAGTCTAGTCTAGCCTAGTCTACACATACACAGCCATTCATTGAAAGAATCCTGGAAAATGATAGAATCGACTACTTCTATCATTTTTCTTGTCATTATCAATGCTTGCATCACATCGGGGATGTAATACAAGAATTGAAGCGGCCAGGCCTACTGTGCAGCGTTTTTTTTTTGTGGACATTGATACCACGATAATGCTATAGAACGGGGACATCTCGTACCAACCGCTCAGCATAGTATATAGTATAAACGTGAAGTAAATTCGGTGGGAGTGACTTTGCTAAGGAAGTTAATGTCACTCCGTCGATGGTCTTCCTCCTGGGATGGGACATAGGAATTTGACCCTCATGTTCAGGCTCGAAAGCCTAGGCTTAAGCGCCATTACTCGCTCTCTGAAACGAGAAAAAAGCAGAGTGACCCCTTCCCCATGCTAATAAAATATGTAATGTATCTATATCCCAAGGGTAATGTATCTAATAATTGTGATTATGGAATGGACAACAACATGATTTAAATCAGAACGAACTCACCAAATTCATCAATTAGAGTGCGTCGTTCATCAGCTACAGAAACGGATTTCATTTTCTTCTGATCAGCCAAACTATTTTTCTTCAAAAGAAGCTGAGAAATTGTTGCATTCATCCGCTACCAACAGCATCTTCGGCAGGCATGTCAGGTTCCATAAGGTTTCGGTGTAACTTCTCAGTGCTTTTACTTTAACGGTTTGTCTTTTCCTAGCCCGCGATCTTTGGTAAATATTTAAACCCATAAAAACACAAACAAGGAAAAAAAAAATATCCGGAGTGAAAAAAATACTGTCTGAAATGCTAACACGTCGCGTGCATTCATTGACTATTGCGATCCTTTGCACTGCCCTTCAGACTTTTCATGCATAAACACTTGAACTTTCTAATTAAACTAACATACAATCATTTTCATACAAATCATTTCCACACATTCACGCAGATACACGTATGTTTTCAACGCAAATGCAATTTTCGAGTCTTAACTCACATCACATCTTCTACAAAAATAACCACTTCACTTAAATTCCCTCCTACTTCACTCTTCATTCACTTGTAATCAACATATTCCATTGACCGAATCCTCCGCAAAACATTTCTTCAATGAGTCGTTTCCCAACAACCCGGGCCATCCCTTGCTGACCACTTCCTAGAATACTCTCACAGCATTTCCGGCAGAATTCTATTTGAATTACTTCATCAAACAACTTTCCCGGCGTGATCTGAAGGCACCGAGAGAAATTACTGAAGAAGAAATCCTGAGAAGATTTCTTGAAAAATCCCAGGAATAATCTTTCAATGACTACCATTAGTAATTCTGTCACGTATACCCAAAAGAATTCCACTAGGATTCTCTGAATATATCTCGGCAGAAACATTTGAAAGAATACTAGGTGGAATTTATGATGTAATTTCAGCTTAAATCTTTGTAGAAGTCTCGAAAAGCAAGGTTGCGACCATTCATTGGCAAAGATTTACATTCATTTGCTATTATCTCAGTTTAGAAGCATGCTATCGAAAAACAATGTATGGATGAATTTAACCTTGTAGTTTTATCTGAAAGTTTGCCGAACAACAATGAAAATTATATTCACGCTGTGGAGAGTTGCCTTCACAGCTCGCTCACGACTTTGGTATACGTTTGCGACCCCAATGTTATTCGGCAAACTTTCAGATAAAATTACAAGCTTAAATTCATCCATACATTGTTTTTCGATAGCATGTTTCTGAACTGAGATAATAGCAAATGAATGTAAATCTTTGCAAATGAATGGTCGCAACCTTGTCGAAAAGGGTGTCTGGCATTTTGGCCGAATGCCGTTCGGTCGAACGCCATTTGGTTGAATGCCATCTGGCCGAATGGGTCGTTTGGCCGAATGCCGTTTGGCCGAATGCCGTTTGGCCGAATGCCGTTTGGCCGAATGCCGTTTGGCCGAATGCCGTTTGGCCGATTTATGATCAAAGGAACCAGAGGAAGTTTTTGACATTCTAACTACCAATGTAATCATCAGAAATATTTCCTTCTTTTAATCATAGGCTATTCTTTTTAGTTTTGACTTTCAGGGAATAGTTGGCGTTGAAACTGACAATATTTTATCAAAGATTTTTCCTTTTTCGAATCAAAGGCTGTTCTTTCGAGTTATACTGATGCGAGGAACAGTGGCTTGGTCACTTATGTTCATTATTCATTATTCAACCAAACGGTATTCGGCTTAATGGCATTTGGCCAAATGACCCGCAACCCTCGATAAGAACTCCTGAAGGCATCTCGAGAAAATCTTATTTCATCATATCCCAAGTAACAATTCCATCGCTGATTGGTTTTGTTTGATTTTTATTAATGTTTTATTACAGCAATAATTAAAACTCACAGTGTTATGACTGCTTTTATGAAAACCATTAATAAAATGTTTTATAGTATACTTGAAGATATCCATAAAGACAGATTTTAAGAGTAAACAAAACTTTCCGATATGTAAACCTTCTGGCAATCATTATTACCACAATAAAACTGTTAAAACTCTTAACAGATGGCGATCCGTTCGATTAGTAAATTTTACTAATTAGTGTTGATGGAAAAGCAGAAACTACGACACTGCTAGGTTTATTGCGGTCATCATAAAAGTAAACTTGCTTTCGTTTTATTTTTGCTGATTATGGTCGTCGCCATATTGAAGAATTAGCTTACGTGAATGAAAAATAGTTAATTTTGCTTAAATTAGCAATGAATTGGTAGTTTGCAACAATTTTCATAACATGCTCACAAAAATAAACTCTCTCTGCTGAGTTTTCTTGTGATTCGGGATAGTTTTACTAAATTCACAAATTGATTTATTTCATCCCAAGATGATAATATTCACTATTTTCGAAGCGCATTAATTTTATGATTCTGCAACCCCAATATTCACGGTAAATGCGGATGCGCATAAGCCTACCAGCACAATAACTACTAAAATGCTACTTTGAAATAATCGCTTTCTACTTACGAATGATGTTTCCTTCTGAACTTTACGTGCCATCGAAGAAGCTTCTCTGCATCTTGAGCTGTCATAGTTTTTCTTGCAAAAAAAATAACAACAATCGAGAATGGGAAATATTTCAACTAGCTTTTAAAACGGGTTTATTGCTACTCTTAATGCGGTATGCAAAACCTCTCCGAGAGTGGTCCACTTAGCCGGCATATACTCTTAAAGAGGTTATCAAGAGGTTTTGATGTATGATTCAGTTTTATTGCAAGTTTTATAAAATTAGTCATGAAGATCTCTTGTAGAGCCGAACAAAACTTAAAATGTTACTTGGGATCTCATCTCATTTCTTCACCCTACCCTCTACCGTAACCTTCTACTCTATTCTCCATTCTACCTTCTACCTTACCGTCTTCGCTACCCTCTACCCTATCCCATTACTTAAACTTCCACTCTACGCTCTATCCCAACCTTCGACAGTACCGTTTACCCTAACATCTACCCTATCGTCTACCTTACCTTCACTGTACCCGCAGAACTAGCCGTTCACCCTTTCCCCTACACTACACTAACCTCCATTCTACCGTGAAGCCCAACACACTGCCCAGCCCTCTACCCTAATCCTTCACCATGTTCTTAACCCTCCATCCTAACCTTCGCCTCATCAACTACCCAAGCCCTTTATCCAACTCTCTACCCTACACTTCACTCTAAACCCTCTACCTTACAATCTATCATATCCTTATTATTTGAAAGCGTCCTTGGAGGAAATCGTTAATGAAGTTCAGAGAAAATTCATAAAGGATTATCCAGAGAAACTTTTGTGGGAAACGGTGTTTTTTTTTTGGGGGATTCATTACGGAATTCCTACTTGATCCCATACATGAATCTCTGGAGGAACCCCGGTAAAAATTCCTGAAGGAATGGCTAGAAGAATTCCTGCTGAGATTACCAAATTTTGGTCAACGTTGTTTATGAACAGCCCCTTATGGAATTTCCAAAGGAACCCTCGGAAGAATCCCTGGAAGAAATGCTTGAAGAATTTCTGGAGAAATGTCTAAAGAAATCCTAGGAGAATTTTCTAAAAAAAAATCTGTGGAAGATTTTCTAAAATAATCCTTGGGAGAGTTTATGAAGGTGTTCCTTGAGGAATTTCTACAGGAATCCACAGGGTATTAGGCAATTTTGGAAGAAATTCATGGAAGCTTTTAAAAAGGAATCCTTGTGAAAATTCTAGAGAAATTCCAGTAGCAGTTCTTGGATATTTTATAGAGTAGGTAAGACAAGAACAAACTTTTGAAGGAAGTTTTGAAGAAATCTGCAACATTTTCTTTGTGAATATCGGGTTTTCAAAAGTAATCCGTGGGGCATTTTCTGAAAGAAATACCTAGAAGATTTTCAAGGGACATTTATGTTGCAATTTGGGAAACATTCCATTGCAGATTTTACACCATAATCGCTTAAGAAATTTCTTAATTAACCCTCGTAAACCTTTAACTTTTGCAGCAACCAATAAAGGAATTCTTGGAAGATTTTCTTTGGAAATTTTTAAGAAATTCATGAACGATTTTCGGATTCTGGATTCTGGAAGAATGTATGGACAATTTTTTTTTTGAAAATTTTCTGAAAAAAATCCGGAAAAAATTGAAGGATTTTCTAAACATTGTTCTTAAGGATATCCTGGAGTAATTTCTGAATAAATATCTAAAAGGAGTATTGAAGCTATTCCTATTTCCAAAAGAATCTTTGGTGGAATTCGTAATAAAGTTCATGGAGAAAATTTTGAAGCTATCCACCATGCAAGATTTTTTTTTATATATTTATCTTTTATTTTCAGAAGAGTTTTTGATTGATTTGATTGATTTGTCTTTATTAAAGAGACTTTCAGCCCTTGGCTGGTTCGTCTCTGGAGTTTTTGATGTTATTCCTGAAGAAAGTTTTTCAATGAATCCTTGCGAAAGCATGAGTTCCGAATGTATACCTGGAGGAATTTCTAATGGAATGTTTGGAAAATATTCCGGAAACCCCATGAAAAAAAAAACGGAAAAAAATCTTTATGTTTTTCTAATGGAATCCAAAGCGAAATTTATGAATAAATTGAATAAGGAGTTTCCAAAGCAATCCATGTCAGATTTTTAAAATTTATTTTCGAACTTGCTTGAGAAATTTCCATAGATATATAAGAACAGAAATTTCCGAAAAAATATATCGGTGTATTATTTTGGAAAAATAAATGAAGCGTTTTTGCAAAGGACCTACTGGAGAAATTTTCGGTAGATACGTAATAGAATGTTAGGAGAAAAATTAAACAAAGTTTCTTAAAATCCCCTTGAAGATGTTTGTAGAAATTTCTTAAAAATTTTCTTAAGGAAAATGTTGATAAATGTTTAAAAAAATATTAAGAGGAAGTTTTGAAGGCATCCATGGATGAAGTTCTGTTAGAATTTGGGGAAATTTTCTGAAATTAATGGTAGAACTCCTGATGCAATCAATTTATGATGTTCAGAAAGATTTCTTTGTGAAATTTCTTTAGAAATCCCTGAAAACTTTCAAATGATTCCGAGATAAGGTTTTTGAAACACAAAAAAAAAAATCCCTGAAGAAATATCTGAAGGAATCATCGACGCATTTTTCTAGGAATACCTGTGGAAATCGCTGTAGAATCGTCTAGATATCTAGTGTCCCGAGGTCGAAATACGTATCCGTTAAAGGATGCAAATTCTTAGTAGAATCAAAAAAAAACAGTACTTAACCCGATTTTCTTTTCGTTTACAGGTATTCCAAGCCCAGGTTCATCATCATCAATAAATGATGTCACTATAATTCCTAAACAAATTCAAGACAAAAATATGTTGATCAGTTGAATGTGTTTTTGGGCAGTGATATTTTTAGAAAAATACTAGAAAATTCAAACTTCATCAAAAAGTAAGTCGTAAATAACTCTAAAACGGATAGAAGGAACACCAAGCAGTCTTCGGCAAAGTTTTTCCTCATAAAATTTCCTTTTTTTTATAGAAATCGATTTAAATTAGCATGAGATTGAGATACTTTTCATGATAGTTAAAAGCCACAGTATATTAAAAAAATATAAATTTCAGTAAATTCAAAAATTCAGTATCAAAACTTTCCTGCAAAACATGTCGTAACTTATTTTTTCCAAGTAGTTTGGATCTATATTAAGTTGTAAAAATTGTAAGAATGATGAATATTACCAACTTTTGTACAGTTAAAAATATTTATTTAATATTTATTACGAAAAATGACCTAAAAGTAATAATAAGAAAAGAACGGCCGAATTTTAGTTTTGTGTCGATTTTCAAAACAGAAAAAGCAAGCAATATTTGAGATCTTTTATATCCAAAATAGATTCTATGTGCAGTTGATATCCATGAAAAAAAATATGTATATTTTTTCGTAAATTCAACTACTTAAGTAACGGCGTATTTAAAAATAATGAAAAAAAAAAAAGAAAAATGTATGGAACCTTGTGAAACATTATTCAACTTTTTTTTTACTGTTTTACAAATTTTATCAAAAAAGGATCAGATATGTCAATTTTCAGACTGTTTCGAATAACATTTAACAAGAACCGATCATTTTTCTTTTGTTTTTTTAACTTTTAAATTTGCTGCAACTTAATATAATTGAATGCAGGAAAAAAGTTATGCATAGCTTTTTCATTGGAACATGTACGTAAAACCTATTATAATAGATTATAAAAGATTGCAAAAATCATGAATAAGAAGAATACTAGGGTATTGGTTCCCTTATTAAGCATGTGGCTTCGATTTCCATCCTATGAAAAACAAAGGATTGAAGCGTTGTTGGTTTTTTTTTTCATGTTTTTGTAATTTTTGTTAGAAGTGAGCACGCATGAAAACAAAAAGAACGGAATCAATCGGTGCCCTGATCGCTTGTTTTCGAATAGGATGAACATGAGAGCGTGAGATTACTGATGGCACACATACCCTAGTCTGCATTAAATTAATTAAAAATCTCTTTATTTCTTTTACAGGTACACCAACTTATTTTTACCAAGGAACCTCAATGAACCGTGAGTAATCAAAATTTTTATCCTAATTGCCACTGCAGTAATGGTGCAGTGGAAAACAACTAATAACAATCTTGAAACTTCTTCCCATGCCAATGGATATCAATGCAATGGTTCCCCGATAAATTTCATCTTCACATCTCAATACCTTCGATTAAACATTCCGCATCGGACCATAAATCCGATCCGTTCGACTTGCGTCTCGAAATGCAAAACAAATATCCATTTACAGATGGCATACCTACCTGTTCCGGAACAAACGCCACCACGGGCACACCCTTGTCAACCCCTCTTCTCGTAGATAAGTATAAAGCTTGTCCCTATACCCAGCAGAAAGGCAGCCAAAGACTGATTTAGAGCTACAGTAGCTACCTACCTACCTACAAGCACATCTCTCTGATGGCTGCTGGCTGGTCGTGTCTCTCCGTCTGTGGTGCAAGACGCTACCCCGAAACGGGAAGAAAATTCTTAGGGAAAATAAATTCTTTCTCAGAAGCCATATATTTCAGATTTGCAGCAATAGATTTCGATACAGATGCTCTCTCTTCCGTAGACCTTACCGGGGAGGTTTGCAAGACACACGACTAAATATCGCATTTGTTGGTTATTTTTAGCGACGCTTGAGGAAAAAACCGTTCGAGAAGGATTGATCTATCTATGGAGTTGGGGTGAAGTGGTTTGGATCCTTTTCTAATACCATTACTCTTCTCTCCTGATGGAGAAAAAGGCTGATGGTGCATCTTTAAGCGGATTTAACACACGGCGAGTCATAATGATGAAAAAGGCTGATATGCACTCACGTAGGGTAAACAGGTATAATATGCCCCCCTTAAGCAAAAATAGCGATATATCTAAAACTGGTGCCTTATTCCATCTATTGTCCACTGGAAATCGTTGTTCCTAAAGTCAGTGAAGTGTTGCATGCGAACTTTGCCTTTGGGGGACCGGCTATGGAAGCTAAGAAACGTTTTTCGAAAACGTTCCAAAATTTGCCCTTTCAAAACAAACGGGGCAATACGCCCCATCTAAAGAAAAACGTCCAGCCCCGTGATAAAACTGTCCCAGGGGATAATTCCACCACATGCTTATCCTAGCAGTGCCTTTTAACAAGTGTTTAACGGCATAAAAGTTGCAATATAACACAAGCGAAAAGAACTAGCTTCGTTTACAATGAAGTCAGCTTACAAGAGGTAAAATATTACGCCAAAAGCCTCGATTTCAGACTTTTTGATATTTTTATTGCTCTTCTGTACCAATCAACTAACGGACTAGCTTGACGGCTATTATTCCTCAATATTTAGGATTTCTAATCGATCACGCATGTGAAAAGCGCTTGAATCGCTAGAAAATGAAGGGGGGCGTTTTGCCCCGGTGGGGCGCATTATACCCTTTTACCCTAGGTGGCAAAGGTCAGCCAAAAGTGTGGGAAAAGGGTCGCTTGATTGGCTCCCCAGATTTTGGTGTGAAAAGGGATCGCAAGGTTGGTTGGTTGGTCGAGGCTTCCTTTGCCGTTGTATCATTACACTAAGTAGGAGTAATACTGTAATAAATATACCGACACGAGTGGCGATCGACTCAGGCAGGCTATAAAATGGACCGGTGAAATGCTTCTGAACGTGGAAAACAGACTTCTCAGTTGGCGATTATGGGGTGAAATGGGCATTCCGATATTTTTTTTTCAATTTATATAATAATGGACAATAACTAATCTTACTAATTTCAACAAATTATTTTCAATAATTCTGAATCTATATAAATAAAAATGGAATGGTGTTTGTATGTAACGAATAGGCTCGGAAACGGGTCAACAGATCGACATGATTCTTTCACTGTTGCATTCGTGCAGGGCTCCGACGTGTTCGTAGGGATAATTATTGCAAAAATCGTCCGGGAAAGCAACAAAAAACGGGAAAATTGGAAATTGCACTTTGTGGGCCTTAATTTTCTTCCAGAACTGAATGTCAAGAAACATAGTAGGCAGGCAGTACGACGGGACAGCTAGTTTTCAATAAAGATAAAAAATATGTACTTCTTGGGAGTTATATAGCGTTTTAAAAACCAAACATTGAACATGACTCTGCCAAATAAAAAAAAACCATAAGTATTAGATGAAAATTTTAAAAACTTGTTTGTGGCCTATTTTATTTGAAAATGATACATCTACATATTATGTTTGAGAGGTATCGAGAAAGGGATCTAAATCTTAAGGATTATATGAGGTATGGGTCTAAGAATCAATCCTTCTTATATATATATATTTTTTTTTAAATGGCCATTTTACCCTAGCTTGATTTGGCTCGAGGCAGTGAATGTACATTGTCCCCTAGTTTGGCTTGGGAAAGAGTGGTCGCTGTGCGCCGAATGGGGCTCGGGTGTGGACTTATGTCAGTACTTTTTTCATTAAAGAGGATTTATAGCGGCACAGGGATGGTTGCTACAGAACGAAAGATGCGCCCACCAGTCATGATAGAAAGATGGTGAAATGAAAGAAACTTTTGGCGAAAATCCGAATCAACAGCAATGGATTTTATTCTAGTTTAGGATCTGAGATACACTTTTGAAAGTGTTGGAAAGTTGTGAATGAACTAATTAATTTATTCTGTATTCCTGTTGAAAACTTAAAACTAGATGAAGAGAATTTGAATTAGAAAATAGGAGAATTTTTGGTTCAACTCCAGAGGTAATTGAAAATGGTCCAAATGTTGGTTGATTTTCGACTGTCTTGATTATTAATTTGCACAAAATTGGTCATCACTCAGGAACGGAGAATAACCACATCTTGAACATGTAGCTTATGTAATTCTTTTCCAAAACTATTTTTTTTACATTTTTTCCGGACTTTGAAAATAGTTTTTCCGACTTTTCCAACCGATTTTCCTCAACAGTGCTGGGAAAATATGCTTACGATTTCACAAAAAAATGTGTCTGCGATTCTTCGTTCTTAAGTTATGATTTTTCAAAAAACGGCTCGGGAACACAAAATTGGTCATAACTTAGGAACGGAGAAAAACCACATCCTGATAATTTTTCGAATTTTCCCGGAGTGCGAAAATAGTTTTTCCGACTTTTCCAACCGATTTTCCTCAACAGTGAAGAATTTTGTGGAAAACAATGTTCATTTTGTATTTTTTTTTCATTTGCTGAGAAAATTTGCTTATGATTTCACAAAAAAAAAAACATTCTGTCTACGATGCTTCGTTCTTGAGTTATAATTTTTCAAAGTAGATGATGTCTGTGGAAAATGTTGGTTTTCCACTGGAGTTTTCCGGAAAATTAGGCGACCCTGATTTTTTTCAATTTTGTTTTTGTTTTGTTTTTGTTTTTGAACCCTACCTTTGGAAAAAAAAAACCATTGAATTTTGAGAGCCTTGGTACCAATTTGAAGGATAACAAAAAAAAAATCCCCAGGGGTGTTTCAAGAGGTTTTCTGAGGCATTCGAAGAAATTCGATGGGATTTCAGGGGCGCAACAAGGCGTCTCAGGGGTGTTTTTTTGTGACCCCAAAGGCGCTTCAAGGGACCTCAGGGGCGTTTGAGGAAGTTTTAGGAGGTACAAGAATATCTCGGGGGCGTTTCAAGGCCGCTTCAGAGGGTTTTTGAAGCATTTCAGTACCCGTAGGTCTCAGGGGCGTTTTAGGGGATCTCAGGGCCATCTCAGGGCCATCTCAGGGGGTCTCGGGGGGACGCTTCAAAGGGTCTCAGGGGCGTTTCAGGGAGTCTCATGGGTGTTTATGGTGGGTACCAAGACATCTCAGGGAAGTTTCAGAGGGCCACAGGGAGTTTCATAGGGTCACATGAGAACTCAGGGGCGCTTAAGGGAGTCTCAGGGTCGTCTTAGATAGTTTCAGGAGTTGCAGGGGGTCTTGGTTGTGCTTCATGAGTCTCAATGGGTCTCAAGGGGTTCTGTGGAAGTTCTAGCGGGGCTCAGGGGCCTTGGATGGGGAGGGGGGGGGGTGTTTCTGGAGAAGTCAAGGGCATTTGAAATGTTCACAGGAGCTTTAGGAGGTACCATAAGATCTCAGGGACGTTTAAAGTGGTCTCAAGGTCGTTATAGCGGCGCTTCAGAAGGTATGAGGGAGCCTTAGGGGATCTCAGGGAGTTTATAGCAGAGCTCAGGGACTCTCAGGGAGTCTCGGCGGCATCCATGGAAGTCCAGAGGTTATCAAGGGCGTTTGAGAGGATTTCAGGGGTTATCTCGAGCTTGGATGCGAGATGTTCATTCGAAAAATCTGTATCACTTTTTTTTTAAATCTGTATCACATACATAATTTGGGCAAAAAATCTGTATCCCATACAAAATCAAGCACATCTAGCTCAAAAATCTGTATTTCATATAAAACAAAATCTGTACGGATGCTCAAAAATCTGTATAATACAGATAAATCTGTACATATAGATTCCGGAATGCTGGCTTTCTCCGTCTTGGGTAAATCAAAACGGCAAGTTTTGCTTTTCCCGACGTTTCGGCTTTTTATTAAGCCTTTTTCAAGGGGTAACTACAAGGATAGGACAAATTTAGAAAAGACTAATCACACTAGACGATAGACTGAGCAATGGTCAACGGTGAATTTGAAGATGGCGGGATGGATAGCTAAAAGCTATACGACAATGTCGACTGGTCGATTTGGTCGTGTAGTGTAGTGCATGTCGTTGATAATTACCGTAGTGTCTCAGTGTTCCAAAATTGTAGAACTAATGTACAAAATTGTAAGTCCAATTCCATAAGAGCTATTTCTATATGTTAAAATGAATGTAATTGATAGGTATACAAGAAGCTCCCTCCTAAAAATCCGGCAACACTTTATGTAACGAGGAACGGTTGACAGCGTAGGAAAATTATTTGTTATATGTAGTATGATTAGTCTTTTCTAAATTTGTCCTATCCTTGTAGTTACCCCTTAAAAAAGGTTTAATGAATAGCCGAGACGTCGGGAAAAGCAAAACTTGCCGTTTTGACCAATACTGAGAAAGCCAGCATTCCGGAATCAATATATTCCAGTCGTACTCACCCAGCACAATCTGTACATATAGTATCCCTGACCTCGAGTTCTAAGGGGGATTCAGAGGGGTCCCAGGAGATTTCAGGGGGGCGCCAGTGGAGTCCCAGGGTGTTTCAATGGATACCAGGAGGTCTCATCAGCGTTTCAGGCTATCTCAGGGACATTTCGGGGCTCCGGGGATCTCAAGACGCTTTTGGAGATCTCGGTGGAATGGCAGGGGCCTCTTGGGCATTTTAAAGGATTTCAGGGAGAATTGTGGTAGATGTCAGAGGCTTTTAAAGGGGGCTCTAGCAAGTTTCGGGAGGCTCAAGCGGTCTCAGATATTCAGGGGTTCTTAGAAGCATTCCATGGAGTCCAGTGGGGGTTCCCCGGGGCCTTTGAATTCCCACTCACTGGGACCCCTTCGAAATGCCTTTGAGATCTCTTCTTCTTCTTATTCTTTATGGCTCTACATCCCCACTGGGACTGCTTCGCTTCAACTTAGTGTTCTTTGAGCACTTCCACAGTTATTAATTGAAGGGCATTCTTTGCCTGCCATTGCATGAATTTGTATATTATGAGGCAAGTACAATGATACACTATCCCCAGGGAGTCAAAAAATGTTTCCCGACCGGAACGGGAATCGAACCCGCCGTCTCCGGATTGGCGATCCATAGTCCTAACCTATAGACTAACTGGAGACCCCCTTTGAGATCTCGTTGAGAGCTCCTGGTACTTCTTTGAAACCCCCTGAAACACCCTTGAGTCTCCCTGAGATCCTTTAAAGTACATAATCCTGAGACACTCTAAAATCGCTTTGACACCCCTAGTAGCGTCCCGTAGACCCTGTAGAACGCCCTTTAAGAAAAAATCATCGATAAGGACTTTTTTGAAATACACTAAGGTCTTTTTTTTTACAGGTTTTTTTACACGGATTTGCGAATTAACACGGGTTTTTCAACCTTCTCGCGCTAAGTGTCTAGAAGGGAACTCTTACTAAAAGGAAGAAATGGGATTTATGGGAAAGGATTGCAAGATAGTTGAAAAGTGGTATGAGGTGGAGGCGGATAATGAAGTAAGAGGTCTGCAGGAAAGGAATGTGTGTGTGTGTGAGGGGGGGTGGGGGTCTGTTTGTTGAAGGGAGGGGGGTAATATATGGGGGGATAGGAGGGGTTAAATGGGGGTTTTCCTAAAGGTGATTTCTGGAGTATGGTTCAGCGTCCTACAGGTCCATGGGGCATAGTTCTAAAGAGAAGTTATTTTCAAGGATATTCTAGGGCATCCTAGAACTTCCGCTAATAAAGGCCTTAAGATCTACAGGCGTAATCGATGGATTGTAGTCACATTACTGATACGGTGCAACATCCTACAGGTCCATAGAGCATAGTTCTGTAGAGACGTAGTTTTCAAAGGCATTCTAGGACCTCCAAGAACTTCCGAGAGTACAGGCCTGAAAATCTGCGAGCCTAATCAATTAATTGTTTGTATATTATTGATGTGGTGTAACATCCTACAGATCCATGGAGCATGGTTCTGTAGAAAACTACTTCCTAAATATGCTCTAGGTCATCCAAGAATGTCCGTGAATAAAGAATTCAAGATTTGCAAGCGTAACAAATGGGTTTTTGTTACATTACTGATACGGTGTAACATCCTACAGCTCCATGGAGCATAGTTCTGAAGAGATGTTATTTTCAAGGATATTCTTGGGCATTCAAGAACTTCCGCGAGCAGTGGCCTTAAGATCTACAAGCGTAATCGATGGGTTATATCAGTTACATTACTGATACGGTGCAACATCCTACAAGTCATTAGAGCATAGTTCTGTAGAGACTTGCTTTTTCAAGATATTATAGGACCTCCAAGAACTTCCGCGAGCGTAATCAATTAATTGTTGCTATATTACTGATGCGGTGTAACATCGTGCAGGTGCATGGAGCATAGTTCTGAAGAGAAGTTATTTTCAAGGATATTTCAAGACATCCAAGAACTTCCGCGAATAAAGGTCTTAAGATCTACAAACGTAATCGATGGATTGTAGTCACATTACTGATACGATGCAACATCCTACAGGTCCTTACAGCATAGTTCTGTAGAGACGTAGTTTTCAAAGATATTCTAAGATCTCCAATAACTTCCGAGAGTACAGGCCTGAAAATCTCTTCAAATGTTACTTTTGTCCAATTTCGAAAAACTAAGTATGCAAAGTTGCTAAGAAATACCTAGTCTTTATGTCCATTAAGTGTCGTTCGTGGGTGACCCCAGCGCTCTAGAAAAGTTGGTGCGAAATTCGTTGTTACTTATTTTGCAATTACACTAGTTTACAGCATTTTTGAACTCGGTAAGCTGATGATCGTTTTTGGTGTAGAATCATGCCCTGAGTTCGAAAACGTGAAGGAAAAAAATTACAGTAGAGCGGAAATTTTTTCGACTTTCCATACAAGGTCGATGATTTGAAATCGATTTTTGTTCTATTTTTAAGCAAAGTCGCTCACTTCACACACTTCATTCTCCGTAATCAATACTCTGATTGAGCTGATTTTTTTACTGTATCTCGCCTACATATGATATGTCAAAAAAACGGTGAGAAAGAATTTTTAAATTGTTTTTATCTTATTGAAAAAAATACATTTCTTCATATATTTTAGGAAATTTTGCTAAAATTTAAGGAGATCGTTCCCAAAACTCGCCAATATCTTGAATTTTATCAATCTGACGCAAAACCTGCATTCAGATGATCGAACGGAATTATATTCAGCTTCTAATTTATGGAAAAAGATTTAAAATTGGTTGAACAAAACGCAAGATATTTGAATTTTATTAAATTCCATATTTTAAAAAGTTGTAAAACTCGATATTGAGCTAAAACTCAAAAACTGTTCTACTTTAAATTTTTTAAAGCACGGTTTCGAAATCAGCGCTAAATTATGCTTCAAAAACTTTGGTCGTTGACAGAAGTTCACGACTTTCGTTTTATTTTGTAAACTAGTGTTATTCATCACCTTTCTTTTGAAAACAACGAATGAAAAAAAAAAACAATTTTGTTCATCCAAAAATTGTAAATCATAAATTATATGTTGCGTTGATTTGAAATGATGTCTTCGATGATGTTTCACGATATTTGAAGGAATTTACGAAAGAAATAAATTACTCACTTACATGATTCTTGGTGAGTTACAACTCGTAACGATGAATACACGCCGAATAAGGCATTCGTCTCCATTGGACCCGGCCTTGGGCCAATCACTTCCAGTTGCCTTGAACGTTTATAGTTCGCAGGTAATTCTCAACTATAAAATGCCAACGAGTACGCGACTCATCTCGAAAACGATGGCCTCTTCCTGGCACTCTGCTGTGTATAGTTTTAGCTTGTCGTTCCGTCGGCATACCAGCTAAGTACCGAGCCCGCCGCAGCCTGCCGTGTTTTATTCCCTTCACTATATGCATATTTTTATGTACTTGGGGCAGCCCAATGTATGCGCCGTTAAACTTAAAAAACAATCCTTGAAAAATTGCCAAATCATCTATTGATAACTTTTCAATATTACATAGGAGCATGCCAGAAAATCATAAAACAGTCATTTAGATCGATGAACAATTGTCAAATGGTCCATTCTTTTCGTGAAATTTAGCACTAAAAATTCCAGATTTTCAAAAACTGCTCCATGAAATGGCTAAAATGGTCGTTAGACTGATTCGTAAAAAGAATAGAAAACAATCAATAAAAAATTAGAAAATAATCGAGAGAATATGAAAACGATCGAACGATTTGATGATCCATGCAAAATAAGAGAAAATGATCGTTTTCTAGATTTTATAAATCTTTTTTTTTTTTGAAGACAGATCAATCAATCAAGGATCGTTTTCCTTTCCCATCGTTCAACAATACAGCCATCATTATTGTTTTGACTGTTGGCAAGTTACTATCCCGATAGCTGATCATGACGGGAGAAGGCGCTATTTTTCTCCACACGCCATTGACAGTTTCGTAAAACCTCCGCATATTATTTTGTTCCATACTCTCTTGCAGCTGAGCAATCACATGGTGTTTTTTTTTCTTTTTGCTGTGGATTCCTTTTTCGGCTATTCTTGCTTCCCTATATCGCTCCCTGCTCTGCCGGGTGCCTGATACCATCATCCAGGTTCTGAAAACATCCTTCCAAAAATAAATAAATAAATTATTAAATAAAGCGAAAAAACACTTCCTATACTTACCAAACACGTCACGAAATAAGAGACTTTCTCCATCCTCTAAAATATTTCGTCATTTGTTGATGTTTCCTGAACGGACAAAATACTTTTTTCCTGTTTTTTTCAATGAACTTATAAATTTCAAGACACTTACAAAATCGTGCACTATTTGTTAAAGGTCGTTTATATGAACCAACAAGCACCGTTGAAAACCCTACACACCACACAATGCGGCTCGGTGATGAAAACGATGACTCTTCTGCGAAGGACACATCCCACCCATCCCACAGACACATAGGCTCACACGCCCACCCACATCCTTTCCGATCGAAGTGGAAATTTATCATAAAACGATTTTTATGTTTATTCAGCCGCTTAGGCTTTCCACCACCAACCAAACAGAACCTCTTGACTTTGCTCGTCGGGAGCCCTCCACTGGGGCTTTACCGGCTAAGAAAGTGCCGAACGCACTTCCGAAAGCACCGAAGCTGGTTTGATACACTGACACTGGCCTTGAAATAAAAACTTTATCCCTCTGTTCGCCCGGTCCTGGCCCAGACCCAGGCCCCACAAGGAAGTGGATTTTCTTTGTTCCAGTACGCACCAGGGCTGTGAAAGGGCGCGCACACAACCGACCTCTCTTGTGTCCTAATACTTTAATCCAGACGAACGATCCGGCCCCCCCCCATACCGGTCCCGATTTTGCGGACGACCGGGTGGGTTGAATTGAAAAGTGACTCGAAGGTTGAGGAGAGGACCCCCAAGTCGGAGCTGGAAACTTTCCAAAACTTTGTCGAGCTTGCATGTTTAATCCGGGCAGTTTGGCTTTGGGTGTGACAGGGGAGGAGGGGTTAAAATTGCACAGTTTCAAGATTAAACTCCTGTTTGGCTGCGGGAACGGAAAGCTAGGAAGAGGTCCCGATTAGAAAGAAATTAGGAATTTGTGCGAATTAATAACATTTTCGGATACCGAAAATGATTGATGGTGTAGATACTATCGTCGCTGGGGTAGTTTAGGAATGTAGACCTACATAATTAGAACAGCGCAGCGCAGTAATGCTGCAGCATGGAAACCGACAGAACGTAGAACGATAGATGCTTGGGAATGGGAGGATACTCTAGCAGAAGCTGAACGTATCTTGCAACGGGCTCGTGCAGCAAGCTCGTGCAAGAATAAAAGAAGCCTCTTGATGGACGGGCGTGAGGTGATTGAAAAGTGGAAGCAGCACTTCGACGAGTACTTGAATGGGGTGGAGAACGTAGGCACGGGAGACTCAGGACTTCGTCAGTGCAGCAAAGGACTTTGAGGGAAGTTGAGTATGTCATTCAAAACTTCAAAACTAACAAAAACAATATTTTGTAACTTCTCCTCACTCGGATCACCCCCAGTAGTGAGTCCTGGGAACATCATCGAGAGGAAGTCCGATAAGAAACTCTTGTTTGCAATGTCAGCATGGTGGCCATCAATTAGTTGGTTTTCATCGATCTTAGGAAACAATCGGCCAAAGGGCTCAGCGCGTTCAGATTCCAGCTCGATAATTCCACTTCCAGTAGTTTCCGGTCGGGGGTTCCCTGCTGTCAGCCAGAAGCCGGTCAGTCAGCAGTGCCAGAGGAAGTGGAAAGGGACGACGACGACGACAAGACAATAGAAGCGCAAATCACGATTAAATAACTTCCGTCATCAGCTTTTCAACAATTTCCAACCGAAGCAATTCACCAGAGGACAGTCGATAACGAGTTTCATTTGAATTATTTCAGTTGAGTGGTGGGACAGAGGACAGGATGGATGGGAGGAAGGGCTGCTTCTTCTTCATTACACAACGAGAAGTACGCTTCCAGTGGGAACCAATAGAGGGAGGAGCAACCAACCAGCCGGGCTGGTGTGGTTGGAAAAAGACTTGACAAAATTATTACATCGTCTCTGGGTGAGAAGATTGACGTTATTGTTGTTAACGTTGCTCGTTCGGGAGGGGGAGGTGGTTTAAGTTTGAATGGAACTGTTAAGGAGATGGAGCTGCAAATGAGAACTGATGATGATTCTATTTTTTTTTCTGTTGGCTGACCAACCGTTCTGACAGGATGTTAACAGAATGAAGGGACGGTGCAGCATGATGCTTAAATTGTTTCGTTGTTTATAGAGGTACTAGGGATGGGCAAGTTGCATACAATTACACTAGTTTACAAAATATATAACACGAAAGCCGAAAACGTTTATAAATAAACAAAATTCCTTCAGGGATTCATTCAGGGATTCCTTAAGGAATTCCTCCAGGGATTCCTTCAGCAATTCCTCCAGGGCATCCTTCAGGAATTCCTCCAGAGATTCCTTCAGGAATTCCTCCAGAGATTCCTTCAGGAATTCTTTCAGGGATTCTTTCAGGAATTCCTTCAGGGATTCCTTCAGGAATTCCTTCAGGGATTCCTTCAGGGATTCCTTCAGGAATCCCTTCAGGGATTCCTTCAGGAATTCCTTCAGGGATTCCTTCAGGAATTCCTTCAAAAATTCCTTCAGGGATTCCTTCAGGAATTCCTTCAAGGATTCGTTCAGGAATTCCATCAGGGATTCCTTCAGGGATTCCTTGAGGGATTCCTTCAGCGATTCCTTCAGGAATTTCTTCAGGGATTCCTTCAGGAATTTCTTCAGGGATTCCTTTAGGAATTTCTTCAGGGATTCCTTGAGGAATTCCTTCAGGGATTCCTTGAGGAATTCCTTCAGGGATTCCTTGAAGAATTCCTTCAGGGATTCCTTCAGGGATTCCTTCAGGGATTCCTTCAGGGATTACTTCAGGGATTCCTTCAGGGATTACTTCAGGAATTCCATCAGGGATTACTTCAGGAATTCCATCAGGGATTACTTCAGGAATTCCATCAGGGATTCCTTCAGGAATTCCTTCAGCGATTCCTTCAGGAATTCCTTCAGCGATTCCTTCAGGAATTCCTTCAGGGATTCCTTCAGGGATTCCTTCAGGGATTCTATCAGGGATTCCTTCAGGGATTCCTTCGGGGATTCCTTCAGGGATTCCTTCAGGGATTCCTTCAGGGATTCCTTCAGGGATTCCTTCAGGGATTCCTTCAGGGATTCCTTCAGGGATTCCTTCAGGGATTCCTTCAGGGATTCCTTCAGGGATTCCTTCAGGGATTCCTTCAGGGATTCCTTCAGGGATTCCTTCAGGGATTCCTTCAGGGATTCCTTCAGGGATTCCTTCAGGGATTCCTTCAGGGATTCCTTCAGGGATTCCTTCAGGGATTCCTTCAGGGATTCCTTCAGGGATTCCTTCAGGGATTCCTTCAGAGATTCCTTCAGGGATTCCTTCAGGGATTCCTTCAGGGATTCCTCCAGGGATTCCTTCAGGAATTCCTCCAGGGATTCCTTCAGGAATTCCTCCAGGGATTCCTTCAGGAATTTCTTCAGGGATTCCTTTAGGAATTCCTTCAGGAATTCCTTCAGGAATTCCCCCAGGAATTCCTTCAGGAATTCCTCCAGGCATTCCTTCAGGAATTCCTCCAGGCATTCCTTCAGGAATTCCTCCAGGAATTCCTTCAGGAATTCCTTCAGGGATTCCTTCAGGAATTCCTTCAGGAATTCCTTCAGGAATCCCTTCAGGAATCCCTCCAATAATTTCTTCGGAATATGAAAATTCAGATAGTTTTTTCATAAGTTTCTCAGAAAACTTTAGGAAAGTCTCGTATGGATTGCATCAAAGTTTACTTCACCATTTTTTCTTACACAAATTTCTACAGGGTTCGCTTAGCAATTGTTTTTGTATTTTCGTCAGAAATTTCACAAACGAATACTTAAGAAAATCACTAAAGGTATTTATTAGAAATTCCTCCATGGAATCTTCATCAAATCACCCAGATAAACATTCGGGATGTTTTCCATGGATTACTTCAGAGATTATTCAAAATGCTTTTCTAGAAATTCGACCAAGTATTCCATCTGAAAGTTTTCCATGGATTCCATTAGAACTTTCTCCAGGGAGTCTTGCCGAAAATATTCCAGGGATTCTTTCATAGCTTTTTACAGATTTTTAGAAGGATTTCAAACCCGATTTTTTTAAGCAAAGTTTTCCTTATAAATTACTCTAGAGATTTCACCGGAAATTTCTACAAGGATTCCTAAAAGATGTCTTTCATAGATTTTCTCAGTTATTCATCCATAGATTCTTCTTAAAATCATCCATGAATTCCTTAAAAAAATCTCTAGGAAACTTTAGAAATCTCTTGGAGGATTCGGTAGGAAAACCTTTTAGATTTTTTCATAATTTCAAGCAATCCTCTTAGAAATTTCAAAAAATATTTCGTAAAAAAGCATCCCTTGATTTTTTTTCAAAAAATTTCCCTAGATTCTTTTTAATGAAATTTTTCAGTGATTACTTCAGAACTTGTCTAAAGAAGCTTGTCTAAAAATGCTTTTGAAATTTATTCAAGTATTTCATCGGGAACTATTCCATGGATTCCATGAGAATTTTCTCCCAGGAATCTGGCCGAAAGTTTTTCAGGGATTCCTTCAGAAATTTCTACAGAAATTACTAAGCATATCTTCAATGAGCTGCTTGAGGAATTGCTCCAAGATTTTTTGTTAGAAATTAATGCAAAGTTTTCTTTACAAATTACTCTAGAGATTTCACCGGAAGTTTCTACAAGGATTCCTGAAAAGTGTTTTCCATCGATTTCCTCAGTTATTCATTTATAGATTTCTCTAAAAATCATCCATGAATTCCTTAAAAATAATCCCTAGGAATCTTCAGATATCTCTTCGTGGATTCGGTCGGACAATCTTCAAGATTTTTTTTCAGAAATTTTAGCAATCGTCCTAGAAATATCACAAGAAATTTCTCCAGGAAGCATCCCAAGAATTTTTTTTCAGAAGTTTACCCATCTTTTAAGTGAAATTTTCCAGGGATTATTTCTGAAACTTGTCTAAAGATGCTTTGGAAATCAATCCTAGTATTCTAGAAACAATTCCATGGATTAAATGAGAAGTTTCTTCAAGAAGTTGAAAATCTTTACAGGATTCCTTCGGAAATTTTTACGAAAAATTGTACGCAAACCTTTAATGAGTTGCTTCAGGAATTGCTCCAAGATTTCTTTTTTAGAATTTTCTACTAAGTTTTCTTCACAAATTACTCTAGAGATTTCATCGGAAGTTTCTACAAAGATTCCTGAAAAATGCCTTTCATAGATTTCCAAAGTTATTTATTCTTAGATTCCTTCAAAAATCATCAATGAATTTCTAAAAAAAATCACAATGAATCTTCGGAAATCTCTTCGTGGATTCGGTCGGAAAATCTGTTGGATTTTTTTTTTCATAAATTTAATCAATCGCCCTTGAAGTTTCACAAGAAATTTTTGCAGGAAGCATCCCTTGATTTTTTTTCAGAACTGTTCTCATCGATTCCTTTAAATGAAGTTTTCCAGGGATTATTTCAGAAACTTGTCTCAAGATTCTTCTTGAAATTTATTAAAGTAATCCATTAGAAACTTTGTAATGGATTCCATGAGAATTTTCTCCTAGGAGTCTTGCAGAAAATCTTCCAGGGATTTCTTCAGACATTTCTACAGATTTTTTTAAAGTAGTTTTTAAGAAAATCTTTAGTGAGTTACTTCAGATATTGCTCCGAGATTTTTTTTAATTCTTACAAACCTTTGTTCACAAATTACTCTAGAGATTTCAGCGGAAATTTCTGGAAAATACTTTCTATAGGTTTCTTCAGTATTTCATTTTGAGAAAAAAAAACTGCAAGCATTGCCTCAGAAATTTCTTCGTGGATTCTGCAGAAAAATATTTCAGATTTTTTTCCAGAAATTCTACAGGAAAAAATTCCCGAATTTATTTAAGATAATGCCATATGAATTTCTTCAGTTATTCTTCCAGATAAACTTTTATACAGTTTTCCAGTGAATGCTCCAGAAATTAGTGTAAATATTCTTCTAGAAATTTATCCTAGTATTCCATTACAAAGTTTTCCATGGACTTCAAAGGAATCTGCTCTGGACAGGTCTGAGATTCCTTCCAAAATTTCTACAGAAATAACCTAAGATATTTTTATGCAAATTTTCAATGAGTTGCTTTAGATATTGCTCCTTTTTTTTAATTCCTTCCAAGATTTCTTCACAAATGACTCTCAAGATGTTGCCAGAAGTTTCTACAAGGATTTCTGGAAATGCCTCCCATAGATTTCCTCAGTTAGGTTATTCTTGTAAAACTCCTTCATGGATTTAAAATCAATCTCCAGGAAACGCTTCAGAAATCTTTTCGTAGATTTTGTCGAACAATCTTTCAGATTTTTTTTTCAGAAATTATTACTGGATTTCCTTAAGCAGCATTCTAGAAATTGCTTCAGGACTTACCGTAGAAATTAGTCTTGAGATTTTTCTAGATTTTTTTTAAGTATTCCATTAGAAAATCTTTCATGGGTTCCATGAGAACTTTCACCAGAGAGTATTACCGAAGACCTTTCATTGATTCCTTTTGAAATTTCCACTGACATTTTTTAATGGATTTTTAAGCAAATTTTCAATGAGTTGCTTTAGATATTGCTTCAGGATTTATTTTAGAAATTCTTACAAAGATTTCATCTAAAAAAAAAATAAAGATTCCACTTGAAGGTTCTACAAGGATTCACATTGATGATTCTGTCTGAAAATCTTCCAGATTTTTTTCTAGAAATTTCAACAGGGTTTCCTTAATCAATCATTTTAATTTTTTTCCAGAAATTTCTCAAAGGATGCCTCAAGTAAACATCCCATGATGTTTGTCAGAAATTCTTCCATTGATTCTCTTAAATAATTGCACAGATGATTCTTCAGAGATTCTTTCAAATAAACTTTTTCGAAGTTTTCTAGGGACTGCTTCAACACTTAGTCCAAAGATTCTTCTCAAAATTTGTTCAAGTAGTTTGCCAGAAAATCTTCCATAGATTCCTTGGAAATTACCTCCAGGGAGTCTTACTGAATATATTCCAGAGGTTCCTTCAGAAATTCCTAGAGTTATTTCAGAAATTCCTCTAACAATTTCTTCATAAATCTTTCTGCGAATTTCTTCACAATTTCTCTAGAGATTTCACCGTAACATTTTTCAAGAATTTCTGGAAAAAGCCTTCCATAGATATCCTCAGTTATTACTCCGTTAATTCCTGTGATAAATTTCCATGGAATACCTAAAAAATCTTCGGTAATTTCTCTAGAAAATCATTGTTGGTTTCTCTCAGACAATCTTTCATAGATTCATTCAGATTCATTCAGATAGTGTCATGCTTCATTCGAAGAGTGTAAAAAGCTCACTGAAAGCATTGAACGTGTCCTTGTTTTTTTTTAGTTTCCTCCATAAGTTCTTCCTGGGACTCCTGCAGAAAATCTTCTAGGATTGCCACTGAAATTCCTCTAGAAATTCCTATCCACAAGTCTGTGCATGGGTTCTTTTAGACAACCTTGCATGAATTCTTTCCAAAACTGCTCCATGAATTCCTTTTAAAATATCTCAAGGATTCTTTGAAATATCATCCAAGGATTTCAATTTCAAATTCCCCACGATTCTACATTTTTTTTATAGAGATTCTTACAAATTTTGTTTTCGAAGATTCTTGCAAGGATTCCTTTGGTATTTTTTTTTTATCGATTCTTCAGGAATTCCTTCACGAAGTCCTGCATGGACTCCTTCAAAATTTCGTCAGATATTCCTTCTTGTTTTTCTCAGTGGTTCCTCCAGGATTTCCTCCTAGGATACTATTAAGAATTCTCAAAATTCTCAAAATTCTCAAAATTTTCAAAATTCTCAAAATTTTATTATCTTTATTAACAAGATTTTCAGCCCAGGGCTGGTTCATCTCGGTACATTCTCAATTCTCAAAATTCTCAAAAATCTCAAAATTCTCAAAATTTTAAAAAAATTCTCAAAAATTTTGAAATTTAGTCAGAGTAGCTTTGATAGACTCTGTCTGGATTTCTTTTAAAGATTACTTCAGAAATCCATTTCAAAAGTTCGTCTAGAGATTCCTCCGGGAATTTCTTCAGGGATTCTTTCACAAATATCACCACCACCTGAAAGATTTTATTGAAAACTTGAACAGGGATTTTTTTTCAGAAAGATGTTTTAAAGCCCATCAGATATTCCTTGAGTAATATTGAAATTGGCTCAATGTTTGTCAAATAATTGACCCAAGGTACTAGCATCTAAAGAAACGTAGATAACTTTTTTCGTTGGACATCCAGTGGATGAAACACAAATTTCCTTAAAAAATTAGTAGCCCTGGCAGCATTCCCCCACGATTTTTAATTTGCCACTCGCAATAACCATGCCATAAACCCCTCGTCCAAAGATTAATCGCCGACCAGCATGATTCTTGCTTTTGCCTCCCAGTCATTGTTTCTCCCCTCGCATTGCAACGCTGTTTGCTGCGCTAGTCCGCGCTGTGTCGTCGTTATCGTTAGTGTTTGACGAGTAGCTACTACCCGGCGACGCTAATTGAAACGAGCGTCTCTCGCTCGTCCACCTCGCCTCGGTCAGACGCTGCTATCCGTTCGTGTTAGCCATTTCGCCACCAATTTCCCGCACCCTCAATCTTTCTAGCCAGAAAACTGAAGGAAGAAAAACCGCTTTGCCACCACCACTGCCACCATCCACCGCTCCGCCTGGATTTATGCTGATTGTGGCGAGTGCCATTCACACAAATTTCGGAACGAGCGACAACGATGAGCTTCCTGAAGCTCTGGAAATGACAACAGCTCAAGCAGTGGCAGCAACAGCAACAGCAGTATCCTGGCTCCCATCAATGATAACGATCACAACAATCGAGCTCGAGAAGGACCACGATGATGATGATGACGAAGAATCTTTTCTCCTTTGGCAAGATGCTGCTTCCTCTGGGTGAAAAGGTTTCTACTGGCTTAAAAGTAATACAAGTTTCTCCCGAGATTACTTTTGTGATTCTTCCCAGGAGTCCTCTCAGAATTCCTTCAAAAATCTTTGAGGAATTCCCCCAGATATTCTTTCAGTGATTCCTCCCGGTATTCCTTCAGAGATGTCTCCGGGACTTATCTTAGGATTCTTCTTCTTCATTATGGCTCCACGTCCGCACTGGGACTTGACCTGCCTCGCTTCAACTTAGTGTTCTTTGAGCATTTCCACAGTTATTAATTGAAGGGCTTTCTTTGCCTGCCATTGCATGAATTTGTATATTTTGAGACAAGTACAATGATACACTATCCCCAGGGGGTCGAGAAATTTTCTTGACCGGATCGGGAATCGATCCCGCCGTTTCCGGATTGGCGATCCATAGCCATAACCATTTGGCTAACTGGAGACACTTCTCTTAGGATCAGGGATGCCATCTTTACAGATTTATCTGTATTTTACAGCTTTTTGAGCTTCCATACAGAATTCGTTTAATATGAAATATAGTTGTTTGTGCTAGAGGGGCCATTTTGGTTTCGTATGGGATACAGATTTTCTCCCAATTTTTGTATGGGATACAGATTTTTGAAAAGAGAGACACAGATATTTCAGAAAATCATCTGGCATCCCTGCTTAGGATACTGAAGGGAATTCCTTCAGTAATTTCTGACAGTATTCCTTCGGGGATTCCGCTGGAATTCCTCCCAATATACTTTGTGAGAAATTTCATTATGTGTATTCCATGGGCCTACAATGTTTGCTATCGTCTCTATCCAGCCGTTCCAAGCGCGCTCGTTCGTCGCGCTGTGCGTTTGCTGGCGCTGGCGCTGGCCGACTGCGCTCGGTAATATCGTTTCCATTTCCGATTGCGGTGTTCACCACCCCTCGCATCGTGCAGCAATTTTTCGTCATCGCCGTCGTCCTGTCCAGGGTCCTACAGTTGTTGTTAGACCGGGCGCTACATCCAGTTGGGGTGTGCGTGGCACGGAAGGCAGGGACGCAGCAAATGATTATCCTTTCCTGCCTGCCTGTTTGCTTGATTTCGTCGGAATTTCGGTCCGAGAAAAGGAAATTGGTGCTCCACGCGAGGAGGATGTCGACGACGAGCCCGCGGAGATGGCCGATCCTGTTAGCTGGTGCTGGTGATTTCGAGAAAACGGGAGATGGGCGCTTGAAGATAACGATGACCTTGATTGAGGCATTCAGAGCTCGGACAAGGCAACGTCAGTGGGTTTTCGTTGCATGATGTGTTTTGGTTTTTTTTTTACAATTTAAAGAGATTTTCTGATGGTAATTGGCATCAAGAAAGCAAATATAAAGAAGTATGAAAATATTGTTGTTAGCTAGGAATGTTAATTTCTTTGCTTTCGGCATTACGGCGAGATAATTGCCTACAGATTTCATATCTAGTCCCGTCGTATCATCTAGTCTTCTGATCATCTGATCTGCAGGTGGTGGACTAGATCGTCTAATGGCTACTGCTTTTGATTCGTATGCAGATGGTCTGAGTTCGAGTCCTAGCTCGACCTTTAAATCCAGTTTTGTTTCTTATATCCACTTTCTCTTTTGATCTACTTTATCATGTTCATAGCCTTCACTGGAACCAGAAACGTGTTGACGTGTCACGACTCAGTAGAGTGAAGCTATCATATCAGGCCTGTGAATCAGCAACCCGCGAGCTGTACTGCAGCAACTTCACAGTAATTTTACCATACTTTCTATTACTTTAATACTACCAAACGACACTATAGACACCAACGTGAACCTTTGCATTACGTGGCAGGTGTCACTCTCGTCTGAAATTAGAAAGGTCAAGAGCACTCACACACTGAAGATGCTTGTTAGACTCCAGTACTTATCACTTCGGTTCCTAGTACGAGTGTGACTGATCTGATGAAACTGTTACTGCTCCTTTACTGTTACTTGGCCGTCCGTAGTCAACTTATCCCATACTAAAACTGTTTATCTGGCCGGTAAGTTTCCTGGTCCTGTTGCTGATTATCTGGTTTTCCGATTTTCTAGATATCTGACCTTTTGCTACTTTAATTTGTCATCGTACTTTTTTTTTGAGAATCGCGCTACAATATTCGTTGGTCAGTCGGTTTTCTCGATAGGGCGATGGAAGTGCGAGTGAAAAATCCGGGTTCAGAATCGCGCTACAATAATCGTAGATCAGTCGGTTTCCACGGTAGGGCGATAGAAACGCGAGCACGAAATCCGGGATCAGTGGTCATCGTGATCAAATAAATCATAATCGTGATGAAGACCGCGACGTGTATTTCCATATAACTAGTGGATCATATCACCTAACAGAGGTGGCTCCTAGATCCACACCTTACCCTACCCTACTAACCACCATTCCTTCCCGTGACAACTGTGGGGATGCTGTGGATTCCACGGTTTCTAGTAGCAACGGTTGTCGAACTAACATTCCTTCCCTTTCCTGATGACCGTAAGGACGTGGCCAGCGCCGTTATTGACTTTAAATAGCTGAACTCTCGAATTGTGTACATTGAGAATGGTTAGCTAGTCCCAAGCTTTCACATTCATTGGCTCTCTGTGCAACTTCGATTGTTCTGGTCAATCACGGAGTAGCAACTACGATGTGTACGGTTATCTTTGCTTTGCTTTGCTTTAATTTGTCATCGTACTTTTTGTCTTGTAGTTTCCAAATCAACTTGTCTTTTATATGTATAGATTTTTATCTAGTTTTCTTATTTTCTGACCTTTTGGTTTTGGTTTCAGTATCATTTTCATGACTAATAAGTCTTGTAAAGGTTTGGAAAACCGCCATTGAATCAACCAACGGTGTCATCGAGGTTACTCCAAGTAAGTCACTGAGTAACCAGCTCTTGAGATACAGATTTTGCTGTAGTATACAAATTTTTTAGCTTCCATAAAGATTTCGTTTTATATGAGCTAGAAGGGCTCTTTTATTTTTGTATTGGACACAGATTTTTTTCCCAAATTTCGTATAGGATACATATTTTTGGAAAAAGTGATAGTTTTTTTCAAAAAGTCATCTGGCATCCCTGCTTGATATCAATAAAAAAAAATATTTATCACACTGAGCGTCCTTGCAAACACATGTATGAAAAATATCAAATGTACTTTTTTCATTTTTTGCGCTACATGTAAGAATATAGTTAGTGCGATGAAGATGTCGTCTGTCGCTTGGGAGATTCATCAAGTAGGTTGTAGGGAACGTCCATAAATTACGTCACGTAAAAATTGCCGATTTTCAACCCCCCTTCCGCTATGTCACACTTTTTTTATGAGAACTCTAAAAATTTACTATGGGTTGTCACACTTTGCTGAAACTCCCCTCCCTCCTCAGAGCGTGATGTACTTTATGGACGCTTCCTGAGTTTCGCGTTTGAAAGGTTCGGTTTGCGAAAAGCAAAAACTTATTCCGAATCAAAACGTCACGTGGCAAAATCTGTGTAAAACCTGCGGTGGAGATACATACAAACAAATAAAATGGTGAGCTCGTTTCATGCTATTATTCAGATATATTGCTCAATCTTACAATATTGTATTTGTTTGTTCCTCCGTAGGTATTGAAAATTTTTTCTTCAAAATATATGAAAACCGCCTTTGAATTTGCTTGCACCCCCTATGTGTAAAAAAGTTTTTGAGAATTTTCAAAAACTCTTCGTCCAAGGATTCCGTCAGGGATAAAAAAAACATTCCAGGAATTCTTTCAGAAATTCAGATATCTTCACAAATTTATTCAAAGGACATCCTGTGGTCCAAAAAATCCTTTATGGGCTGGAGAGACAAACCAGCCAAAGGCTGAAAGTCTCTTAAATAAAGACAAATTAATCAATTTGAGGGCCCATATAGCCGAGGCGGTAAACGCACGGGTATTCAGTATGACCATGCTGAGGGTGACGGGTTCGATTCCTGGTCGGTTCAGGATCTTTTCGTAAAGGAAATTTTCTTGACTTCCTTGGGCATAGAGTATCTTCGTGCCTGCCACACGATATACACATACAAAATGGTCATTGGCAGAGGAAGCTCTCAGTTAATAACTGTGGAAGTGCTCATAGAACACTAAGCTGAGAAGCAGGCTTTGTCCCAGTGAGGACGTTACGCCAAGAAGAGGAAAGAGGAGGGCTCTTTCAAAGATTCATTCGTAAATTTTCTCCAGGTATTGGGAATTCAGTTCTTCAAAATTATTTCTAGTCTAGTCTAGTCTAGTCTACACATACACATCCATTCATTGAAAGAATCCTGGAAAATGATAGAATCGACTAATTCTACCATTTTTCTTGTCATTATTAATGCTTGCTGTACATTGGAAATGCATTACAACTAGGGGCGGGACAGCTCTAATATTGATTAGCGTTATTAGCAGTATTAGGAAATATTAATACCTGAGCCAAACTGAATTCAAACAAAGTAAGCCATGCCGATGTAACTGAACTGATTTGCTATGTCAACTAAAAAAAAATCCAAAATGATCATTATGTTTTCATCGATTTAATATTTATGGATAAATAAATCAGGACTAGGAAACCAAAATCGGCCCGTTGGCACACTGGCCAGGGTACACTTGCCTACGTTGAGTGATTGTGAATTTGACGGAAAAACAATTGTTTTTTTGCCATCCTGCCATGTCAGAGGCAGAGTAGATCTAGAAGTAGGTCCCATTTATTGTTCAACTGTATGTGGTATTATGGACAATGTAGGGTAGGGTTTTAGCTAATAACGGTCATTTATCGTGCTTCTCATATCAAGAAAATCAGCTCCGGAGCTCCGGATATTGCTGGCAGGCACGATCATCAAGTGGTAGTATCCGTCTAGTACACTAAAGTTTATCTGCAATCTACGTTTCCTGATCGTGCGATCTGCTGATCTGATACACCACTATCGAGGTCCCACCATCAGAGTCTATTTTCACACCTAAAATAATCAATAAAAATTGAAGTTTCCAATAGAACAAATTGTATTAACATTACGGGCAAACCATACTTCCACTTCGCGTCTTCGTGACAGCTGGTTGTTGCATGAGAAGTCATGACATACTGCACAAAAAATGTGTCGGTGGATGGTGAAGATTAGGGTATTAATATTTATTAGACAGTATTAGAGTCGATATTAGAAGCTGTCCCGCCCCTAGCATTACAAGCATTAAAGCGGCCTGGCCTACTGTGCAGTGTTTTTGGTTTTACAAGAAAGCTATTAAGAGGGGACATCTCGTACCAACGACTCAGGCTTTTAGGTAGAAAAAAGACATAAAAATCGGTGGGGGTGACGATTCTAAGAAGGTTAATGTCGCCCCTTGGTCCTTGGTTTCCTGGGATGGAACACTGGTATTTACTCTATATTCTGGCCCTTATGCCTAGGCTTAAGTGCCTTTACTCGCTTCTGAAACGAAAAAGAATCTGTTTTCTAATAAAGGGAAGGAGAAATTCTGAGATAATATAACATTAATCAAAAGAAATGATTGAAACGATTTCATCAAATCATCTGAATATCGTAATTCTACAGCAGTATATGAGAAAGCACTTCTCCATAACGAATTTCTGGAAGATTCATCAGGGAGTGACAGTCCTGTGTCTCTGCAGGAGCAGGAGGAACAAGCGGAACAGGAGAGGTTTCTGCAGATTGTTCTCGAAGGAGGAACCGCACTGGTGCTGCTCCGCCATCTCTTCAATTAAGAAACTGTGCGTGATCTTCTGTTTATTATACACCGCCGGGCACTTATATTAGGCGTTTCTATTAAAAAGCAGATTCTGGAACTCTAAACACGCTGGCGACCTTCACTTTCTTCTTCCATTTTCCCCACACTTTCTCTGCCTCACTGCTTGACCACACAAAGGCCAAAAGTACCAAGTAGCAGGAGTATGGAAGCAGCACACTTTTTTCTGGCGAATGTTCCCACGATGGCACTATTTCCGGAACGCGGACGCACGACTACACGGGTGGCGGATTTAGTGGTCAACCGAAAATTTTACACAAAAACAATATTTTGACGAGAAAATTATGACAGCCAAAACTTTCACACGTCCGCACTCGCCCGCGGACTCCCAGTTCTTCAATGGAATTATTTCTGATATTTTACTAGACATCCTCCAAAATTTATGAAAAGATTTTTTTTAGAAAACGTTGCATAGAATGCTTCAGAAATTCCTTCAAGAGTTTCTTCAGAAATCATTGAGAGCCACCTTAAAAAATGTATCGAGGGATTTGTTATGAAAATCATTCATGGATATCTAAGAGCTTAAAAAAAAGTTTCAGGCATTCCTTCCACAATTCCTTCGAAACATTGACAGAAATGAGTTTGGCAATTTCTACACTAATTCCCTCAGGAGTTCTTTCAGGATTTACTTTGCGAAATTCAAAGTTTCCTTGTGTTTTTTTTTTATTTTTTAGAGATAAACCCAGAAATTAAATAAAAAACTTCTTTTTAAACTTTACTTGGATTTCTTCCGAAATTGTGCTATAGATTGCTTTAGAAAGTCCTCAAAGAATTCTTTTCAGAATATTTTCTACGGATTCTTGAATGTTCTTTTCAAACATCTTGAATAGTTCAGAAATTTACTACTGAGAGTCCTCCAGAAATTTATTCAACAATTCCTCAGGAAAAGCTCCCACGGGTTTACTCAGAAAATCTGCAATACACTATTCCAAAAATCAGAACAAGGCTTCTTTCAGATAATTATCCAAGGATTGCTTCAGAAGTGCTTTCAGCAATTCTATTAAAAACAAATGTTAGGGATTCCTCCAAAAAAATCTCCCAGGGTTTCTTTAGAAAAGTGTTTAGACTTCTTCAGAAATTCTTCGTCAACAAATTCTTCCAGGAGTTTCTTATAGATGTTCCTGAGGGTTGCTTCGGAAATTCTTTATGAGATCACTTCATAAAATTGTTCAAGGATTATTTTAATAAATATTTCATGGATTACTTCCAGAATTGGTTCATGTGTTCTTTCGAAAACTCCACCAATTCGATCTGAAATCCTACGAAGGTTTTTTTTTTCAAAACTCTGCCAGGGATTTCTTTAGAAATTTTTGCGGTTCGTTTATATAACCCTTCAGCAATTTCTAGGGATTTTTTTTTCAAAATATTCTACAGACACTCCTTAGTAAGTTCTTTAAAAAAATCTTTTGTAAATTTTTGCAGTAGTTTTTTCATTAAAGTTTCTAGGGATTCCTTCAGAAATTCGTACACGTATTTCTTCGGGTTCCATTCCAGTGATTCAAGCAAGAATTCCTCCAAAGATATCTGCAGAATTTCATGCAGCATTTGCTACAAAATTTTCTCCGGATATTGCTCTATGTTTTTAGTTGGAAATTAATCTGGCATGGCTTCTGGGGATAACTTCAAGAGTTTTTCCACGGATTCCTAAAGGTATTTATATAGGAAATATTTCAAGATATTTTTCTAGAGGTCTCTACTTCAATTTATCTGCAATTTCTTCGGAAATACCCACACAGATTGCTCCATGAATACTTCCAGAAAATACTCAAAGAGTTTCCCGAGGAGTTTATCCAACTGTTTATTCTTGAAGATCTTCAATAATCCCTCCCGGAAATTCTTCAAGAATTTATGTGAAATTCCTTCAGATCTTCCTGTAAAAATTCATACAAGTGTATTCCACCGATGTCTACCGAATATTTCTTCAGAAAAACTTTCACGGATTTTTTCAGAATTCCTGCTGACATTTGTTCAGAAATTTATTCAAATGCCTGGGAGATTAAATTAAAAATTCCTTCAGATACCTAAATACTTAATTTCTAGAGAAAAGAAGATGGAAAAAAATTGGAGAGATTGCTGAAGAAATCTTCAATAGGATTATGAAGGAAACTTTAAAAAAAAAAACTAAGTGCAGAGATTTAGGTCAATGGTACTGATGGAGTTCTTAAAGAAATCCCTCAACAAATTTCTGAGGAATTCCTGGAGTAATTTCTCAAGGAACCCAAAGAAGAACTCTTGGAGATATCTTAGGAGGAATTTAAAGAAGAATTTTTTGATTTTTTTTTCAAGCGATTTCTGGAAGAATACTGGTATCAGGTATCAGAAGGCCAGCTCCAGAGGCACGTTATCCTCCATTTGGGACATTTGTGCCATCGCAATACATATAAGCCTATTTCATCATTTACCTGAGGGAGAATGGGACAAGGGATGGAATGGGATTAGGAAAGGGAAAGGTCATGAAATAGGAAGGGGTGCCCTAGAAGAGGGAATGAACGCATAAGCGCAACGAGAGCTCATAGCCCATACCACAATGGGTGTAACCAGTGCCCTGAAAAGGAACTGCAAAACGTATAAGCGTAAAGAGAGCTTTTAGCTCGTTGGAGGTAGCTTGTGACGTCACACGACTTTCAATGTGACATTGAAAGGCACGTCATCGAAAGCATCCTCAATATTCAAGAAATCACCCAAGCAAAAACTACGTTTGAGCGAGTGTTTTCTTGAAAACGTATACAACTTTGTGTAAAAGAGTCACTGTGGACATCCCAAATTGGGAAGCATGTGAGTTCACATGAATAGGCATGTTAGCCAGACGAACATCACAGATGTGATAATCGACAATGCAGTTCAAGCATTTCAGAAAGAACGAGGAACTTATTCCTTATTTATACAACGCACGCACCCTTTCGGGATAAAACTATGGAGTAATTTCACGCCACGAAAATACCCAATAGAAAACTACAAGAGTTCAAAACATGTTTAAAATACTCAAATCCTTTTGGAGAAACATAGGACAAAACCCCATTTGCTCTTGGAGATTTGATGTAAGCAGAGCTTTTTAGTGCTCAATAAATCGATTCTATAGCTCCAATCCTCGAGGCAGAAGCTGGAGATTTGTAGCTATATAAAAGACTGGTTTATCCGAAGATATTTTGAACTTGAACAGATCAGAGTTCCGTTAAGAAATATCTCTTGCGGTCCACACAGACCGCGCGCAGCAAGACAAGCTTCTTTCAAAGCAATAGTTATCATATACCACAATGGAGGGCGTTGTAGTAACAAAACCACAATGAAACTCACTTGGAGTAGCAATGGAAGCGAGTTATCCATAAAATGTGATCGCAACCAATTATTACAGGTTCCCTAGCTTGTTGAGCAGGGACGCCTGAATACGCAAAGTTTGCGAAGGAACACTCCAAAGTGCAAAAAGGTCAAATGGAGAGTCCTTATCTGACACATGCCAATCATTCAACTCATGACGAATTCTGCTCATGCAGAGTTGGGTTAGGTGCAATTCTATGTTAAGTTATCCATGAACTGTGCCACCTAAGTATTCCATCAAACTGAAGCGTCTCAAATTAATGTTTGAGCTACTTCAGATGATATAATCATCGTAGCAATACTGCCAAATATCAGCGATAAGATGCTGAAAACAAGAGCTTGCTTGAAGGCATCCATAAGGAAAGGTTGAAACATTCTGGTAATGTTATTTTAAAATATAGCAAGCTCTAGGCACGATAATTCATTTATAATGAAATATGCAAAACTGGGTTCATAAGGTTACCTATACAGAAGTTACCCTACGATTTTTTTCAAGTAGAGCCACTTGGGCTACGCACGCTTTTTACGCTGAAAATTGATCTGAGGTTTCCTAGCCGTAGCCACTACCCGAACTAGACAGGATTACACTCATCACAATCATAACGACAAACCAAATCGGTGTCAATTGAAAAACGCCAATGGCGGAAACGCATTAAGCCAACCCATACAGGTACTAAGGTAGGCTAATTTAAAACATTTGAATAATCTTGCCCTTATTTAGCCTCAAATTTGAGTATATAGAAGGGCTACTGATTATCTCGTCCCCGTAACGTGGGTAGATCACCTTAGATAGGTGCGTTACGATGTAAGATCTACCACATTGCATAAATTTTAATCTTGCTATTTTACTGCCTAAAGTGGTAGCATACCAGATTAAAGTTTGATGTATTTTTTTAATGGTTATGTTTTAATTTATGTTTTGTTTTTAACTTCTAATAAACCTTTTTTTCAGGAGGATTCAGGCAATTTTATTGTATAATAATACCATGTTTTAAAAAATAGTAACTGTAACGAGCGTATCGCTTATGTATATATTACTTAATCCTTTATTCTCTTTTCAGTGAAGAATCTTACCACCATTCCTGGCGCACTAATCAATATTTTTTAGCAAATCACCGTATACATCACCATGACAATACATGCGAACATGTTTAAATATCTATATCGTTATCTGGAAGCGTTTGGTACGGGAGGTCCACGCTTCCATCTTTCCCCTCGATTTCAAGGTGTAGAATGTTTTCAAATATTGACTATGTTGAAACCTTTCTATTCCTTGAAATCTTCTCTGCGGTACATGCTGCGCAGTTGGCCTGGCCGTTAGACAAGAAAAATGATAGACTTGAAAAGTCTTCATTTTCCAGGATGCATTCAAGTAATGGCTGCGTTAGTGTGAGATTAGATTAGATTAGATTAGATAGAAGGGCTACTGTTTATCTCGGTGAAACACAAGGTTCACTGCACCATTGCTCCGGTTAGCGCAGTAAGGGCATAATACTGTGGAGGACGCCCTAATTCTCCACAGGCTCCGTTTGTGGTTAGGTTTTTATTAGACCCCCCTAACCATTCATTCCTTGGCACGGTAAGCATAAAGCCGCATAACGCCATGAATTAGGGGTCACCTGTTTAGTGGACTCTTACCACTGGATCAGGTGGTCCGTAATGCTATTTTTAGCCAATTGAGACAACCGCTACCGACACTACACAGCTATCTAGGCTGATCGGGAAAAGAAGTTAACATTGATGGCTTACTTCCAAACGAGCTCGGACAGTCCCTTTTTTTTCAAGCGATCTCTGGAAGAATACTGGGAAGAACTGTATTACTCTTTGCAGGTATTATTGGACGAAACTCTTGAATAAATCCTTGAGAAATATTAAGAAATAGAGTAACTTTTGCAGGAATTACTGAAAGAATCATATAAGCAGTGCTTGAAGCATCACCGGAAAAATTATTCAAAGAAACCCTGACGAAAGGACTTTATAAATCCTAAGTAACTCCTGGTGGAATATCGGAAGCAACTTCTGGAGAAACCACTGGAGGAAAAAAAATTAAAGGCCCTACGAGAAAATGTCTGAATTTCTGAAGGAAATCCACAGAGGAATTTCTGAAAGAGTCTACTGATGAATGTATTGAGATATTTCTAGAAGGATTTCTGAAGAAATTCCAAAGAAAACTGGTGGAGCTACTCGTTCAGAAATATTCGAAGGAGTACATGCACGAACTTGTGCTGAAATCCTTGAAGACATTGTACTACATCGAACTGGATGCTGTTGCGCTGCTTTCACTTTCTACCCTATCATGGTAGAATGATGTCCACGAGGATGTTGATGTGTGGCTGTTGGTTGTTCCTGTTTCCAGTCCGATTGGGGGTCCATTATGGGTTGCCGTTTGCCGATATCCAAGTATCCGGGTTCATTTGAGCCATGATTCCAGAAGAGGGTCAGTGTCAGTTGCTCTTAGGGAGAAAGAGCAACTGACGAAAGTGCTGGGGCTGGGATCGAACTCATGACCATCTGCTCATGAAGCAAACGTGTAGCCAATACGCCACGGGCCCCAGCGGTATTTTTTTTTTTAATCTTGCCACTTATCCTAATTTACAGCTCTTTTGTCCACTTGGGCATAACGTGAGCGATTACAGTTTGTACAGCGCCTAAATTTAAATTTTTTAAATGCGTGTCCGGCCGTAGAGAAGGAAACTTAAATTGCAGTTTCCTCAGTTTGCTGTTATGGAACACAGCAGACGGCAGAACTATGCTGCACATGGCAGATAAAACCATAAATACAATTAGAAGGGCAGAACATGAAAACGTTTGCACATCAGATGATCAAAAGACTAGTTGAACCGAAAACTGAAGTATCTATAAAAACATGAAAACCAGAATAAAAAAATACAAGCAGTTAAAACACCTTGCAATCAGTAAACCAAAAGAACAAGTTATCTGAGAAAAAACAGATAGCTTGACACCAAAAAATTAGAAAGTTGAAAAAACAACAAAACCACTAACAGATTAGTAGGATAGGCAAAATAATAGAAGAAGTAGACCGGCGTTACAAAACCAGGGAAATGGATGTCCAGAAAACTACAAGACCCAAGGAGCAGATTCAGATCTCAAAGATAAAAAATCAGACACCCAAGAAACATATGCTAAAAGAGATTCTGAGGACCATCATAATACCAAACTAAGAGGTATAAAGTTTAATACAGTCCCGTTATAGTATAATCAGAGCTGATTACTCAAGGGTTCACAATTCAGCACCCCCTTTACTTATACGCCCCCATAAGAATGACTTTAATATAGTGCTTTCTTTTTCTTCTTTATGGCTCGACGTTCGCATTGGAACTTGGCCTTCAACTTAGAGTTCTTCGAGCACTTCCACAGTTAATAATTGAAGGGCTTTCTTTGCCTGCCATTAAATGAATTTGTACATTGTAAGTACAATGATGCACTATGCCCAGGGAGTCAAGAAAATGTTCCCGACCGAAACGGGAATCGACCCCGCCGTTTCCGGATAGGCGATCCATAGCCTTAACCACTAGGCTAACTGGAGACCCACAAATTTAGCGATTTATCATGACTAATTCCGGAAAATCTCACGAAATTTTTCTGTAATTATCGTGGAAGAGGCATTTTTGCAACAATAACATTTACGAGTACATCAAAAATTCTTCTAAAGATTCGTCCGAACATTATTTTAGAACGTACAGCTGTGTTCATAAAAGTAGCAGTGAAAGCCGTTTCCATACAAAATGGCAAAATTTAACTTGATGTAACTTTGTTCTCCTATGAGCGATGGGAGCTGAAAATTTGACAGCGAGCTACGAATATGGTGGATATTGCTATAGAAAAATCTGAGATTTTTCGGAGCATGTGATAGAAAGTTAAACACTATGTGAAATTGATCAAAATAATAGCAGAGTTGGTTTTGATATTTTTTTTTCAGCAAAAAGACTTATAATTCTCAACCTTGTACATTATTTTGTAACCAAGGCGGAAACTGTTCGAATTGAGTGCGGAAATATTGCTTGCCTCGTCAAGGCAAAATTACATTTCAATTTATCTACACTGCTATTATTTAGATCAATTTCACATAGTATTTAGCAGATAGGGTAGAAAGTGAAAGCAGCGCAACAGCATCCAGTTCGATGTAGTACAATTAGAATAGAATACATTGAGGCGCTGTACAAAGTCTATGTACAGCTGCCAAGAATAAAAATAAATAAAAAAAATGTTCCATACAAAACAAAAGTTTCGCTTCGGGACTACTTCTATGTCTTTCTTTAGGATCTCTCGGACACATCTAAATCAAGCTTGGCTGCTATTAGCTGCTACTTTGCAACAGAGTTTCCGATTGCTCATGTATACATAAGTGTGACAGCGAGCCTCCCACAAAATTGTCTCCTTGCTCTTCAAAATCGCAGTTTGCTGCGCTGATAGGAGGCTCACGAAAATCCTGTGGGTGCAAGCTAAGCGCATAGCGCCCGGGGGGCTCGTCTCATGCACTGCGTCAGCTGTTGGTATCTTAGACGAAAAACAACTTCGTGGTAACGTAGAATCTCATTAACTTTTTTCCGTACACAACTCAAGTGCCTGGTTGGTCTATGCGAACGACTAAAGACTCTCAATGCAAAGGTTAAGGTTTCAATTCTCGTTCGTTGAGGAAGTTTTTGTCATAAAATTTTCCACTTTAATCAGCGCATGAGACGAAGCTCATGAGGCACATCTTAAGAAAAATTAAGCGCACAACGTTAAGTCTCGCAATGTACTGTGCTCCTGGGCGCTTGCTTGCAAAGTGGCTCCCGTACATGGGACTACAGCACGTGTACATCAACTCTGCTTTGCAATTCCAATCAAGTTGTCGGTGATGCTTGATTGTCAAATTGTCAAACAGTCTGCACTACAAATAGGGAATCGCGCCACTTGGGCGGTGGCTTCTATATTCGTCTGTGTTCCACTATAACTCAGTCAAATTTGAACCAATTGACACAACTTTTGGAATGTGGTGAGATAGGTATAGTATCTACCCGTGTACAACATTTCAAGTCATTTGGTTCAAAATTGACTGAGTTATAGTGGAAAACAGACGAATATAGAAGCCACCGCCCAAGTGGCGCGATACCCTACTTTGATTTTTTTTTTAATAAAAGCCCTTTATTCTCGATCTCGATAGATCATCCATAGTAAATTTTGATTTTGACCATGAATATCGTGAAAATACACTTCATTTCTGAAAAGTTTCAGAGGATTTTCTGAGACCCCATAACAAAATCTTTTGAAACGCCCCTGAAGTGCCCTTTGATATGGCCCAGATCTGAAAAACCTCGAAACGACCCTGAAATCTCCGTCTTACCATTAAAGCGTCCTTTAAATCGTCATAATCAATTTGAAATGCCTCTGAAACCCCTTTGGACACCTTTAATTGGCGTCATAAACCCCCTAAAACTCACCTGAAGTTACTCTGAAATGCTTTGAAACGTCCCTTCAACACCTTGAAATGCCCCTGAAGCACTTTGGAGCTTTTTTTTTGGCTCTCTTGAAACTTTCAGGAACCTTCCTTAGCCCCATCTTGCATGCTCAAGAGCAAGACCTTTTCCCAAGAACTAGATTCCCTCATTGAATCCCAAACCTAATTTTTGCATAAATTTCCCTCTTTTTACGCCTTTTTTAATTTATGCACCCCAGACATGTGCATAAAAAGATGTTCCAGTGCACTGTCTAGGCTCTATTGGTGCTAATGATCCAGTTAGTGAAGAAACCAACTGAAGATGCTTGAAAGGTGAAAGCAGCACTTCGATAATCTACTGAATCTCAAACATTAAACAGCAAAATATGGATGAGCGTGACAAGCGTTGTGTCTGAAAAAAGAAGCATGCATTTTTATCAGATTGTTTCCTAGATAAAAGCTCCAATGAACAAATATATGAGCAGAGAAAGAGTTGTCTCAAAATTTCATCTGAGAGCAAACTGTTTTCATTTTTTCATGTTTATGGCGAAGTTTTTCAACAGCATTCCATTCTAAACATATTAAAACATCAGCTCCAACGCTCAAACTATGATATGCTAATCGTGTTGGCTTCGCAATTTAAAATCTTCCAACCAACGGTTTTTGGCACGCCATCTCGGCGTGACTTGTCCTGCGCTACTATCTTATCTGCTTCTCCGCCCAAATGTCACCGCAACCCATACAACACGGCCGCAAAACTAAATTTTCTCCGCACTAATGTCACCCAGGCACACACAAGAAACCATAATGGCAGTGTGTGAATAAATTTCCCACAGCGGGTGACATGGGACGTTTTAATTTTCCTTCGCTTTTAACCTCCCGTATCAAAACTATGCGGCCTTTACACTGTACGTGTGTGTGTTTGTGTATGTGCACGATTGCGGCCGTTTTTGTCCTTTCCGTCCCGTCAGAATGTCTAAAGTCGTTTTTTCATCGTCAGCCGCCCCCCCCCCCTTCCCAAGTCTCCCCGACCCAACGGAAAGAAAGCTACAGATCTAACGCGATTCTTTCCTTCTCCAGAAAAGAACGGGTTCTCTATTCTTCTTCAGCGAGTTGGAGTTTTTCCCATCAGCCAGCTAGCAGCACGATATGCTGCTGTTTCTTTATTTTCCGCACACAAACAGATTTTAAACAGTGATTTTCCACTTTCTCATTCTCCTACCAACGGGTTTGGGGCGGCTGACTTAGTGCCCTGCACTACTACTGCACAGGGCGAAAGGTCAGAGGCTAAGCGTCGTCCGACGACGACAACGAAGGCGACCTAGGCTCTATATGGGGCACGGTTTGTGGGTTTATCGGTTGGCTCGTGTTCATACTCTGTTTCTTGAAAAGGCTTTTTAATTACTTTTTTCTCCACAAGGTTCTATGCTTGAAGTTGGAATTTCATTTTTGCCATGTCTGCTCTGTAGTTTTGGATGAACGAGGCTGACGATATGCAGCTTGGATTAGGAACGAGGGAATCGTTAAGACGCCGATAAGAGAAAACTCAAAACTCAAGTTATGTGATGGTTTTAGGATGCCGGATGTATTTGCAAAGGAATTTAGTGTTGATGAGATGAACATCATAATTAAATTATGTGGGCTTTTTCCGACTCTTGGATATTTTTCTCTTAACAGATCCGTTTTCAATGCGTCTCATGCATTTATTGACAAAAGAACTATATACACAAATCGCCAGAAACCAGGTCAAAATGATAAGTTGGCCAAAGACCGGAAATCAGAAGATGCAAAGACAAGAAACTCAGAATATCATTAGCATTGACGTCGGAAATTCTCAAAATTAGAAAATAAAAAATGATGACCAGGAGATCAGGAGAGCTGAAAAATAAAAGCTAGAATACCAGATATAATAAGACCAGGTTTCATTAAGATAAAGAACTACTAATATAGAGGATGGAAAAGTTAAGTGAGGAAAAAAAAAACAAAATCAGAAGTCCGGCAGAGACAGAAACACTTAATGTGCCAATAATCAAAAAATGTATGTCCAGAAGACCGGGGAATCATTGGACCAGGGAACTAAATGAGGGGCCCAGAATCAAAGGGGTGTAAGTTACCATTTTGTCGATTTTGAGCTGAGCATATCATAAAATTCTTCAGATTTCAAGCTTTCAGGAACTCTTTGAAGATTGTTTTTACGATGTTTGGAAAAATTACAATAAATCAGAGAAAATTGGGTTGATTTTGAAACTTCATACATTTTGTAAGGAATGAAAAATTGGTCAAAAACTTTAAACCTCATTTACTCGAAAGTGAGTTTTTGTCACTTACACCCCTTTGCCTTTAACCCTCTCAAATAAGAAAGTACAAGAAGCTCAAAAGACCAGAAGCCGCGAAGATCTGGAAGCATGAAGTTGAGATTGCCAGAAATGTTAGAATAACTAAGGATCAGAAAATCATAAATGATAAGGGAAGGAGACAATACGATCAGACAACCAGAGGATCAAAAAGCAAGAAAACCAAAAAAAAAAAAAGAGTTGAAGATAAAATAAACAAAACTCTTAAAGCTCAAATCATAACATTGTAAGATCCTCTCTCCTCTCCTTGGCGTAACGTCCTCACTGGGACAAAGCTTCTTAGCTTAGTGTTCTATGAGCACTTCCACAGTTATTAACTGAGAGCTTCCTCTGCCAATGACCATTTTGCATGTGTATATCGCGTGGCAGGCACGAAGATACTCTATGCCCAAGGAAGTCAAGGAAATTTCCTTTACGAAAAGATCCTGGACCGACCGGGAATCGAACCCGTCATCCTCAGCATGGTCATGCTGAATACCCGTGCGTTTACCGCCTCGGCTATATGGGTCCTTAACATTGTAAGATCAGAAAACCAGAAAAAAAGTCACTCAAGAACAAGACACTGAAGACGACCTTACAGTTGAGGTCGAAATACGTATCTGTCAAAGGATGCAAACTCTTAGTGGAATTCAAAGGAACAGTACTTAACGCGATTTTCTTTTTATTTACAGATATACCCATTAATCATTATCAGAAAAAGGTCAAAATAACCCGGAAGATTGTAGCCAGAAAACCGCTAAAGCACCATTTTTAAATCTAAATCACCGGAAAAACAAAGCAAATGGAACTCAGCTCACTGAATGGAGGTAGAAGACCAGAATACTAGAAAACTGAAAAATTATACAACAAAAACATCAGAAGACTAGAAGATCAGAAATTTTAGAGATGAAAATCATATGTGTCCAGCTAAATCTCGATTCTGGAATGTGTCCTCACCACTTTCCCTATGTATTTTCTCTCGGTTAGAACACTTTGTTTGGAACTGCGTAGCTGTTAATCTATAGCGACTACTAATACTGTGCAACATCCTACAGGTCTACAAATTAATATTTCTCAAACATGACCTCCAATTTTGATCTCCAAGAACTTCCGCGAATAAAAGCCTGAAGATCTACAAACATAGCCAATGGTTTCTTGCTACATTACCGATGGGTTGCAACTGAGGTCCATTGAGGATTGTACTGAAGAGTATTCATTTCCAAAGATATGCTAGGTACGCGAGTTAAGGCCTTGAGATCTACAAGGGTACTCAATGGATTGTTCTGGATACGATGCAACATGCTACAGATCCATGAAGCATGGTTCTGTAGAGAGCTACTTTCCAAAGATGATCTACAGGCGTAATGAATGGTTTGTTGTTACATTACTGATACGTTGTAACATCCTACAGGTCCATGAACCATTTTTCTGTAAGGAACTAATTTTCAAAGATGTTCTAAGTCCTCCAAGAACTTCCACGAGTAAAGATCTGAAGATCTACAGGCGTTATCAATGGTTTGTTGCCACATCACTGATACAGTGCAGCGTCCTACAGGTCCAGGGGGCACAGTTCTGTGGAGAAATGTTTTCCAAAGATGATCTAGGACCACCAAGTACTTCCACTAGTAAAGGCCTTAAGATCTACAAGCGTAATCAATGGGTTGTTGTTACGTTTCTTATACGTTGTAGCATCCTACAGGTCCATGAACCATTTTTCTGTATAGAACTCCATAGATGTTCTAGGTCCTCCAAGAACTTCCGCGAGTAAAGACCTGAAGATCTAAAAAAACGAGTTAATAGTTATTTATGCAACGAGTTGCAAAATGATGATTTTTACAGCATGAGTCGTACATTCATCCAACGAGGCATGCCGAGTTGGATAAATACGAAGAGTGCTGTAAAAATGGAGTTTTGCAACGAGTTGCATACAACATTTTTTGCAATGACCAAAATTATTCACTAGAATCTAATCATTTTCTCATTATCATTGTGCTTCTCGGTCGTTGAATGGAAACAAATGCATTATGATTCATAATGATACCCAAATGAGATGCATTATGAACCACAATGCATTTGTTTGGATAGTACGGAAAAGTAGGCCGTTATGATATTGAAACGGCAAGTTTAAAATGAATTTTATAGTGCCAAATTGCAAAAAAGACCTTAGTGTACAGAGCAAAATTTGTTAGTCTTATAAGCTTTATAAATGTAGTGTTTGTAGCCGTTCGTTTATTGTAAACCGCGAGTGTTTTATGTGTACAAGTCCGGAAGAATAATCATGGATCATAGAAGGGTTCTGACCCTCAAAGGATTGCCACTCCAGTAGCCTGATGCTCCAGGTCTTTACACCGTATCAGCCTCTCATCCAATGACCTTAGTGAAGGTCAACCCGTCGAGTGTTGGTGGACCATCAATCTGAGCCATCGAAGTAAGTCGGCTCACCAACACATGCCCTACAATTTAATTAATTCACACTTTGCCGCCGTTACATTGTGCATTTGAAATAAAAATGTTTAAAAGCTTTTAGGGTGCCTGTTCCAATTATGGCACTACCTAAGGAAAACTATTTGTACAAAAATAAAATAATTGGTACACTATGGCGAAAAAGGGTGCAAGGAAGCCGAAATTTTAAGGAAAATGATTTATTTCTACCATAATTTGAGCAAAATGTGGACTTTAAATTAGTGCAACCATCTTTTGTGAACGTGTTCTGTTGTTCACATTTTTTTTATTGCTGATATATATCGTTAAAGGGTGAAAATCAACTATGGCGAATAAATGGTACTATAGCCATAATTGGTACACTTACCCTACTCCATTAAAATTTAATGTTCGTTCAATCCATGCTTGTCTATTTTTGTTGTTGTTGAGATGACTTTTACATGGTGATTCTGAAAACTAACAAAGCTTCTATTTTTATAGATTCACTAATTGAAAATGTTAGAATTCAAACTTCAATGACCTTTAAAAATATGTTATATTTTAGAGGAAATTATTAGACCAAATAATGAGTTAAACTTTGACAGTTAAATAGACTTAATCATTTCAACAGATATTCGAAAAACTCGAGAGAGCTTACATAGGGAATCGTGCCACTTGGGTGGTGGCTTCTATTTTCGTCTGTTTTCCGCTATAACTCAGTCAAATTTGAACCAATTGAAACAATCATTGGAATGCAGTGAGATAGGTATAGTATCTACCCGTGTACAAAATTTCCAGTCAATTGGTTCAAAATTCACTGAGTTATAGTGGAAAACAGACGAATATATTCGGAGCTTCAATGAAAGTATAGAAATCACACAAATTTTCTTTTATAGTCTACGCATCATTTTGAAACTCCAGAATTCTCCTTAATAAGGAACACCAGGTAATTATTTTTTTTATAATTTTTCAAGAAACTTTGTTGTTGATATTCATGTTCACACATGAGGCAAGGCACTACACATGATTTTTTCACTTGAAGCAGCCGCCCCTTAAATAATACACTTAAAATTAATATAATAAACAAAATTTATGGAGAATTGTTTGAAGGAGAATCCTATGATACGACATGATTTGTATCGTTGATGAATCTTTTTTTTATCTTTAGTCCATGTTGTTCACGTGGACATTTGGCAGACTTTTCTCGGTGCCCCTCCCCCCTCTAAGTCGTCCACGTGGTTAAAAGCACGGCCCCTATGTTAGCAATCCATTCAAAAAATGTTACGTAGTTAATTATTTTGTATTTTTATTTATACTCACGTACAAGTGGCACAGCTAAAGACAAAAAGTTGCCCCACTTTCAACGGGAAATGAGCACATAAGTTACTCTGTGAGTTATGGTAAAAATCAAATTCGTAGAGTAGAAAAAGGTTCCAGTGCATGAGCGCGGTGCTATAAAAAAGCTTGCTTTTGCTATAACCGGGTCAAGACTATCTCTTAAAAGAGACAATTGAGAGAAGTTGAGAATTGTTTGATCCTCTTGCACATGTGCAGTATGCTCACTTAAAATGATTGGCCGGATTCAATTCTCTCTCCATAAAGTTGACCAATTATGTTGCGTGCTATGTATATAAGTTCATATAAAGATGCTAGTACACAGGGTCATATACACCCTTAAATGAAACAACACAGAGCACGAGTAACTTTCACGTAGCGGGCAAAAAGACAAAGGATTTTTCACGCATATTTGTGAACGATTGGATCAACACAAAAAATGCGCTGATACGGTGGTACACAAATCTGCGTGAAAATTCTTTTGTGTTTTCGGTCGCTGCGTGAAAGTTACTCGTTGCTCTGTGTACATCGAGTTCTGCGTGTAGGGTATGTGTACCATCAGTAATCTCACGCTCCCATATTCATCCTGTTCGAAAACAAGCGATTACGGCACCGATTAATTCCGTTCTTTTTGTTTTAATGGGTGCTCACTTCTAACAAAAAATACAAAAATTAGAAACAAAACAAACAGCGCTTCAATCCTTTGTTTTTCGTAGGATGAAAATGGGAGTCACACGCTTAATAAAGGAACCAATGCCCTGGCCTATTTGATCATCAAAAAGAAATAAGTGTCCAAAAACATCTGGTCGATTTTCACTCTTCAGTTCATGCATTGTCAAATATTTGACCCTGTGAACTCAGGGCCAGGGATGCCAGATGATTTTTTGAAAAATCTGTATCACATTTTTCAAAAATCTGTATCCCATACAAAAATAAAATGGCCTCTCTAGCTAAAAAAATTGTATTTCATATAAACGAAATCTGTACGCATGCCCAAAAATCTGTATATATGGCATCCCTGCTCAGGGCCTAAGTATATCAGTTCGACATACACGCTTTGGGCATTCATTGCACAAGTAGCTTTGACGCAAATCGGTGGAGATATTTGACAATGAGTGAATTAAATAGTTTTATACTAAAGATAATTCGATCGAGTCAAACCAGATGTTTGAGAATTGGCTTCTTTAGTGGTGTTGAAATAATTCCATTTTCTGAACCTGCATGCCAAACTGAACCGAAATCAAAATTTTCATTTATTTTGGTACCCGGGATACTATTAAATAGTATATAAATTTTAAAACCAATTTGAAGTTTGTATTCAAGCGATTTGTCGAATCACCCCTGGGTGGTGCTGTCAAACAGTTGCCCAACTGTCAAAAGGTGATTTCAAAAAATCTCTTTGAAATTGATTTTCGAAAATAAAATTTAAAAAAATTGAAAAAAAATCTAAGTGGCTCAGGAAAAGGTGCTCTTTCGTATAAAATCAAAAAATGAATGCATTTTTCAATATTTGAAAACCCAGTGTTGATTGTTTTTTTTTTGCTAAGCTTTTTGACTCTGTGTGCTAGCACCTTAACAGAGTACACTGGGAAAAATTTCTACTCAGTGTGGCTGAGTTGGTCTTACTCAGAAATCGAAAAATCCTTTGTTTTCCTACTCAGTTTCAGCTAAAAGTGGGACAACCCATTGGCAATGGTGTTGTCCCACTTTTAACGGAAACTGAGTAAGAAAACAAAGGATTTTTCGATTATTGAGCTTAGGTCTTAGCCAACTCAACCACTGAGTAGAAATTTTTCTGCAAGAACGATGCTATAAAAAAAGTTTCTGGTTGCTGTAATTGGATCACGACGGAGCTTTGAGCGTTACATTTGAGTGAGAAAACAGAGAGAAGGCGAGAGTGAGAGTTCTGTGATCCTCTCGCGCATGCGCCATACTCGTTCAAAACGATTGGCTGGAGCTAAAAATGTGAATCAAATACTCTCTCTCTCTCTCCAAAATTGACCAATGCTGTAACATGGTTTGTACATAAGCTTTGCTTATATGAAGATGCATCAAATGTAGGCCAGAGGATTTGGATGTATGTCGATAAATTTACGTTGAGAGAAACAAAAAATGTATGGAGCGTAGACTTTGTACAGACCAACGTCCACACCCGCCACCCCTACCAAAAGCGCAATTCAGAATTTCTCCCAAAACTTTTCACACAGTCCCTTCGTAGATCCACAGTATCTCTCGAAGTGTATGAGACAATCCCTGTAGGGATCTCTAACAGAGGTTGCTCTCGAAGTTTCTCTGATTTTTTTTGGAATGCCTTGAAGGATTACTGCCAGATTTCTGTTTCCTTCAACATTTTCCAGGTGCTCCGCTCGGTTTTCTTTTTTCTTAAATTGATTCCATATTTCACCTGTTATTCTTCCCATACGTTCCTGGGAAAATTTCTAACAAAAGGTTTTGGAGGAACTCTTATAAATTTACCAACACAGACATTTTGTAAAACTGCAGCGGAATTTTTAGCAGAATTCGTGCAACTTTTGAAAAATTTGAAAAAAAAACAAGAAAAAAAAAATAGTAGAGAAAAGAGGATTTATTCCGGATGTTTTCCTCGGATTCTTTCTAAACAAAAAAAAAAAAATGAAGAAGGAATACCGGGATTTTTTGTTTCGAAAATCTTTCATGATATCTTCCACCGTAGCTCCCAGTTTTTCCTGAGATTTCTTTCGGAAATCTGGAGACGATTTTTTCTTGAATTTTTTCAGTATTTTTCTAGAATTTTTCATAGTGTTTCTTTCATTTTTAAAGTTTTTTTTTTGGAGGATGTAGTTGGCAATTTCTCTAGGGATTTCTGCTAGAGTTGCTCTCGGGATTTCTCTCGGTATATCTGATTTTCTAGACTTTTTCTCCTGCATAGGGATACTGAACAAATTTGGGACATATTTCTGGAAGAATTCCAGTAAGGTACTAGCACTAGTTTTGGCCAGTCTAAGGGAAATCATTTTTATTAAATTAACCATGAATCATATGAAAACTACCAATATGTCGAATATAAGGTTCCAGTCTATGTTTTGTAGGAAAAATGCAGAAATCATGCTAATATTCGATTTTTGTATTAAAAGTAGCTCTGGACGTAATAGAAGCTCAGCGTTAGTTTTAGCCATATTCTTAAATTTGATTTCTATTTCGGCCAGTCACGTGTATTTATTATGGGAGTGGTCAAAATGGACATATGGGAGACGTACTATGGCCAAAACACCCGACTGGCTAAAACTGATGCTTCTACCCTAGTTAATCTATGGGACCTTTAGAAGAAATAGTGGAAGATACTCTAGCAATTTCTAGTGAAGTTTTTCTCACGATTTGTCCAAAAATTTGACCCTTGTGAGATTTTTTGGATATTTTTTTCCAGCATTTCTCCTGGATTTCTTTCATGATAACATGCAGAAAGGTTCATTGGAATCCGGAGGAATTCTAAGAAGAAACTCCTAAAAAAATACGTAAGAAATTCTGTTAAATCCCGGAAAGAACTTTACAGATAAACCCGGAAAACCTGCTAGGGTGCGTATATAAATGACGTAGCATTTCTTGGCCGATGTTTTATTCCCCCACCCCCCTGGTAGCATATTTTCCCATACTTAATACATGGCTCGTCACACAGTACCAGACCCCCCCCCCTCTCACCTCAAAAGCTACGTCGTTTATGGACGCTCCCTTAGCAGAAATCCAGGGAGAAGCTTCGAGAGTAATTCTGAGACTCTTTCCTTGATTTATACCTTTAAGGAAGAATCCTAGAAAATATTCCGAAAGTTAATCTGACGAATTTGGAAGCCTTTTCAAGAAGAACTACAGGAGGATCTATGGGAGAATCATAGGAGTTTTTTTTTTTTCAATATATCTCGTATTCAAAGTTTTTCTTGAGTTTGATCAAAATTTTCAACGATTTTTCTGGGATTTCTTATTGCATTTCTCAAGAAACTGCTGTTACAGTTCATCCCGGATTAATTAAAAGATTTTTTGTCCTCTATGATTCATCCGGGGTTCTTCTCGAATGTTGTCGCACGTGGAGAATTCTTTCTGTATTCTTAAAAAAATACCCAAAAAATCTTCAAAGTTACCCTTTTGAAATTCCACTCACGAGCGCAAGTGAAATTGTGGGATGAATTTTGAAAAGCAATCACCAATAACTCGAAAAGAAATTTCGAAGAAAACTTTGGAAATGTTCAGGAAAACACCAGGAGAAATCTAGACAGAAAAATTTAGATATATTCTAGTGGAAACTCTCGAGTAATTCAGTAAGGAAACAACGCTGTGGAAAATAACAGAAAAACGTTAGTATGGAACTAAGAGTAAATTTCCTTAAAAAAAATCTGGAGAAGTTCTTGTGAAAATCACAGGAGTTATTTTGAAGAACTTTTATAAGGGACTTTGGGAAAAACTCACTGAGAAATCCACATGGAAAGCACGAAGAAGAAAAACTTTTGAGAAATTCTGGATTCTCAGGAGAAAATTTCCAGTAGAAATTTCCAGAGCAAACCTAGGAAATATCCCCTGAGCAGTTCTAAAAGAAATTCCGAGAACAATTCTGGGAAAAGTCCGAGAGGTAACACTGACAGAACAGGGTTTGACTCAGCTCGGAGGGTGGTCATTGGTCAAGTGGGGAACATAATATAGCTGTTAACATAGTTAGGTTGTCCATACAATGGCCTCTAATGGGCTGCGCTGAATTTTCAGGAAGTCACGCTCAGTTCGATACGTTGCCACATCTCCGGGGGCATGGCCTCTAGTTCGGAACATAGCCTACTGGTACCACATAGAATGGTTGTCCTTGTAAAGGCCACCAACGAGCTGGGGCTGAAAATTTATGAAGTTTGATAGGTCGCACGCTAGGGTTTGGCTCAATTCGGTAAGTGGGCGCTTCCCTGGGGGTATGGAATCTGTAACGTGGCCAATTGATTACCAGAAAGGCTTCCGCATATTAACTTAACCTTTTGCCGATTTTCTGGATGTATGGTCTAGAATTAATGCGCAAATCATCAAGCTAAATAAAATATCTAGGGCTCTATTACCCCAACGGAATCTAGAATATTTCCGGAACCATTTGGCTAAACCAATTCGTAATTGGAACATCAAGAGTAGAGAAAATCCCGATCCAACCGGGCCAAGGAAGTTAAATCGGTTAAGTCTTGACTAAGTGAGAGCAAATTGAAGGAAACAATGATATGCTGCAAAGTATATTGCTTCATTAAGGGAAATCCCACTTCTAACTCTTCGTCACTCACCCTATTCACTGCTTTAATAATGTCCGTAAGCTAGTATAACTCCATAATTCCTCATTTCGAATTAGGTCACACTGAACTTTCTGTGACGCTTCGCCTCTTCCTTCGGTTTCGCCTGGTTTGTAATATTCAAAAGTGCATTAAAGTCCGTCACGTGATCGGAGTCAATGATTTTAAATTGCCTTATCGCCCATCCTTTTCACGAAGAGAAAACCAGCGGCGTACGGTAGTGTCGCAGCGAAACTTACGCTTGTTTGCTCGGCACGACACTATTTCGTCTTTCGTGACAGTTGACAGTTGACGGTCCTCTCCCTTGACTCTTCCGCTCTGCTGTCGTCCGGTTTGCTGTTGTGCTGAAATTCATGGTGGTGGTATTATTGCTTGTGTTTTGGGGAGTTTGTGTTGTGTGCACCAGAAGTTTTCTGATGTGGGAACAGATTGCTGCAATGATTGAAATGGCCTTACTTATTGTAGGAGTCAGTCAAACTATACATAACAAAAATTTTGCTCTTTTATTTTTCTTTTTTTTCATCTTTTTTTTTATTTTTTTATGTTTTTTCATCACTTTCCTTTACTAGATACAAACACGGCATCAACTATCAGGTACGTCTTCTTCTTCTTCTTTATGGCTCTACGTCCGCACTGGGACTTGGCCTGCCTCGCTTCAACTTAGTGTTCTTTGAGCACTTCCACAGTTTTTAACTGAAGGGCTTTCTTTGCCTGCCATTGCATGAATTTGTATATTGAGAGGCTAGTACAATAATACACTATGCCCAGGGAGTCGAGAAAATGTTCCCGACCGGAACGGGAATCGAACCTGCCGTCTCCGGATTGGCAATCCATAACCTTAACCACTAGGCTTAATGGAGACCCCGGTACTATCTCCCCTGAAAGAGTTTGCTGTTTGTGTATGACAATAATCTTGTTAAAATATTTCAACAATGCTGAAGGGCACTAGTCTATGTTGTCTTTTCATGACATGTCTCAATTGTCTGGTACGACGAAACGAACGACGAAAAACTTGATAATTAGAGAACACGGGATGTTGATTAATAATTATTGAAAAATTGAAACATGAAATTGCAATAAAAAATCGCGTTCTGGTGGGATTCGAACCAACGACTCCGTATTCGCTAGACCAGCGCCTTAACCAACTAATCAACACAACAGCCAAGCTAACTCAGAGCCCACTCCATGAAAACTAATATTTTCACAAATCCATCTCTCTGGTAATATTTGGTAGGTTGAGATTTATCTAAAATTTGGTCCTAGGAAACAGCCTTGGAAATTCTACTATCACATAATTACACCAGAAGTCTACACAGATAAAAATAATGAGGTTTACACGTCATGTAAACTTCATTTTAGTCATGTAAATTTAGTGTTATGACGGTTTACATGATATATCATGTGAATTTATGTTATATACCATGTAAATACTCAGAGTCATGCTAAATTACATGACATATAATGGAAGTTTACATGATATTTTATGACTTTTACATGATATGTCATGTAAACTTCTGTGAAATCCCACGCTCCAATCATGTGCATTATATGTCACAGAAATTTACACTATCTTTTCGATCTGTGTATAGACTAATTTCTCACAAATTAATCCATAAATTCCTTGAGCATTGAAAATCCTGAAATATTCCGTCAGAAACAACTCATACTTTGTTTCCATTCGAAGAAAATCCTCCGGTTATTTAACATTTACTTTATTTAAAAAATCTGTGCTTTCTTTTGAAAGTTTATTTTATCGGATTTGTTATAAACATTTTTGAAATCATGAGGCACGCATCTCACCGCAATCACCCCTTAAAACAAACTGCATTATTCTTCAACCAACATGTCCCTCTCTCATTGTTCACTTGCCCGCCATTCCTCAACCGTGTTCCTCCACCAGTCGGAGTCGCTTGGTTAACTACAGTTTGCTTTATTTAATTACCGGCAAATTGTTACCTTTCGTGTGTGCGTGCTGTCATGGGGTTCTCATCGTAGTCGTAGGTCGCTTTCGTGATACACCCCACTAGCTGTGGGCCTTAGCTAGTGAAATCCTTTGCGCGCTGGAATGCGCTCTTTGTCGTTTGACGACGACGTTCCGCTGCAAGCAAACGCTGCCGTCACCAGCCGCCGAGGTCTAATCGGAATTGTGTCACAGCATGTGGGAAGACGACGCGATGGCGGTATTAATCTCGCGAGATTCGGGTTGTAAGATTGCAGGTACTTCGGTTTCCTGCTGACTGCCGGAACGAGGTTAGTGGTGCAATCTATCATCGCCGCCATCGGAAGGTGCTTTCCATGGGCTGGAGGATTGGGGGAATCAGCTTCAAGGCGACAAGGTTCTAAAGAATCCCATGGGGGGAAACCCGGAAATTAGCAGGACGTCCCACTCGGCGAGGGCTGGGCTTCATTTTGTGGAATCGTTTCCACCTTTCGGAAGTAGAAGGCAAAAAGAGATTCTGTAGTAAAGGCTTTTACAATACATAGAAAAGAAAAATCAGCGCAGTAATAATAAATAATGTACCAGAACCTTTAATAATCAAAACGAATTAATGAAAGAGTTCCTGAAGGAAAATTCTGAAATGAGCTCTTAGGGAAAAATTCACAAGGTTTCCTTGGTAGAATTCCTAAACGAATCCCTGAAATTATCTCTGATAAAAATTTTAAAGGAATTTCTGAACAAAATAAATGTGAGAAATTCTGGGGGAATCCCGAAAGAAATCCCTGAGAGAAATTCCAAAAGGTGCCCTAGGAGGTATTTCCGGGGAATCCCTGAATTATTCGCTGTCTGAAATCCTGAATCCCTTGAAAAAATTCAGGGAGAATCCCTGAACGAATCCCTACGGGAATTATTTGAAGAAGCCTTGAGGGAATTGCAATTCGAGAGGGATTCCAGAAGAGAGCCTTGGAGAAATTCCTGAAGGAATAGAATTCCTGAAGGAATCCCCAGAGGAATTCCTGAAGGAATCCCCAGAGGAATTCCTGAAGGAATCCCCGGAGGAATTCCTGAAGGAATCCCCGGAGAAATTCCTGAAGGAATCCCCGGAGGAATTCCTGAAAGAATCCCCGGAGGAATTCCTGAAGGAATTCCTAAAGGAATCTTCGGAGGAATTCCTGAAGGAATCCCTGGAGGAATTCCTGGAGGAATTCCTGAAGGAATCCCCGGAGGAATTCCTGAAGGAATCCCCGGAGGAATTCCTGAAGGAATCCCCGGAGGAATTCCTGAAGGAATCCCCGGAGGAATTCCTGAAGGAATCCCCGGAGGAATTCCTGAAGGAATCCCCGGAGGAATACCTGACGGAATCCCCGGAGGAATTCCTGAAGGAATCCCCGGAGGAATTCCTGAAGGAATCCCGGAGGAATTCCTGAAGGAATCCCGGAGGAATTCCCGAAGGAATCCCGGAGGAATTTCTGAAAGAATCCCGGAGGAATTCCTGAAGGAATCCCCGGAGGAATTCCTGAAGGAATCCCGGAGGAATCCCGGAGGAATTCCTGAAGGAATCCCGGAGGAATCCCGGAGGTATTCCTGAAGGAATCCCGGAGGAATTCCTGAAGGAATCCCGGAGGAATTCCTGAAGGAATCCCGGAGGAATTCCTGAAGAAATCCCCGGAGGAATTGCTGAAGGAATCCCCGGAGGAATTGCTCAGAGAATCCCCGGAGGAATTCCTGAAGGAATCCCCGGAGGAATTCCTGAAGGAATTTCCGGAGGAACTCCTGTAGGAATCTCCGTAGGAATTCCTGAAGGAATCTCCGGAGGAATCTCTGTAGGAATCCTCGGAGGAATTCCCGAAGGAATTACTGAGAGAATTGCAGAAGGAAGCCCTTGGTAATTCCAAAAAAATACTTGGGGGAATCCTTGAAGAATAATCCACGGAAACTCCTGAAAAGTTAAGAATTTTTCGTAATTGCTATGAATTATATTCACATTGTATAAAGCCATTCAATCAATGATCGACATCCCATCGGCCTCCAATACCAGCAGACCAACGTCCACAATATGAATTCGTCCCGATTCCGTATCCAGCGTGACCTTTTTGCGTGTTTTTGAAGGTGTTTCTGCGAACGTTATTGAAAAACATCAACCATTTATCCTACTTTCGTCCAGCGGCATTTCCGGGAGTCGCCTTAAAAATTCATACCGCGTAAAACCATTACCCACCGAATGGATATGCCAGTTTCAGAGGCAAGAAAGAAAAAAAAAACGCGAACAAAAATTTTTATTCTTGTTCATCTTGCTATTTAGATCGCTCCTTTTGGCCTCGTTCCTCTCCTTCGCTTGGGATCCATCGCTTCCACGAGTGGTGCCGCGCCGTTGGCAGACGGTCGGAAGTGAAATTACCTCCTGGGAACAGCAACGCTCGGCGGAAATCGAGATGGTTCTCCGGTGCAGGTGTTAAGAGAACGATTAAATATTTCACAAAAGGTTAAATTTCAGGCGGCTGATGGGCTTCGCCTAGTGTTTCCCAAACTTTTAGGAGGTATCGCCCCCTTGGAGCTTGAGAAAAATATTTTCACCCCCCTGTTAGATTGAATTTTTCCATGATAAAAGGCTAAAAACTTGCTAACCGGGAGCCGTTAATAGCCCACTATTTGACACTATTATGGTAACACTGATATTTAATGTACTTAAATTAGTATCGCTCTCATTTTCATTGAGTTGTAATGCAAATGCGTTGATTGTCTGCAGTGGAAAAAAAACTGTATTATTGCATGTTTTTGCATCTTGAAATCATGTTTGTGCTATACATAGCTTTGAAAAAATCAAGCAAAATAGAACGGACTGTGAACATTTACGAACCGAACACTCGTTAATCTCAACCAGATGTTTCACCAATATTCTAAAAGGGGGTTCTTCAACACCCGAAATGTTTAATCATAAGTACTCAAATAGGACTGGTGGGAAATTGGAAAACAAATACAAAAATATCGTTGATGCAAAAATTATAACTCGAATAAATGTATGAAATTTCAAAACGACCCATTTTTTCTCGATTTATTATAATTTTTCTAATCAACGTAAAAATAATCTATAAAATTTCCTGAAAGCTTGAAATTTGAAGAATTTTCTAATAAGCTTAGTTTAAAATCGACAAAATGGCAACTTATATCCCTTTGCATCTGGGCCCCTTATTTGTATATTTTCAAATGTAGTCAGCTTTGCTCAGTAATTAAAAATTATGAAAAGCCTGGGATGTGTGTCAATTCAGCTTCCCATGAATTGTTGAAATTTGTGTTGTCAAATAAGTAGATATGCAGGCATGCTGCTATTACTCGCTTTTGAGAAAATTCAACGCTGTTTTTGTGGAAAATTTTCAAAAAGCTCCTTTTACTGGCAATGTTTGAAATTTCTCTTGGAAGCTTCTTTGATATATTTTCAAACAATATGTGCCGACCTTCATCCGAAAAGTGTTCTAGATGCATCTTAAACGTCATGTTTTTGATTGAAGTTTCAATAAAAAAAACCTCATATAAATTAAGAACAAAACTTTCTTATCTTTTACTTAATAAAAAAGTTTTGTTCTTCCGCTCATAACTTGGACAAAAATCAATCATAAATTTTTGCCTAGGAGTTTCTCATTTATTGGATCTCTTGAATCATTAGGAATTCTTTCTGGAAATCGTGTAGCAGCCTTCTTTTCTTGGAATTTTGCCAAAAAGTTCACATAAACATCAAACATACTGTAAAATTTAGTTGGTCTCGAAACATTTTCATATCCTATAAACAAAAAATCTTGAAATGTCAGGGAGTTTTAATGATTCAGTTGACATTCTGAACTTGTATTTCAATATTTTTGATATTTCTCAATTATTTAAAAAGTCGCCCCCTTATTTAGTATTTTCGCCCCCCAAATTTGGTATTTCAAATTTTCGCCCCCTTCGGCCTGATTTTCGCCCCCTGGGGGGCGATTTCGCCCACTTTGGGAATCACCGGCCTAGACGAAGGTGAGGTGGTCAGGCAAGTCTACCGCCAGGGGATCGGGATGGTTGCGACGGCTGGTTTTTTGTTTCCATTTGGTTGACTTGTTTGGGATGGTCAAGATATTTATTGCAAGAGGCCGCAAATTTAATTGCTATTTTTGTCCCAACAGGACAGACGCGGCAGGCCAATAATAATGGTTTACCATGTTGTTTATCTCGGCTAACCTCCTTAACAGAGGTGATTTTGTTTCAAATTTCTCATCAAAGTTGTCTAAGAACCATTTTTAGAGCTTTCAAAAACGCACATTTTCGGGCGCTGAGAATGTTGCTACGTCATTCCGTTCGAAAGATATTGATGATTTTCTAGAAAAAATAGGCACTTTTCAAGTATTTTTCACTTGAGTTACAAAAATAACACCCCTTGAATTTTTTTATATGTTTAGTAACAACATTTCTTCTTTTGACTGCGGACAAAAGATATTTTTTATGTTTGCCCCAACCCGTCATAACACCTTTTAAAAAAACTATGATTTTTTAAAGAAAAATGCCTGTAACTTTTGATCCGAAAAAGATAACGACCATCTCAGCACACGAAACGACGCGTCTTCAAATGCTTTACAAGTGTTTCTTGGGAGACCTTGATAAAAAATCGAAACTGAAAAAGTTAACGCCAGAAAACCGGTTTTTCTTGAACCACCCTAAGCTTATTCAGAAAAAAAACTCTAGATCGGTCAATTTTAAAGCTACATAAAAAGTGTCTTCAGCAAACTTGCTCAAAATTGATGTATCTACAACTATTCCAAAGAATGTATCTTGCAAATAAAAAAGTTTGGTTCCCAATTTCTTTCAAAATATGGACCACCCTAATTTACATGTATATTAAAAAAAAGGCCTCATTTTTAGAAACAACTTTGTAAAAGACCATATTAATCTAGAAAATCATTTGAGGGCGCTGAATGCATCTTTCCTCGTAAATATGTTTCGTGGACCATTGTGCAGTGTAACCAAAACTTCTAGAAACTTGTTACAATACTCTTATTTTGCTAAATCATGAAGTTTGATATGCCGCAAGCTAGTTTTCGAAGACAAAATATAGGTTGCATCTCTATCTGTTAAGGAGGTTACCCCAGTACCACAGACCATTAATCCGGAACAACGAAATAATTCGGAACCATGATCCCGGTTCCATAAACTAGAAGGTTTTTGTGATCCACTGTCAACATTTCACTAACTTTTGTTGAGAAGTGGCTGAGAATCACATTTTTAAAGTTTTGTAATTGGGTGCAGAAGAAGGCTCAGGCAAATTGGTGTTAATGACTGGATTTCATCTAAATTTGTCATTTTTTTTTGCCTAGAAAACATTTTGGATCAAATTCACCTTGATCAATAAGTCCTTGCCAATCGAAACTGCTTCACCGAAGTTTTCTATGTAATCAAGATACATAAATGAAATTTTAGAAATTGCTACGTCTTTTTGTCTTGGCTTTATGTCATATAGATAGAGCGCTTTTAGCAAAATGCTTTTTATTATGAATGCCGTTCTCAGAATTAAGCTATACAAATCAAATGAAGTATTGAACAACTTTGAAAACATTAGACTCGACTTATATATGTTTAAGGGGAAAACATCACAGCTAGTTCAATACTTTCTGAGAAATTCCAATAATTTTTATTCTATTGTACATTTATAATTAATGTCATAAGTGATCTGAGTCCTGAGATATATGAAATCAAACATCGTTTCAACTCTAGGATATATAGAAGCCAAGAAATCGCAGGGCTAAATTTGAAGTTGAAGTTCCAATCAGTTTATGCCGTATAATATACTTGATTTGCCATGAATATTCTTGTAGTGAAATTCAGCATCACACTGTAAATAACATTTCAAGCGCCATATTCCCCACTAATGATAAGTATCAATGTCCTAGAGGATAGATCTTTCGAGGCACTATAGATTTGGGGCCGTAAACATGTCACACTTTTAAAAGGAGGGGGGAGTTTTGCAAAAAGTGACGATCCATACAAAAATTTGTAAGGTCCCATACAAAAAGTGTGACATAGGGGGGAGGGGGGATCGATTTTTGCGTGACATAATTTGTGTATCACTCCTTTGTTGAAGACCGTATTGCGCTATCTCTTAACACACAAGATCTATCCCACACAATCAATGGTCGAATATGGATGCACGAAGTACATCGTATAAAGTACTGTTTTAAGTTACTATCGCATATATGTACGATGGAGGGACCATTTTCATCGCAAATGCATGCGCATATTTGCGTACTGCGATGATTATACAACTTTACTTGGTATTTTTCTTATTATGCCAGCTTAACTCGCATCGTTGTACATCAATGAAATCGCATAAACGTGTAAATAAACTCATTAAAGTGTACATACAAACTCGCATAAGCTGAAATCGTTTTATATATGTGATAACAATGAAAGGTATGCTATTTGACTGCAAATGCAGTGCCAAAAAGCTACAATAAAGTGAACAGCAATAATCATGATTACAAAGTCATTATTTTTGTTTTGTGACCCTGATAATTATTAATACGTGCTATCAGGTATCAGGTAAAAGGAGGCCGGTTCCATTTGGGCCATCGCTATAATAATAGCCTATTTCATCATCTAAAAAAAGACAATACACACCGTCTTCAGCCAGAGGCTGCACAGACTGAACACATTACTTACACTAGACAACGGACAACACACAGAACACCCAGTGGCCCAGTGATGAATTTTTCGCTTGACGAAAAGTTTCCACCGACTGGAGCGGGAATCGAACCCACACTCCGAGGCTTACGATACGCCTAGACGACCGCCGCCGCTAACCGCACGGCCACGAAGCCCACAACCTGAGGGAAAAGGAAGGAAATAAGGATAAGGATGAGGATAAGGACAAGTAGGGAAATAGGAAAAGTATCCTGGAAGAGGGTACTAACGCATAAGCGTACCAAAATGGATTCAAACAGCGCCCTGAAAAGGGCTCTGTTATAACGCACAAAGCGAAAGAGATCCTATGGCTCTTTACCACAGCGGGTTAAGAACAACAGAATATGCTGAAGATTTAGGTTTCTGAAGTCAGTTTCACTTAACAAGTGTTTACCGAATACTCGAAAACGCAGTTGCGCAAAAACTGGACAGTTACATATCAAATGATACGAAGTTCCATAATCGGATTCACAGCTATCACATGCAAATGAATCAGCTTGCTGAATATTCGACATGTGATAGCTGAGTCGGCAGTGACCAGTCAATGCTTTGGCCAGAATGCTGCAATTCTGCTTTGACAGATTCGTAAGATAATTCGCCACCCTTGGAGATGGCTCAGTACAATACAATTTGGTATGACGACATGACTCCAAGCTATTCAAGTATTGTCGGTGTTCAGTGGCAACCCAGGATATCGGAAAAGCTGGTTCAGGGCCAATAAAGTCATGTGATTCTCCAGTGCGAGCTAAGTCATCAGCCAATTCATTTCCAGCGATGGAAGAATGGCCAGGTACCCATACAAGGTGAACTGCGTTTGCTGAATTCAGCTCCTCGATTTGAGTTCGACAAGCGATAACTATCTTCGACCTGGAGTTGGCCGAAGCAAGTGCTTTAATAGCAGCCTGGCTATTTGAACAGATGTATATTACTTTGCCCATTGCGTGCTGCTGAAGTGATGATTGCACTCCGCTCATAAGAGCAAAGATTTCGGCCTGAAAAACGGTGCAGGGTCTACCAAGTGAGTAGGACTGATACAGCCTTAGCTCACGAGAATAAACACCAGCACCTGCTCGACCTTCGAGAAGGGAGCCATCAGTGTAACATGCGATGCCGTCTGAAATACTTCTTTCCAGATATCCAGATGTCCACTCTTCCCGGGAAAGGAATATCGTGGAAAATGTCCTATATGGGAAATTACAAGCAATTGTAAGATCACTTGGAGCAAGGTCAGTTTTGTCACAATTCACCAAAAGTGGAAAAAAACGAGGTGTGTGTTGATGTGCGGTTCACAGGAGTTTCCTATAGTAGACCGAGTACCCGTAACCGGTAAGTGCAAGAAAGTGCTTCTTGTTTGAAATGAATGTGTGGTGGAGCAACGTCAAAGAGAACTTCAAGCGCTGCCGTGGGAGTTGAAGAGAACGCTTCAGACATCGCCATTAAGCACATCCTTTGGAGATGGCCTAATTTTGATTGGACAGTTTTCACTTCGCCCTTTTGCCACCACACAAGGCATCCATAAGCCAATATTGGCCGAACCACAGTTGTGTAAATCCATTTGATATACTTGGGTTTTAGACCCCAAGTTGTACCAAAAGTACGCCGGCATTGCCCGAAGGCCATACAAGCTTTCTTGATTCTGAACTCAATGTGAGGTGTCCAGGAAAGCTTGGAATCAAGAATGACTCCAACGTACTTTACCTGTTCAGTCACATCGATTTCAGAATCAAAGAGACGCAAAGGTTGAACGCCATTACGGTTTCGCCTTTCCGTGAAAAGAACAATAGATGTTTTACTCGGATTAACCGAAAGGCCATATTGGCGACACCAACCCTCAACTACCTGAAGGGCGTTTTGCATCAGGTCGAAAAGGGTGCTGATGCACATACCAACTAACAATGTTAGGTACCTAGTCGTTGGCAAAACCATAAGTAGGAAAACCGCTATTATTGAGTTGCCTCAATAGCGTATCTGCTACGAGATTCCACAAAAGCGGTGATAAGACTCCCCCTTGGGGGCATCCACAAACACTCAATTTCCTAATCCCTGCTAGACGCAATGTCGAGAAGAGATATCGGTTTTTGAGCCTTTGGTGAATTCAATTGGAAATCATTGGAGATATACCATGACTCCGTGCGGCTTCCAATATAGCATCGAAGGCACGTTGTCAAAGGCACCCTCGATATCTAAAAAAACACCCAAACAAGATTGCTTTTGAGCGAATGCTTTCTCGATATCGTGAACAACCTTGTGTAAAAGAATCACAGTGGACTTACCAGATTGGTAGGCATGTTGGTTCACATGAAGAGGCACGTTGGCCAGATGAACATCACGGATGTGATGATCCACAATGCGTTCTAAGCATTTCAGAAGAAAAGAGGTCAAACTGATAGGTCTGAAACTCTTTGCTTCTTCATACGACGCACGACCCACTTTTGGAATAAATTTTACTGTAATATCCCGCCAGGATTTGGGAATATACCCTGTAGCAAAACTGCATACAAGTAGTTTTTTTCAAAACATGTTTGAAATAATCAAATCCCTTCTGAAGCAAAATAGGATAAATCCCATCTGCCCCAGGAGATTTGAAAGGAGCAAAGCTATTAAGAGCCCACTCAATCGATTCTATAGTTACAATACTCCGAGCCGAAGCTAAAGAATCATAACTACAAGAAAAGACATCAGGATCATCCGAAGATGTAATATCCACACATCCAGAGAAGTGTGTGCTGAATAAGCATTCCAGAACTTCCTCATCAGAGGAAGTCAGATCGCCATTTGGCAAACAAAGTTCGTTCACCCGGAAATCCTTAGATTTCGCAAGGATTTTGTTTAACCGACTGACTTCACTCAAGCTGGAAATATTTGTACAAAGGTTTTTCCAGCCGGATCGTTCAGCAGACCGGTGAGCTTTCCTGTAGGCCTTGCGAGCCGACCTGAAAGCCTCCGAACCAGCCGAACGTCGTCTGTTCCAACTTTTTCTACATTATTTCCTGAGTTTCACCAGATCAGAGTTCCACCAAGGGGTTCCTCTTGTGATCTTCACAGACCGTAGAGGGCATGCTTCTTCAAAAGCTTCCATGATGAAGGTCGTTGTAGTATGAACGGCATCATCTAAATCACTTGGAGTGTCAATGGATGGTAAATATCCATGAAATTTGGCTGCAACCAAATCAGTATAAAGATGCCAGTTTGTTGACCGAGGATTCCTGAAACGCAATGTTTGCGAAGTAACATTTAAATGCTCGAAAAAATATATAGGTCAGATTCTTCATCTGACACATGCCAATTGGTCAGCTCGTGACTAATTCTGCTAGAGCAAAGCGATATATCTAACACTTCCTCTCTAGCAGACACCATGAAGGTTGGGCGGTTGCCTATGTTAAGTAATGCAAGATCTGTACTACTTTAGTACTCCATCAAACTGGAGCCTCTCAAGTTAATGTCTGAGCTGCCCCAGATGATATGGTGAGCATTAGCATCACTGCCAACAATTAGCGGAAGGCCTTTTGAAGTGCAGGATGCGATGACTTGTTTGAAAGCATCCGTAGGGGATGGTTCATCATGCGGTAAATACACAGAACAATAGACGTATTTCCTGTTGAGGTTTCCAACAGATACATCAATTGTGATAGCGAGTTTGGTTTTTCATGTTTACTGAAAGTAGCAAACACCGGGTTCACAAGGTTTCCTAGATAGAAATTTCCCTTACGAAAGTAAGGTTCTTGTACCAAGGCCACTTGGGCTGTACCATTTTGCATAAGTCTGCAAAGATTGATCGTTGCTGTTCTTTTATGCTGAAGATTGATCTGAGCTATCCTAACCGTAGCCACTACCCAAACTAGGTAAGATTAAACTCTTCGCAACAACAGCACAACAAAGAACAGCAACAATAAAACCAAATCGGTATCGATTGGAAAACGCCAAAGGCGAGGATACACAGAATACACTGTGTAAATCACATAATGCGAAACCATATAGGTGAAAACTAAAACTAATTAACAACATCTTCATAATCTCGCCCTTATTTAGCCTCAAGTGAGACTAAAGAAGGGCAGCTGATTGTCTCGGAGAAACACAAGGTCCACTGCACCATTGCTCCGGTTAGCGCAGTAAGGGCTACATACTGTGGAGGGCGCCCTGGTACTCCACAGGCTCCGTTAGCGGTTAGGTTTTTATTAGACCCCCCTAGCCATTCATTCCTAGGCACGGTAAGCATAAAGCCGCATCACACCATGAATTAGGGGCAACCGTTTTGTTGGATTCTTACCACCGGAACAGGCGGTCCGTAGTGTTATTCTTAGCCAATTGAGACAATCGCTACCGACACTACACAGCTATCTTGGCTGATCGAGAAAAGAAGTTAATATTGATGATCAACTTCATATGGACTCGACCAGCCGTTAGAGACCAATATTTTCGTTTTCTGAAAATAATCAAAATAAGGTTACAATGTCCACGAAATCTTCTTCTGTAATTCTCTATATGGAAAAACTTAAAAGATGTTATTGTCTTGAAAACTATTATGTCAACCTTGAAAAATAAGTTCAAAAATATGAAAAACTTCCCTGTCGACACCATTTTGCTAAAACTAATTGTTTTGGGTAAAACTCTTTTGCAGATCAATACGTCCTTCGGACCACCGTGCAATGTATACTATAATAATTTTTGTTCAAAAGTCTTTAGACTGTTCCTCAAACACCCTAATGAAGCGATGGGAATCATCTGCTTCCTCATAGCAAAATCAAACGTAACTGCTACTGTCTACCGAACAAGTGTTACGGCATGCTTCCACCGCTCTGCTGCGCTTTCCTCCTTTGACCGACATTTTCCTCCCATGCTTCGGACGACCCGTTTCCGCCCAACAATAGACGTTACCAAACCTCGGGCGGCACTCAGCCGGGGTTAGAGAAACATTCCCATTCTCTGCCCAGCTTTTCCCACCCCACATGCCCTTTGTTTACACACAGTCAGTCAGTGCCATCACGCACAACGATTCCAAGGTTTTCCAGCTCGTCCTCTCATTCGACGACTCTCACCAGCTGATTCCGTGTGGCACTCACTCTCGCCTCTCAGGTTTGGATAAACCCATGCAGGCTCGCAAGGATTTTCCCTTATGTCGACTTTTCGGTCCGTCGTCGTCGTCCTCATCGTCGTCGTTTGCCGTGTGGTACGGTGTGATGTTTCTATCCTGCCGCAGGACTTCAGTTTGCCACCGTTCGCGTTCGGTTCCGGTTCGGGTTTGCCTCGAATGTGTTTCCGCGAGGAAGTTGTTCTTTTTTTGTTGTGCGGAATTGTGCCATACCTCTCAGTTTTTGAGAAGGGATTTGGGCAAATTGCGACCTGAAGGAAGTGCTGGTACGGATTTATTGAACGGTTCTGGAGCGAAAATCCGCGACTCGTGTGGGTGGGAGCAAGTGTTCGGCGTGAGGTTTTTCCGCAAGGAAAACAAATGTGAAAATTTTCCACCCGGAGGCTGCCAGCCTGGGGGTGATGACGAAGACCCACCACCAGCAGTGACGGAGTGTTGATGTGGGATTTGGTGGATCCGGTCGATGCGGAGACGTCGACGACGTCGGGAAGGCTTTCAAGGACCTTGAATTTCGTGTGAGTGTGTTTTTGCTTGGCGAGTGCCCCCGTTTGATGAAATTTTGCGGATATTTTCCACGGGATCGAAGGCCGGAGGCTGGCAGTGGTGGTGGCATCGTCAGCAGGATGTGCTAGGATCTTATATGAGTGATTGGCGCGATGGGGTGTTTGTAGTGAGAGAGGAAAATTGCTGCAGCGGAATGACGTCTATGAGTCGCGGTGCCAAGAAGAACAACAGCCAACAACAATAATAATAATAACACGGTGTTACATAGTGGAAAAATAACATGTGGCTTACGGCAAACTGTTCAACCCGTTAGAAGTTTAGAGAAAATAATTAAAGGTATACTAGTGGCTACTTTTGTGTATGACTCAAGCATTTTAAAACAATTTGTAGCTCGCTCTTGATACGCAAACTTACGTTATGATTTCTTAGGGTTCATCTTGTCCAAACCGTGTTCAGGGTGTCTGGGTTCGATTTGTGGTCTGTCTTGATTTCCTTGAACCTATTGTATCTTTGTGCCTACCACAAATACAAAATTTGCTAATTGACAAAGCAAGCCCTCAGTATGTGACTGTGGAAATGCTGATCGAACTCTAAACTGAGAAGCTGGCTTTGTCTTAGTTGGGATCGTTTTGGCAAGAACTAAAGAAAATCAATTTTTTTTTACCTTTCTCGTACACTAGGTGTTATATATGTTCACTCCAAAAATGGCTTTTTGATAGAAGGCCCGGAGGGTCGACTCACATATACCAATCAACTCAGCTCGTCGAATTGAGGTGATGTCTGTGTGTGTGTGTATGTGTGTGTGTATGTGCGTATGTGTACAAAAAAACTCACATTACTTTTTGGCAGTAAACTTCAACCGACTTTAATGACCGACAGGTCATTCGACGCGAAATCTTGTCCCATTGTTTCCTATTTAAAATGGTTCGGTCCAGTCGTTCCGGAGTTATGGCCATTTCGGTGTTCCGGACCAGTACCCTTGGAAGGGGCCATGCATAAAAATGTAACAAACACATACATGCGACACATCAAACTGTGGCATTTTGGATAACCTGATGAACAATTAGCAGGAAAACAGTCTCAGACCATATTTGAACCAGTAGTGTTGCGGAACCGGTTCCGGGAGCTCCGCTTGAAGATGCCGTGTATAAAATTTGACATAACTTTTGCATGCGGCACATCAAATCACGGCTTTTCCGACAACTTGATGATCGGTTATCAAGGAAGTATGCTAAGACCACATTATGGACTGCCAGTAGTTCCGATACTAGTTCCGGGTTTCCCTCCGAAAGTGGCTAAATATAAAATTGTACCAAACCCATGCATGCGACACAGCAAAGCGCGGCTTTTTTGATAACCTAATAAACGTCCGCAAGCAAATAGGCTCAAACGATTTAAGAGACTCTCGGTAGTGTTCCGCAATTGGTTCCGAGCCGAAAGTGAAAGCAAACCCATTCATACGATACCTCAAATCACGGCTATTTAGGTGACATGATGAACAGTTGCAAGAAAATAGACGCAAGCCATATCAGTGTGTTACGGAACCGATTCCGGTTGTCCCGCCAGAAATGGTCAAATGTAAAAGAGAACCAATACAAACATAAATTGTGGAGCTGACCTGGTGTGGTGGTTAGAACACTTGACTATCACGCCGAGGACCTGGGATCGAATCCCACTCCCGACATACTCACAAAATGTGGGTTCTTCCTTCGGAAGGGAAGTAAAACGTGGGTCCCGAGATGAACTAGCCTAGGGTTAAACATCTCGTTAATACAGACAAAAAAAATACATACATATGACATATCAATGACTCATGCAGTAACATGATAAACGGGTAGCCAACTAATAATCTCAGACCATATTTGAGAGAACCGGTTGTGTTCTATAACTGGTGACGAGACGAGTAACCCACCGGAAATGGTAAAATATAGAAGGGAACTAAACCATAGCGGCGTTTTTGATAATCTGATGTACGGTCAACAAGAAAATAAGCTCAGGCCACATCTAGAACTTGTAATAATATTTCGGAATTGGTTCCAGGTGTCCCACCGGAAGTGGTCAAACGTTAAATTTAATAAAACCCATGCAAGCTACACATCGAATTGCGGAATTATAAAAGTGAACAAAATAAAAGTCAAAGCGATAAATCAAATCGTGGCTTTTTTGATAGCCTGTAAACGTTGGGTAAGATTATAAGTGAAGAAATGGTCAAAGTCTTCATACATGCAAGAGAACAAAATCGTGACCAAAGCGATCTCTTCAAATCACATTATTTCAGATTCCAGCGGTGTAAATGCCTAGTAGGATGGATCAACGTTTTATAGAAAAATTATAATTTAATCGCATTAACACCTTATACAGTTTTTTCAATCTTCAATCTCATTTTACATGAATCATGTTACCAATGGTAATAAAATATAGGCCAAAGTGATCTGCGATTGTGAATAAATTTAACCTTCTTCATGTATTAGCTGACGCTCACCCCGCTGCCGTAGTGCATGGAATGGAGTAATAATGACCCCAAAACACGACTTGGGTTAAGGTGGTCAAGCAGTCAACTGAGAGGTCTGATATTTTTCAGCTCTGTTTTGCTGTTGAACATTACATTGGAATATGTACCATCAATAAGTTTCCAAAATCGATCATGGCTTTGTTAAAATTGTTGCTTTTCTATATAAAGTGTTTTCAATATTCAGGAACGTTTGGGCTAACGCCGACGGAAAGTTCATGAGTACATACTCGACGAGAAAGGCACTATCACGACTAGGTGGAGTTCTAGGCCTGCTGGCGACGGAGATAGTCGAGTGACTCCGTAGCTTGAAGGAATAGAAGCGCCCGTCTAGCGAATTGGGAGTCGTGAGTTCGAGTCTCACCGGAGTACGTGGATTTCTTTTCATAATTTCAAATCTCAATTTGTTCATCGAGCACATGTTCTGTTGTGCACATGGATGTCAAAGGATTTTCAACAGTGTAATTTCCCACATGGCTTGGTCAGCCAAAGCAAAATCAAGAAATTGACATCTACTCTTGTTGTTCTTCGCTCTATTGGCATAATTCTTTCACAATTCTGTGTGTTGTACCTCATTACATTACGGGTATCTCTATTTGTTGCTATCTGAGTGTCCATTGGCATACGAATGGAACTAATGTATTTTGAAGTATGGGTCGCAATACCTGTAAATCTTAGGATATTTTTATTGTGTCGAATGCTCGCGGAATATAATCTATGCTACTCTTAGAGCCTCAGAGTGCTGATAACTTAACCACATTCACTTGGTGATCCAAACTATTCTGGAATTAAAACCTTCAAGCTCTACTCTCATATCTCTTTACTTTATCGGTGTTATTCTTTCACGATTACCTCTGTTGTATCATATAATATTATGAGTATTTCTTTGCGTTACTTGTGCATTCACCAACATACAAATGATCTTTATGGTATTTTTAAGTGTCGGAAATTACCTCAGAATTCCTCCAGGCGTTCCTCGGAAATTCCTCCAGGAGTCCCTCAGAAATTCATCGTGATGCTCTCCAAGAACATCTCTACGAATTCCTAGAGGCCGTTCATAAACCACGTAGACTTTTTGGGGGGAGGCGGGGGGGGGGGTCTAACCAAAGTCTACGCTCCATACAAATTTCAAAATTTTTGTATGGACAAAAGTCTAGGGGGAGGGGGGGTCTGAGATGGCCAAATTTTGGTCTACGTGGTTTATGAACAGCCCCCTAGGGGCTGTCCATAAACCACGTGGTCATGAGGGGGGGGGGGGGGTTCGGCCAATGACCGTTTTGTATGGACGAATAAAAAAATTTGTATGGACTAATGACCACGGGGGGGGGGGGGGTTGAGAACTCCCAAAAAAATGTCCACGTGGTTTATGGACAGCCCCCTAGGGAATGCCTCAGGACTTCCCGTGAAATTCTTCAGGAGTTTCCCAGCAGTTTCTCGGAAATTTCTTAAGGTGCTATGCTGGAATTCCTTCAGGAGATCCTCAGGAATTACTTTAAGAACCTTTCTAAAAATCCAGCAGGAGCACCTTGGAAATTCTTGTGGAAATTCCTGCGGAAGTTCCTCAGGAACTTCTCCAGAAATTCCACGAGGATTCCACGGGAGACCTCCAAGGATTTTCCTGGCATTCCCTTAAAACTCCTCATGGAAATTTTCCCAAGATTTCTCCAGAAATTTCTCCTGGGGTTCCTCCTGAAAGTTTTCCAGGGATTCGTCCAGGAATTTCTCCTGGAATTCCTCCAGCAATTTCTCTAGGAATTCTTCCTGGCATACCTTGAGGGATTTTCTCAGGGATTCCTTCAGAAATACCCCCAGGGATTTCTCATGAATTCCTTAATGGATTCCTCCATGGACTCATTTAGGGATTCATTCAGGTATTCCTCAATGGATTATTTGAGAACTTTCTCCTAAGATTCCTCCAGAGTTTTCTCCTGAAATTCCTTCAGAAATTTATCCAGAAATTCTATTAGGAAGTCCTCCAGGAATTCTTCTTATAAAATCTCCAGGAACTCCCCCAAGAAATCCTCATGGAATTTCTCCAAGAATTCCTCCAAGTCGTTTGCTTAGAATTCTTCCAAGAATCCCTCCAGGAATTCCTAAAATTCCTACAGGGGGAATTTTCCAAGAATTTCACCAGAGAACCCTCTAAGAATTTTGCCCAGAATCCCTTCAGGAATTTCACCAGAAATACCTCCAGGGATTTTTTTCAAGAAATTCCTTCAAGAATTCATTCAAAAAATCCTTAAGAAATTCCTTTATAAATACCTCCTAGATTCTTCCGGAAACCTTCAGAAATTCCTCAAGAAAATACTCCTGGGGCAACTCCAGGGATTCCTCCGAGAATTCCTTCAAGGATTTCTCCAGGAACTGCTCCGGGACTTCTTTCAAGAACTTCGCCAAGAATTTCTCAAGGAAATACATACGCCAAGAATTCCTCCAAATTTCCACAATTCCTGAATGGATTTTTTTTGAAGAATTTCTCCAGATATTCTTCCAAGAATACGTTCAGGAATTTCTCCAGAAATTCTTTCAAGAATTCCGACAGGAATTCTAATTAGAATTTCTCCAAGACCTGCTTCAGTACTTCTGTCACAAATTCCTCCAAGAATACCTTCAGGAATTTGGCCAGGAATCCCTTTATAAATTTCTCCAGGAATACCTTCAGGGATTTTCAATAAATACCTTCAGAAATTCTTCCAGAAATGTCTACAGGAATACCCCCAGGTATTCCTCCAAGGATTCCTTCAGGAAATCCTCCAAGAATTCGTCCAGGAATTTCTCCAAGACATCCGCCAAGAACTCCTCCAGCAATCACTTTTAAAGAATTTCCAAGGGAAATTCTTAGGGTAATTCCTGAAGGATTTCCTTGAACTGCTGGAGGAATTTTTGAAGCTTTTTTTCAATTTTTATTTTCTGGAGGGATTCCTGGAGTATTTCCTGTGAGAATTCATGGAGTAATTCATGCGAGTAATTCCAGATTCACGCGAGGAATCCCAAAAGTATTTCCTGCATTAACTGGAATTGAAGGAATTTCTGGAGAAATTTCTGTAGTAATTCCTACAGCAATTCTTGTAGGAATTTCTGCAAATATTCCTGGAGGAATTCCAAGAGTATTTCTTGTAGCAGTTCCTGACGTATTTCCTGGAACAATTCCTAGACGATTTTCTGCAGTAATTCCAGGAGGAATTCGTAGAGTAATTTATGGAGAAATTCCTGAAGTGATTCCTGAAGGAACTCCAGGAAGAATTCCTGGAGGAACCCCTGGAGGAATGACTGATGGAATTCCTGGAAGAATTTCAGGAGGAATCTCTGTGAGGAATTCCGGGAACAACCCCTGTTGTAATTGCTGGAGGTATTCTGTGACAAATTTGTGGAGGAATTCCTGGAGTTATTCCTGGAGGAACCCCTGGAAAAATTTCTGGAGGACACCATGGAACAATTTCTGATGGAATCCTTTGATGAATTCATAGATAAATAAGCAGTTATTCATGGAGAAATTTCTTTAGGTATTTCTGGTGAAATTTCTGGAGAAATTACCCGGGAAAATTATCCGTAGAAATTCCCTGGAGGAATTCCTGGAGTAATCCCTGGATAAAATCCTGGAGGAAATCATGGATGAATTCCTGAAGGAGCTCTGGAGGAATTCCTGGAGGAATACCTGAATGAATTCCTGGGTGAGTCCGTGGAATCCCTGGGGCATTACAAAATTTCACCAAGTTCTTCGTCAGTACGGTCCTTTCCTACTTCTTCAGAGCTATAACCCTCACATAATAAATAATTTTAATATCATATCTGAACCAAGGGCATCCATCTTTTTTGAGTAACACATACATATATTTTGCAGCCGTATTGATGCAACTAAATCAAGTCGCTGAATAGGGTTCACATTGCCCCAGTCGTACGTTGTAGAATTCATACGCTTATGGTTAATGCCAACAAGAGGCTTTTCATTAACGTTCGTCATTCCATTAATGTCTCCAGCATGCGCCACAGCATGATCAAGGATACTTTGAGGCCTTCATCCATCATCTGAGTAAATATTGGATGATCTGTTCAACTTGTAGAACCTTGAGCTTTCTTGTTGGTCGCACCCACATTATCAATGAAGATGACCAGTAAACCAATTCATGCCTGGAATGCTGCATTATGTTAAAGCAGGAGCCCTCTAGCGCAATAATTGATTGTTTTATTGATGACTACAGTCTACACATAAACAGCCATTCATGAAAAGAATCCCGGAAAATGATAGATTCGACTACTTTTATAATTTTTCTTGTCATTTTCAATGCTTGCAGCACATCGGAGAATTGAAGCGACCAGACCTACTGTTCAGCGTCTTGTTGTGGATATTGTTGCCACATTAAAGCCATAGAAGGGGACAACTCGTACTAACTGCTCGGCATAGTACGTATTATGAATGTGAAGAAAATACGTTGGGAGTGACTTAGCTAAGAAGCTAATGTCCCTCCGTCGAAGCTCTCCCTCCTGGGATGGGATATAGGAATTTCATCCTTATATGCAGGCTCAGAAGCCTAAGCTTAAGCTCTTTGGAACCTGAAAAATAGGAAGGTAATCCCTTTCTCAAGTATGTATAATCTAATATGTTCATTATAAAGTAAAAATCCCTGAAGGAATGCACATTATAATCAAGATTGTGATTTGATAAACTATACAGTTCAAATCAGAACGAGCTCACCAAATTCATCAATTCCAGTGCACCATTTGCCAACTAAAGAAACGGATTCTATTTCCTTATGATCAGCCAAAATGATTTCATTCATATGAAATTACGATACTGTTGCAATAGCCATTATGACTGTTTTATTGAAGATTCTATGGAGAAACTGTTTTTTTTTTCGTTAATTGCACAAAGACGTTCAAATGAGCATTTAATGTACTCGATATATGAATATGATAAAACATTTTTTTCTTCAGGTCACTGTAGTTATAACAGAGTAAGGTTCATATTCACCACACATGTTCAAGCAGCTAGGTTCTTTCAATAATGGTATTCAGTCACAGACCTACCTATTGATTCGAGTTCGGCCCTGTGTTGAGTTTATTTACCTGTTAAAAGTTACCTTAGAACTGCTTCGGCTACGTCTACACTTCTTAAGTCATAAGCAGTATTGTGCACCATCATCGTCTTATCACAAAAAGAACCCTCGACATCTACATTTGTCTTCTTCTTTCATCCTATAAGCCGACCCTATCTATGTCGCTAACAAATATATTCGCAAAAAACGCATTGATACGATGGGAACTTCCTTCACGTTCATATTTGGCTTATTTCAATAGTAGCACAATGCATGGAATCGTCGGTCGGACGTAGAAATTTGGTACTCTCACTGCTAAATGACGCGTTATCAAGTTTGGCTCGAATGACGGTCAACTAGTGTTAGTACATGGTCAACAGACACAAAAATAGCACGCCACAAGAATATCAATGTTGAATGTAAGGCGTTGAACAAAAATTCATGCAGTCAGAGCTTCGAGTTTCAACGTGTGTTTCATAAAGAAGAGACGATCGCTGCGCTGCTGTTGAATATTTATGATCATGCCTGGAGCAAGCAAGAGTTTGTTTGAGTTGCTTTGGCATGATTCGGCTTTGTTTTGATGGTTACCGTTTGCAGTTTCAAATGAGGGTCATCATTAAATTGCACAACACTGGCCATAAGCTCAAGTAAATTCTAGGATGAATCAATGCTTGAAGGAACATATGCCTCAGACTACGTGAGTATGTGCCTTGTTCATGATGCTCTTCATGATTCTTCGTTAGCGTAGATTGAATATGGATATCGTACGGCAGGTATGAAGATGCTCTGAGCACAAGGAAGTTAGGGATACATATATCGATTCCGGAAAGTATCTGGGTTCACTGGAAATCGAGTCCGTCCCTAATCTCACAATGATCTTTTTGAATACTCGCGAGTATACCTTTTCGGCTGTCAGGCTGTAACACAAGCAAGCATTGATGAAAATGGTTGAGTTTTACATTTAGTTCTGGAACTTGTATACCAGAAAGTAATTTCCTATAATCAACTTGTAATACTTTAATACTTTAAAAACTTTGAAATATTTGCTGGTTTTACCCAAACCTGAAATCTGCAAAAAAAACTCTTTTTTTCCCTAGTTGTATCAGAAGGCAATAGTTCCCGAAAGCATATAAAAACTCTGTACGGATGAAGCTGCATCAGCATCAACAGTAGTGCAGGAAGTGTAGGTACAAGTGTGTCACAAGAACAAAAACAAGAAGAAAAAGAAGAACCAAAACATACGACAAAGGACGACGCCGCACAAGACGAAGACGAAAGACGTCACTCATGTCCTGATTCTCCGGTGATGGTGCTACCCGGTTTCTTGATGCGGATTATGCTGCAATAAAAAGAAGAAAAAAAACGAAACGAAGCAAAATATATAGTGTGCTCCTGATCCAGCGTGCGTGTGTGTATTTTGAAGCTCTTTGAAACCGAGAAAGTGTGTACAAACGGTACGTTTGGCGTAAAAAAGAGGTGTGGAAGCGTGGCGGCGTGCAGGCGCCGGAAGTGAGTTTTTTTCTGGAGGAAGTGGGGGGAAGGGGTTAGAAGGTGAAAACGAAGCGGAGAAGGAGCGGCACAATCAACCGGCGCTGTGTGCTATGCTGGGAGCTGGTGTTTCCGGATGTCCTGAAGAAGCATAAAGGCTGGTAGGTTTTATGATGTTGTTTTGGTCGTTGCTGGCGATGAGTGTTTTGATTTGTTTTTCATTCTGTGTGTTGAAAATTGGGAAAAGGGAAGAGCCATTATTTGGGATTGACGTTCCTGACGAGCATAATTCGAGGTGGTTTTTCATGCATTGTTTGGAAGTGGAATGTGTACAAATTTGGCAGTTTTGGTGCCAGGAAAAATTATGCTACAATGTCGTCACTATTTCCTGGAGCGTTCGGCACAACTACTGCAAAATTCTGCTGCCGTGACATTGCCGTGTTTTGGAAGAAATGGTAGATGACGTGCACTTTTGACAAAATGTACTGTTTAACAGTCCAGAACGACAATTTGCAGGAATTCCAGGAAGAATCTCTGAAGGAATTCCGGGAGGAATCCCTGGAAGAATTTCAGGAGGAATTTCTGGAGGATTTTCAGGATAGTTCTCTAGTAGAATTCCAGAAGGAATCTCTGGAAGAATGGCAGAAGGAATTCCTGGAGGAATTCTAGTAGTAATCTCTGGAGGAATTCCAGGAAAAATCCCTGCAGGAACTCCAGGAGGATTTCTTGCAGAAATTTCAAGAGGAATTCCTGCAGGAATTCCAGGAGGAATCCCTGGAGAAATTCCAGGAGGAATCCCTGGAGGAATGTCAGGAGTAATCCCTGGAGGAGTTCCAGGAGGAATCCCTGAAGGAGTTCCAGGATTAATCCACGGAGGTTTCCAGGAGGAAATCCAGGAGGAATTCCAGGAAAAAATCTCTGTAGGAATCCCAATTCCATGAGGAATCTCTGCAGGAATTCCATGAGAAATCCCTGTAGGAATTCCTCGAGAAATCCCTGGAGGAATTCCAAGAGGAATCCCTGGTGGAATTCCAGAAGGAATCCCAGGAGGAATTCCAGAAGGAAAACCTGGAAGAATTCCAGGAGGAATTCCAGGAAAAAATCTCTGTAGGAATCCCAATTCCATGAGGAATCTCTGCAGGAATTCCATGAGAAATCCCTGTAGGAATTCCTCGAGAAATCTCTGGAGGAATTCCAAGAGGAATCCCTGGTGGAATTCCAGAAGGAATCCCTGAAGGAATTCCAGGAGGAATCCTTGGTGAAATTCCAGAATAAATTCCTGAAAGAATTCCAGGAGGAATCCCTGGAGGAATTCCAGGAGTAATCCCTGGAGGAATTCCAGAAGTAATCCCTGGAGGAATGCCAGGAGGAATCTCTGCAGGAGTTCCAGAAGGAATCACTGACGGAATGCTAGACGAAGCCCCTGATGAGAAAACCCTTGAAATATTCCAAAAGATAATCCACAATTAATCCTTGTAGAAATTCCAGGAGGAATCCCTCTAGGAATTCCAAGAGAAGTCTCTACATGAACTCCAAAAGAAATCCTTGCAGGTATTCCAAAAGGAATCCGCAAAGGAATTCAGGAGGAATCCCTGGAGGAATTCCAGGAGGAATCCCTGAATAAATTCAAGAAGGAAATCCAGGAAAAATTCTGGGTGGAACTCCTGGTGTAAATCCAGGGGGAATTCCTGGAAAAATTCTAGGAGGGATCCGTGTAAGCATCTTTGGAGGAAATCGACGAGAAATCACTGGACAAATTCCAGAAGGAATGCTTGGTGAAATTCTAGGAATAACGCCTGCAGGAATTTATCAAGGAATGCTTGCAGGAGGTCCAGAAGGAATCCCTGGAAGAATTCCAGGAGGAATTTATGGAGGAATTCAAGGAGAAATCCCTGAAGGAATTCCAGGAGGAATCCCTGGGGGAATTCTGGGGGAAATTCCTGGAGAAACTCCAGGAGAAATCCCTGGAATAATTCCAGGAGAAATCTCTGAAGGAATTCCCTAGAAGAATTCCAGAAAGAATTCCGGAATGTAGTTAAGGAAGAATCGCTGGAGGAATTTCAGGAGGAACCCCTGGAGGAATTCCAAGAGAAAACCCTGGGAGAATTCTAGGCAGAATCCTTGGAGGAATTCCAGGAGGACAATCCCTGAGAGAATTCTAGGATGAATCCCTGGAGGAATTCCAGGGAGGATTCCTGGAGAAATTTTAGGAGAAATTCCTGCAGAAGCTCCAGGAGGAATCTTTGCAGAAATTTGGGGAGAAATACCAGGGGGAATCTCTGGAGAAATTTCGACCAAAAAACAACTTCGTTGGTTTTATAACTTCCCGTGAGGTATGGCTTTCGGAAACAGTAAAGAACCTTTTAATCGACAAATACTCAATTTATTCAAATTTTGAATTATAAATATTTTGCTTAAGTATACTCAAACTGTGTTAGTGTAAAATTGGCTTAGGTTAAAATACCCAGAAATAAAAACTAAAAAAGAATACTAAAACTGTGCCAATTTTAAACATTTTTCCTGATGATTTTTTTTCTTTCCTCCATGTTTAAATTTTTTACAAAATTACGTAATGTGAGACACGTTCAATGATACCCAATGACCGGGATATACTAATTCAGACGTGTGTTTCTTTTTTTCGATTGTTGCGAACCAAACCGATGCGATGCCAAGAGGTTGGGCATCATAACTGCTATGATAGAATAAGAGGTTTCCTTCTGATATTTTGGATGGTCATTGGGGTACGAAAGCGGAAAATCAAGTGTGAGATCGGTAGAGTAGTGGTCAGTTCGAGTTCTCTTCGAGCTAAATGTGGGGTGTAAATATAGTAATTCCCCTTGTGTGTCCTTCCCCTAGCAAGCATCAGTGACAGTTATCACCAGGACGATGTGGTTAGTGTGAAGCTGCCTTATTGAGGAGAGGAGCTTTGGCGGAGCAAGTCGCCTTCATCGTGTGGTTCTGTCTAATGCCAAGAGATTCTACTGCAGTTTGCTTAGATGGCGGGGAACGGATTTACCCAATGAAATGCGCAATATTCACATTAACTGTGTTGTTTGATGGTAAAGCTAGTAAATCTTTAATCTGGGATTTCTTCTCAATTCTCTCAACAAAAACTGGTGACAAAACTGTCAACCAACCTATTTGAGATCTTTCCATTTCCATCCTAAAACACGAAAAAAAACGGCCATTTTTGGTTGGACATTTTTCAATTTGAATGAGATTTTGTTCATGCACTGGATTTTGTGAATCATTTACATTTGCATTAACACATAACCATTTTTCCTCACATAGCTTTTGAAAAGAGCTCATGAAAAATACCTAATTTTCTGCTTCTAAAACTTATAACTTTAAAACGGTTTGTTGGATTGAAATGATGTCTTCGAAGATGTTTGAGAATATTTCACGGACATTTTTGCCAAGTTGTTCAGGATTGTAAAATGCTTCATTTCTAAAAAATCATATCCCAAAAACTAAAAAAAATACAATGCTGATTCTGATTATTACGCCAAATATTCTGAATTTTCTGATCAAACATAACCTCCTTCGGTACCGAGATAATAAAAACAGAAAAATGTTATACAATTCTGCATTTGTTCACGATTTTCCTAAAACTTTTGTAAATTTAAATCAAATATTTGATTATCATTACACAGTACGCCCAAGTTCAATGGAATTTTAATTTCTCTAATAAAAAATGAAATTGATTGATAAAAACAATTATTTAATACAATTGTTCCAACTTCGCAATATAAAACATTTGAAAATATGAAATTTAATGATCGTCCAATTTGTTTATTGTCATTCACGATAAATCTTGCAAAAAAAAAATAAAATAAAAATTTGGTTCTTTGTGTAAGTACAGCAATTCTTGCGATGATGGAGAGGCACCAGCATGCGGTCAATCATGCAAATACTATTGAATACCGAACCGAAGTTCAAAAAGTTATGAAAAATTGGATGAAAAACTATCACAGTCATTCCGTGCTACGGTGCGTAAACTAAATACATATTGAAATACTGATGGGGATGGAGTGTTAATTGTTGTTCAGTACTCTTACTGAATGTTGTTGCCAATAAGATGCGAATGGGAACTTTTAGCTTAATATAATACGTAGTAGTTTGGCCAACTGTCTTGATCTAGAATATCTTTCCCCCGGTTGCTCGAGACGAATCACGGAATCAAGTTTCTATGTTTTCATTGGGTATCATTGCACTCGCCAGTTTGCTTAAAAGTGGTTTGTTCAACTCTTGTATAGCACAAATGTTTTAAGGAAAGTGTCGTTTATAAATACTTTTTTTTGTCTGTATTAACGAGATTTTTAGCCCTAGGCCAGTCCATCTCGGGACCCACGCTTTACTTCCCTTCCAAAGGAAGAACTCACATTTTGAGAGTTTGTCGGGAGTGGGATTCGATCCCAGGTCCTCGCGTGTTCTAACCAACACACCAGGTCCGCTCCACGTTTATAAATACTTATAATTACAATAATAATAATAATAAATAATAATAATAATAATAATAATAATAATAATAATAATAATAATAATAATAATAATAACAATAATAATAATAATAAAACTAATTTCGATCGTCATAAAATTTTGCCAGAAAGGGGAAACTACTTCAACCCTGATTCCGCAGTGATCAGCACTGGAGGGCAGTTAAAAACTATGAATCTATTATAATTAATACGGTTTGTCCTGTGAGATGCTGCTTGAGTTACGAGTTACGGAGACTCATATGAGACCAATAACGGTTCGTGATGTATGTCGCAATGACGTAATGCTTCCGGTGCTTTCTCTACCAATACGTTATTCGGTTTATTTGTTAAAACAAGATCTAATATTCTCATGTTTTTATTCTTTATAACATTTTTCTGAAAGAGCCCATACTCTAGAAGTTTGCGAACAGAATTGCTTTTTTCTTTTTTCTCTCCCGACATTTTATAGTGCGGAATATGTTGCTCAGGCGTCCACTTTAGGTCTGGACAATTGTAGTCTCCCAAAAGTATGACTGTTTTTAGGCCTTCAACTTCAAATAGTTGTTCTATTGTTTTGACATGGTATTTATACATTTTGAGACCCGATGACGGAGCCAAATAAACCCCGAGAATGTACAGTGTTTCTTCTGGAAGCGCCACCTCCACAACGACCTGCTCCAGATGTTGGTACTGCACCGGACGCAAGGAGGCCTTCAACGATTTTCGCACGGCTATCAATACTCCACCTCCTCTGCGAGTGTCACGATCGTGTCGAAATACTTGATATTCCTGGCAATCGAATGAAACTCCTTGTTTCAGCCACGTCTCCGTCAGAACTACGAAATCATAACAGCTTTCGTCAATTTCTTGACTCACCGTTTTGGCAGATCTTAAAACACTGTGAGCGTTTTGGTAGTAAATTGTATCTAAAAGGATAGGTATTTATGAAAAGCATAAAAAAGTTAATTATTAGAATAGCGAAATAACAAATGTTTGCATTGAAATAAAAAAAAAACAATTAGTGGAAATCTACTATTAGTAAAGAAATATAGAGAGAAATAGAAAAAAAAAGTTCTAGGATAATAAACAGGAGTTTTTGTTACTAAAAGAAGGTAAAAGTCATAATAAGCCAAAATCTAAAAAAAAACTAAGCAAATGAGAACCGTGTAAGCATGCATCTATTCAGAATGTCGTACTTAACTTCTTGACAGCTTTTCCATCGAAACCTGCGAATATTGTGCTAGAAAAACCGTTCTTGAAGAAAACAAATTGAAACAAGCAAGTACCACCTGGGTTGTAAAATGTCACAAAAATGCAATTTCGTTATTTGTTGATTTCTATGCCCCTAGTAAAAATGTTTGTTAACCCTAAAAGGGATACCTTCATGGCCTCTGTTTCGTCACCTCGCTGAGTGTGTTCCATCAAAAACGAGCTCTGAAAGGCGCCTGGGGTCCAATGGACCCCAGGTATCCCTTTTTGGGTTAATATCGTTATTATACCATGCTAGTTATAGCATTATTGTTCACGGGTGGAAATGGTAGAACTGGAAAATGTCATGACATTTCCGTGACATTTTACAACCCTGATGTGTGACATTTCAAGCTTTCACTCGAACTATTTCATGTCATATTTAGTACAAAATCATACTCACGGATAATGTTTGCCCTGTTTGGCGATGATTGAAGGGTTATCTAAAGATTTGTCTTGTGTTATTGGAAGATAGTGGGAGTTTATTTTCCAATTATTTAAAATGCTGCAGCATCTATTGAGTGCAGAAGTTGCTAAACGGAGCAACTCATACCTTTCTTCCCTTTGCACGTGCTTTCACAATCATGCATTTGAATCAGAGCTGCGAAATATCAATCATGTCAGTTGTCTACTGATTTTGCACCACCGTCACTATCCCTGTAGGCCGATGAATATCATACTAGTAGTGACCGGCAACGACTTGACACTGACCCGCACTCCAGAGCACTATCATAGCAACTGAACTGATATTTTGGCGATTTTAGTCAAAACTCAAAATATTTAATGACCATCATACAAAACTTGTTATTCTGTATCACATATTCAAATTTCATCACAGGCAGTGTTTATTTCGATTTTTAAACGAATTTTAAAGATGGCCTGTCAGTGATATCTACCCGCCATCGCAATCAGTCCAGTTGTGATGGAAAAAGAAAAGTGACGATGACTCAACAGAGCACACGCTGACTTGGATCGCATTCAGCCTATCAAAATCGGCGGTTTGCCTACCATTGATATTGACAGAGAGCAACTCTGATTTGAATATGTATTTATATTTTTGACATGAGGTTTCATCGCTTTGGGTCATATTTTTGATGGACCTGAAGGTATGACAGTTTAAATCATTGGGTCACTGACTACCAGGAGTCGAATAAGTCGAATACTATTTTAAGTCATTATCGCATATATGCATGAACTGACCAACAATTTACATATCATATAATGATTTTTTCTGAACATATTACGATGTACCTAGAAACATCGTATGAAAATATGTAAGTGTCATCAAATGCATTTATATATTGCAATTAATGGAACTCTATCATTTGATTGCGATGCACATAATTTACTCTCATAAGCGTGTCACCTAACTCACAATGTGTCTTTTTTCTTCGTTCAAAAAGTACCTAAGTTTTAATCACGTGTGAAGCATTAATGCATAGTTAATAAACGTTTAAAATTTGATTCCATTCGGTTCACTGGTTTCCGAGATATGATGACAGCTCAAAAATTAGTTGTTTAAAAAATAGCGTTTAACGAGAAGGGTTCTTACTTTGTGATGCACATATAATATGTTGACAAACAGCCAAAATTTGAGAATTTTTGATGCACTCTATGAAAAGTTACAGCATGTTGAATTTTTTTGTGAGAAAAAAAAAAGAATTCCTCCAGTTCTTGTTCCTATGAATCCCTTCAGAATATTTCACAAGAAGTTTGTTTAGAAATTTCCAGAGGTTATTGCTATTTATTTTAACTAAAAATTTTGAAAGAGGGGAAATATATTTCCAGAGGTATATCAAAAAGTTTTTTTTTTTTCAGGGTTAATTACAGAAGAATTTTTTTTAGGGGTTGATTGTATAATTTATATTAGGGATGTAGTACCGGTAGTACCGGTACCGAAAATACCGGTATTACCGACCAATTTTTGGTACCGAAATACCGGTACTGACTGAGCATTGCTACCGGTACTTTCGGTACCGCGAAATGTCTCCCAAAGAACTGAAATCCGATCATTAGCATAGCCAATATACAATGGAAACATTTAAAACCAAGTACTTTGACAAACAAACATTTTATATATGCAACAATTCTGCAAATCCAGGGTATCATAGCAATGATTGGTTTGAAAAACGTTGAATGTTGGAATTGGATTTACTAGCTTAGAATAAAATTTGTTAGATCAGGGTTTCTTGTTATTTCTTCAGTTTTTATAATCCGTTGATTGCATCATTCAGAAAAAATATTTAAATTTTCTTCTGTCTTCACCTTGCAGCTATTTGATTTTTGTACATGTAAGAATGTTCCTGTTTCATTTTAAACTGACCAAAATACTGCTTGTGAAACTGCACAGAAGCTAAAAATTAGCTCCAAAATAAGTTTCATACAACTAATTACATTCTATCCATTTTATTTATCTATAATTTTTGTTTAATTTTTTGTTTTCTGGATTGCTTTTATGACATCCCAGAAAACCGTAATTTACAAATGCCTGGTAAATTGTTGATTTTCTGTGCAAAATAGATTACTCTTCATTTTAGTGAAAAATTTCTCAGTACCGGTAATTTACCGGTACTGTAAGCCCCAGTACCGAAATACCGGTACTCACCAAAAGTGGTCGGTACTGCGACCCCTAATTTATATTAGAGTTTCAGAGGAAATCCCTGGCGGAATCTATGAAGTAGTACTTGGAGATATTTGTGAAGGAATCACAAGAGCAATTCCAAATTTTATCCTTTCATAAATATGTGCAGGAATCTCAAAATACAAAAGGAGTCACTGGTGATATTTCTGAAGGGATTCCTGGATAAATTCCAGAAGGATTCCATGAAGAAATATCTGAAAGAATCCATGAAGCAATGTTTGAAGAAATCTCTAGTCGGATTCTTGGGAGAATTTCTGGTGATGTCTGAAAGAATTGTCGGAGAAACCCCTTGGGCAACCCTGGGTGTAATTTGTAAAAGAATTCATTGATAAAATAAAAGTTTTCTGAACATTTTTTTTTATGTTCTAAGAAATTCCTGTTTAAATACCTAAGACTATTTTTGGAAAAGTTTTTGATTTAATTCCTCAAAGAATTCGTGAAGGAAAACCTGAAAACATTTTTGGGTAAAATATGTAGGAATACAAGGCAGAACTCCTGAAGAAACCTTTGTTTGAAATTCTACTGTTATCTTCACAGAGAAATTCCTACAAGGACCACATAAAATTGTTTTTTTTTTTTTAAATCAATCACGTTGAGTTGATTGAAAAGTCATTAATTGACCACACGGGTTGGTACACCAAAGACTTTGGACGCAAGTCCTACAGAAATTTTAAGAGACATTCTTGCAGGAACTTCCATTTGAATTTCTGAAGAATTCTCAGCAAAAGTTCTGGAACAAATTTCTGGTAGATTTCCTTACACAATATAAGATAAAATGTGTGATGTAGTTCCTGGCAGAGTTTTAAAAGGCATCCGCGGAATACTTCTTTCAGGTAGTAATTTCCTCATTTTAAGGGAATTTCTAAAGAAAATTTTCTTCAAGAATCCCTGGAAATTTTTTTAAAGACATCGTTAAAGTAATTTTTGAAAGAATATGTGAGATTTGATTAACGAATCATGGAGCGATTTTGTAAGGAACTCTGAGAGAATTTTCCAAAAAAATCTTTGGAAAAATTTCTGAAGTAATCTTGAATGGAATTTCGAAAGGAATTCGTGGAGAAATTTCTAACGGAGATCTTGGGCAAACTTATCAAAAAGACTATGGAGAAAATTCTCATTGAAGGGATTCTGTACTTTTATATTTGTGGAGGAAACGCAGGAAGAATTTCTGAAAATATCCGTTATTGTAATTTATGAGGAAACCTTTGAAAGGGTTCCTAGAAGAACTTTCAGACATATTTCTGTAGAACCCTTAAGAGAAACACTTTTCATTTATTTTGAACCCTCACAGAAACACTTTTCATTTAGAAGGACGACTATGAACCATGTATTAGGTATTGCGCATTCCCCACCCCACTGGACCCCTTTCGCAGTTAGTATGAGTGCGGAAACGTGAATAATACTGGAAAAAACTTGAAGGCACGAAATGTTGCTAATTGACAAATTGATAGATGAAATTTGTGAAAAAAAAATCGCGTTCAGGCAGGAATCGAATCCACGACTTCGTATTCGCCAGGCCGGCGGTTTGACTAACTAAGCCACAGAACAAGTAATGATTCTGCGGAAAAGAAAGCCAATCAGAGTGATAATGATTCCGCAGAATCATTACTTGTTCTGTGGCTTAGTTGGTTCAAGCGCCGGTCTAGCGAATACAGAGTCGTGGGTTCGAATCCCACCGCAACGCGATTTTTTTTCACTAATTTCATCTCTCAATTTTTCAATTAGCAACATTTCGTGCCTTCTAATTACAAGTTTTTCCAGTATGTTTAAGATATACCAGCAAATCTGGTAAAATGCCAGTAAAATGGGCAATATGTGTCATTATAAACGTGCGTATGGTTTTACCGAACGGTTGTCAAAAAAAATGCTGAGCCGTTGTCATGCTATAGCAATCACTTCGGTTATTTTTGTCAGTTCGTTAAAATGCTGTGACTACTGAGTGCTCAGTAATCGTTTCAATTACCGAAATGATCCCCGAGCGCTCTGCTGTTATAATCCCGTCAAAAATATTACTGAGTTCGGTAAAAAAAAGTTAGTGTGTATGCATTACAAGATGCTGAAAAAGTGGGCAGAAGACACCGTCACGATTTGACGCAAAATCGCAGTTTTATTCACAATTAAGTGGGGTGTGAAATGTGCAATATAGTAAATGGGTTACGAGGGGGAGGCTATTTATTTCTTTCTACCACTACCAAGCTTGTCTCTTACGCCTCTTTCTACACTAAACGGGTAAAACACATGCACAACAGACTCAATATTAAAAATAGATGGAAAAATTAAAAAAGCAACAAAAAGATCAACTTCAAAAAGAGTTAGAAATTGGAAGGAGATTCACTGACCTTTGAATTGCAACCAGATACCGTAGCAGATAATCAAAATACCACACACTTCACTTGAACTACATGCTACTAACTACCGAACAATTTCTATTATTACAGAGTGACACTAGTTAGTTCAAAAATAAATGGTCAAAACTCACCGAACCACTGATAGCTTTTCGTGTTGTGAATAAATCACATCATCAATGCACGAGGCATTTTTGAGATCGGAATCCGTTTATCTGTCAATGGAAGTAATTTTATAGTTGCGATTGAACGGGACAAATAACATACACTGAGTGGAAAAATCACTTAAATTCTACTGGAAACCTAAAGTAGATTTTTTCCATCTAACTGAACATTTGAAACTTAAATGATCAGTTAGTGAAAATATTCTACTGAAAAAATCCAAAACAATTAAGTGAAATTTTTCACTACCAAATCATATAAATTTAAAATATTTGTTTAGTATAATTTTACTAGTTTTTACCATTATTTTTATTTTACTAAAGGTAAATTCAAAAATTTGGTTCGTCTCCGTGCCATTGGAGACCACCAAATGGTTCCCTTGATAAAAAGGAAACATCTGAATTTACAGAACATGTTGCCATCATCACATTCATGCATGGTTCGTTAGTGATGGGTGACAACTACACGCTTCAATTTTGCATATTTTCGACTGCAGTAAAATTCACTTGAAAACCATATACAATTTATAATACGATACAGTGCGAAATTTCCAGAAGCTTTTTTTTGGAGTTTCACTATGCTTTCAAGCGGGTTTCACTTAACTCATGTGAACTCACTAAAAAATTGATTTTGGGACGGTTACTTGACTTTTCCCATTGAAATTAAAATGAAATTTCCTCTCAGTGTGTAAGTATGTAGGAACCATCGCGGCGTACCGGTCCTCTTTTCTCGTGCAACTCGTGAGATTTAAATCTGAACAATACTAATAAAAACGAACAAGTAGAAGCGGTAGTGGGTTAGCTAGGTCTCCTTAAGCAGAGCGTAGACGGAAGGTGGAAGCTACGCACGAGGCACCAGCGTAGGAAACCGCATTTCCTCCATGACATCAATAAACATAGAGATGGGCACCCCGCAATGGAGGTGGCTGAGCCAGTGAGGACTTCCCTAATGAGATATCAGAAGGCCGGCTCCAGAGGTACGTTATCCTCTATTATGGTCATTTGTGTCATTAAGGCCCTGATGAGACTTCGTAGGTCAACGACAGCAACCAAGCAGGACCATGATCACCTCATGGCCACTGTGGCAGCGGCAGTATCCATAAAGTTGGAGGTACCGAAGTCTACCCAGACGGAGGCTTCGCATTCGCGGGTTCCCCTAAGAGTACGCCGGATGCGATTGCTTACGCCAAGCAATCGCAGAAGCGTGTGAGGCAGTCGTCAGATGAGGAGCAACTAGGCGGCGCTAGCAAGGCTTGGCGATGTAACTCCGGAAGTTGGCAGAAATGCTGGTAAATCGGACCCCAGCCAGGCGTCTCAGCACACCCTGGATCGAAGGAAATGGAGGAAATGTGACCATTGATAGGTCCTCTGCCACCACTTGATAGGGTAGGTCAGAGGTAGGACGCCCCCTGGACCCTAGTGCACAGGAAAAAGAAAAAGAAGAAGAAGTGGGAGGAACAGGAGCGCAGGGACACCAGGTCACGGAAAAGTAATAGGGCAGGTGCCAAGCACGAGAAGGGAGACGCGCTCGTCATCAAGACAACAGTCCAAGTACTCGGAGGGTTTGAAGGCGATGAGGAGCGATGTCAGTACAACAGGGAGCAATAACGAGTCAACACCCACTTTGAGGGAAGTTAAGACAGCTATTCAGCAGCTCAAGAACAATAAGTCTGCTGGTAAGGATGGTATTGAAGCTGAACTCATCAAGATGGGCCCGTAACAGTTGGCCACCTGCCTGCACCACCTAACAGTCCGGATCTGGGAGACCGAACAGCTACCGGAGTAGTGGAAGGAAGGGATCATTTGCCCCATCTACAAGAAAGGTGACAAGTTGGAGTATGAGAACTTCCGAGCAATCACAATTCTGAATGCCGCCTACGAAGTGATATTCCAGGTCCGTTGTCCGTCGTCTTTTACCCAAAGTGAATGAGTTTGTGGGAAGTTATCAAGCAGGCTTGGTTGACGGCCGCTAGACAACGGATCAAATCTTCACCGTGCCGTGCGGCAAGTAAGTCAGGCGGAAGAGGCCCTTGGCATTGGTGTAAGAAGTACAGCGACTCCAAAGGTGGAAAACCTAGACGAGATCACTGACGCGGAAGAGCTCGTCATGGTACTGCGGCAACAATACAAGGTGCCGCTGGTCACCACTATTGTCCGGTGCGGAAAGGCCTTTCAGGGATACAGGTGGTCTTGGTACAGTTAACTTTGGTGGACACTTACAAATCTGTTAGGAAAGCTCAAGGTGGGCTGGTCGGTATGCAAACTGACCATGCACGAGCCTCCGAAGGCTTGCTTTAGGTGTCTAGAACCGGGAAACGAATCATGGGATGAGACAGGAGCAAGCTGTGTAGACGGTGCGAAGGTGAATGCCATAAGGCTGCACTAATCCTGCCAAGTGCTTGATTTGTTCCGGAAAATCCGCGTACAACAGGCACCCAAAGGGAGGCTTAAGGTGCCCGGCCTTCAAACGAGCCGCTTGAGCAGTCTCTACAGATGTTGGAGGGGATCATCAAGTAGCTCTTTTCGCGTCATGATCCTAGTCCTAGGGCTTCTGTCTTAAGATCGCAGGAGACTGGGGCTGCCAATTAGGAAGGGGTCTCCGTCGAGGATTGTAAAGCCCCAGGTCGAGCGTAGGTAAAGCCCCAGGTTCGGGCGGAGTTTTGAACCTTGCCTGAAAAGCAGCTATTGCAGATGCTCTCGGGATTCTCAGATCTGCTATTCAGAAATGCATTCCCAGAGGTTTGGAAGCGGCAAAGCCATCCAGCGCTGCAGTCGAGAGCACATTCAGGGAAAAAGGACGTGGAATGATTCGACAAGGAGTGCAGAACGGTTTTGAAGGAGATGAAGCCAGCGTAAACAGTAATGCTGCAGAATGGAACCCGACAGAGCTCTGGAGAACAAACTGAATGATGCAGGGTACGCAGACACGGAGGAACAGTAGCGGAAGCTGCACAGTTAAAATTTTCGTGTAATTTTGCGTTTATTTCGATGCACATATTTGGAGCATCGAATTAAACGCAAAATTAAGTGATGTTTTAAAAATACACGATCTGTAAATTGAGTCGTGTAAAATTAAATTCGTTTAAATTCAAACGATGGGTTCATAAACAACGTAGGTGTATTTTTACAGCTTTGGATTGCATCCAAGCAGTACCCAAGATTTCCTAATGATGCCTTTTTGTCTAGAATTCGGTCCCTTCACAAAGGGATCAAACATCAGCTGCTTTGTTTTGCTCTGTTTTACCATAAACTGCGCCATGAATGTTGTTCTCGATGCGAAGCGCATCGCAAAACGGAGCACCGGAAGATACGCGGGGACTGCTGTTAGAGGCGCCATTGCCGATTATTTTCGCTGTTTTTGTCAATACTGTGATCCACACTCGACGTCATGCACTCGTTTAACTTAGGGTTTTCTTGTATTTACGTACTCAATCACACAAAAACACGACACAAAACTTATAAGCAGCGCATCTTCCGGTGCTTTCCGTAAGAACAACTCTTGCGATCGCCAGCAAAACAAAACTAAACCCAGGGACGCCATTTGTATTTTTAGTATTAAACGAGTGATCGTGTAAATTTACACGATAGTTGAAATTTCTAGCTTTTTCAATGGGAAATCGTATGCTTTTCAAGTTATTTATAAACGCAAACATAAAAATAAGATGCGGTGTAATATTAAGATAATAAAAATGTAAAACTGAGTGTTTTTTAATGCTCAAAATATGTGCATCTATTTCAACTCAATTTTCAATCGTTTATTCGTTTAAACTCGTGTAAATTCACAGTTACCACGATTTACATGTCGTTTAAATTTAATTATTTTTTCCTGTGTAGGACTACGTCAGCACGGTATATGATGGAAACCAACCAGTAAAGGATACCAATATATTCACAATAAATTCACAACACACCAACGACCGATCAAATTCCAGATTTTTTTCGCATTTTCAAACTTACATTTCATTTTTTTTTCTCACTGAATTTTTCGTCGTCTGAAAAACTTGAATCTGACTGAATAACTCGGAAAAATCTAGAGAGTTTCAACACAGTTCATCATAAACGTCAATATTTACTTTGCTTGAACAGGCTTTTTTTATCGAAAGCGAATTTGCAAGGTGGTCCAAAAACAGGTGGTCTGCCCCAAAAGCCGACTTGAACGGCTATACTCACATTTTCAGCAGCACTTATCCAAAAGAATCTAAAACCAACGCATTTGATTTAGATAATTGTTAGCTTTCTAAAATTTAACAAATGCAGAATTGAACAATTAATGCGTTTTGTGTCAAATGTCATTGTATTTTTTTATTACATTGCTCACGAATAACCGGTTCAGTTTTTCCTAGCGGGAGGGGTACGTTCAGGAATGGAGCAAAACTCGAAGATATTACACCCACTTCTTTGCATGTTGGGTTGTGTAGGGTGTTAACACATGTATAATTTTGACTGCAGTGAGTGACTCTGTGGAGGAATTTTATTGAATTCATTTCAGGAAACTCACAAAGATCTTTCTTAATTGACATATGAAAAGGTTACAATTGGCATACGGAAAATGTATTATTTAGATGCATAGTTGTTCATAAAAGCGACGATACGCTGGATGAATCCAAAAAACCACCAACCATCCTTCAGACCTCAATCTTCAGACTTCGAGTTAACAGCTGATTTATTTTGTCAATGCTTTTAAATTAAATCTGCATCAGTTCGATCGACGGGTTCCCTAAGCAAGTTTTAAATTAAACATTATCCATCAGTGCGATCTAGTGGTACACAAATTTGAACAAAAAATCTTTTGTATTTCCGATCTCTGCGTGAAAGCCTCACGTACGATGTGTACAGTGAATTGAGCGTGCTGCTTTTCCACCGCTGTGCACAGTTTGCTGCTCAGTGGATACTCACGTACAGAAAGAGCAAAAGAAACGTAAAAATGAACATCCATGCAATGTTCTCTCACGCAAACATTTAGGTGTTTAACCACCACCAGCGGTAATCGCACAAACACAATGAAGCGCGACAGCACATAACTCATAAAGCAATGTGCGCAAGCGCTGTTTTTCTGTGTGCCTCTTTATTTGTGTTTCTCTGTAAGAGTAACGTTTTCGCTTGTACTTTTGTTACTTGTTCCGTGTTCAGTGGGAGTATCGGTTACTGCGAACGGTTATGTTTTCCGTGCTCTAGGGATATACATTGTGGTACGTAATAGATTGGGAAAACGCCGATTTTTATACAAAATGACCACCATTATGCACCACAGTGTATTTTATCGTTTGAATCATGTGATCTGCCTAAACAGTTATTGTTCAATAGTTCGTACACGCAATCCCTTTTCAGGACATTCGAGGTTTCAGTGTCAGTGTCCGTTGTTATTTAAGTTTTCTTAAGATCTATAACAGCACACTCTAACAAATGAACTCTCGAGTATGCGTGAAGTTTTCAATATGAATTGCACCTTAACCCTCTAAGGCCCAACCCCGCCCTAAGGCGAGGTAGAGTTTAAGTATATTAGTATTCTTGCTTTTCTGAGCAATCAAGCCTTTTACATTTTTGCCTGATTTTTGAGACTGTTATGTATATATCAATATGGTTTTGATGTTTTTCAAATAATTTAAACATTTTAAAAATCATCAAAAAATTACGTTTTGGCCACTTTCTAGAAGTTTTACATTTCACATATTGTTTTTTTTTTTTCAAACATTATATTACAGCCAAAAATTTTAATGGATTCGAGTTTATTATTAAATTGATATTATTTTTTAAAATGTTATAAGGAACAAAACATTTGGAATGAGAAAAATAAAAAAAATATTTCTTCTATAATAAAATATAAATCTCCAATGTTTTCAAATAAAAATTCGTCTTCAGAAAAAAAAATTAATAGTAAAAAAAATAGTTCCTAAATTCAAAAACCAAAATTCTCATTAACCAAAATATCGATCAAAACATGTTCAAATCGATTTCACTTGACAAAAAATGTTATTTAGATCAAAAAAAAAAAAATAAAAATAAACAAATGGGGTATGAAAGGGTCAAGCTTCATTGACGTATTAAAGTGAGGATAAATTCAACTGAACTTGGGCTAATTATGACACTTACACTTCACTGCACTTATTTTGGCTCATAGTCTATCGTTTTGATTTTAATTGTCTTACCTTTTTCGGGACAAAGTGATGCTCAAAACAACCTCAGTATAATTCAACCAGGTTTCTTCATATTTTTTTTCCCTCCGAGTTTTGGCAAGCGGTGGCAAATTGATACTGTTAATGATGTGATCCACCTGAAAAAAAAAGAAAATTTATTGATTTTTGTTTGTTTTTTTTTATTTATTTTTTTTATTTGTAAATTTTAACTTAGACTAATTATTCAAACTTTTTTTTGTTTGGTTTTAATGCTTATTATAACTTCAAAACATTTAGATTTTTCTGCTGAGTTCAGTCATTCAGCAGAAAAGTCCTGAAGTTCTGAAAAGTAATAATTCATGTTTTGTGAAAATGTTAAGTTCGAAACGCTAATTTTCTATACAAAAGGGTTTTTGCAAAAAGGTATGCTTTGAAATGTTTGCATTATAAAAAAAAAAAAATATATGAAAATTTGCGCATTTTAGAGTCGTAATTTCCCACATCCTTCTTTCTTTTTGATGATACGTCTCAACTTGATAAGAACATGTTCCTCAATTTCTCATTTATGCGCTGAGAGCTTTCTGTAACATTTGATCATTAAGTATTATCGCGCACGATGTTATTCTAGACCATAAATAGTTAAGAATATTTCCATCACGAAAACATGCTCGACCTACCAGAAATCGAACCCGTCACCAACAGCATGGTCTTGTCGAATACCGGGTTAATACCCAGAGCGTTTACTGCTTAAACGGATTTAATAGAAGTTTTAAGGTATTTATGTATATCAATAATGACGTTTTTTATTACAATAATTTTACAACAGCTCGAAATATAATGTTTTAATTTTATCGAAAGTTTTATCAACATTAGTATGTTTTTCTGGAAACAAAATGGATAATTGTGTTAATAACGCTTGCCAGGGTCTGGGATAATTTGCACAGGGTGTCCTATTTTGGTCACTTTCCGCTTTAACTAAGTAATTTTTTGACCAATTGACTTTAACTTTTGCACATGGCTTAATATTGTATGTTTCTCCTCGTGTCTCAAAAATCAAGCCAAGAGGTTAAACATTAACTGAGTTATAGCGGCAAGTGCCCAAAATACACAGATGGTCCCAGACTTCATTTACGATATATAATGTGACTTCATAGTTTCCTTGAACGCAATGAGTTTTACCAAAATTACCATTTTGATCTTCTGTAATTCGCACTACTTCACAACAGCCATTTCTCAGCAGCGGTGAAAAAATACTGTGGTGCAATTTGATTCAGGCGCAATTCGTTGCGCGTTCCCTGAAGTGGTTGATAAGAAATCAACCGACAGGATGACTTTGTGTGGTGAGCATTTAACTGTTTTGCAATCTTTGTCAATAAACATGTACACGTCTGACCAATTCCCTTTAATTTTTACTGTTATATTCCCCCCAGATAACAGGGATTTTTGTCATGGAAATATTGTGAGTCTTACCGACTTGTGTGATATTTCACCGAATTTTTAGTAATTTAGTCTACCGAACAATTCATTTTTTGTTGAGAGTTTCACTCAGAAAATTACATTGTTTTCTTTTCAGATTTCGAAAGCTAGTGTTTCTCATTAAATTTTCTTTAATGGTAAAACATTTAGAAACAAAAAAAAAAGAAAATAAATAAAAAAATTAAATAAAAATAAATAAGACATTTCGACGCAGCATGATTTTCTCTACATCACATGATTTTTTTTTTTTTTCAATTGAAAAGTTCTCAAAACAAAATAGTCTTATGGGACCTTTGTAATATAAAATATTATTTCCTATCGTTTGAGGGGCCCAAATGGTGGATGCGGTAAGCGCGCGGGTATTCAGCAAGACCTTGCTGATGCTGAAGGGTTTGATTCCCAATCGGTCCAGGAACTTTTCTTAATGGAAACTTGCTTGATTTCCTAGGACATAGAGTGTCTTCGTGCCTGCCAAACGATATACGAATGCAAAATGATCATTGGCAGATCAAACCCTCAGTTCATAACTGTGAAAGTGCTCATAGAAGTCAAAGCTGAGAAACAAGCTTTTCTTTCATTAGGACGTTTCGTCAAAGAAAAGAAGAAAAAAAATATGATTTATGTGTTTGTTGATAGATAATTTCGATAATTTGCTTGAACCGTAGACTTTGGTATACGCTTATTCGTTCCTTGCAATGCAATGTATTGACATCAGCCAATGATTGTAGATTGCAATAAAATTCCAAGGAACCGTTGTTGTTGATAACCGCTCCAATCAATTGAGCTGTCGATTACTAATAAATTTGCTTTACTCTGTGTATATTTCACCGTCTTATCAAGCAGTGCACAGTGGGAAAAATCGACCCAAAAAAACGGATCTTTTAACGCCGCTGGTTTCGGTACGTGAAGTTGACCATTTCTGACGTAAAAAGTTACGAGAAATCGATTGGTGCTAAATTCATTCACCGCGCGGCACGGAAAGTGGTCCATTTTGCCCTATTTTCCCCATTTTTCATGCAAAAAGAGAATCAAAATGTACTTTTAAACAGCTAACGCGACTGTAGATCATTGAAAATAGCTGCAGGTGTAATTAAAGGTCAATAGAAATCATAAACATACATGGAAGATCCTTTTAAATGCTTATTTTGCCCCATATGCCCCAACAACTGTCGGATATTCACAATTTTCCTAATTATGAATGGATTTTTAATGTTACTGACTTGAAGTTGATTTGTTTGGCATAAACAAAAAGCGCTAGAGCTTTTATCACCAGAATCATCTTCGGGGGTTGTCCAATTTGCCCCATTTAGCCCTATTTTCATGGAAAAGGAGATTTAAAATGTATTTATGAAAGACATATATTGCTATGGAACGTTGAAATTAGTTTTAGGTGCAATTGGAAACTAACAGTTATCATGCGCATATAAGAAATATATTTTCCCTATTTTACCCTACATTCCCCTAAAACTGCTGGATAATAACATATTTTGTATGATTTTGTAATGTCGCTGGATGCAAAACATGAAGCCTTGGATCATTTTTGATGTATACAAATGCGGTTTATCGATTAATACTACAATCATTCTCATAAATATAAATAGCACAATCATTCTCATAAATATAAATAGCTGTCCATTTCACCCCAATTCGCCCTGATTTTTGTCATGTAATGAACAAATCAATTTGCCCTGATTTTTTGTTAAGTAATGAATAAATAAATTTCCCTTATTAGCATTGGTACTGAAACCAATACATAAGACATATATATGACTTTTTCTATAATTTCAGCTTTTGATGGGCAATTAAGGGCATAATTAGCATTTTATAAAATATGTCACATATGCGCTAAACTAACTAAATATGGCGTCTCAAAGCATCAAATTATTTATATTTAAGATGCCTCATTTAATCAGTTGCGTGCATATTTGCCACAAGTTAACATAAAGGTTAATGCTTATTACACCCTTCATTCCCCACCAGAGTCATATGTTTTAACTGTTCTTTCGATTCCGATTGGTAACAAAAGTCCATCAATTCGGACATAAGCAAATGGGGGAAATCGATTCATTCATGAGGCGACAACAAATCAGGGCAAATTGGGGTAAAATGGACAGCTATTTGTACCCTCCCGTGGATGATTCTAAAACTTATCGATAAACCGTATTTGTACATATAAAAAATGATCTAGGACTTCATGTATAGCAACCAGTGACATTACAAAACAATAGAAAAATGTTATCATCCAGCAATTTTAGGGGCATGTAAGGCAAAATAGGGAAAATATCTTTCATTTATGCGCATGATAGCTGTTAGCTTCCAATTGCAACTAAAACTAATTTCAACGTTCCATTACAGTTTCTGTTTCTTATAAATATATTTTAAATCTCATTTTTCTATGATAATAGGGCACAATGGGACAAATTGGACAACTCCCGAAGATGATTCTGGTGATAACGGATCCAGCGCTCTTTGTTAATGCAACAAAAGTTAAATTCAAATCAGTAACATTAAAAATCTATTCATAATCAAGTAAAATTCTGAATTTCCAGTAGGTGTTGGGGCATATGGGGCAAAATAAGCATTTGAAAGGATCTTTCATGTATGTTTATGATTTCTATTAACCTCTAATTACACCTGCAGCTATTTTCAATGATCTACAGTCGCGTTAGCTGTTTAAAAGTACATTTTGATTCTCTTTTTGTATAAAAAAAGGGGAAAAAGGGGCAAAATGGACCACTTCCCGTGCCGTGCGGTGAATGAATTTAGCACCAATCGATTTCTCGTAATTTTTTACGTCAGAAATGGTCAACTTCACGTACCGAAACCCGCGGCGTTAAAAGATCCGTTTTTTCGGTCGATTTTTCCCACTGTGCAGTGTATAGTCATGGTGCACGGTACTGATACTTTTCTTCAAGTACATAGTCTGAGATTAGACCATGTGCTGAAGTAGAGCAAAGTGAAATGGGTGCACCATGGTAACCCCTGTTGTCCAGATCAGAGTATCATCATCATCTTCTTTTTTTTGTTCTTGACGTTACATCCCATTTGGGACAAAGCCTGCTTCTCAGCTGGAAGTGTTCCATGAGTTCTTCCACAGTTTTTTAAGTGAGAGCTGCCTCCGTCAGCGACCATTTTTCTCATATAACTGCAGTTTTCAAACCAATTACCAAAGAAGTTTTCTGTAGCACATCCTAACGCAGTCCCATAGAAATTTCCAAAAGCGTTACCAACAAAAAAAAATAGTTTTAATAGGAACTAACAAAAAAATCACAAAAAATTGGCATAAGGTTTCTATAAAATGTCCAAGAAATTCCCAATGGAAATGCTAAAGATTTTCCAATGAAACTTCCGAAGGAGATCTAGAAGAATAGTTGAATACATTTCACAAATCATTGCCGAATCAATTTCCAAAAATATAACCGAAGAAATTCTCAAAGAAATTGTCGGCGAAATTACTGGACGATTTCCCAAAAAAAAACCCGAAATAATTTCCAGAGGAATTACCAAACAAATTGATAAAAATGCTTGCGAAATAACAAGTATAGCTGATAAAGAAACTCTCAGTGCAGTTTCTAAAAGATTTCCAAAATATTTCTCAATATTTCCAAAATAATTACCAAACGAGTTTCCAAAGGTTGAAAGAATTCAAGAAAAAACTTAACTATTGCCTAAAACACCCTTTTCCAGTAAGAAGCGATTACTTGGCCCCCAGCCTAAAACAGGCTCGGATGCGCATGAAAAACTACTTTGAGAAATATTGGCACAATTAATCGCTTGCATCAACACTTTCTCGTGGTTTCGCACGGAGGGCCAAGGAAACCAACTGAAAGGTGACGAAAACTGTGCTCGCTTCATCGGCCAGAGAAAGCGGAATTGGACCCGACTCCAATCAGTTTTCTTCGAAGTTCGACCAACGGACTTCGCTCCTAGATCCAAGACTAAAGCTTCATACGGCAGGCAAAGTTCCTCATATTTGAATTGTTTTTTTTTTCAATATTTTATTTATTTTTTATTAGGCCGGAACAAATCTCAATTTCTTCTTTTGTCACAATACTCATTGACTTGCCAAGGGGGAGGACAATAAATAATAAATGTATTTAATGAAAAAAATACCCAAGCAAGTCGGCAAAATCTATAAACTCATTAAATTTGTTAAGAAATTTTTTGAAAATCTCTAATTTCACCTTAAAATTTTAAAATTTCTTGAATAATTTATTGGTGTCCCCCCTCAAAATGTAGAACTTTGACCAAAATTTTCCGAGGGGGCGGTAACAAAAGAGAAAATCGAAATTTGTGTCAGCCTTATTCGATCATAATGAAAGAGTTCAGTGGAGTTGAATACACTCGAATGTTATTTACCTTAAAACTACACACTTTTTTTAAACTTAAACACTGAAAACAAAATTTCCCAAAAAAAATTAGAATAAATATATTTCAAAAACAACGGGGGTCTCCCATTTAGCCTGGTGGTTAAGGCTATGGATCGCCAATCTGAAGACGGTGGGTTCGATTCCCGTTCCGGTCGGGAAAATTTTCTCGGCTCCCTGGGCATAGTGTATCATTGTACTTGTACAATATACAAGCTCATGCAATGGCAGGCAAAGAAAGCCCTTCAATTAATAAATGTGGAAGTGCTCAAAGAACACTAAGTTGAAGTGAGGCAGGCCAAGTCCCAGTGCGGACGTAGAGTCATAAAGAAAAAGAAGAAGAAGAAGACATTTCAACAATGATCACACAATCTCAAAACGTTTTTGTCCTAAAAATCGATACACCGAACAGACTTATACAAATTGAGATTTGAATTGTGCTCCGCTGGGAATCGAACCCACGACTCCCAATCTGCTAGACGGGTGCTTCTTCCCACCAAGCTTCGAAACCACTTTACCATCTCCGTCCCCTGAAGGAACAGAACAGAACTGAAGTTGTCTCGTTGTCGGTATTTGTCACCAACTTGTAGAATTTTCAGTGCAAATGTAGCCTTTGCGGCTTCCTGAAATATAACAGAACTCCACAGATTTTGGGATTTAAAAAAAAATATAAAATTTTAGTATTTCTTTGGGAAAGGCACACTAAGTTATCAATCCCAATGCTGCATTGTGCACCTTTTTGTCTCGCGCATAAATGTGGGTCGCGATGTGACCCACAGTTTGAGAAAACGCTGTAATATCACGTTAGATTGCACTTAGCAATAAATTTCCAATGAGTCGTGATTGTTGATAACCGCACCAACCATTTGAGCCGATTGCTAATCAAACATACGTTCGTCTTGTTATCATGAAGCAGACTCATGAAGTGGAGTACGGGTTGATTCTGAAACGTGTTTTTATATTGGGCCCGGTTTAGAGACGAATGCCCCTTCAGGGTAAAGTCTCTCGAAACAAAAAAAAAAGATGGGCCATGTGTAGAGAAAAAGCGGAGTGGTCTGCATGTACACTCCCGGTCAAAAGTTTGGGGTCACCCCCTCAAAAACATGTCATTTTTTGAGGCCCATATCTCCGCCAATTTGCGTCTGATTTAAAAACCCTAGGTTTCATTCAAAAGATAATAAGTCAAAGAAACTTTAAACATGATTTAAAAGAAACTTTTTCAAAAAGTTCTGTATGTAAACTTAACCGAAAGTTGCCAAATTTTCTAAAAAATGAATATAAACTTACGGCAGTGTCGCTGGAAATTGGGTCGACCAAATTTTAAGATAAGAGCGGTAATATGACCCATTTTCTATTAGCTTTCAACTGCTTTTTACAGAACTAAGCTAAAGAATCTAGAAAATAAGTTTTTTTTTTTTTTAAGAGGCTTTACCGCAATGCGGCATTCGCCTCTAAAAATAAGTTATTAAGTTATTAAGTAAATTAACTCTTCATGTCATCGACCAAAAGTTTGGGGTCACTTTCGTAAAACATGGAAAAGTGATTTGGTGATAACTTCGTCATCTATCGTTCAATTTTAATTCTTTTTGGCTCATTTCAAAGATAATTAACTAAATTTACGTTTGATGTCTTTAACCCTAATATTGGACCCCAGGCGCCTTTCAGAGCTCGTCTTTGATGGAACACACTCAGTGAGGTGACGAAACTGAGGCCATGAAGGTATCCCTTTTAGGGGTAATTTAACGTATTTAACAATTTTTGTATATAAAAATGTTATATAAAGTTAACACATTTCACCACATTTCAAAAAATGAGGCAACTTAACGTTAAGTTTTAGTATGTAAATTTCAACAAATATGTGTGGTTCAATGTCTATGCAGTATGTATCATTCATTATGTTTCAAATAAGCGAAGAAGAATTAAAATTGAATGAAAGATGACAAAGATATCAACAAATCACTTTTCCATGTTTTACGATAGTGACCCCAAACTTTTGGCCGATGACATCAAGGATTAATTTACTTAATTACTTTTTTTTTCTAGATTTTTTAGCTAAGTTCTGTAAAAAGCAGTTGAAAGCTAATAGAAAATGGGTTATATTACTGCTCCCATCTTAAAATTTGGATCCAATTTCCAGCGGCACTGCCGTAAGTTTATATTGATTTTTTAGGAAATTTGGCATCTTTGGGTTAAGTTTACATACATTTTTGCCTTTCTCGTACACTGAGTGTACTGGAAAGGCTATATGTTCACTCCAAAAATGACTTTTTGATAGAAGCCCCGGAGGGTCGAGTCATATATACCAATCAACTCAGCTCGACGAATTGAGGTGATGTCTGTGTGTGTGTATGTGTGTGCGTGTGTGTGTGCGTATGTGTGAGTGTGTACAAAAAAAACTCACATCACTTTTTGGCAGTAAACCTCAACCGATTTCAATGACCGACGGTTCATTCGACGCGAAATCTGGTCCCATTGTTTCCTATTGAAAATGGTTCGGATCGGTCCAGCCGTTCCGGAGATATGGCCATTTAGGTGTTCCGGAACGGTACCCCAGGAAGGGACCAGATATGAAAATGCATCAAACCTATGCATGCGACACATCAAACCACGGCATTTTCAATAACCTGATGAGCGGTAAGCAGGAAAATAGTCTCAGACCATATCTGAACCGGTAATGTACCGGAACCGGTTCCGGGTGTCCCGCCGGAAGTGGCCAAATATACAAGTGAACCAAACCCATGCATGCGACACATCAAACCGCGGCATTTTCGATAACCTGATGAGCGGTAAGCAGGAAAATAGTCTCAGACCATATCTGAACCGGTAGTGTTCCGGAACCGGTTCTAGGCACACCGCTGGAAGTGGCCAAATATACAATTGAACCAAATCCTTGCATGCGACACATCAAACCCCGGCATTTTCGATGACCTGATGGACAATGAGCAGGAAAATCATCTCAGACCATATTTGAACCGCTAGTGTTCCGGAACCGGTTCTAGGCGTCACACTGGAAGTGGCCAAAAATACAATTGAACCAAACCCATGCTTGCGACACATCAAACCACGGCAGTTTAGATAATCTGATGAGCGATAAGCAGGAAAACAGTCTCAGACAATATCTGAACCGGTAGTGTTCCGGAACCGGATCTAGGCGTCCCGCTGGAAGTGGCCAAATATACAATTGAACCAAACTTATGCATGCGACACATCGAACCACGGCATTTTCGATGACCTGATGGACAATGAGCAGGAAAATCATCTCAGACCATATCTGAACCAGTAGTGTTCCGGAACCGGTTCCGGGGCTCCCGCAGAAGTGGTCAAATCTGAAGGAGCCCAACATACCCATACATGCGTCACATCAAAAAGCGGCTTTTTCGATTACCTAATGAACGGACAGCAAGTGTTTCGGAATCGGTTTTGAGTGGCCGGAAGAGGCCAAATGTAAAAGTAAATCAAATCCAGGTATGTGACACATCAAATCGTGGCTTTTGCGATAACCTGATGAACACTTAGCAAGAAAATAGCCTTAGATCACACTAGAGACAACTGGTAGTGTTCCGGAATTGGTTCCGAGAGTCCCGTCGAAATGGTCAAACCCTGCATGTGAGACCTTCAATTTGCAGCGTTATTGGTTAACCGATGAACAGTTAACAAGACAATAGTGTCAGACCATATTTGGTTCAGCCGGTAGTTACTTGGAATCAGATCCGGGTAGTAAAATGTACAATTTAACCAAACCCATGGATGCGGTACATGAGAAAAAAGGGTCAGACCACATTAGATTCCCGGTAGTGTTGCGAGTTCGGCTGTGGCTTCGAAAATGGTTAAAAGTATAGATTGTAGAGTAAACATAGATCCGTGTTGATGAATGTCAAAATCTGTATCCAGACGAGCATGACGTCACGATTTGGACAACATCAATGGAGCGCATGACGTCATATTCAACCGTCACACTCTTGAAAATTACTACTTACACGCTTGAAACATTTTAGTCAGCGGTGTCCGCGAATCTATGTTTACTCTACTATCTATAGTTAAAAGTAAAGGTGAATCAAACCCTTACTTACCTTACCGGTCAGGCTAAGGCCGGGGTGGCCTCTGCTGTACATAGTAGCCGCCTCCACTCCACTCGGTCCATGGCTGTTTGTCGCCAGTTCCGCACTCTGCGTAGGGTCCGCAGATCGTCCTCCACTTGGTCGATCCACCTAGCTCGCTGCGCTCCACGTCTTCTTGTACCGGTCGGATGACTCTCGAGAACCATTTTAGTCGGGTTGCTATCCGACATCCTGATGACGTGACCCGCCCACCGTAGCCTCCCGATTTTCGCGGTATGGACGATGGTTGGTTCTCTCAGCAGCTGATGCAGCTCGTGGTTCATTCGCCTTCTCCAAGTCCCGTCTTCCATCTGCACTCCGCCGTGGATGGTACGCAACACCTTCCGTTCGAAAACTCCAAGGGCGCGTTGGTCCTCTGCACGTAGGGTCCATGTTTCGTGCCCATAGAGGACGACCGGTCTAATCAGCGTTTTGTAGATGGTTAACTTCGTGTTACGGCGAACTTTATTCGATCGTAGAGTTCTGCGGAGTCCAAAGTACGAACGATTTCCTGCCACAATGCGCCTCTGAATTTCTCTGCTGGTGTCGTTGTCGGCGGTCACCAGTGAGCCCAAGTACACGAATTCTTCAACCGCCTCGATTTCATCACCGTCGATATGAATTCGGGGTGGCGGGCGCGGTGATTCCTCCCTAGAGCCCTTTGCCATCATGTACTTTGTCTTCGACACATTAATGACTAATCCGATTCGCCTGGCTTCACTCTTTAGTCGGATGTACGTTTCCGCCATCGTCTCAAATTTACGAGCAATAATATCAATATCATCGGCGAAACCAAGCAGCTGAACGGACTTCGTGAAAATCGTCCCACTCGTGTTTATCCCCGCTCTTCTTATTACACCCTCCAAAGCAATGTTGAACAGCAAGCACGAAAGACCATCACCTTGCCGTAACCCTCTGCGAGATTCGAAGGGACTCGAGAGTGTCCCTGATACTCGAACTACGCACATCACTCGATCCATCGTCGCCTTGATCAACCGTATCAGTTTATCCGGGAATCCGTATTCGTGCATAATCTGCCATAGCTGTTCTCGATCGATTGTATCATACACCGATTTGAAATCGATGAACAAGTGATGTGTGGGCACGTTGTATTCGCGGCATTTCTGCAATACCTGGCGGATGGCGAACATCTGGTCCGTTGTAGCGCGTTCACCCATAAATCCAGCCTGATATTGCCCCACGAACTCTCTTGCAATCGGTGATAGACGGCGGCATAAAATTTGAGAGAGTATCTTGTAGGCAGCGCTCAGTAGTGTGATCGCGCGGTAGTTCCCGCAATCCAACTTGTCGCCCTTTTTGTAGATGGGACACACGATACCTTCCATCCATTCCTCCGGTAATACTTCCTCCTCCCAAATCTTGGTAATGACCCAGTGTAGTGCTCTCACCAGTGCTTCTCCACCGTATTTTAGAAGCTCGCTTGGTAGTTGATCTGCTCCAGCGGCTTTGTTGTTTTTCAACCGGCCAACCTCCTCCTCAATCTCTTGAAGGTCAGGGGCTGGAAGTCTTTCGTCCTGTGCACATACTCCTAGATCGGTTACCACGCCACCTTCGGTACTTGCAACGTCGCCATTGAGGTGCTCATCGTAATGCTGCCGCCACCTCTCGACCACCTCACGCTCGCTCGTGAGAATATTCCCGTGATTATCTCGGCACATGTCGGCTTGTGGCACAAAGCCTCTGCGCGAGCGGTTCAGCTTCTCGTAGAACTTTCGTGTGTCCTTAGCGCGGTACAGCTCTTCCATCGCTTCGCGATCTCGTTCTTCCTGCTGGCGCTTCTTCATCCGGAAGACTGAGTTCTGCCTGTTCCGCGCCTGTTTGTAACGTGCCTCATTCGCTCTCGTACGGTGTTGCAGCATTCTCGCCCATGCTGCATTCTTCTCGTTTTTCAACTGTTCACATTCGCCGTCGTACCAGTCGTTTCTGTGATTCGGAGTCGCGAAGCCTAGTGCTGTAGCCGAGGTACTACCTATGGCGGATCGGATGTCCCTCCAGCCATCTTCAAGTGTAGCTGCGCCAAGCTGCTCTTCCGTTGGTAGGGCCACTGCTAACTGCTGCGCGTAGTCTTGAGCCACTTCTACGTTACGAAGTTGCTCGATGTTGAGCCGCGGCGTTCGACTTCGACGCGTGGTGATAACTGTCGAAAGTTTTGAGCGCATGCATACAGCGACTAAGTAGTGATCCGAATCTATATTCGCACTGCGGTATGTGCGGACGTTGGTTATATCTGAGAAGAATTTACCGTCGATTAGAACGTGGTCGATTTGGTTTTCTGTTTGATGGTCGGGTGATCTCCAGGTGGCTTTGTGGATATCTTTGCGGGGGAAGAAGGTGCTTCGGACTACCATACCACGGGAGGCTGCAAAGTTTACGCATCGCTGGCCGTTATCATTCGATACGGCGTGCAGGCTGTTTCGCCCGATTACCGGTCTGTACATTTCCTCCCTTCCTACCTGCGCGTTCATGTCGCCGACAACGATTTTCACGTCACGCGGCGAGCAACCATCGTATGTTTGCTCTAACTGCGCGTAGAACGCTTCTTTCTAATCATCGGGTCTCCCTTCGTGTGGGCAGTGGACGTTGATGATGCTGTAGTTGAAGAAACGGCCCTTAACTCTCAACATGCACATCCTTGCGTTGATCGGCTGCCACCCGATCACACGTTGTCGCATCTTGCCCAACACTATAAATCCTGTTCCCAGTTCATTGGTGGTGCCACAGCTTTGGTAGAAGGTAGCCGCTCGATGCCCGCTTTTCCACACTTTCTGTCCAGTCCAACAAAGTTCCTGCAACGCCACGATGTCGAAGTTGCGGGGATGTAGTTCATCGTAGATTATCCTGTCACATCCTGCGAAACCTAGTGACTTGCAATTCCATGTTCCAAGTTTCCAATCGTAGTCCTTATTTCGTCGCGTGGGTCTTTGCCGATTGTATCGAGTCGTATTTTCTCCTATGTTATTCGCAATGGGGATTTTTACGGGTGGCTTATTGGGCCTACGCCAACACTCCTGTCTCGCCGGAGGGCCATCGTGCCAGTTCTGTTTAACGTCCCAACCAACACTGGGACGACCACGCTGGTGGTGAATCAAACCCATACATGCGATATATCAAATCGCGGTGGTTGGGTAAAGGTGAAGAATTGGCAGTAAAATTATCTCAGACCAGATTTGGGACAACCGTTAGTGTCATGGAATCAGATCCGGGTATCCCACCGAAAATTGCCATATATAAAAATGAACCAAACCCATACATACGACCAGGGATGCCATATATACAGATTTATCTGTATTATACAGATTTTTGAGCATCCGTACAGATTTCATTTAATATGAAATACAGATTTTTGAGCTAGATTTGTTATTTTTTTTTTCGTATGGGATACAGATTTTTCACCCAAATTTTGTATGGGATACAGATTTTTGAAAATTGCGATACAGATTTAAAAAAAAAATCATCTGGCATCCCTGCATACGACACATCAGATCGCAGATTTTTTGATTATCCAATAAACGGTTAACAAGAAAATAGCTTTAGATCACATAAGACTAGCTGTTGTGTAGCAGAACCAACGTTCATGTGAAAAATCAAATCGTGGCTTTGTTTAATGGCCTGATAAACATTCGGCATGACCAACAGTGACGAATAGGTTTCATCAAATCGCACCATTTCAGATTCCTAAGGTGTAAATTTATAGCAGGATGGGTCAACGTTGAATGGAAAAATAAGAATTTGATCGTGTCATCCTTGAACAGAACATGGCGGCTGTTTAAAGGAATTTTGAGCTCTAAAACTATGTAAAATAAGTGTATTTGGTATGGGAAATATGTTCGGAGTCCACCAGAGTATCCAAGATAGCGGTCCAAAGTCCAAGATAATGCCCCGTATTCAAGTTAGCGCCTTTTTTTTGAGGATTTTGAATTCTTGCATTATGGGCATGTGTTGTATGGAAACATGTCCAGAATTCAAAATCTGTGATCAGAAAACCCAAGCTGTGCACTGTTTCACAAGGTCTGCAATATGACTATAATTGGAATGGGGAAGAATGCCGGTCTTCGTCCAAAACTGGTCACCAGAAAATCATAGACGACATGCCAAAATTCAATACGGCGATTATTTCATGTAATTTTAGGTACGGAGTCCAAAAATGAATACCAGAACATCCAAGGTGGTGTCTCAATGTTCAATATGGCATTTAGTTTAGTTGGGGTAGATACCCGGAGTCAAAAAATAATGACCGAAAAATCTAAAATGACGTTTCAAAATTTTGCGGCTTCATGACACTTGTTTGGTTTGAATTTTGGATCGTTGTCTTATATTTTCTGAATATTGGATGTAATGCTAATATAAAATGTATCCATATTGAGTTGATTTAGCAAGCAGTTTTTATTTTGTATTTATGTCAATGTCATCAACATGTCACTTGAGTTTTGTTGAAAGGATACTTAAAAGCACGAGAAAGGCACCATCACCACTAGGTGGATTAATTAGGGTTTTTTGAAAAAGTTTCTCTTGAATCATGTTTAAAGTTTCTTTGATTTATTATCTTTTGAATGAGACCTAGGGTTTTGAAATCGGACGCAAATTGGCGAAGATATAGGCCTAAACAAAGGGGGTGACCCCAAACTTTTGATCGGGAGTGAACCATGGGAACATCCACTGTCAAGATTAGTTAGATGTTGTCGAAGCTCAGCGGGTATTTCACAATTCTATTTACCTACTCTAGAAACTACATATAGGTCTGACAAACATTTGTGACTACCGGCAGTGTTCTTCACCGGGAATACAAAAGTGATTCAAGCCAATGCGAAATCTGATAACCTGATAAACGTTGGAAAAAATGAAAGAGAATAAATGATTGAAGTCTCCATAGATGAAAAAGCAGTCATTAGATAGAAAATGTATATAGTGGAACCCCGAGTGTCGTTATACTTGGTGAGTTTGTAATACATCGATTTTTTTTCGACTTTCGATTCAAGCACAATGATCTCCGATATCTCAATATGTTTCACCAAAACTCGTACCGTACAGAAATTTTAGTATTTCAATACGAAGTTGGCGGTTATTGTGACAGATGCTTTTGAGAGAAAACAGTCATACTTACTACAGCCAATTTACAAAAAAAAATTGGACGATACTGATAACGGTGTTATTCTAACCATATATTTGAAAGCCACTTCGGCAATTTCCTCTAGAAGTCTTCTAGTGATTCTCATAAAAATCTAATAGACAATTTATATGAAAATAACTTTGGCTGTTTTTCCTTTGGCTTCTTTTTTGCCTTTCTCGTACACTAAGTGTACTGGAAAGGCTATATGTTCACTTCAAAATTGACTTTTTGATAGAAGGCCCGGAGGGTCAAATCACATATACCAATCGACTCAGCTCGACGAATTGAGGTGATGTCTGTGTGTGTGTATGTGTGTGTATATGTGTGTGCGTGTGTGTGTGTCTGTATGTGTGTGTACAAAAAAACTCACATCACTTTTTGGCAGTAAACGTCATCCGATTTCAATGACCGACGGTTCATTCGACGCGGAATCTGGTCCCATTGTTTCCTATTGAAAATGGTTCGGATCGGTTCAGCCGTTCCGGAGATATGGCCATTTAGGTGTTCCGGAACGGTACCCCAGGAAGGAACCAAATATGAAAATGCATCGAACCTATGCATGCGACACATCAAACCACGGCATTTTCGATAACCTGACGAGCGGTAAGCAGAAAAATAGTCTAAGACCATATCTGAACCGGTAGTGTTCCGGAACCGGTTTCGGGTGTCCCGCCGGAAGTGCCAAATATCAAAGTGAACCAAACCCATGCATGAGGCACATCAAACCACGGTAATTTTCGATAACCTGATGAGCGGTAAGCAGGAAAATAGTCTCAGACCATATCTGAACCGGTAGTGTTCCCGAACCGGTTCTGGGCGTCCCGTTGGAAGTGGCCAAATATACAATTGTACCAAACCCATGCAAGCGACACATCAAACCACGGCATTTTCGATGATTTGATGGATAATGAGCAGGAAAATCATCTCAGACCATATCTGAACTAGTAGTGTTCCGGAACCCGTTCCGGGGTTCCCGCCGAAGTGGTTAAATCTGAAAGAGAAACAAACCCGTACATGCGTCACATTAAATAGCGGCTTTTTAGATTACCTAATGAACGGCCGGCAAGTGTACCGCCGGAATCGGTTTTGAGTGGCCGGAAGACGCCAAATGTAAAAGTTAACCAAATCCAGGCATGTGACACATCAAATCGTGGCTTTTGCGATAACCTGATGAACAGTTAGCTCGAAAATAGCCTTACGTCACACTAAAGACAACTGGTAGTGTTCCGGAATTGGTTCCGAGAGTCCCGTCGAAATGGTCAAACCCTGCATGTGACACCTTCAATTTGCAGCGTTTTTGATTAACCGATGAGCAGTTGACAAGACAATAATGTTAGACCATATTTGGTTCAGCCGGTAGTTACCCGGAATCAGAACCGGGTAGCAAAATGTAAAATTTAACCAAACCCATGGATGCGGTACATCAAATCACGACCAGTCTTGTAAACATTCGACACTTTTTACTACCTTCATTTCGTTGTCGCAGTCGGGTGTCAGTCGGCTTTGTTACATTCGTGCGCTATCGTTACCTCTTACCTACACATAACACGAGCAGTAGAACTAGGATCAATAAACATAAGAAAGGGTCAAATCAATGTCATCTGACACGATAACATGTGTCTAATTTTAGCTTTACGCATAGATTTTCAGCCAATTCCGATTATGAATGTTAATATTAGTTTATTATTGCATGTTGCATTGAATACGACACACAGATGGGCAACATAGCTCTTATTATGGAAGAAGACAGGAATAACAAAAGCCAAACCGTCTCTCGAAGCCGTTATCGTGGTGAAGTGCATTCGTTTGACATTTTTCGTTTCGAACAGTAGTTTGATTGCTTGTGTTGCGAATGTCGGAGACAAAGGAGGCCGAATATCGACGAAAAGGTTCAAATGACTGTGATCTCTAACAAGACTGATCACGACTTATCGACAACCTGATGGAAAAATAGGGTCAGCTGTGGCTTCGAAAGTGGTTAGAAGTAAAAGTGAAGCATTCATGCGATATATCAAATCGCGGTGATTAGGTAAAGGTGAATAAATAGCAATAAAATATTCTCAGACCATAATTGGGACAACCGGTAGTGTCATGTTCCATGACTCATGGAATCAGATCCGGCTATCCCACCGGAAATTACCAAATATCAAAATGAACCAAACCCATACATACGACACATCAGATCGCAGATTTTTTGATAATCGAATGAACGGTTATCAATAAAATAGCCTTAGATCACATTAGAGACTAGCTGTTGTGTAGCAGAACCAACGTTCATGTGAAAAAATAAATAGTGGCTTTGTTTAATGGCCTGATAAACATTAGGTATGAACAACAGTGACGAATAGGTCTAAGTTCTCATGCGAACAAAATATAGACAAAACTAAAGCGATCTCATCAAATCGTACCATTTCAGATTCCTAAGGTGTAAATTTATAGCAGGATGGGTCAACGTTGAATGGAAAAATAAGAATTTGATCGCGTCTAAAGAAGATGGTGGCTGTTTTAAGGAATTTTGAGCTCTAAAACTATGTAAAATAAGTGTGTTTGGTATGGGAAATATGTTCGGAGTCCACCAGAGTATCCAAGATAGCGGTCCAAAGTCCAAGATAATGGCCCATTGTTCAAGTTAGTGCCTATTTTATAGGATTTTTAATTCTTGCATTATGGGAATATTTTGTATGAAAATATGTCCAGAATTCAAAATTTGTAACCAGAAAACCCAAGCTGTGCGCTGTTTTACAAGGTCTGCAATATGACTACACACTTAATTTTGAATACCGTGTTCGGTAAAATTTTGACGAAAATAGAACAGCTGAATACAGCAACAATGGATTGTTTACCTTTTGCACCCGTTTTTGACAGTTGGTGTACTAAGCCTCAGTAAAATCGATTACCGTAGCTACCGAAAAAGTTCTGCTGTTCTATTTTCGTCAAAAAAGTACCGAACAGGCCATTCAGGATTGAGTGTGTATAGTTTGAATGGGGAAGAATGCCGGTCTTCGTCCAAAACTGGTAAACAGAAAATCATAAACGACATGCCAAAATTCAATACGGCGACTATTTTATGTAATTGTAGGTGCAGAGTCCAAAAATAAATACCAGAACATCCAAGATGGTGTCTCAATGTTCAAGATGGCGGTTGGTTTAGTTGGGGTAGATATCCGGAGTCATAAAATGATGACCGGAAAATCTAAAATGACGTTTCAAAATGATGCGGCTTCATGGCACTTGTTTGGTTTGAGTTTTGGATCGTTGTCTTATATTTTCTGAATATTGGATGTTATGCTAATTTAAAATGTATCCATATTGAGTAGATTTAGCAAGCAGTTTTCATTTTGTATTTATGTCAATGTCATCTACATGTCGCTCGAGTTTTGTTGAAAGGATATTTTAAAGCACGAGAAAGGCACCATCACCGCTAGGTGGATTAATTAGGGTTTTATGTTTTATTATTCTTTTGGGACTTTTTCAATATATCTTTCAAGAAAAGGTTCGGTAATTATTCCGGTCACTTTTTTTTTCCTATAATTCATTCGATAACTCTTTGCACTTTATGCGCCAATTTCTCTGGGATTTTTTTTCTGGAATCTCTAGTTTTATGCAAATTTCTTCTGCAGTATATTTAGGAATTTATTTGGTGACCTACCAATGCATTGGGGAAAAATTCTTAAAGAAATCTTTTTGCAATTGCATCGCATGAAACAATTTTTTTTGTAATTTCATTTCTTGGAAATGAAAGCGTACCTGGTGGGACGGTTAGAAGCACATGCCAATCGAATTCCACTCTCGAAAAAATCCGAAAATGTTTTTTTGTAAGGGAAGCAAAGCCTTTGATTCCGTCATAAACTAGGCTATGGTAAAAAAAGAAAAAAAAAAACATCTTAGCTATGGTAAAAAAAAACAACAAAATTGGAATTTCCTTCACAATATCCGTGGAAATTAGTGGTTATTTCTTTATCCATGCCTTTGAGAATTCCTTCAGGAATCTTTTTGGAAATATACTACAACGGTTTAATTTCGTAATTTTTTTTGTCAATTCTTTTGGCGATTACTTTGGAAAACTTCTAATGTAATGCCATTAACATAATTTCTTGTCAACATTTAAGTAACACAAACGTTAAAATGACCGGGGGCACCATGATTTGAAAAATAAAAAAAAACGGCAATCAGATTTTCCACTTAGGAATAACAGGATTGACGTAAATGTTCAAAGTTGATTAAAGGCAGAAACAGGGACAACCATACCAACCGTTTCATTTTACGGAAATGGAATTCGTGCAGATAATCGTATGAAGAGGCGTCGCTAAGGGAAGTCCATGTATTGCTGATGTTCACGAAGGAATTTCTCTATGAATTGTCAAATAAATTCTGAAAGTAATTGCCGAAACAATTTAACATAAATTTGTCGAAAACAAGAGAAAAGGAGTTTCAAAGAAATTTTTAAAGCAATAACCGAAGAATTTGTAGAAAAACAAAAAGAAAAAGAAATTCCCGAGTACATTTTCAAAACAAATGCTGAGAAAGGAAATTTACAAAAAAAAATCTCCAAAGAAAGAACGCATATGTAAATTTACAAATGAATTAATAACAAAAATGATTTCTGAAACAAATTGCCAGATTTCCAATGGATAAGCCATAGAGTTATCTAAATTAATTACCAAAGAAGTGTTCGAAAGAATATCTGAACTAAGGCACAAAAGAAATGCGGAAGGGAATACGAAAGAAACTCTGGAAAAATTGCCGAACAATTTTTGAGAGAAAATTTACGAAACAATTCCTCAAGAAAGTGCCCAAAAGTTTTGCTGAAAAAAAAAATAAACCCAAAGCGAAAGACCACGAAAATTTCCAAATTATTTGCAAAGAATCTTCCCCTCAAAAATAAACGTGTGCATCGAAGCACATTTCACCAGTGACGGTAATTTGGGTCAGCAGCGGAAGTATTTTTTCAAACTTTATTTCCGTGAATTTCTATTGTCAAAACGTCACAACAGAATAATTTGTTGTTTTTTTTTTCTATACCCAACGTACAATGTTTGCCTACCTCGTGCGAAAGGTTTGAACGTAAGGAAATCAAAGGTCTCTGAAGAAACTAATCCCACGAGAGCTTCTCTATAGATTTTTGAGAGACTCCTCGCCATTCTTCAATGAAAAAGAAAAATAAAAAATAAAAAAAGAAAAAAAAGTAGGAAAGACGCAGAAATAAAAACTTAGAGAAAAAATAAAAACCAGACGAATGAAGCTTACCTCATTTCTCTCATGGACATTTCTCAATGAAATTGCGAGCAATCGGTCTTAGTTTTTCTAAATAACGAAATCTCGTAAAACCGAGGTTACCATGATTTAAAAAATATAACTGTGTCAACTTTGTCGCTCCAAAAACAATATAATTTTGTTATTTTCATTCTAGATGATCCAAGGACTAGCAAGTTTGTAAATCTAATATTATGATCAATTGCCAATGAGTTGCTTGTGAATTGCTTTTCGAACTCTTTTCATAATTTTTAAAAGAATGCCTTCCAAAAAGTAATGCGGATGAAACTTCAGGATGTTAAATATATTACATGTGACAGATTTTTTTCTGGAATTATTCCAGGAGCTCTTTTTATGCGTTCAACAAGAATTCCTGCAAAGATACCTCCAGGAATTCCTGTTAAATTTCCTCCAAAAAAAATTTTTTTTTGGGAATTATCTCGGAATTTCTCAAAAAAAACTTTTCAAGATATTCCTCCTACCGTATGTTCAGATATTCTTTCAAATTTTCCTTTTAAAATCAATTGGTCCAACAATTCCGAAACAGATTAAAGATGAGTTTCTCTAGCGATTACTTCAGATGCTTCATCAAAGGTAGCTTCAGTTATTATTTTGGTAATTCCGCAAGAGATTCTCGCAGGAAACTCTGAAGAGATTCCTTCAGGTATTCATCCCTTTCTATCAGTTCCTTCGGAAAATCTTTTTTTTTGTAGGATGGTTTCCTGGAATTGTTTCCGAATTTCTAGAAAGATTGCTTCAGGAATTTCTCTTTAAATTCCTCCAGGATTCTTTTAAGGAAATCCTCCGGGATTCATCCAGGCATTTCTTCAGAAATTCATCTAGAAGTTTCTCAGGAGATTCTTCTCCGCCACACACCGTTCTCCTGCACAGCGCCGAAGATCGTCCTTAGCACGCGTCGCTCGAAAACTCCGAGTGCTTGCAGGTCCTCCTCGAGCATGCTCCATGTATCGTGCCCATGGAGGCTTTTCTTTAGAGATTTCATCAAAATGTCAACTTATGTAGACCATTCATAAATTCTTCCAGATTTAAATTTCTGCTGCTAAATTTACCCCCGAAAATTCATCTCGGTTCTAAGGATCACTTAAAAAAGTGCTTCAGGGATTTTCGTCCACTAATACCTTGTAGCCGTTTTGCAAGAAATACTTACAAGACATCTTACAGAGGAATCGCCATGAATTCTTCCCGGGTTTGCTCTACAACTTCCTTCAGGAATCCTTATCGAAATTTAATAAATCAATTCCTCCAGTATGTTTGACTGCAATTTCTGCATGAATTGCTTTAGATTTTTTTTCAGGGATTCCAATTCTGTTCATGGATTTTTTTTAGAAATCTTTTCAGGGAGGTATGAAGAATTTGAAAAATGCTCGCTTTTTGTACTCAGCATAAGCGTGGTGCTGACGGTGGTGGCCAACCGCGCGAGTTCCGGAAGGCAAAATTGAAAAAAAAAACTAGAGGAATTTCTGAAAAAGAAATGTATGAAAAAGTTTATGAAGAAATCCCTTGCTGACATTAATGAAGAAAAGGAAATATTTCTGAGGAGATTCTTTAAGCAGTTTTGGAATAAATGCGTGGAAGCATTTCTGATGGGATCTAAGGAATGTATTTTTCAAATAAATTTTCTGCTTAATTCCTATGAAAATCCCTGGAAATCTTCTTTATATAAGTATCTGAAAGAATCTTAAGAAAATTCCTCAAGAAATTCTAGAAGGAGTTGTTAGAGAAATTCCTGGAGAAATGCCTAAACACTCTTTTTAAAATTTCTAAAAGAAGGGGACATTTCAGAGAAAACGAAGATGGCTGCCACAATGCACAGTGTTTTATTTTGCCGATTTCGTGCGCTTTTTCAATAACGTTTCAACCGATGATTTTAGCGATATAGTTTCTTCGGAGAAGTTTCTACATTAGACAAGGCGCATTTTTTGACATAAAGAGTTGAATGATCAATCCACCTATAAGTGAGATGGAAAAAATATTTAAAAAAAATGCAGATAGACGTTTGATGCGTTCGGCAAAGTTGTGCAAAATGCAGTTTTGAACAACTTTGTCAAAGACGCCATAATGCTGAATCTCATACTTTACGAGATTTATTACGTTGTATGTGCATGACCCCTAGAAATCATATATTTCATCATAACTTTTTTACGGATTTTATTTTTATTTTTTGCGTCTACAAAGTTATTTGGAATGTAAAAATACATGTTTTTGCTGAACGTCAAAAAACGCTAGCTTTTGAAATAACAAAGTTATTTACAAACTACTGATTTTTATAGGGCAACTTTGAACTCGTGTTACTTTTTTCGGCGCAAAATGGCGCAGAGAACAGTTTCGAATAATGAAACAACTATATTTCTACTATATCGAAAAGGCTTAAACTTTTGTATACAAGTGTATTCTTCATGTGTTATGGTAAATAAACAAACAATTATCAAACATTGATTTTTTTTAATAACTTCTTAATTTAAATAGATAGAATGTCGCAATTTTCAGCAAAATTGTGTATTCTTGTATGCTTAACAACTTTCTAGAATATGAAAAAAATATAGAAAATCTTGGTAAAAAGTTATGATTATTTTAACGAATTATAAAAAAAAACATATTTAAAAATCACTCAGAAATTGATTTTTATTATAACTTTTAATCCACAATTTTTACACTATTTGCAAGTTCTGCGAAGTTGTTGAGCATATAAAAATACACAATTTTGCTGATCATTGCGACATTCTATCTCGTTAAATGTCAAAGTTATTGAATGATTTCAATATTCGATATTTTTTGTTTAATTACCATAACACATAAAGAATACACTAGTATACAAAAGTTTAAGCCATTTTGATATAGTAGAATGATAGTTGTTTCAGTATTCGAAACTGTTCTCTGCGCCATTTTGCGCCGAAAAAAGTAACACGAGTTCAAAATTGCCCTATAAAAATAAGTAATTTGTAAATAACTTTGTTATTTCAAAAGCTAGCGTTTTTCGATGTTCAGCAAAAATATGTATTTTTACATTCCAAACAATTTTGTAGAAGACGCAAAAACTCTAAAAAAACCGTTAAAAAGTTATGATGAAATATATGATTTCTAGGGGTCATGCACATACAACGCAATATATCTCGTAAAGTATGAGATTCAGCATTATGGCGTCTTTGACAAAGTTGTTCAAAACTGCATTTTGCACAACTTTGCCGAACGCATCAAACGTCTATCTGCATCTTTTGAAAAAATATTTTTTTCATCTCACTTATAGGTGGATTGATCATTCAACTCTTTATGTCAAAAAAAGCGCCTTGTCTAATGTAGAAACTTCTCCGAAGAAACTACAGTCAGGTTTTTTTACGCAGTTTTTTTACGCGGTTTTCATTTACGAGGTTTTTTTACGCGGATTTTTGAATTACCGCGGTTTTTTTACGCGGATTTTTGAATTAACGCGGTTTATTTTTACGCGGATTTTTGAATTAACGCGGTTTTTTGAATTAACGCGGTTTTCATTTACGTGGATTTTTAATTTTAGCCAGAATTTTTCCAAGCATTATTATAGAGTTTTTTCCACATATTTCTGTAGTTTTGGTGCTTAACAGCATCAAAAAGGTAGAATATGATGCAGAGTAATTTTCTGGATATCCAAGGACATCCAAACTGTTCTGAGTTTAGATCCTAAAGTCTACGTCTGTAACGGTAACTTCTTGCATTATACAAAGCAACGATTTGTAATCTATTATACCCAGTAAGTCTTTTAAAAGTTCAATAGACAGTTTCAGAGCAGTCGGGATATCCTTGGTCATCCAAACTGTTCTGGAGTTTAGATTCCATATTCTACGGGTGCAGCGGTAACTTCTTGCAATATCCAAAGCAACGATTTGTAATCTATTAAGCCCAGTAAGTCTTTTGAAAGTTCAATAGACAGTTTCAGATCAGTCGGGATATCCTAGGTCATCCAAACTATTCTGGAGTTTAGATCCTAAAGTCTACGGGTGCAGCGGTAGCTTCTTGCATCATACAAATCAACGATTTGTAATCTATTATGCTCAGTAAATCTTTTGAAAGTTCAATAGACAGTTTCAGATCAGTCGGGATATCCTAGGTCATCCAAACTATTCTGGAGTTTAGATCCTAAAGTCTACGGGTGCAGCGGTAGCTTCTTGCATCAACGATTTGTAATCTCAAAGTTTAATAGACAGCATCAGATCTGTTGAGATGTCTAAGTACATCCAAACCGTTCTTGAGATTACATGAACTTTTTTCATTGTAGAAATCTATGATTTGTAATCTATTATGTCCAGAGATTATTATTATATCTATTATTGTATCTATCTATCAGATAATTATGTCTATTACGTCCATTCTGGCTGTTCAATTGGCTGATTTGGAATATTTTAAAACTATTTTGGAACAATTATTGATTTAAACCCTGTCTAATTATGTATAGCTAGACTTTAAAAACTGAGTTCCAGAACACTTAGGATTACCTGGAATATCCCAAATATTTCTAAGAATGCTTTCCCTGATAAAAAGTATCATAAAAATACGATAAATTTTATTGTTACAACACCATTTTTTCGAAAAATATTCACCATTAAAAGTATTGTAATTTACACGGCACACTCACCATCACCCCTATTGTTCTTTACCATGCGGCGAATGGTAAATGGCACTTTTACAATAAAAAATGGTGGTCGTTATGTATCTTAACCATAAAATTTTGAGAAAATTTTCATACACTTTTTCGCGAAAAACAATAGAATGTATTGTGTTTTTATGAGACATTTTTAGAGCAATTTTCAAAAGAAAACAATATATCTTAATGTTTTTTCATTGTTCTTACAATACAAATTCAATTAATTGAATGGCGTCAAATGAATCGTTGTTACAATAAAAATACAATAGTATTTGTTGTTATTTGTAAGCAGTTTTCGCTTTTGAAAATCCATAGAGTTTATATTTCCCGCTAACATTTATATCCAGCATTCACGAGCACTAACGGCCGCCAGAATAATATGCACATTTTATGATAAGACACTCTGATGTCTATCTGTTATGTATTGCTTGGCAGCTGTTGATAAGATCTATCTTCAATCTTTTCAAATAACTGCCAAATATCACAAGTCAGACCTCAGGTCGTATGATCCATATCATAAATCGTTCACAATTCATGTGGCCATTAGTATCTGTAAATGCTGGAGAATAATGTTACCGAGAAATATGAATTCTTTGGTTTTTCAAAGGCGAAATTTGTTAACATAACAACAAATATTATTGCACGTTTATTTTAACATCGGTTCAATTGACCCCATTAAACTAATTGTATTTGTATTGTTATCAATGGTAGTTTACTATTTACTAGATTCCTTTAATTTATTGGAAAACATCAGAAAAATCATTGTTCATCTTTTTCTTGTCGTAACATCCTCACTTGGCTAAAACCTGCTTTTCAGCTACTTTTCTATAAGTACTTCCTCAGTTATTCATTGAGAGCTTCCTCTGCCAACACGGCTTGACGTCTGTCACCGAAACATCTACTGTACTCAAATTTAAAACGAAAACTATAAAAAAATATGTCAAGTGATTTTGTATTTGATTATACAAACATGATCCAAGCAACAATAATATTTATTGTTATTTATTTGTTACGAATTGTTTTAAGTGTTATTGAGAAATAAACTCTTTTTTAATAAAAAGTCCATGAGAACTTTGCAGGCACTTTTGCAACTATATAAAAACAACTTAAATTAATTTTTACTGATAGTAACTTTAAATTATTATAGAACTATTGAAAAACAGTCGAATCAATGAGCCATTTTACGAAACGTTTCGGATCAGCTGATCGCTTATTTCATGAATGAAAATTTGACAGAAGGTTGCGCCCAAGCCCGTGAGTGTTAATATCAATATCAACACTGTTGTCGTTTCGTAAAATAGACTAATAGTCACTAATGAAGCTAATGTTCACTTATTGTACGAACTATATGGGCTTGATTTCTATTGTAAAAAGTAACAATATATCTACTATGTGTTTTATTGTGAACAATAAAACCAGTCATATTTTAATAATATTTACCATGTAATGAATGGTAACTTTTTATCCGGGTTGTGACCTTTAACTATCAACCCTCGAGCAATCGCGCTGTTGTATTTTGTTCAACACGTTGAAATAATCTCGCTTTTCGTGTTCAGTAATTAGCGTGGTGCTGACGGTGGTGGGCAACCGCGCGAGTTACGGAAGGTTAAGTGAACATGATTTACTGCCTGTACTTCGACACTTATGCGACAACTGTGAGATGGAGTCTTAACAACCAGTGTTGCAAAACTTCATCTCATTCATTTGAACATTAATCAACAAATCTTTTCAAACATGTTTCCTTCTATTCATGTTCAAAACGATTTCATTCAATCAGGACACCTATCAAATGAGAAGCGAATCCTTGTCAATTAAATACATTGTCACTCGAATGAGTAGCTGGGCACGAAACACGAGAAAACCCTGCAAAATTTCGCCAGACTGAAAAAATATCGAATGTCGGGTCAAAGTTGGGTCAATTTTTATCGAATGTTGAGCCACTGTTGGACCAACATCGACCAAGTATTGGGTCCATGTTGGGTTTGGTGGCCAAAATAAAAATAGGTGAATGATAGGTTGATGTCGGGTTTGACGTCATCAATGATGGTAAAAGCTTTAAACCTTTAAACAATAGCTTGGGAGTTTGTGTAACTTGTAGAAATTTTGAGTGACAGACAAAAATCTTAAAATGTTGTCTTAAAATAATTCGTTGAGTTCATTTTTTAATATAAAATTAAGAAGGAAATTATTGAGTTAAAGTTATAAAACATGGTTTTCATTTACGCGGATTTTTGAATTAACGCGGTTTTTTTTACGCGGATTTTTGAATTAACGCGGTTTATTTTTAAGCGGTTTTTTTTTACGCGGTATGTATCCCCCGCGTAAAAAAAAACCTGACTGTATATCGCTAAAATCATCGGTTGAAACGCACGAATTCGGCAAAATAAAACACTGTGGCCGGCTTGGTTCCAAATGTTCTCGATTTGGAAAAGCTGCCTCTTTTTGTAAGTGAGCAGTGCCAGGATTAACAAGTGTGGCTTGGTTCGATGCTTCGTTCGTCAGATTTGTCCCTCTTAAGTTCGAAAGCAAAATTGCAATAGATTTCTTGATGTTTAGACTTAACTATTAGGAAAAAATCCTGTAGAAATCCCTTACTTAAATTCATGCAGGACAATTCCCGGAGGAATTCGTAAACGTATTTTTGAAGGAATTCCAGAAATAATGTCTGGAGAAACAGTTCAACTTCTATAAAGATTTCTTGAATATTCTCATGAGAAATTTCTAGTAATTATTTCTGAAGAAATTTCAGGATTTCATTTACGAATCCAAGTATAAATTCGTAAAGGTATACTTGGTTTAAATTCTGGAGGAATTTTGGGGGATAGAGAGATACATGAAGGAATAGGTGGATGAATTTCTGAAGGAGTTTCTGTTGAAGCAATCGACGAATCGTAGTATACCATGATTATTATGAAGTGACAGCTTAAATAAAATTTGTTCATTCGTTACTGAACCTCCAACTACAAAGGACGTGTTTCATTTCAACTCCAAGTTTATCAGGTTATGTGGCCCAGTCACTAACCAAACCGTAACTAAGAATTTTGAAGCTGATCGGAAGTTCTGGAAGCAGTCTGGAGAGAAGTTTTCATCTGAACGGAAATTCCAAGATGGACGGTGAAGATAAGAAGTGGCTGTTCAACGGAGCCAACATCGACAACTGGATGTTTCGGATGAAGATTTTGCTGGAAGAGCGGAACTTGATAGACTGCGTGGAACGATCAATTGAGGAAGAAGCGTTTGCAAGAGTTTTGGCGACCGATACCGAAGAAGTCCGAAGAGAGAAGGCCGTTAAACGTGAAGAATGGCTCCAGAGGGATCGGAAGTGCAAGTCGGCCATCGTGCATCGAATCGCTGAGAGTCATTTGGAGTACGTGAAGGATAAGGCCACCGCGAAGGACATGTGGGACACGCTACGGAAGGTGTTTCAACGGAAAAGTTTCGGCAGCCAGATTTTCTTGCGACGGAAGCTGTTGATGATGAAGATGAGTGAAGGCGTTGGAATACAGAATCATTTCCTGGATTTCGACAAGCTGCTACGTGATCTGAAGGCCAGCGGAGCGAAAATAGATGAGCAAGACGCAATTTGTTACCTCCTGTTGACGTTACCTTCTTCGTACGACGCGCTTGTTACGGCATTGGACACTGTGGAACCGGATCGATTGACGCTGGAATTTGTGCGAACACGACTGCTGGATGAGGAAACGAGGCGAGCGAACAAGAATGTGGGTGAAGAATCCGGAAGCTCGAAATCGGCGTTTGTGAGCAAGAAATGGAATTTCAAGTGCTACAACTGCGGAAAGATAGGCCATAAACGATCGGAATGCAAGGAGAAACCAATGGATGAAAGGAAAAGCAATCAAGTAAATAGACCAAACAATCGGCGACCCAAGTTCGAAACCAGAGGCAAGGCGAACATCGGTCATTGCGTTTTTGGCCACGTGTGATGAAGAAGCACTGGTTGTTGGAAGCTCTGAAGACGGAATGCAGATCGACTGGTACATAGACTCCGGTGCGTCGAACCATATGCTGAACTCGGAAGCGTATTTTGAAGAGCTGCATAAACTACCGGAAACCGTTCGAATTGCTGTAGCCAAAAGTGGAGAATCGATGGAAACGAATCTGGCCGGAACCGTGAGAGCTGAAATGCTGGTTGACGGAAAGCGGCTGAGAGCTGTTATGGATAATGTGCTGTATGTTCCCAAGCTGAGCTGCAATCTATTTTCTGTGAGAAGAGTTGAGCAAGAAGGCATGAAAGTTACATTCGTTAACGGAAAGGTCCTGATCGAGAGGAATGATCAAGTTGTTGCGACGGGCACGAGAGGAAGATCGTTGTACAAGCTGGACGTCCATCTGCGGAATCGTGAGCAGAATGCAATGGTGGCGAAAACTGATGACTTCGAACTCTGGCACAGGCGCTTTGGACACGTCGGTGAAGCAAATCTCCGTAAGCTGTGGATGCACGATATGGTGAAGACCAAGGTGAGTCAACTGAGTAGTACTAGTAGTAGTAGTTTGTATCGCGGGAAAGCAGACAAAGAAAGCCTTTGAGGAGGTACAAGAGCCGAAATCCCGGAGGCCCCTCGAGCTAATTCATACGGATGTGTGTGGGCCGTTCGTCCTGCATACGTGGAATCAGAAGCGGCACTTCGTAACGTTTACGGATGACTACACGCATTTTACTGTGGTCTATCTGTTGAATTCGAAGGACGAGGTGCTGGAACATTTCATCGAGTACGAAGCCAAGGTTACTGCATATTTTGGAAGCAAGATTGCCAGACTGAGATGCGACAACGGAGGAGAATATAGCAGTGCCGAATTTCAAGAATTTTGCCGCAAGAGAGGAATTTCGTTGGAGTATACCGTTCCGTACAATCCACAACAAAATGGAGTTGCCGAAAGGATGAATAGGACGTTGTTGGACAAATCAAGATCTCTAATCCTGGATGCGGGCCTACCGAAGATGATGTGGGGAGAAGCAGTGCTTACGGCAGCGTACCTTGGAAATCGTTGCCCAACGGCTGCATTGCGAGAATCGAAGACGCCCTACGAGATGTGGTATCATCGGAAACCGGATGTCGACAATCTACGTGTTTTTGGTTCGGTTGCTTATACGCATATACCGAAACAGCAGAGAGGAAAACTGGACGCGAGATCTCAAAAGAATGTGATGATTGGATACGCAAACAACGGTTATCGCATTTGGAATGTCGAAACGAGGAAGCTGTTCATATCTCGGGACGTGATTTTTGATGAGAAACCAGCCATACCGAAGCGTTGCGTGGAGACAATTGAAGATGACAGTTGTGTGGATAATTATGAAGAACGTACACCTGACCAAGAAGCGAGAGACGATAGACTACCCGTAGCTGTACCGCAATTTGCAGCTATACCGGATCCAGTACCGGTGGAAGAAGAGGAACTCGAAAGAACGTTAGTGGAAGAACAGGCTGATGATGTTGCTGAGCCGGTAGCTCGACCAAGGCGTGTCGTTTCGATTCCCTCTTGGCATAAGGACTACCAGATGTCGATGCAAGCTGAAGAAGAAGTTGCTCTGAGCGCTGAAGCTTTCGTGGAAGACCTTCCGAGGAACGTTGATGATTTGAGCACTCGTGATGACAAACAGTTCTGGAAAGAGGCGATGGACGACGAGATGAAATCATTGAAGGAATCCGGAACATGGGAACTGGTCCCACGACCGACTGGTAAAAACATTGTGGACTGCAAATGGGTATTTCGGATTAAGCGTGATGAGAACGGAAACATCGATCGTTATAAGGCGCGTTTAGTAGCAAAAGGCTATTCACAGCGGAAAGATTTTGACTACAGCGAGACGTTTGCCCCGGTAGCGCGGATTACAACTACACGGATTCTCCTGGCTGTTGCGACCCAAAAGGACTACCATATCCATCAAATGGATGTCAAAACCGCTTTCCTGAATGACCATTTGAAGGAAGAAATTTTTATGAAACAACCCGAGGGATATGATGCCGATCGGAACCTTGTATGTCGCTTGAAGAAATCGCTGTATGGGTTAAAGCAAGCACCGAGGAGCTGAAATGAAGCCTTCAATTCCCATGTGATGAAGCTAGGATTCCACCGTTCAAACTATGACAGCTGCTTGTATTTCAAGAAGATAGGAGATGACGTGATATACCTACTACTATATGTGATATTCTACTAGTATCAAGCAATCTCGGACTCATCCAACAAATCAAGAAAAAGATGTTCAACCGCTTTGAAATGACAGATATGTGTGAAGTGAAGCAATTCCTTGGATTAAAAATAGAACGAGATATGGGCGCTGGACAAATGAAAATCAGTCAACCCAAATATGTGAAGAATATGCTGACGAGATTCGGAACAGGGTTGTTAACGTTAATCAACGATTAACGCCGTTAACGTTAATTTTCATCCGAATCAACGTCAACGGCGTTGCGTTGATTTTCTAGCCAGCTAACGTTAACGTCAACGGAATGCGTTAAATTAACGTCAACGAATGCCGTTAATTTTGGCGTTAATTGATGTAATATGCTTTGTGATCTGTGTGACTCTTGTGGTTTTTTTTTCAATTTTTGGGTAGATTACACTAGTTTACAGCATTTTTGAACTCGGTGAGCTGATGATCATTTTTGGTGTAGAATCATGCCCTGAGCTCGAAAACGCGAAGGAAAAAAATTACAGTAGAGCGGAAATTTTTTCGACTTTCCATACAAGGTTGTTGATTTGAAATCGATTTTTGTTCTATTTTTAAGCAACGTCGCTCACTTCACACATCTCATTCTCCGTAATCAATGCTCCGATTGAGCTGAATTTTTTACTGTAACTCGCCTACATATGATATGTCAAATAAACGGTGAGAAAGAATTTTTAGATTGGTTTTTTCTTATTGAAAAAAATACATTTCTTCATATATTTTTGGAAATTTTGCTAAAATTTAAGGAGATCCTCCCAAAAACTCGCCAATATCTTGAATTTCATCAATCTGACGCAAAACCTGCATTCAGATGATCGAATGGTATTGTATTCAGCTTTAAATTTATAAAAAAAGATTTGAATTTGGTTGAACAAAACGCAAGATATTTGAATTTTAGTAAATTCCATATTTAAAAAAAATGTAAAACTCGATATTAAGCTAAAACTCAAAAACTGCTCTACTTTAAATTTTTTTGAAGCGCGGATTCGAAATCAGCACTGAATTGTACTTCAAAAATTTTGGTCGTTGATAGAAGTTCACGACTTTCGTTTTATTTTGTAAACTAGTGTTATCAAACATTGATTTTTTTAATAACTTCTTAATTTAAAGAGATAGAATGTCGCAATTTTCAGCAAAACTGTGTATTCTTGTATGCTCAACAACTTTCTAGAACATGAAAAAAATGTAGAAAATCTTGCTAAAAAGTTATGATTATTTTAACGAATTATAAAAAAAAAAACATATTTAAAAATCACTCAGAAATTGATTTTTATTATAACTTTTGATCCACAATTTTTACACTATTTGCAAGTTCTGCGAAGTTGTTGAGCATATAAAAATACACAATTTTGCTGATCATTGCGACATTCTATCTCGTTAAATGTCAAAGTTATTGAATGATTTCAATATTCGATATTTTTTTGTTTATTTACCATAACACATAAAGAATACACTAGTATACAAAAGTTTAAGCCATTTTGATATAGTAGAATGATAGTTGTTTCATTATTCGAAACTGTTCTCTGCGCCATTTTACGCCGAAAAAAGTAACACGAGTTCAAAGTTGCCCTATAAAAATAAGTAATTTGTAAATAACTTTGTTATTTCAAAAACTAGCGTTTTTCGATGTTCAGCAAAAATATGTATTTTTACATTCCAAACAACTTTGTAGAAGACGCAAAAAATCTAAAAAAATCCTTTAAAAAGTTATGATGAAATATAAGATTTCTAGGGGTCATGCACATGCACAAGTATGAGATTCAGCATTATGGCGTCTATGAAAAAGTTGTTCAAAACTGCATTTTGCACAACTTTGCCGAAGACATCAAACGTCTATCTGCATCGTTTGAAAAAATATTTTTTTCATCTCACTTAGGGGCTGTCCATAAACCACGTGGTCATTTTTTTGGGACTTTCCAGCCCCCCCCCCCCCCCCCCCGCGTGGTCATAAGTCCATACAAAATTTTTTATTTGTCCATACAAAATGGTCATTGGCCAAACCCCCCCCCCCTCATGACCACGTGGTTTATGGACAGCCCCTTATAGGTGGATTGATCATTCAACTCTTTATGTCAAAAAAGCGCCTTGTCTAATGTAGAAACTTCTCCGAAGAAACTATATCGCTAAAATCATCGGTTGAAACGCACGAAATCGGCAAAATAAAACACTGTGGCCATGTTCTCGATTTGGAAAAGCTGCCTCTTTTTGTAAGTGAGCAGTGCCAGGATTAACAAGTGTGGCTTTGTTCGATGCTTCGTTCGTCAGATTTGTCCCTCTAAAGTTCGAAAGCAAAATTGCAATGGATTTCTTGATGTTTAGACTTAACTATTAGGAAAAAATCCTGTAGCAATCCCTTACTAAAATTCATGCAGGACAATTCCCGGAGGAATTCGTGAACATATTTTGAAGGAATTCCAGAAATAATGTCTGGAGAAACATTTCAACTTCTATAAAGATTCCTTGAATAATCTCATGAGAAATTTCTAGTAATTATTTCTGAAGAAATTTCAGGATTTCATTTACGAATCCAAGTATAAATTCGTAAAGGTATACTTGGTTTAAATTCTGGAGGAATTTTGGGGGATGGAGAGATACATGAAGGAATAGGTGGATGAATTTCTGAAGGAGTTTCTAGATTGGTTTCTGCAGGAATCTCTGGAGAAATATCGGCTGGAATCACTGAAAAAACATGAATGAACTTCTGAAAGAATTCCTGGAAACATTGCATTGCTGCGGGAATATACAACAGAATCCTTGGAAAAATTCCTGAAGAAACCTCTGAATAAATTCGAGAAAAAAATATCTAAACGCGTTACTGAAGGAATTCCTGGATTTTTTTAAAGGAACCGCAGGGGGAATTTCTGGAAGAAATACTGGAGGAACTCCATGAAATATATCTGAAAATGTCTGAAGTCCATAAATGATAACCAAAACATCCAAGATGGCGACTCTAAAGTCATTATGGTGCCTGGTAGGCTCTAAAACTTTAGAATATGGGTATATTTGGAATAAGGAGATAACTGGACTCTAAAAATGGCGACCAGAATGTCGGCTCAAAATTTATGTTGGAGGTTTTTTCAGACTCAAACATCATAAGCCAGATAAGCGATATGATTTCGGGTGCCATCAAATGGATTTTTGTTAAACGTATGAAAGTGTGATATTCATCAACATTCTTCTTCTTCTTTATGGCTCAACGTTCGCATTGGAACTTGGCCTGCCTCTCTTCAACTTAGTGATCTTCGAGCACTTCCACAGTTATTAATTGAAGGGCTTTCTTTGCCTGCCATCGCATGAATTTGCACATTGTGTGGCAAGTACAATGATACTCTATGCCCAGGGAGTCGAGAAAAATTTCCCGACCGGAATCGGATTGGCGATCCATAGCCTTCATCAACATGCCACTTGAGTTTTGTTGAAATAGGTTTTCGACGGCACGAGAAAGGCGCCATCACCGCTAGATGGATTAATTAGGGATTAAAAAAAAAAACCAAACATGTTCCGAAGTAATCGCCAAAGGAATTAGAAAAATACCCAGCGAATCATTGGCTTCCAGCCTTAAACAGCCCCGGTGGCATATGAAAAATTACTTTTGAGAATTATTGGCACAATAAATCGCTTTCATCAACACTTTCTCGTCGTTTCGCACGGTTTCCTTCCAAGGACGACACGTTGGCTACCGAAAGCCATTTCCTTGGTCAATTCTTTTCTATGCGTTTCGTACGGATGATTGAAAACCTACAGACCACACTGCCAGCAAACGCAAGAGGCAAGCACAAAGTGGGAAAATAAATCAACGCCGGACACGGGAAATTATTGAGGGTCAGAACGAGAAAAGAACATGAAGAAATTGAATCCTCCTAGCTCGGGCAGGACCTTTGTGTTAACGCATAGGAGAAGGATATAACGCTGCGAGGTACTTTGTTGCGGTGTTAACTAGGCCACACAGTCCACGAAGGTGAAATTGTGATTCGATTGTGCCCCTGAATGAAAGCGTTCTTGCTATTCACACGCAATTCGGGAGCTTTCACACCTTTTCTAGAGGCAGGACGATGAGTTGTTGTTGAATGAGCAAGGGGTGTATAGCAAAAAAGGAGATGCAAAAAATGATGGGAAAGGTGAAGCTTTTGGGATTATGTATTACAAACCCTGTACAGTGGTACCATCACCGCAAGTGAGTACTTACTAATGGTTTCACTTTGGGACGCGTCCATTAATTACGTTAATGATTGTGGAGGAAAACCTGGGTTCAGAGCTATTACAGTTTTCATGCACATATCTGGCCTTCGGCTTAGCTTTCTATTTCGTGAACTGGAACAATTCCCGTGTGCCAGCCGTCCGCCGGAAGGGATATTTTCGATGCTATTAAATCATATATTCCGGAAAATTACTACAATTTCCTCGCAACGTACAACGTAGGCAAATGCAGCAGCGTGCTACGTATACTGTAGGCACCAATTCCAGCATGAACAAACTGATGGGCTAAGACTGATGGTGGTAGTCCAGGTGATAAATAATAACCGTAATGGATGGCAGGGTCTAGCCGAAGCGGAAAATAATTTCTTAATATTAGTGGCGGCGTAATCTGGAATGGGGTTTTATTTGATGAAAAGAAATGTACGGGCGATTTTCAAGATTAGTGGTTTGTTTGCGGTAACACTATGGTGATTTGCATGCGGAAATTGTAGAAGCTGATTTTTGTTAATATTCGTCGATAGAGCCAAGAACAGCTAAAAATCCGTTTATTTTCTTGCAAATATTCTGCAAAGAAAATTCAAAACATTAATGACTACCGATTATCTACTTCATCTACTCAACGGTTCTGGTGGTCCAGTGGCAACCTTTTGATTCACATGCCCTGGGCTTGTCCCCTTCTGTATCACTTTCTTTTCTACATATATATCCCATGTATATTCGTTTGTTCATAGACATCGCTAGAAAAATATTGAAAATGCCGTTTTCATTTCTTACAACTTTTACAGCACAGTGTCAAGCGATAAAGTGAAATGATGCAAACATTCGAACTGCGTCACAATCTTCGCCCAACCCAACACCTTACACTTGGCATCCACGCACCAATGCGTGAACCCTCTGCCAAAACTAATCATTTCTCATCAATACTCCTATATGTGCATGACTTTGTGCAGGCAAAGAGGACTCAACAAGACAAGTTCTGAGGACTGAAGTGGACAGGAGATTGTAATCATCAGTTCCCACCGCTCCCCCTTACATTGATTTGCAGCCTGACGTAGCAGGCGCCATTCTCGTCTAAAACTAGAAAATACCCAACACTCACACACTGAAGATGGCAGTTAGTTCCAGCATGTGCAAGCGAAGCTTCACTGGTGAAAGAATCGTTGAATCCATTTCTGAAGAAATCCGTGGATGGTTTTCTCAAAGAATTCAAGTATGGATTTCTCAAAGATTCCACGGAGGAATTTCTAAGGAGACTCATGGAGACTTTCTTGAGATTTTCTTGGAGAGCATTCTGGGTGATCACCTGGAGGAAATTCTGAAGAAAATGGGAGAGCAATCCATGGGAAATGATCTGGAACAAAAAATCAAAAGGAATCTGTGGAAGACCCTCTGAATGGAATGCCAGCAGGATCTTCAAATGGAATCAATGGAACAATTTGGAGGGCTCCATCGGAGGACTGACATAGGAGTGCTGAAATTAAATGCTGAAGTAGTCTCTGAAAAGCTTTGGGGGATTTTTTGCAAGGCTTTGGTACGTGGTTGATGATTGTTGGTAATTGATCATGGCTTTTACTAGTTTCTTGTTAACAACTGTTTCATGATTGCAAGAGCAAATAGTTAAATAATGTGAAAGTTGTTTTGCTCTTCAAACCAAGAGAATAACCACCTCACTTGAAAAACACACAAACTCATCATAACTTTATAAAATTTCTTGTAGTTATCATAGAAACACTTTGGAGTCTCTTGAGATAGGGGAAATTACCTATTCACGGCCATTTTGTTCTCTTCGTCTTGGGTGGGGGGGTGTGGTCTGGGGTGTATGGTTTGATTTGAAACCCATTGTACTCAAAGTTGGCCTTAAATCCTTCCCAACCAATGTGAATTATATGGCCAAGTTTCAGGCAATTTGGCTGACAAAAATACCCCATGACGAAGAGAACAAACCTACCGATGTCACCCTAAAGGGTGATACGGTCAAAATTTGTTCACACAATTTGTTTCATAACTTGAGACTGCGTACACCAAAACAGCTGATTTTTGAACCAGTAATGGTACATTATATGTAGCTTATACAATAAAATTTTCATCAAAATCGGTCTAGTATTTGCGGAAATATTGTGAATACTGAAAACTGCAATTATAAAATTTTGTACAAAGAGGATTAAACAATAAGAACACATTTTTACTCTTTTATTTATAGAGCCACAAATACTGAACCAATTTCAATGAATTCTGTATGTAAAGTATACATATCAAAATGATCCAGCCGTTACAAAGTTATATTTGTTTAGGTAGTCAAATTTTGTCAAATTTTGTCAGGTCAAGTCAAATTTTGGTCACACAATTTTTTTTCATAACTTTAGACTGCGTACACCAAAACAGCTGATTTTTGGATCAGTGGATCAGTAATGGTACATTATATGTAGCTTATACCATAAAATTTTCATCAAAATCGGTCTAGTATTTGCGGAGATATTGTTGAACCCTGAGATCTGCAATTTTAAAATTTTGTGCAAAGAAGATTCACGAATAAGAACACATTTTTACTGTATTATTTTTAGAGCCAGAGATACTTAACCGATCTCGATGAAAATGTTTCTGTATGTAAAATATGCATATCAAAATGTTGTGTAAAATTTTCATTCAATTTGATCCAGCCGTTACAAAGTTATATTTGCTTAAGTGGCACCCGGTCAGTTTTTTTCATATTCAAACTGCTACAACTTTGAAAGTATTCATACAAAATGGCTCAAAATTTTACTAAGAACATATTTTCATAATAGTATTGTACTGTAAAATTTTGATAAAAATCGGAGCAGTATTGGTAGTTCTATAATCAAAATTGTGCTTTACTGACCTTAAATTTTCAAAAATTTACTATGGAGCGCCTTTGTACAAAATTTTAAAAAGGTAGGTCGATGGTTTTATCTATATATCAACCAATACTTAATCGAATTTGATGAAAATTTTATGGTAAGCTACATATAATGTAGCATTACTGGTCCAAAAATCAGCTGTTTTGGTGTACGCAGCTAAAGTTATGAAAAAAAATTGTGTGACCAAATTTTGACCGTATCATCCTTTATTTCGAAAAAAAAAGAATGTTTTTCTACAGAAATTTCAGAAGGTATTCCTGGTAGAATTTCCGAATTTATTCCTGAAGGAATCCCCTGTCTAAATCCAAACGAAATTTGCGAACAAACCTCTGCTGGTGAACCTGAAGAAATTATTGACTCTATCCTAAGAAGAATAGCTAAAGGAATTTTAAGGAAATCTCTGATGAGGTAATGAAACTCCTAGGAAAATTTCCTGGCGGAGTTCTTTTGAGGGTTTTTAAAGAAAAAAAAAAAACCTTTGAAGGGATCTCTGGGAATATATCGTCAAAAACCAACGGAAAAACATTAGTAAGTAATCCTTGAAAAACATCTTAAACCAGTTTTAATAAGATGCAGGTTAAAATACAGTAAATATTTCCGACAAACTTTGTGAATATGAGTTTGTGTAAGAATTCCTGGATTAGTATCTGAAGGAATCCATGGAGGACATTTTAAAAGAAACACTAGGAGAAATGTGTGAAGAAATTCCTAAAAGGAATGAAAGGGGTTTCTGAAAAAAGTATTGGAAAATTTTATGCCAGCTCTCCTGTAATAATTTCTGAAGGAAGTCGAGGAAGATCCATAGAGGAATTTCTAAGAGAATTCAACAAGCGATTTTGTAAGATATTTAGAAAATACTCTAAAGCAATCCATGGCGAATTTTTTGGAAAAATTTTAGATGCTTCTCTTGGAGATTTCTTCAGGAATCATCGGAAGCATTTACCAAGAGAACTTTATAAATTGCTAAGAAAATTCTGTGGAAGTCCTTGGATTGTTTTATAGATAAACACTTGGAGAAATTTATAAAAGATATTCAAGAGAAATTTCGGAAGGACGCCCTAAAAGAGCTTCTTAAAGCAATCGTAGAGGATTTTTGAGAGAATCGCTGAACATCTTCCTTGAGGAATATCAAGAATTCTTCTAAACAAAACTGTGGATGATTTAGAAAAGGAATCTACAGAAGATTTTGTAGAAGAATATCGGGAAGCTCGATGGAATAATGAAAACATCTAAAGAATAAAAAATTCTAGAGATATTAACAAAAAACGTGAACAATATTTCAAAAGAACCGGTGGAAGGATTTCTGAAGGAATCTGTGGCAAAATTTAGGGACGCATTTTTTTTTATAGAAAACTCAAAAGAAATATACGGGAGAATTTCTAAAGAAATTCCTGGGGAAATGATTGAGACAATACATAAGAGATTTTCTAAGAAAAAAAATCACCACATATTTTCTTAAGGAATTCCTGAAGAAAAATTTCGAAAACCAGGAAGATTTTTCTAAATAATCTTTTGGAAAATTGCTGAAGCGTTAGAAAACTTTCTGTGGAATCTATGAAAGATTTGGTAATGGAATACTTGAAGAAATTCCTGGAAAGATTACTTTTTTAAAAATCCCTGGAAGGCTTCCTGGAACTCTTGGAGAAATTTCTAGACAAATCTCTGGGCGAATTTTTGAAGAAAGCTCACAAGAAACTCTTACAGAAAATTCTAAAAAAATCCTATTGATTTCTTTGAAACCAAAAAAAAATCAATAATAATTTTGTGAAGGAATCCCTGCTGCGAACTTTCGAATGAGTAATTTTGTAAAATTATTTTTGAGAGATTTTCTGTAAGAATTTCTGGATGACATTCCTGAGAATTTCATGGAAGATGTTGTAATGGAATCTTGGAAAAATGTAAGGAGAAATCTTATTTTTCTAGAAACCCATGGAAATCTTCCTGAAAGCCTTTCTGGATAAATTTAATAAAAAAACCTTAGAATATACTTGAAAATTACCTGGTGGTATTTCTGAAGGAATCTTTGGAAAAATTTCTAAATGAATATCTTTTGAAATATATTTTATGTGAAGTATCTGGAGAAATTTCAAAAGAAACTACCGAATGAATTCCTCGAGGTTTTTTCGGCGCTAGACGGGTTTCCTCTAGAAATGTCACAAAAAGGTTTTATAGAAATGGATAGTTTCGGAAATTCCTCCAAAAATTTCATCAGATATGAAATTCAGTAATATCTGTAGAAATTGCTTCAGATATTTTTCAGGAATATTTTATTTCATGGATTCCTGTAGAAAACCCACGAGAGATTCTTTCAGAAATTGTCCCAGAAATTCATTTGGAGGTTTATCTTGGAATTTTTTCAAAAATTATCCAAAATTCAAATATTCAATAAGAAAAAGTAGGTAAAAAACACAAATAAAATCAATATCTCTGCTCGGAGTGGAATGAATTATATTTTCAGAATGAGTGTAATCAGTTTTGTACCTTTTAATTCCGCCCTATGTTGCTTATCCTTTGACAGATACGCGTATTTCGACTACCACTTGTAATCTTCCTCAGTGTCAGTTATCCACTCTGAGGAAGATTACAAGTGGTAGTCGAAATACGCGTATCTGTCAAAGGATAAGCAACATAGGGCGGAATTAAATGGTACGAAACTGATTACACTCATTCGAAGAGGGTATTCTGCTTAGATGGTCCGAAAAGTCGGTACAAGATTATATTTTCAGATTCGGAGGGTATCACACAATGCTGCACAATGCTGCAAATCAGTGTATTGAGTTCGTTTTACTTCTCTCTCTCACACCTTTTTAAGAAAATCCTTATCGATTCCCGAAAGGCGTGCACAAAAAAAATGAGTAAATTTTCTGGAAAATAAAAAAAAATAAAAAAAAATTATAAAAATTCCTTCAAAACTTTCTCCCATTTTTCCATTATAAAATCTAACAGGGATTCGTACAGATTTCTACAGGTACAATTTCAAAAAAAAAATCTTCAGAGAATCATTTGGAAATATTCTCTCGGGGTTACTTAAGAAATTCCTCAGTAAAATATCTGTGATTTTTATTTTTTTTTTAGAAATTTCTCAATGCATTGTTTTGGAAAAAAATCCTTTTTTTCTAAAATTTTCCTTAGAATTTTTTTTTATTTCCCCCGAAAATTGCTCTGAGTTGAATTTAGAAATTCCTCTACAAATTTCACCGACAGCTTTTCAAAAAACTCCTTGAGAAAACTTTTTATAGTTGTCCGAAGCAGTTCCTTCGAGTAGAAATTATGAAAATTCTCCATGGACTCCTTTAGAAATCTTCCCACTGGGTCTTTTGGTAAATCCTTTATGGATCTTTCAAAAATTTCTTCCAGATTTCTTGATTTTTTTTTCAGTAATTCTTCAATAATTTCTCCAGAAGACACGAATTCCTCTTGGTTTTCTGAGATTCTTTCAAGAATTATTTGATAAAATTTTTCATGGCTTCCATTATAAATTCTCGCACAGTTTCCTCCAGAGATTTCCCAAAATAATTCTTCAGGCATTATCTCATGGGAAACTTCTAGGGGTTCCTTCAGAACTTTCTCAATGAATTCCTTTAGAACTTTTTATATGAATTCTTTAAGAAACTCTTCAAGAGGTTTTTCGTAATCTTTTTGATGCAACTACTCCAGAAAATATTTCATGAATTCCTTTCTGAAAATTTTCCTCAGATTTTTTTAAAAACTTATCCAGTGATTCTCAACGAAAATCTGGCAGGAATTGCTTCTGAAATACTTTCGTGAATTTCTGCAGAATTTTTCCAGAGTCCCCTTCTGAAACTCCTTTAGATACTTCTTCAAGCACATAAAAATCATTCCATACACTTTCTCAGGAGTTCTTCTCTTGATTCTCTAAGAAATCCTTCTGAGGATTGTCTCGGAAAATCGTCCTCGGATTCCTTCAGAAGTTCTTCCAGGGATTCGTTCCGGAAATCAGATATTCAGAATTCCTTTTGAAATTTCGTTAGTTTTTTTCATGAATTCTGCCAGGGATTCTTTTAAAAATCTCCAAGGTACGCTTCTGAATTTTCTTTAAATACCGCTCTATGGGCTCCTCTAGAAAATCGTCCAATGATGTTTCATTAATTCCTTCTAAAATTCCTGCTGGTATTCCTAAAAAAAAAAATCCAGAAAAAACTCCAGTGCTACTTTCAGAAGTTCCTCTAGAGGTACCTTCTTCACAAATTTCTAATAGAACTGCTTTTAAAATTATTCGATGGATTCCTTCTAAGACTTCTTCAGCGATTCGTTTAGATAATCTCCCAAGAATTCCTTCAGAACTTTAACCATGGATTTGAATCGATTTTTTAGGGAAAAAAGGAGAAAATAGAAAAAGAAAGGGATTCGAAGGAAATTTTTTTTTTAAAAACTTGCGTTTTTCAACAAATTCTTCCAGGGCCGCCTTTAGGTACTCACGCTCGTATACCATCACGAATTACTCTAGGAACTCATGCTGGAATTTCTTCAGGGATTGCATCTGTGATTTTAATTGTGTTTTTTATATTTCCCCAGTATTTTCTCCATGGATATTTACTACATTTTACCTCAAATTGTTACAGGGATTGAGCAGTAAATTTCTCCAAAAATTCTACATAAATACATTTCTGTTTTTTATTCTAAGATTTTTCTTAGAATATTTGCAGATGTTTATTCATTTGTTTCCCCCGATATTGCTCCTGGAATTCCTTTAGAGGTTTTAAATTCTTCAGTTTGATTCTTCTAAAAAAATCCTCAATTTTTTTTTTGATTTTTACCATGTATTTCCCATGGGGGATTCAGAGATTCATTTAAAGATTACTTCAGAAATCCTTTTATAAATTCCTCCACAAATTACTTCTGAAACTGCACCTTGAATATCCAGTTTCCTTCAGAAATATTTCAGAACACTCTATGAGTATTCCTAGAATTTCTTGAACAATTTTTACATTTTTTTTAAAGAAATTCCTCAAAGGTTTTTTTTTCAAAAGTTTCTTTTAGAAGTCAAAAATTCCCCAGTCATACAATTTAGGAAAAAAAAATCATCCAAATGATGTTCTTGCGGCGCAAGTCAGATAAATTGGGGCACACCAGTAAAAGGGCTCCGAAATGTGTAAATCTTCAATGAACAGCTCTGACTTTACCATGACAACGCTCACTGGTAGTCCACTCTGACTTAACGCTGATCATATATGTACACGACAGTAAATATGTGAGATGCTCATTTTATCCCATCCGTAGGATACTTAGACTCTGAAAGGAAGCAAACCAGTGGAAACAAAATCAGTTCAACGCAAACAGCTGACGTCGTCAAGTAGCTCCGTAGCTTGGAGGAATAATGAGCACCCTTCTAGGGAATTAGTAGTTGTGGGATCGATTCCCACCGGAGAATGAGGCTTTTATTACAATTTAAATTTAATTTCATGGCTTTCTCGGTCTAGGGTCAATCTAAACGGCTAGTTTTGGATTACCCTAATCCAAAACTAGCCGTTTAGATTGATCCTAGACCGAGAAAGCCAACATCTGTATACTTGTAGTATTCCGGTCGAAAATCACCTAAAATTTAATTTCATTTCATTTAAATTTGTCCCTCAACAGTTCAACAGTTCTGGCTTTTTTGCCTTTTTCATACACCAAAGTGTACTGAAAAGCTATATGTTCAATCAAAAAACGAATTTTCGATAGAAGGCTCGGAGGGTCACATGTACCGATCAACTCAGTTCGATGAATTGATATGATGGCTGTATGTGTGTCTGTTTACAAAAAAGCTCAATCACTTCCCATTGACCGATTTTTCGGATTTTAACACGAATCGAACCGGAATTTCACCGCATTGTATGCAATCAAAAATGGTCCGGATCGGTCGAGGCATTCCCGAGCTAAGGTCAACTCTGTGATCTGGAGCAGCACCGGCAGAACTGATTGTATATAAAACTGAACGAAGACCCATCATGCGACACATCAAACTGTGCCGATTTTTGTAACCTGTAGCGTGGTTGATCAGAAGTTCCACGATGTCGACCCATAATTCAAAATGGCGGCCAGATATTTAAGATGGCGGCCCACAATTCAAGATGGATGCTGTATAATTAAGTTTAAGGCTCTAAAACCATGCAATATGGTATATTTGATATGAGGAAGATGTCTGGAGCCAAAAAATGGTGACGAGAATATCTAAGATGGTGGTTCAAAATCCAAGATGGTGGCTCCAAATTCAAGATGATGGCTGTTCAATGGAGTTCTAGACTCTAAAACCATGTATTATGGATTTATTTGGTAAAGAGAAACGGCAAAAGCGAAGATGGCGATCTAAAATCCAAGATGGTGGCCCAAAATTTAAGATGGCGGCTATTTAATGGAGTTTTGGGCTCTTAAACCATGCAATATGGGTATATCTTAAAATCTAAAATCCAAAAATAACGACCGGAATATCCAAGATAGCAGTCTGAAGTTCAAGATGGCAGCTGTTTAGTGAAGTTTAAGGTTCTAAAACTTTGCAACAACTATTTGGTATGAGGAAGATGTCCGGAGTCCAAAAATGGTGACCATAATATTGAATGTAGCGATCTAAAATTCATGATGGCATTTTTTAATGAAGTTTTACGATAAAAATAGTCAGTATGGGTATATTTGGTATAGGGAAGAAGTCCATGGTCCAAAAATAGCATCCAGAATATCCAAGAGGCAATCTAAATCCTGGCGGCTTAAAATTCAAGATGCCGGGGCCCGTGGCGTAGTTGGTCACACGTTCGCTTCATATGCGGATGGTCATGGGTTTGATTCCCAGCCCCGGCACTTGCAATTTTTCGCCAGTTGCTTTTCCCCCGAGAGCAACTGACGCTGACCCTCTTCTGAGCCCAATGGCTCAAACGGACCCGGATACCTGGACATCGGCGAACTGCTACTCATAATGCACCCCCAATCGGACTGGAAAGGAACAACGGCCATCCATCATCATCCTTGTGCTCATCATTCTACTAGGTATAAAGTAGAAAAAGTGAAAGCAGCAGAAAGGCAACCAGTTCGATAAAGTAGAATAGAATGTAGGAGCTGTACAAAAAAATGTAAGTGCAGCTGTCAATTGAAATTGCTCACGTAGTGCCCCAGTGGACAATAGAGCTGTAAATTAGGTTAAGTTATTAAAAAAAAAATCAAGATGGAGTTTACTCATACACTCGAATATTCCAAGTAACACACTTGTCACAGAAGAGTCACGGCGGCGCAGGTTTTTGTTGCGCAGAAGTCACTGTGACTTACTTCTAACAAATAAATACTAACTTGCTAGAAGTTAGTCACACTGACTTCTGCGCAACAAAAACCTGCGCCGCCGTAACTCTTCTGTGACAAGTGTGCTACTTGGGATGATTGAAGAATGTCGGAGATTTGTGTTTGATGGAATCATTTATCATGCGACAATATATTTTACACATTGTCTCCAACACTATCAAAAATATCTCGGTACTATTCTAACATGCGTTCCGTTTCCCCCCTCATTTCAGAGACTCTCGGATGGATGAGTGGAAATACTTAATCGCGCTGCTGGTTGCGCTGTTAAGCCTTCGACTCCCAACGGTAGATTCGATCAAAGATGGCAGCAGTAGTGGGAGCAGTAGTGGGACACCGACGGCAACAGCAGCATCCCTGGGCAGCGCAACCGCACGGTCTACCGGGGGCCGCTCTCAGGCTCCCCAGGCGATAGCTTCCCTCTCGTCGGCATCGATAGTGGCAGCCCTCGCTGCTCGGCAGAACAACGCAGCCGCTGCTGCTGCTGCTGCTGCCGCCGCCGCCGCCGCTGCCGGTGCTGGTGATGGTGGTACTAGTGCTAGCAATGGGAACAATGGTGGTCCAACCTCCGTTCCCAACAACCGGTGTAATTTGGCCCAGTTTCGATGCGGCAACGGAACGTGCATAACTTCGTCGAAATACTGCGACGGAAGCTTCGATTGCCTGGACAAAAGCGACGAGCCCAAGTTCTGCACAGGTGAGTGGATGGGGCGGGATGTAGGGGAAAGGGAATTTTTTATGTAGGTAAAGCAATTTCATGGTGGAGGATGATCCATTTTTATGATTATGAAGATGGAAATGGAATTGAGTTTCCAATGTTGGTCTAGGGATTACCGCGCCGTCGGAATGTGTACGAATTTGTCTAAATTTCCGAGAAAATTCGATCGTCCCCACAGGAGTTATGGTCACATATTCGAAGGGAGCTTTAACGTTTATGACGATGTTGGAACGTGTGAGTGGTCGAGTTCTATCTCACGCTGCACAATGGTCGAAGAAGCGAAATTCAGGAAATGGTGTAATTTAAGCCTGGATAACGAAAGCAAAAAATGTCCTTTGTTAGCGGAAGCAATGCAGGGTCGACTTTATTGCCTGAAGTGTAGAATAGAAGCGGAATACGAGGAAATGCAACTGTTGTGTCGTTCTCAAGAAACACGGAAATTCTACTCAACAATGCTGAGTGGTTGAATGGTGGAGTCAGCACTTCCACCGAGCACCAGAAAGGCGTGAATAACGTAGGCACCCTTTATAAACTTTGCTAAAAATTCTTTCAGGTATTTTTTTAAATAAAATTCTGATTTTAGACCATTGTACATAACTTCCAAGTAAAACACAGTGGGTACCTGCTGCGGAAAAATGTTCCAAGCAAACCGTCGATATTTCCTCTACGGAGCCACCATTCAGCCCCGGACAAAACACACATTCGACGTCCCGTATGACGACGATGCTTTGACGAGTGTCGTCACACCGTATCGTCCTCGCCGTCGTCGTCGACGTTGCCGTCATCTCGCACGGCGAGTGTCATGTTTTTCGGGGCCAGGATATTAGCTGCCTAATTTATGGTCTCGGGGACAATAGCTGGTGCCCAGCCTACGCATATGTCGTCCCGGTCAACCACGTTCGTTCGCATTCTCCTCGCAGATAGAGGTTATGTTCCGTAAAATATGGAATAGAGCCCATTCGGTAGGGGCACGTGAGTGAGATTCGCATCGCTATCTTGGTTTCGGTGGGGCTTCCGCCGCCGCCGCTGGATGATGTCCGTTGCTGGGTGAAGGCTGGGGCATACGGCGCATAAGCTTGTAGAATTTATGGACAATTGAATATGATTTTCGGGCAGGCGACGGATTTTTTGTTGCCTTCATGCGTGGACATATACCGAACGGACGAACACAGGTCCTACGTGGGGAAATGAAGGTGCTTAAGTTGTAGCTATTTTTATGGCCAGCACAGGTATGAAATTTTTTCTAGGTCGAGAACTGTTTTGCTTTTATGAAATCAAACATTGAATAATTGGGGACTTATCATAGAATTTTGTATACGTGCCTGTAGTTTTGGTGCTCAACAGCATAAAAAGGTAGAATATGATGCAAAATATGTTTTCTGGATATCCTAGGTCATCCAAACTATTCATGAGTTTAGATCTTAGGATCTAGGATCGGGTGTAATGGAAACTTCTTTCATAATACAAAACAACAGTTTGTAATCTGTCATGTCCAGTAAGTCTTCTGAAAGTTCAATAGACAGTACCAGATCAGTCAGGATGTCCTAGGTCATCCAAACTGTTCTTGGGTTTAGATCCTAAAGCCTGCGGGTGTAATGGTCAAGGATGGGAACACTCACTTGCATTTACATTCACTTGAAGTTTTCTCAGCTCAGAACCGTGCAATCAAGAAACGATGTATGGACGACTTTTGCCTTTTGGTTTTGTCTAAAACTTTGCCGAATGGAGTAGGGGTCGCACACGCATACCGAAGTCGTGAGGGAGCTTCGAAGGCAACTCTCCACGAGGTGAATGTAAATTACACTCACCTCGTGGAGAGTTGCTTTCACAGCTCTGTCACGATGTTGGGATTCGTGTACGACCCCTACTCCATTCGGCAAAGTTTTAGACAAAACCACAAGGCAAAAGTCGTCCATACATCATTTCTTGATTGCATGCTTCTAAGCTGAGAAAATAGCAAGTGAGTGTAACTCTTCGCAAGTGAGTGTTCCCATCCCTGGTAATGGTAACTTCCTTCATTATCCCTTTCGGGACGGAGCGCAAAAAAGTGAAATTTCCATACAAATTGCTCAACTTTAGCTTTCCAGAACTCTTAGGTTTCCCAAAAAAAAAAGCAACAATTAGTTTTCCTCATTTGAAAGAACTACTCTTTATCTTACGATTTATAGCTTTGACTACCAAAATAAATCAGAAATAAAAAATATGCGACAGATAAAACTTTTTCATGTTTTACGGTTTTTGCCTACTTTTTGTTTACCTTGTTGTGGTAAATTTCACAGGCAACGTAAACAATAGTTTGTTTTCACACAAACAAGTATAAGTAATGGCTGAATTATTGAAACAGTTTACATCACATAAAACAAAGTATAAACAGATGAAAAAAATATACAATACTGTTACCGCTCAACAGCACAATTGTGCTGGTTCGTCACGAAAGGGTTATACAAAGCTACTGTTCTTGATATGGCTTTGATCACCGCTTACTTGATCTTGTTCGATTTTAATTGGTGTTTCTCGGTGATGATATTAAATTAAAATCGTAATTTGGTTTTACGTTTCAACCTACTTTTATTTTTTGGTCATCCTCAGAAAATTTCCGCCGCGCCTGCATTCTTTAGGGCGGCACACTTAATTCTGAATTTAGTGTGCCGCCCCAAAGAACGCAGGCGCGGCGGAAATTTTCTGAGGATGACCGAAAAATAAAAGTAGGTTGAAACGTAAAACCAAATTACGATTTTAATTTAATATCATCACCGAGAAACACCAATTAAAATCGAACAAGAAAGCTACTGTTTGTAATCTATCGTGTCCAGTAAGTCTTCTGGAAATTCCATACACAGTATCAGATTAGTCGGGATATTCTACGTCATCCAAACTATTCTTAAGTTCAGAGTTCAAAGTTTACGGGTGTAACGGTAGCTTCTTTCAATATGCAAAGCTACGATATGTAATCTATCATGTCCAGTAAGTCTTCAGAATGTTCAATGAACATTATCAGACCAGCTGGCTTCATCCAAATTATTATGATGTTCATCTATAGCAATGGAAGTTTCTGTTTTGCCTATATAGAGTTATGTTGTATAATCTATTATGCTTACTGGAGCTCATAGAATACAATCAGAGACTATGGCATCGGGATATTCAGAATCGTACACACTGTCCTGCAATATATAACTTTGAGTCTACAGTCATAATACTATACGTTACACAGCATTACCAATCGTAATGATTGTAGCCAAACACCGCACTCCTGCACACCGCCAAAGATGGCCCTGCGAAGCCCACGCTCGAACGCTTTGAGTGCTCGCATGTCCTTCTCGAGTCCAAGCCTCATACCCGTGTTTGAGAAACTACTATCATAGCCATGGTGTTTCAGAACTGGTCTCCAGAACACTCGAGCTCAATAAAATGCCTTGTATCCTTCAACTATTCAGTGAACATGATTGATTTTGTAGGGTTAATTTATGAAGCTGCGAAGAATATTTATACAAATGTTAACTGGAAGTTCTTAGCTGTTGGGAAGTTAAGTAATCCTGAAATATCTCAAAGGTATTTTGGAATCGCTCTGAGTTTTGCAGAAGTTCAAGGATCTGGGTGAGTTAGACTAGCTAACGTAACTTTCCATAGCACAAACAATTACTACAACGAATGCAGATTTCAAAAGAAAAAGTTTGTACAACCTTAAATATTTCAAAGGTATAGCACAATGCCCACTAGTCTTTGAAGAATATAAGCAAATATGTATTTCATTTCACATAATTCATTATGTATCATTATTAAATGTGGCAGGCCAAAATAGTAATTGGAGTTATGTACTCCATGAAAGATTGGATGACCTAAATTATCTCAAAACTATCATAGAGTAGCTTAAGAGTTAAAAGGTTCACGGATCATATTTGGTTGTGTAACGTTACTATCTTTAACGAAATCACCAGTGGTTGTTTTTATCAACAAAGCATCTTTACAGTAAGGAAGACCCATAATATCCCGAGAATATTCAACAACGCTTATTGTTCCTCGAACAACTTTGGTAAATACAGTTGATTATATAACACTACATCGAATGAGTGTAATCAGTTTCGTACCTTTTAATTCCTTCCTAATTAGGGCGAAATTAAAAGGTACGAAACTGATTACACTCATTCGAAGAGGGTATTCTGCTTAGAGGGTTCGAAAAGTCGGTACAAGAATATATAACACTACTTAAAGCACAATGGTTGACCTGAAGCTATAGTCTCTGGAGTAGTTTGGTTGTTAGTTTGGAATATCTCAAAAGTATCTAGGAATGACTCATGAAAATACCAGGGAGATTACAGGTTACAGTTGGATGTGTAATGTTACAGCTCATTGTGAAAACAACTACTGTTACTGTCAAGAGATAAACTTCCGGACAGTTTGGACGACCCTAAATGTCTCAAAGGTTTATATTAATATCTAGTAGACTTAAGGTTGGTCCAGTAACCACGATTGATTATGCAACGGTGCTCAGTATATCGGAAATGGCTACTGCTACGAGTGTAGACCTGAAGTTCTGAATTCTAAGGTAGTGTTGTAATGCTAATATTTATGCCGCAAACACATGCAATTATCCTTGTAGATCTAAAAAACTTCACCATAGGACAGTTTGGACGACCCTTAATGTCCTAAAAGATTATAATAAAATCTAGTACACCAAAACCTCCATTTAGGTAATGAGTCGGGACTGCCTAAATAGAATTTTTACCTAAATGGATTCATTACCTAAATGGATTCAGTCTATTACCTAAATGGAGTACAAGGTTGAAAATAAATTCAAGAAGGGAGATTGACTAGGAGATTTAAAGGGGGTCATGCGGAGTTTCAGAGGACTTTCAAGGGAATCTCAGGAAAGGAGGGGCTTTAGGGTCATTTTCGGGGGTTTTGGAGGGTCTCAGGTCAGGCTTGTCATTCAAATGACTAGAAGGGCACGAAACACGAAAAACCCTGAAAAATTCCGCCAGATTGAAAAATTGTTGAATGTCGGGTCAAAGTTGGGTCAATTTTTATCGTATGTTGGGCCATTGTTGGACCAACATCGAACAACTGTTGGGTCTATATTGGGTTTGCCGGCCAAAATGAAAACAGGTCAATGATAGGTTGATGTCGGGTTTGACGTCATCAATGATGACCAATGACAACCAAATTCCATTTAGGTAACGTTACCTAAATGGAGGGACCTAAATAGATTTTACCTAAATGGATCCTACCTAAATGGAGGTTTGAGCACCAAAACCTCCATTTAGGTAACGAGTCGGGACTGCCTAAATAGAATTTTTACCTAAATGGATTCATTACCTAAATGGATTCAGTTTATTACCTAAATGGAGTACAAGGTTGCAAAGAAGTTTAAGAAGGGAGAGTTACTAGGAGGTTTGAATGAGGTCATGTTAGGGTCACGTGGAGGGAGTTTCAGATGGCTTACAAGGAGTTTCAGAAGGGGAGAGGTTTCAGGGGCGTTCTCGGGGGTTTTGGAGGGTCTTAGATCAGAATTGTCATTTAAATGACTAGCTGGGCACGAAACACGAAAAACCCTGCAAAATTCCGCCAGACTGAAAAAATATTGAATGTCGGGTCAAAGTCGGGTCAATTTTTATCGTATGTAGGGCCATTGTTGGACCAACATCAAGCAACTGTTGGGTCTATTTTGGGTTTGGTGGCCAAAATAAAAATAGGTGAATGATAGGTTGATGTCGGGTTTGACGTCATCAATGCTGAAGCTGATATCAATTGAATGATGGAGGGATGCTTATCTCAATTTCAGCTGGAAATGACGCTGGATACTAACACTTTTCAACACAGCAAGGAAGGGGGGGGGGGGTTAAGGGGCATATCTCAACCCCCTCCTCTTCCCCCATATCCCCTTAACGCCACTCACTACTTCTTTCCCGTAAACAAACCTTATACCTAATCTTAAGTACTCCAACTGATCTGAACACAGTCAAATTCCATTTAGGTAACGTTACCTAAATGGAGGGACCTAAATAGATTTTACCTAAATAGATCCTACCTAAATGGAGGTTTGAGTGTAGAAATTCTGGAGGAATCTTTCGATATTTTCTTAGAAATTCCGAAGTTAATTCTTCTGAGCAATTATTAAGATTCTTGGCAGAATCTTTTGAAAAACTCCTGGAGAATCCTTCGGAAAATCTCATGGTGAAATCCTCAAGCAAATTTTCAGAAAATCTTAAGATGAACTTCAGGAATAATGATCACAGGAAATTCTGAAGTAACCCTTGAAGGGATTCTATGCAGGATTCTGGAGGAATTTCTAGTGGAGTCTTTGAAAATCCATGAAAGATTCCGTCAAAGAACTCTCGGAGAAATTTCTGGAAGATTTTTGGAGTCATTTATTGAAAAGTTTATGACCAAATCTGCTGACAAATTTTTGGAAGAATTTTATGACAAAGTCATTTGATAAACATAAATGGAGTTTTTGACGGAATCCTTAGAGAAATAAATAGAGGAATTTTAGAAAAAAATATTGCAAAAAATTCTGGTGAAAGTCTTGTATGAATCATCAGAGGAAGTTCAGGAGAAATTATAGCAAAATTTTTGAAGGAATTCTTGTTGAATCTAGGAGGAATATTCGACAAAATTCTTGAATCCAGGGAAAAATCGGAGGAATTAAAACAATCTCTCCTGGAAAATTGTAATAATCTGTACAATATTTCCAGTATCCCAAAATTTTTCTGCAAAACTGTTGAGCATTCTAAAAATTCTTCAGTTTCTATGCTGAAAAAAAAACAAAGGTTACACGTGCTTCGAAAACAATTAAAGTATAACAGTTTATAAATTACAGGGGAAAATCGAAGCTCGTCGTATTTGATAATATATAAATTAATAAAGTTCGATTATTTTGGGACTTCAAATCTCTCCGGAAATTCCTCCAGGAATTCCTCCGCAAATTCCTCCAGGAATTCCTCCGGAAATTCCTCCAGGAATTCCTCCGGAAATTCCTCCAGGAATTCCTCCGGAAATTCCTCCAGGAATTCCTCCGGAAATTCCTCCAGGAATTCCTCCGGAAATTCCTCCAGGAATTCCTCCGGAAATTCCTCCAGGAATTCCTCCGGAAATTCCTCCAGGAATTCCTCCGGAAATTCCTCCAGGAATTCCTCCGGAAATTCCTCCAGGAATTCCTCCGGAAATTCCTCCAGGAATTCCTCCGGAAATTCCTCCAGGAATTCCTCCGGAAATTCCTCCAGGAATTCCTCCGGAAATTCCTCCAGGAATTCCTCCGGAAATTCCTCCAGGAATTCCTCCGGAAATTCCTCCAGGAATTCCTCCGGAAATTCCTCCGGAAATTCCTCCAGGAATTCCTCCGGAAATTCCTCCAGGAATTCCTCCGGAAATTCCTCCAGGAATTCCTCCGGAAATTCCTCCAGGAATTCCTCCGGAAATTCCTCCAGGAATTCCTCCGGAAATTCCTCCAGGAATTCCTCCGGAAATTCCTCCAGGAATTCCTCCAGAAATTCCTCCAGGAATTCCTCCGGAAATTCCTCCAGGAATTCCTCCGGAAATTCCTCCAGGAATTCCTCCGGAAATTCCTCCAGGAATTCCTCCGGAAATTCCTCCAGGAATTCCTCCGGAAATTCCTCCAGGAATTCCTCCGGAAATTCCTCCAGGAATTCCTCCGGAAATTCCTCCAGGAATTCCTCCGGAAATTCCTCCAGGAATTCCTCCGGAAATTCCTCCAGGAATTCCTCCGGAAATTCCTCCAGGAATTCCTCCGGAAATTCCTCCAGGAATTCCTCCGGAAATTCCTCCAGGAATTCCTCCGGAAATTCCTCCAGGAATTCCTCCGGAAATTCCTCCAGGAATTCCTCCGGAAACTCCTCCAGGAATTCCTCCGGAAATTCCTCCAGGAATTCCTCCATGAATTCCTCCAAGAATTCCTCCAGGAATTCCTCCAGGAATTCCTCCAGGAATTCCTCTAGGAATTCCTCCAGGAATTCCTCCAGGAATTCCTCCAGGAATTCCTCCAGGAATTCCTCCCGGAATTCCTTCGGAAATTCCTCCAGGATTTGCTCTGGAAATTCCTCCAGGAATTCCTCCGGAAATACCTCCCGAAATTCCCGCGGAAATATCTCCCGGAATTTCTCCGGAAATTCCCCCCGGAATTCCTCCGCAAATTCCTTTAGGAATTCCTCCAGGAATTCCTCCGGAAAATCCTCCAGGATTTGCTCTGGAAATTCCTCCGGAAATTCCTCTGGAAATTCCTCCGAAAATTCCTTCAAGGAATTCCTGAAGAAATTCTTTAGGGGAAGACCTGTAGACATTCTTGAAGGAATTCCTGTTTGAATTTTGCTCCCCCGAGCATATATCTGAAAACCTGGTCCAAGGATGCATCCACTTGTTTTGTGTGAGTAAGCAAACAACTAGTAATAACCTTTGATTTTTTCTCTGGTTTTCTGTGGTCACAAGGCATGAACCGAACAGCATTGGAAGTTTTCGTAGGACTGTTAATTGAAATCTTTTGTTGCTTCTGTTGATGTGAGTAAAATGACTTGAAAACATAACATATAATAATTTGACATAGAAGCCAACATCATCATCATCATCATCCGGAAAACCTTCCTCGCTAAGAACCCGACTCGAAAACTGCAAAATTTCTCCGTAATTACTTACCGTGCGAGATAATTCAGTGCTACTCGCAAACTAGGGCCAACCATTTTGTGTGATAGGTAGTTAGGTAAGTACTTTGAGAATACTAGTCTGCACGCTAGCTAGCACCGCACCGAGGACCTAAAATTCCTTGGAAATAAAGTGGTACACCGACAGAAAAGTTTTAGTAAAGTTGATGTATTGACAAGTGTTTAATTTGATTCAAGTTAACTGATTATTCACAAGTTGAGTAGCTCATAATTGAGATCAATAAACGACTTTATTCCACGGATTACGGTAGGCTGCTTTTGTACAGGGCAACATAGTTCATTATTTTTGTCAATTGGATCTCAAGATGGCTTTTATAGATCAACAATACCTCTGCAATTCCACAATTGTTACAGAAAAGAAGATTTTATCCAGGAAAAAGCTAGTTATTTTTCATGTGCATGTCATATTTCATGTACCTGAACGCTGGAAAAAGAGCAACTTAAGTCGCCACCCTCCATCCTCCCAACATGTCAGTCGTGAACGTTACATGCGAAATGTTCGTTTTGTTTAATTAAAAAAGTTTCCTCCGTACCTACAGACTCTTTCTCTCCCACGCTTTCACATACACACACACGCTCACTGACAGAGGAATTATACCTTTCTAACAAGTTGACTGGCTGCTGCTGTTTTACCTCGACAAAGTCTCGAGGCAGGCAGGCGAAATTTTCGCTGACTGCCAACAGCAGTAGCAGCAGCAAGAGCAACGTTAAAGACTTTATAATCTCTCAGACAGTTTCAGTTTGCAGAACTACTTTAAAAGCAGTTTCGGTCCCGTTACACGAGCTGGCGGCATACCCCCATGTGGGTTCCTGGCACCTTCGAGTGCGCATAGTTGAGGGTGCACGACGTACACGCATTTTCCACCGACCAAGGAGACTTGTCTTGATTGTGGGTGGTACCTACGAAACAGTTGTTTGAAGTTTCAGCTCCCAGCAGGTAGAACACGGAACCGGAAGTGGACTTGGTAGGGTGAGGCGTACCGCATAAAACGGGGCTCTGTAAGCTATATATCAATCAACAGGAGGTCGATTTCTGTTGCATTGTGGGGCTTTTCAGACGGCTTGTTGGTAGGAAGTTGCTGCCGGAATGCAGCACTTCCGATGTTCGGGGCGGTAGGAGGTCGACTGTTCGATATGTGAAACTGTAATTGGAGGGAAAATTACAGCCGATTACAGCTGCCGGAAGTGTCCGTCAGGAATCATCACTGACGACCGGTTAATTGAGGTGGAAAATGAAAGAAGATTGATGCAAGCTGTGTAGCTTTGTACGCGTTAAATGTGAAAGTCTTTTTTAATAAGAACACAAAATTGTTAACATTGAATTGTATTTTTCACACAGTTTCAATACTTAAACATACAGGGGGTGACAAAAATGTTTGGGATAGGCAATTTTTTTTTTCTCTCACAAGAAAGTTGAAAACACTGTAACTTTTCATAGAGTGCATAAAAAAATCTCAAATTTTGAGTGTTTGATAACCTACTATATGTGCATCATTGGTACAATTTTGAGCTCGATTGGTTATTTTTTTGCAAAGCTAGAATCGTTATCGTAAAACACTATTTTTTAAGCAACTTATTTTTGAGCTGAAACAAAGGTACTTTTTGAACGTTGAAAAAAGTTATCATGGATTGAAACTTTTTGGATCTTTCTTTAAAAAAATGTATTTTTTTACATTAATGTCATTAAATTTTAGTATTTAGATGTTGATAAACGTTAAAAATTTCATTCAATTCGGTTCTCTGGTTTCCGAGATATGACAGTTCAAAAATTAGTTGTCTTAAAAATAGTGTTTCACCAGAACGATTCTAACTTCGCGAAAGATTAACCAATCGAGCTCAAATTTGTACCAATCATGCACATATAATAGGTGAACAAACATTCTAAATTTTAAAATTTTTGATGCACTATATGAAAAGTTACATCATGTTGAACATTTTTGTGAGAGAAAAAAAGTTGCATATCCCAAACATTTTGGCCATCCCTGTATGTACAGGCATAACTCGATAGCACGAACGATATTCCTGGAGGTATTCTGGAAGAAATTCCTGAAGAAATCCTGGAAGTCCCGAAAGTATTACAGAAGAAATTCTTGGAAACTCCTTAGAAATCTCTGAAAGAGACCCTGGAATCTCATAAGGAATCGCAGAAGAAACTCCTGGAAAAATCCTTAAGGAATCCCAGAAAGAATTCCTGGAGAAATCTCGATACCAACACCTAGAGGAATTTCGGAACTGAAAGAAACTTGAAACTTGAAGAAGTCCCTAAAGAAAGCGAGAAAGCGAAACAATTGAATTGGTACAGCCTATATGGCAATGCAAGCCGCAGTTGCTAAAGATTTTTCTAAGTTTTTAACGTTTTGTGACATTCTTATTTACGTTTCGGACTTCAAGAGATTTCATTCAGAATTTCTCAAGGAGTCCCTGGAATTCTCCAGGAATTTCATCCGGGATTCTGCGAATAGTTCATTTTAGGATGTCTCTGGATTTTTTTGGGCTTCCAGATGGTATTCCTGGAAATTCAAGTAACTTCACCCAGAATTTCTCTAGGAGCTCATTCGGAAATGGTATCAGAAATTCTTACCGAGATTTCTTCAAAAACTTCTGCAACAATCCGTAAGGATTTATTCCTGGAATTTCATACGAAATTCTTCCCGGAGTATCTCCTGAGAATTTTTCAGGAATTGCTTCTGAAACATACTGAAAAAACTTGTAATTAGGCGGCACGAAATCCTGCTAATTGAAAAATTGAGAGATGAAAATTGTGAAAAAATCGCGTTCTGGTGCGATTCGAACCCACGACTCCGTATTTGATAGACTGGCGCTTGAACCAACTAAGCCACAGTATAGGTAATGATTCTACGGAACAGAAAGCCAAACTGGCTCCGAAGCCGCACCGTGAACACTCCTATTTTACAAACTCGTCTCTCTTTCGGCTTAGATGTCAATCCACAACACTCTTCTGTTTGTGCCCAATAACTACAAGTGAGAGCGAATTACTTTTATGAAGCCGAGACTTACTCTCGTACTCCACATACCAAGCCACCGTGCAGTTTGTTTTGCTGGTGTCTAATTAGTATGCGTCAAGAGCTCGGCACGGTCGGACGCTCAGAAGACTTCTGAAACCCTTCCAAAAATCCTACAAGAACTTCATTCAGTGTTCTTCTAAATGCTTCTCCGAGGTCCCTCCAGGAACTTCTACCGTTTTTTTTTCCGGGAGCTGCTTCTGATTAAAGTATTCATTCTGAGATTCCTGGAATAATTGAACCAGATAATCTTTCTGGGATTTTTCCAGGATTCTTTCGGAACTTCCTTCCGGGATTCCTCCGGGAATTTCTTCTGGGGAATTACTTTTCAGGAACTTCTTCCGGTATTCCTTTTATAGCTTCTTCTAGGAATTCTTTCAGAAACTGATTCCCGGATATCTTCGAGAACTCTTTCCAGGAATCATCTAGGGAATCTCTTTTAGTTTCTACCAAAAGCTCCGTCAGACCCTTCTAGAATTCCTACAGATGTTTGTAATGGAAATCTTCCTGGAGTTTATTATGAACTTTTTGGAGTATTTTGTTAATAGAATTCCTCATATAGTTCCTGTAGGATTTCCTTGAATAAACACAGGAAAAAGCGACTTAGTTATAGCTCCCTGATGAATCCCATAAATCCTAGAGGGATTCTAGAATAAGTTTGTGGAGAAACCACGGTGTAGTGGAATTTTCCATAACATCTTTTACTTAGTGACAAATTATAATTTCCCACGAGAAATTATAATTTGCGCTTACCTAAGCACCAACGTGCCAACATTTCGTAACCTTGTTGGCAAGTATCATTTTGCATCCGTTGCGCGGTCCAAATTGACCACGCAGCAGTTATTTGCCCGCGCGTGTATTCATGCTTTATTCTAATCTAAAAGTTTGAATGTAAAGTCAAAAGAGAAATAAATTCATTCTACGTACAACCAGCAAGTGAGTAACTTCATCACTCTCCAACGTATCCACGTCCTTATACTACATGGCTGACCGCGCCAAGCGGCCGAACAAGCCAAGCCTTCTCCAAACTAAGTGTCTTAGAGTGTGAGCTGATGAGAGATTATGGCTAACGACGGCTGCGGTGTTCGTCCAATGCAGCGAGGTGTTTTTTTTTTTCTCGCAGTGCAGTGAAACAAACTCTGTGGCAGTAATTTTAAGGGTTTGTGCATCTAATCATGGACTCTGAAGAAGAGACCCTAACCATAGAGAAGAGACACAGGTTCACATTTCAGTATGTTTTTTATGTTACGTTCGCGAGGTTAACCATTAAAATAACCTCCCAATTTGGTGTGAAAGTGAGACTGTGTACTTACTGAGTAAAGAACTGAGAGAAGCTAAGAAACGATTCATGGTACCAGAGAAACTGTGTGTGTCAGCGAAGAAATACACGGCAATAACAATGCAGAAAACAGCTCGCCCAGTCCCGGGGGATCCGGAGAGTTGTGGTGGATCGAGCCGATGTTCATAGAAGTGCAGCAAGAGTATCCCGGTGAATTGGTCCAAACCGGTGAGTGTTTTTTATTACAACGTTATTGTCTGCGTGGGAGACGGATTTCAGCCTGGCACCTGAGCTGCATGGCTGCAACGTTATTATGCGCGAGGGAAACAAAGTGAACACAGAAAAACTCCAGGTTGGCATCTCTTCCGGTTCCTTCCTTGAGTCATCCCGTCATCAATCATCATAATGGTTCTTATTGCAAGTGTTGGGCTACAAATCGGAAATAAGGCATTAAAGTATGTTAAAGAAAACTGGTGAGTGTTTTTCAAATTCTTATTGTTTTTTATTAAATATGTGCTAGACAAAATCTGATTTTAATCACTATTATAAATTTAGTAGGTTTGAAATTTAGCTGACAACTAAGGATATATGAAAAAAATAATATTTGTTGTGTAAATGGAAATAGACGAAATTAAATTCAAAGTTGATAAAAATATTTCAGTCCTTAATTCCATCCTAGTGAATTTCAACAAGGCTCCAAATAGGACCTATAATAAACAATTCCTAATAGAAAAAAAGAAGAAATCAGCTGAAATTTGTAATTCAATCACTAATTTGCTACAACAAAATGAACAAAAATTCTCATCTACTGAACTGTCATATTATGTCAAAAGTGCAAGACAAAAATACAACAACATTACTGAAATTTTATTTTAGGAATATCGAGAAAAATTTAGTACATTCAGCCATCAAAATAAAACTAAAATATTAATTATTGGTGAAAATTATTTATACACACGTTTCAAACAGCAACAATAAGTCGAAGTATACAGATTCCATAAAAATGTATCTACAGTTGGCTAAAACTATTTTTGTTTTGCTTTCGGTTTTATATTTGCTACGGGATTTAAAATCCTCTTACACCCTCTCTATTCAAAGTAAACTATTCTTACTTCTCTCCCGTAGTCAAGGTAAATACTCCAAGGTAAATACTCAAGGTAAATACTCCAGACCAAAGGAAAGCCCTCATGAGTAGTTTCACAATTGCTTTTTATGTTCTGTGCTGTTTTTTTTTGTTGATTTAGCAAGGTTTAAAAAAGCGTGATAAAAACGAAACGAAAACCGTGATAAAATTGAGCGTGAATTTGGCGAATAGAGAATAAAATGAGTAGTGATAAAGTCGAAAAACCACTGCATGAGGCAATTATACCATTAATACAAATTAAAATGTATATAATTTATTCTTAGCCCAAATAGTAGAAGTTATTGCAAAAAAAAAAAGAAGAAAAAAAAACAATTTATAAACGTATTTTATATCTTTAAAAAAAAAATCTGAATTATTCGCCGATCTATAATGGATATTTAATAATTCAATGCGTTTCATGAATTCAATTCAACAAAACAAATATGAATGTATTTTGGCAGCTGAGTTGGTAGCAGTTTAACATTGTTTTTACTATATCAGAAAAGAAAACTGCTTAAAAAACCTGTCGAAGTTATAGTGTTTATTTTTGCATCAATGACTTTATTTTCATTATAATAAACTATTTTCATTTATAGCAAAGCTTAATTTTTTTTTCATTATTTTATGGATTAGAAACAAAATTATGTTTTACTTTATTAATACGCATTTTTTTTTAAATAATTTCCACTATTAAAAAAATTAAAATTCTAACAGTGAGTATATGAAGTATTCGATCTTCCTCTATAAAACGTGTGTTTCCGATCGATGCCACTGAGCTTTTATCGACTTTCCTTGGTAGATATAGAAAAAAAAATCGAGAACTACCTGTGCCACTCTTCAACCGTCAACTCCAAGAAACCGCTTTTACGTCCAGAGAGTAGGGCAATCAGTTCTTCAGTTTTTTTTCTCTATTGTTCTGTAACCAGATAATATTTCTGATTTCTGATGCTCAATGCTAGCTATTTAATATATTGAATGAAACAGCTTACTGATATTTGTTTCCATCTTACGATTTTAATTTCACGGATATTTAGCATATCTACCTAATTGAATAATGAGATATATGCGTAAAGCCTCGTAAAACCATCTTCCATTTTGTTTTTGAGTTTAAATTTTGAGAATCAAAATGGCAATTTAGTTTTTTTTTTCATTTTATTTTTAGAAATATTTATGTTTTATATTAAAAAACAACTTTATTGGAAGCAATCACAACTTGTTTTTTATTAGAACAAAAACTATTATTGTTTTGACTAGTTCCCAATTATCTACGTGTAGCTCTGATTTGTCTGTTTCTTTGTAAACATTTTTTCACTTACTTTTGGCTTAGCTGTAATAGCGATGGCTTTTATACTTCTTTGTTTCATCAATATAGCTATTTCCTCATTTTTCCTTACTATGCTCTTCGAACTTGAAGTGTATTCACCTCCATGATTTGGTTACTTCAACATTCGTATAAGATATTCTTATTTGGTTAGATACCAAACACTACCGTTACAAAAAAAAATGATGTTATGCTCTAAAAACGAAGCTAATGCTTCGAAAAATGAATCGCAAAGGAATGTAGAGAATATTAAATATCGTAGCCATACTATAATTGGTAATTCATCTCACAAAAACACAATATGCAAACTAAACTACAAACGAAAATAAATACATTAAATATCATGCAAATTGGAACCCTGACTAAAGTTTAAAATGAACCTCTGGAATGTTCGATACTAATTTGTAAAGCCCCAAATGTTAATATACCGATACAGAAGCCTGATCAACTTCTGTTACCGAGAATATTAATAATTGATTGATTTGTCTTTATTAGAGAGACTTTCAGCCCTTGGCTGGTTCGTCTCTCGAATAGAATATTAATAATTGGAAGCTCAAAAAAAAAAAAAAAAAAATGCATTTCAAAATCATTCATCAAATACTTTCTTATAACGAATTCCATTTGCAAAATATTTTAATAAAGGAAAAGCTTCTCCAAGATAAGTTAGCAATTTGCTAATAATAATTTTATCGTTTTATGTTTAACTCTTTACATCAAGCACTGTGAAAAAAAAAAAAAAAAAAAAAAAAAAAAAAAAAAAAAAAAAAAAAAAAAAAAAAAAAAAAAAAAAAAAAACAAACAATAACAATGGAAGCCGTTTACCCTTTGAGTGAAATGGATTTCGGTAAACCTATAACATATTTATTTATTTATTGATTTATAGCACAACTACTGGAAGAATAGGCTTAAAATCTCCAGTATGTTGTCGAAAAAAGGGAAACATTGCTTAGAGGCATTTTTCTCAAAACTATCTTGCTAAGCGAAAAGGCTTAAAATTCTTAGCAAGGTATAGGAAATAGATAAAATATATAAACAATCCTGGGTGGTAAACTAATGAATCTAGAAAGGGTTTGCAGGCCTGCACCCATAAATAAATGAATATGCAAAAACAATATAAAACGTACACCCAGATGCCCGGATGCATTGATCACCGGATGCCCAGTTGATACATAATGAATGAAAGCGACCAGACTCTAGCGTCTGTGTACGTAAAAATAATAATCCTGGATGCCTGACGATATAAGTCAGAAGGACGTCATAGAATAAGGTAATGCAAGTAAAATAAAATTAAATCCATTTCAGTGCAGTTACATCGAAAATGTAAACAAAAGTTTCTTTCCAATTCTTGATAATTGCAGTAGTTGAACGGTGTATTGTTCTATCTGTTCGTAGTTGTTGTCGTAGCGTACAAGCACACCAGTCGCCAGCTGTACGAACAGGTTGAAGAGAATGGCCAAGCTCTTCGTGCCGCTGTCGAGTTCTTCCCGTCCGCCGGTACCATGCTGCATCAAATGCTTGATCAGCGTATCGCTGTTCAACAAACTTTTCTCACAGCACTGAATCGGATTGAAAAATCGCAAAATATCCCTGAGTGAATGGATTTCTCCAAACACCAGCGATTGCGGGCTCGAAACCTGTTGCTTCGAACAGGTGGATTCGATCGCTTGCAATAGGCGTCCGATCTCAGGCACCACCCCCTGGTAGATCCAGTTGACCCGCTGGAGGTAATCCTCGGTTATCTCGTTCAACCGAGCCGCGAACAGTTGTAGGTGGAAATGGGACATCTCTCTTCCTGGGCACCTGTGGTTCGATAACAAGTACTACAACAGCACTAACTGCACTATAATCAAAGCAAGCCAAGTGTAGCCTAAAATGACCACGTTCTGCAAGCGCCAACTGCACTGGAGACCGAACTAAACCTAGTGTATGCGTATTCTTAATCTCGTGTCCCCATATTCATGTTATTTTAAAAACATACTGTTCATGCTTCATTGTATGTTATGACTACATATTCAATATAAATATATTATTAACATTCTTCCGTAATACAAAGGTTATTCAATTACAGTGGTTCAGTTAAAATAAAAACAAAGTGATTGAATTGTTTTATAACACTTTCTTTCAGATTAATGCTAAAAAAAAAATAATAATAAAAAAACTTAAGTTCAGTTTGAAAGTTTTCTATAAACAATAGCTTGAAAAGTTTAGGAAATTATGAAAACAAAAACTAAAAGATCTATACAACTCAATTCAGACATTGAACCCACAGTTCTAAACATTGGTGATACAGTTTATCCTAAGCTCGAAAACAGGCAAAAACTAGATCCAGTATATTCAGGACCTTTCGAAATTAAAGAACTAACAAATTGTAACGCAGTAATTTTGAATCAAAATAATCAGCAGATACTTGAAGTTCATAGAACACGTCTAACAAAGTTGAAACCTTTATAAATATATAGAACTTAAATTCAAAAATTATAAACATTATTCAAAAACAGAAGAACACTTTTCCTTCTACTAAGGGGGGAAGGGTGTCCAAAAGAAGAAAAAAAAACACAAAAACAAATTGTAAAATGAAAACATTGCACACAAACAAAATTTGTAAAGGTAAGAACAAAGCATACGCGAAGAATGACTTATTGTATGTCGTCATTCTCTTTAAGGGGAAAGGTGTAGTGGAATTTTCCATAACATCTTTTACTTAGTGACAAATTATAATTTCCCACGAGAAATTATAATTTGCGCTTACCTAAGCACCAACGTGCCAACATTTCGTAACCTTGTTGGCAAGTATCATTTTGCATCCGTTGCGCGGTCCAAATTGACCACGCAGCAGTTATTTGCCCGCGCGTGTATTCATGCTTTATTCTAATCTAAAAGTTTGAATGTAAAGTCAAAAGAGAAATAAATTCATTCTACGTACAACCAGCAAGTGAGTAACTTCATCACTCTCCAACGTATCCACGTCCTTATACTACAACGGAGAATACCTGGAAGAGTCACAGGAAAAATTACTAAGGTAATCCAAGAAGGAGTAATGCTGAAGGAATCTCGGAATTAATTTCTACCGAAATCCAGGAATCTCTGGAAAAATCTCGGGGATCTTGTAACGAATAAAAGATTTGCGGAACACTACAAATGCATTGTGCTCCCGACGAGTACCACAATACTGACAACAATTAACAGAACCCTACAAATGCGCAGTTTAGTTTCCGTATCGAGCTCCGCGTTTGGGCACTTAGATACGAAAACTAAAATGGAACATTACAAATGCACAAAATACAAACGTGCAACACATAACTAAATTGTGCCCAGTTATCTAAATAGATAAAGAAATCCCGTCCCAGGATGACCAGGTTTCATAATTGTTCTGGGTCCATCAGTCATCCTAGAATTGTATTTGGTTTGGTAGTTCGCCTTTTGGTTCGCAGTATCTGTTGCTGCATTCATAGCTTGTTTTGGTCTAGGAATTCTAATCCTAAGGGGGCACCTTGATTTGGGCAACAACACAAGACCGTCTATAATTTGATGTCCGTGTTAGGGGACGGCTTGCGTGTTTTGGATTGCTCCTGAAATGTTTGAAGCGCTACAAATGCACATTAAATTTCAGGGATAGATGTACAAACCTTAGTATAACATACAAAATAAACTAACAAAAAGTTCACAACAATTTACAAACGTTACACATTCCATGCAACAATCGAAAAATTTTCCAAAAATTGGAGAATGCAATTCATGGAAAATTCTTAAATCTACTTTACAACGTATCAACTATATTACAAATGTAACAAACTTCCTGGAACAATCCTGACAAGAGCTTTTGACGGAACTCCAGACGGAACCTCTTAAGGAATATCAGAAAAAAAAAAAAACTCCTGGAAAACCCCAGAGGGAACTTCTGAAGGAATCCTAAATAAACTTCCAGAAGTATCTCATTAAGAGCTTACAGAATCCCAGAAGAAAGATCTGGAACAAATTTGTGGACAAATCACGAGGGGAGTCCCGTATAGAAGTCTTGTGGAATCCCAGAAGGAACTTCATGAGATGAACCACCATGCCACCATCAAGTTATAAAACAGTAAACGCACGCATACCCCCTTTTTGAATTAAATCCAACCACTGATAAGCTGGCGATTTTTTTTTTGAAATCCGAGAGCTGACGATTTTTTAAAGCACGAATCGTAAATTACAAAGCCACGAAACGTCAAAAACTTAGAACATTTTCCTTAGCAATTGCGGCTTGCAGTGCTCTACGGTACACAAAGTTGTTTAAATTTCCAAACTCATGGAAAAATTTCAAATATTTTATACGTATCGCAAAAAAAAAAAAACGTTAATAGTTGGAAAGCGAAAACAAAATAACAAATAAGTGAACTGAAATCAATGGTTTGGATAAGTAACTTGATGGGTTTGATTTATGTTCTGGAGATCATTCTTCGCCGAGAAACTTAGTTTTTTTATTATCATGCAAAATTGAACCATCATGTGCTTTTTTATTTTATTACACTTTTTTTGTTCAATCCACTTACTCAAAAACCCTAATTAATCCACCTAGCGATGATGGCGCCTTTCTCGTGCCTCATTTCGCTTATCTGGAATTTGATGTTTGAGTCTCATACCTGAGAAAAAGCCACTATGTTAAATTTGAGCACCCACTTTGGATTTTAGACCGCCGTCTTGGATATTCTGGTCGCCATTTTTGGACTCCAGACTTTTTCTCCATACCAGATGTATCCATATTGCATGCAGAGATGCAAGATGACTTTCTGTATCACTCATTCAAACATCTGTATCCCATACAAAATTTGGGTGAGAAATCTGTATCCCATACAAATGGAAAATCTGTATTGCAAACGCTGTCTGTACCGATGCTCAAAAATCGGTATAATGCAGATAAATCTGTATATATGGCATCCCTGATTGTATGGTTTTAGAGTCAAAACCACCATTAAACAGTCGCCATCTTAAATGTTGAGACGCCATCTCAGATATTCTGGTCTCCATTTTGAAACTCCGGTCATCTTCCCCATATTAAATATACCAAAATTTCATGATTTACATCAAATTCTATTAAATAGCCGCCATCCAAAATTTGGAGCCGCTTCTCTTGGATTTTAGGCCTCCATCTTGGATTCTAGGCCACCATCTTCGATATTATAGTCGCCATTTTGGGAGTCCAGACATCTTCCCTATGCTAAACATACCCATATTGCGTAGTTCTAATGCCCAAACTCCATTGAACAGTCGTCAACTTGAATTTGTAGCCGTCATCTTGGAAATTCTGGTCGCCATTTTTGAACTCCGGACATCTCCTCCATACCAAATATACCCATATAACATGGTTTTGAGGGCCTAAAACTTCATTAAACAGCCGTTATATTGAATTTAGAGCCGCCATCTTGGATATTCTGGTCGTCATTTTTGGACTCCGGACTTCTTCTTCCAGACCCTAAAACTGCATTAAACAGTCGCCATCTTGAATTTGGAGCCGCCATCTTTGATTTTTGCCCTCCATCTTGGATAATCTGGGTGCCACTTTTGGGCTTCGGACTTCTTCTCCATACCGCATGGTTTTATTGGTTCATATTGCATGGTTTTAGGGCCTAAAGCTCCATTAAACACCCGTCATCTTGAATTTGGAGCTGTCATCTTGGATTTTAGGCCACTATCTTGAATATTGGGCCGACATCGTGGAATTTCTGGTGTCAAGTGTGTGTTTCCGCACAAAATTCGTCAACCATGCTAAAAGTTACAAAAATCGCCGCAGTTTGATTTGTCCCATGCCGGGGTCAGTTTTACATATGCAGCCATTCCATAGAAAAACGATATAGTACATCTCCGATTGTCGTGAAACTTGGTGGGCTTGTAGTTCTTCGGAAATAATTAGACCCGTATTATTTTATTTCGTCATTAGGGTGACCAATTTTCATATCGGGTGGTCCAAAAAAAACAAGGTTTTTCAAAACTAAAAATTTTCAAAAAATTGTAACTTTTTAACCATTTGACCGATTTCAAACTTCTTTTTTTGTTTGAAAGCTATTGAATTGAAGTTTTCAGGAAAAATACGTTAAAGGGGCTAAAATGTAAAGAGTACTATAAAATGTGCAAAATTCAGGAAATTTGGCGTAACATATCAAAAAATCAGAAATGTATGTTGTTTTGTTTTTGAGATATGATTTTTTAAATATAGAGAGTCATATATTTTAGTACTAGCTACTCTGAAATTGCTTGAAATTTCAAATTCTCATAAAACTATGCATAGTATTACTTTTTAAAGTGATTCCTGGTGGTTTTGGTATCCATAATATTATAAGGAATCAAAATATAATTAAATTTAAAAAAAGTGTCATGTATGGGAAAATTTGACCTTTTATTTTCAATAAATCATATCTCAAAAACTAAAAAACATACATCTCTGATTTTTTGATATGTTACGCCGAATTTCCTGAATTTTCTGATAAAAATATAAAACCAGGGTACCTCTTTGGTCCCGAGAACATGAAAATTTGAAAAAACTAATATATTTGCATATTTTATAGTACTCTTTACATGTTAGCCCCTTTAACGTAATTTTTTTGAAAACTACAATTCAATAGCTTTCAAACAAAAAAAGAAATTTAAAATCGGTCAACTGGTTTAAAAGTTACGGTTTTTTGAATTTTTTTAGTTTTGAAAAATCTTAATTTTTTGGACCACCCTATATGAAAATTGGTCACCCTTATGACGAAATAAAAAAAATACGGGTCTAAATATTTCCGAAGAACTACAAGCCCACCAAGTTTCACGACAATCGGAGATGCACTATATCGTTTTTCTATGGAATGGCTGATGTATATGCGGCCAGTCCGGATCACTAAAATCGTCATAACTCCGGAACAACTTGACCGATCTGCACCATTTTCAATAGCAAATAATGCGGTAAAATTCCGGTTCGATTCGAGCTATAATCCGTAAAATCGGTCGGTGCCTTGAAAATGAATGAACTTTTTTTGCGCAAAGACATACACACATACAGACATCATCTCTATTCGTCGAACTGAGTTGATCGGTATATGACACTTGACTTTCCGAGCCTTCTATCGAAAAATCGTTTTTTGATTTTTCCGATTTTGGAACTTGTACACTTTGATGTACAAGAAAGGCAAAAATAAAGACGAAAAGAGGAATAATGAAAAACCCATATTGAACTCCTGGACCAGATTTCCAGTGTCGATTTCGGCACAAAATTCGTCACCCTTGCTGAACGGTACTAAAATCGCCACAGTGGCATGTGTCGCATGATAGGGCTTGGTTCAGTTTCATATGTGACCATTACAAACGGTGATGGTCCGGATCACTTAAATGGCCATAACTCCGGAACGCCTTGAGCAATCCGGATCATTTTCAATAGCACACAATGGGGTAAAACTCCGGTTCGATTCGTGCTAAAATTCGAAAAATCGGCCAATGGGAAGTACCTTAAAAGTGAGTGAACTTTTTTTTGCGCACAAACATACATACACACATACACACATACAGGCATCAAGTCGATTGGTATGTGTGACTTGACCCTCCGAGCCTTTTATCGAAAATTCTTTTTTTAGTTTACGAGAAAGGCAAAAAGGTGGAACAGGCCGGGCTAGTTATATCACCGAAACCTTCTGCTAACAATATCACAAGCGGTTGCCATTAGCCTACCTGGCCCGTCTTTTCTTCGAAAACAACGCAATCAAGTGCGGCAAAAGTTCCAGCAGAAACAAAAATTTACTCCACCAACCAAGCACTTGCTTAGACAGTCCGCACTCACAATAACAAACCCAATCGAAAAGAACATCGCGCAGGAAAACTTTAAACTTTTCCAACCAACACTGCAGCAGTGTCCCGTTTTACTTGTTCCTCGAAGAATGGAAAAGCAACTCGACCCGGCCCCTAGTTCCATTCAAATCCAACTACTGGAAAGTGCCCGATAAAGTTTTCAGTTCCGGTGACAAACTTCTCCTCATCCGGGGTTCTGTTCCGCCGTACACACGGAATCCATCGTACCCTCGCCTCATGGTTGATGGTTCTGCCCCGGCCCGGTACGGTGGTTAACCGATTCTATGCCTCCGAGCGCCATTCGCAAAACACACGATCTCGCACTCTTGCACGTTGTCCCATTTTACTGTTCCGCTCGCTCTCACCAAACCGACAAAGGGCCTACTGTTGAACCGAAGTAATTCGAAGTGGCTAGGGGAACCAGCGGAAAAGAATCCCCATCGGTTCGGTGGACGAGGCAAAAACTTGGATAAAAAGTTGTGATTGAATATGAACATGCGGCATCGAGCAACGTCTTCAACGTCATCGTCTTCGCCGTCGTCAAGTAAGCAGCAAGGAAGCATCTCGCTGGAGCAAGTTAGGAACTAGCAGCGCCTTTTGGGTTTCTCCGGTCGGGTGTTCATCATGCATGGTAGGAAGGAAATCAACTGACTGGACCCGGACCCGGAGATGTGGTTTGAGGTAGGCAACTGCAACTGCAGCTGCCGCTGCTGCAGATAGTCTACACGATAGTGCTAGTGCATTCTTGAAAACTTGCACTTTTTTCTGGTTCTTCCTCGATGGAAGGAGCTTTTGCTCAGTGCAGTGACGAGTCAGTTTTGGTTAGCGATAAAAGCGGGTGAATTTATATTCATGACACGACTGTCAAAATTTTATGGGTAAATAAAATAAATTCGTGAATGCGCCGGTTTTCCATTCTTTTCGGGCGTTGGGGTGGCAAGTTATCTGGTTATCAGTTTTTTTTTACGAACAATGTGTCAGTGATGGAGGATGAATGTTTCTGCATTTTTAACGAATGTTTTTAAAGCATTGAGTAGAAACATATATAACATTCCTAGTAAGGATTTCAACTATTTATTCTGAGCTTCAGTCCTGAGCTCCCATGCACAATGGGTTCAGAGCCGTATTTACGAAGACAAAAATGTTTGTGCCTAAACATTAAGTTTTAGATACATGCTGTCTTTGAAAAAGTTTCTTCATATTTTTCGACCTTTTTTCTCATCGTTGTGAAATAAGGGTGGTCCCTCTAGTTTAGCGGATCCAAACATCTGCTTTTTAATAGTTTTATGTACGCTTACAAAATGTTCTACGAAGTTGTAAAAGAACTTGTTTGGAGCAAGTTTGCTGAAGAAACCATTATTCTATCTCTTATGGTTCTTAACTTATAATTTTTTGAAAGAATCATGTTGAGGTGATCTATGAAATTTAGTTTTCTTGCAATAACATTGAATCCATTCATTTCTCGTGAAAACTTTGTTTCGAGCACTTTTAGAACTATCAATGACGCATATTTTTTCCAAAGAGCTCAATGTTGCATCTCTCACAGTTGTTTAATTGTATTGTATTTCTTCATCTGACCTCTGGAGTCTTAATGAAGTGTGGTTGGGAAAAGCCTTTTTAGGCATAAAACCCACATCTTAACATATTACACATTAAAAATACAAAATTAAAACTAAGAACTAATACTCACATTTTAAAAATAACAAATCTAAGTTTTACAAAATACGTTAACGGAAATCAAAATCATCAAAAACATTATTAAAATTCACTACCATATACCTAAGAGGATCATGTTGTCCATATCGGCTATTGCGAGAATCCAAATGGAGAAAGTTGCGTCGTCGTAATGGCCGTTCAGGAACGTAAATACGAAGTTCAGAGAGTAAAGCTGGAGCATCAATCTCGCCATTCAATAGCTTCCCAATAAAGCTGGATTGCATAGACGATCTCCTTTTCTCCAAAGTATCCAACCCCAATAGCATGCACCGATGCTCATACGGAGGAAGATGCACAGCGTCCCGCCAGGGTAGGCCCCGAAGAGCTAATCTCACGAATTTCCGTTGTACAGCTTCAAAACGATCTATCCAATTCCGGTTATACGGGCACCAAACAACTGCTGCCGTTTCCAAAATAGAGCGAACTAAAGCGCTGTACAGAGACTTTAGACACAAAGGATCTCGAAATCCATCAGCAATTTTAAAAATGAAGCCCAGCTGTTTGTTTGCTCTAGTAAGTACATCATCATAGTGCGGCCTGAACGTCATCTCTGTATCCAGTATCACTCCAAGATCCTTAATCTCGCTCTTCCGCTCCAACTTTTCACCTTGCAAAGAGTATTCAAAGAGGATAGGATTCCGTTTTCGGCAAAAAGAAATTGCATTGCATTTTCCCACGCAGAGTTCCAATCCATTTCGCCTGCTCCAGCATTCAAAAGAGTTTAACGTTGCCTGAAGTGCCAAGCAATCTTCAATACTGGTGACCACGATGAAAAACTTCACGTCATCGGCAGAGAACACTCTTTCACCGCGGGGTAGTACAAACGCTACGTCGTTGATAAACAGCGAAAAAAAAAGTGGTCCAAGATTGCTTCCCTGTGGCACTCCAGAGGGAATAGGAATTGAATCCGATTGGGTCGAACCAATGCGCACTTTCATAGATCGACCAGATAAATACGAGTCGAACCATCTAACGAAGCCTGCGGATACTCCCAATTTAGCAAGCTTATTGAGGAGAATCCTATGATTCACACGATCAAACGCTGATTTGAAATCCGTGTATATCACGTCCACTTGCTTTCCAGCATCCATCGACCGAATGCATAGTGACGTAAACTCGACGAGATTGGTAGACACTGATTGCTTAGGGAAAAATCCATGTTGAGCCGTGGATATGTAGTTCTTGCAGCATTCAAACAGTACGTTTTTCACAATAATCTCAAATATTTTCGAGCAGGCAGCTAATGATGTTATCCCTCTGTAGTTAGCTATGTCACGCTTGTCGCCTTTCTTAAACACAGGTGAAAGAAAAGAGTTTTTCCAACTGGTAGGAAAGGTACCTTGTTGCAGCGAGTGATTGAACAGCTTCGTCAATGGCATTAAAAATGCAGCGGAACACCTTTTCAGCAAAGATGACGGAGTGCCATCAGGTCCAGGTGACGTAGAATACTTCAGCTTCCGAATTGCATTAAGAACGTGTTCTTCAGAGACATCGAAAATACCAAAATCGATTACATCCGATGGAGTATCACGGATGGCCTCAGCGATTAGTGTAGGCGTGACATCGGCGCTCGAGAATGCAGACTTGAAGTGTTGCGCAAAAAGGTTACACTTTCCAGAAGCAGTATCTACCGAAGATTCTCCAAAGTGCATAGCCGTCGGTAGTCCATCTTCCTTGCGCTTAGACTTTACAAAAGACCAAAAGCGTTTTGGGTGTAGTCGAAGATTCCTCTGAACTCGGTCAACATATCGAGCGTATGAAAGTCGATTGTAGCTAGTGTATTTGTTGCTAGCAAACATGAAACAACGTTTCAGCTGTGGAGAACGATTCCGTCGGTATTTTCGAAGTGCTGACCTTCTTCGGCATTTCAGTTTACGGAGGTATCGGTTTGTCCAGGGTGGTTTTAACGGAGGACGCTTGGAAGGGACACGATGCTCAATAATGCGTCGAATTTCACTGCTGAACGATTCAACCATGTCATCCAAATTAAGATCTGAGTCCAAAAATTGACAATTAATTGAAAAAATGTCATTGGTGAGCACTTCATAATCAGCACGACGGAAATCGAAAAGCGCGCCTTCTGGAGCCTGCTCGTATTTTACCGGTAGAGACATCACAATATCGATTTCTATTGCGGGGTGAGCGGTATCGACTACAACGAGCGCTTCCACTGCTTCGGAAAGATGACAGGCTGGTAGTGACAAATCATTCACCAGAACCAGATCAAGAATACCGTTATTGGCGTTTTTGACCGAATTAATTTGCTTTAATTACCGAAACCGAATTAATTAATTAATTAATAAGCCATCGTATAGTATACTACCGGGACCTGTGAGATTTGAACCTCTAGTATCAAGTTTAAGGCCACCATCCTCAGAAGGTAGCCAAAGCATCTCCGAATGGTTGTAGTCACCAAAAAGTAGGGCATAATCGTGTTGGCTTAAACCGGACATAATAGAGTCGATGGATTCCAAGTGCTGCTGAATGAGGAACAGGTCATTTTTGTAATCCGGGGGTAGATAAAGTACTCCAACGCTGACATCAAACCCATCAAGATGAACCTTCACCCAGAGTTGAAGAGTTGAGAGTTAAAAAGATATAGGCATTTTTCTTCGAAAAATATGTTTTTTTTTTTCAAATGTCATATCCCAAAAAGGAGCAAATGAATTGTTGATCGCCTTATTGCATTGAAAAAATCGTACTCTGTTCTATTGAAGGTGAAAAATTTGTGAGTACCTTTTTTGTTTAAAGCTTTTTATTAAATTTAAAAAAATACGTTTTTTTATAGAAAACCCGCTGTAACTTTTTAAATCAAGGAGATACAAACTTGGCGTCTTCGACAATATTGTGAGTTTTTGGATGCCCTAAAAGTGCTCACAACAAAATATAGCGAAAAAATTAAAGCATAAAATTATATTGAATAAAAACGGATTTTTATATGGAAAACAAAACTATTCAAGCAAATTTAACTCGTCTTTGTTAGATTGATCGAAGTAACCGTGTTGTTTATTTTCTACATTCCGTCAATGGACGCAACCATGCTCTTGCATGGTTTTATTCGTAGTGATGGTGGCTGTGTTTATAAGTAAAAAAAGTTACGAAAATCAACTAGAAAACTAACAAAATTGAAAAAGAACTGATTTTCTATGAGCTGGGAAGAAAATCAACACGACCGAAATGAAATCAATCTAGAGTGCGGTGCTATTTTGAGCTCAACAGTTGTCAAACCACCACAAGACGGCAAGACAAAGTTTGCCGGGACAGCTAGTATACTATAGAATATCTTCGTGCCTGTCACACGATATACACAATAAAATTGGTCATTGGCTGAGGCAGCTCTCAGTTAATAACTGTGGAAGTGCTCATAGAACAACCACAACAACAGGCTTTTTTCAGTTGGAACGTAATGCCAAGAAGAAAAAGAAGAAGAGAACGAGTGAGGTTTTTTGGTAGTGTGTACTTTTTACAACGGTGCGAAAGGTAAAATCATAGGCTTTTCTTCCCAGTTACACTGATGTACATGGAGAACAACGACATGATCGCTTAAGTAGATTTATCCTTATTTGACATTCGGCCAAACCGAAAAATGACCCTTTTGGCCAAATGGTTGTTGTCCAATCGGCATTCGGCCAGTTGACATTCGGCCAAATGGCACAGAACCAAAATTCTCATTTAAGAAAAAATACTCTATAACGAATGACTTCTGGAAATATTTTATGTGTCGCATATACTGGAAAATTAACGATTATAGGGAAGCTGTTTCATATAAAAAACGACTGATTAGAATAATTGGTAACTCATCAAAAATATGTTAGAAACATTTTCAAATTAAAATCTTTAGGTGACGGCCTCACCCCATAGGGGTGACGGTCTTACCCGTATTGCATTTACAACATCAATATTTTATATGTTTGTGTTATGTACATAATTCGGTAGAATAAACATATTTTGAAAATTTTAATGCACAAACCTTATAAAATACTAATGAATCAAACATTTTGCATAGTCAAAATATCAAACTAACTCCTGCATTAATTTTGAATAGTCCCAATGCTTTAGGTGACGGGGTTACGCCTTCCTCCACTACCTTCAATAGATTGTGTGAATTACCGTTGACCGGTTTACGGCTTTGGCTCCTTGTGTTTTCGCTCGCTCTCTCGCTCATTCTTTTTAAACGTGTGACTTTTTGTTTTTTTTTTATCTCGCCTTCGGGAGCCCTTTCTGATATTTCAACCGTGAGCCTCCCTTCCTCTCATTCATTCGTTTGATTTTTCATCATACAGGTCATTAATTTCGAAGTGAAAGCAAAATTTAATAAGTGCCGCGATGCACTTGTCAATGCTTCAAGGTCACGGTGCACCAAGTGTATCACGGTGCACGATCTGAAAGAAATCTTTCAGGGTTAAATTCTCCAGGGATTACTTCAATAATTCCTCAAGGGGTTCTCTTAAAAGTCTATCAATGGATCTAAGAAAAAAAATTCTTTGGAAGTTCCTCCATGACGTTCTTCAGTTTTCAGTTCAGTTTTATTTCAGAAATTTCTCTTGAGATTCCTCCAAAAAATGCTCCAAGAATTGCTTTAGAAAACACTTCACATATCTATTCAGAAATTACTAGATGGATTCCTTTAGTTAAGCTAGTACATCCTTCAGCGAATCCCTCAGAAATACCTCCTAGGGATTATTTTGGAAAATCTTCTTTAAAAAAATTTACAGGATTCATCAGCAATTTGCCTAAGAACCCTGTCATTAATACTTCCTATTCCTATTCCTTCATAAAATCTGTTATAGATTACTCAATATATTACTTCAGAGAGTCATTAAGGAAATCCTTTAGAGAATCTTTATAAATTAAAAAAAGTAGGGACTCCTTTAGAAATTCCTGAATCCTTGACAATGTCGTTGAATGGATTCTTCCTCATATTTCTCCAGCTAGTTCTTAAGAAAATCATTCATGGATTCTTTCCAAAATTCATGAAAAATCCTTTCAGAAAACGTGAATTCTCAAAAATTTCCAATGGGTTGCTTGAGGAATTTCCCCAATTTTGCTTAAAAATAGAACAAAAATCGATTTCAAATCGACAGCCTTGTATGGAAAGTCGAAAAAATGTCCGTCTACTGTATTTTTTCCCTCACGCCTTCGAACTCAGATTCTACACTAATAATGATTATCAGCTTACCGAGTTCAAAAATGCTGTAAACTAGTGTTATTACTAATCATACAATCTTCCACAGATTCTTTCTGAAAATTCTTAAGCAATTTCATCTTTGTTTCACAGTGATTCTTCAAATAAAACTCTCAAGAGGCTCTTCTGATATTTTTTGAGAATTACAACATTATTTTTTCCTAAAGATTTTTTTTTTCCAAAAAAAAAATACTTTTTTCGGAAGGGAATCACTCAGAAAATCTTCTAGAGGGATTTATTGAGCTTTGCCTCTAGGAATTCTTTGAAAAAAAAAAATCTTCAGATTTTACTTATTTTCATTAGGAAATTCCTCTGGGAATTCCTTTAGAAGGTTCACTAGAGACTCTTATAGATATTCTATAGATAACTTAAAATTTTCCTACACAAATTTCTTCAGAAATTCATACATAACATATTTTTTTTCAGATTTTTCCCCAAGAACTCGTTTTTAACATAGAGCATGCACTTCTGCCGAAATTTAATTTTTTTCAGAGTTTCCTCCAGAAACACCAAAAAAAAAAAACTTCCTCCACAGATTTTTACATTTTTTTTCAGTGGTTCTGTCAGAAATTTGTTCAGAGAATATCTCCGGATTACCTCTGGGTATCACGATTTTTTCGGAAATACCTCCAAGGCTTTAAAACGAAATCACTCGACATTGCTTTACGTATTGTTTCAGAAACTTAAACAGAAATTTCTCCAGAAATGTTTTTTTCGGAAATTCCTTTACACATCCCTTAAGAGATTCTTCAGGAATCTTTGCAGAAGATCATCAAGGTGTTTCTATAGATAGGATACCTTCAGAAAATCACCCAGAAGCTTTATCTATAACTTCTCCAAGAAGTTTTCTGGAACTTTATCAGACGTTTCTCTTAGAAATTTCCCACGTATTTGCTTATTGAGGTGGCCCACTCTTGTATGAGAAACAAAAATTTTGAAAAATGTCAAGTCTTACCTTCTTAATCGGTTGTTTTGGACTCCCAGAAGCAACGTCCAAAAATTTGAGAAAAATCGGTTAAGCCTAAGGGGGCGCTCAATAAGCTTGGAGTTTGTATGGGAAAAGTCCAAATGTATGCAGAAATCTTAAGAATCAGAATAGCCTGATTTTTTTTCTTTCAAATTTTGTCCACTGATACTCAACTAGTTGATCAACTTACAGTGAAATTTTGAGAATATTTGATGCCCTTTTCGAAAAGTTACAGCTAGTTGAACATTTTTGAAAAGTGAAAATTTTGCCTGTCCCAATCATTTTGTCTATCCCCTGTATATGCCGAACAAATTTGCCGAAGACCTCAAAGTAATCCGACATCTGTGAGAATAGTTATACTCTAGGCAAAGTGAGAGGAAGTATTGAGGTTTCATTAATGATATTATTCCTTTTCATGTACTTGAAAAACAACCATAATGTTTCACCTAATTTTTCTCACAGTGTCAAACTATCAGATAACGCTTACAATTTATGCAACCAAGAGAACTGTAATTTCACAATCTATCACCTAACGCTTGGCATCCACGCACCAATAATGTGTGAACCCTCTGCCAACCATACCCAACCAACACTGAGACATCCGCATGAATTTGTGCTGACGCAGAGGTATATTCGGTCTGCTGTGGATACAAACGATTGCTACCATCACTACCTTCCCCATTCCCCACGTTGACCTGCAATCTGACGTGGCAGGCGCCATTGTCGCCTAAAAGATCGCCAACTGAAGATGCCTGCTAGGGAGAATCTTTCAAAAATTGCGACCTAACATATGAAAAGCTTTTAAAAAATGTTTTTTTTTTGTAAACAAGCATGTCTTTGTCTCTGTATTGCCAATCTCAGGCATGTCAACACTTTTATCAGTAAGAGTAATGTCCAAGATATCAGTTAGGAAGTTGACTGGCGTGGGTGGATCCAGATAGGCCCTACAGAGACAGAAACATGTTTGTTTACAAAAGGCAGATAGGCCCTTTTCAAATGTTACGCAAGAATTCTTTTGAAAAGTCCCTGAGGAGTTTACAAAAGGAATTGCTGTGGCGATTTTCTTTGAACTTTTTTTTTGGAAATTCTTTATGTACTTATGGCAAAGTTTAATTTCAGTATTTCATTAGTAATTATTTTTAAAACTTGTCAGGCAAATATCTTGGAGTTTTTCTTCGAGATTTTTGAGGAAAACAATGGGCATCTCATTCAGAACTTCCTCGGCAGTTCCTTCGTAAATAACTTTAGAAAGCCCACCTGAAATTTCCTAGATAACTCATTTTTGAAGATTTCTTAGAAAAAATCGTTCGGTATTTTATTTTCGTTTTGAATTTCTTCAGCAATTATTTTTAGAATACGAATCGATCGAATTTTCTTCGGCATGGTTTTTTAGAGGTACTTTAGAAATTCTTTGAAACTCACTTGAAATCTTTTTCGGATATTCCAGCTTATTGGACACAGTAGTGGCATAATTTCCCCAACAGGGGAGGAAAAAAAATCCTTATGGAACTCCTATGAAAGTTCTAAAAATAATTTCTTCGGAAATTTCCTCAACCACTTCGTTTTTTTTCTTTGACACTTCCAACAAGAATTCGTTAGAAAATTTATTCTGCAATTCCGTTTTAAGGCTCCTTCGGCTTTTTTTTTTCTTTGTGAAACCCTTTGACAATTTCTTTAGCAATTTTAATTGGAATTTTTTGAATTTCTAGAGGAATAGCCTCAGAAACTAACATCGTAGTATCGGAAATAACCTCTCAAAAATTTGAGTTTTCAAGTACTTGTTCCAAGTTTTTGAGTGCTCAAAAATACAGTTTTAGTCGAATCCATACATTCCAATTGATCTATAAGGCTGGGAAAGTCACAGGTTCTAAAATGTTTCAAATCGAATGACAATGGCCAAGTTATAATAAGTTGAAAAGACCATCACTGTTTGGTGATGCCTTAACGAACGCTTCTAACCGATGACACTATCGATAGCATTCACAAACATATGATAAAACTAAAATATATCCAATGAGTCCTGAAAAGGTTACATGGAGTTGTACAATCACCTTCCAAATCCGCTTCCAAAAATCATACGGAAGTTGACAGCTCATTCCATTCAACGACGAAAAACAATGCTTTTCATTAGAATTGCCACGTCGCTAGTGTAAACCCACGTGACAAAGCTTTTTGTCACGCTCACCGCAGCCAACCAACCGAAGGACCCCCTAGAATCGTATACCTTCAAGATCCTGCCGCGATGTCTCGGAACAATTTGTCTCCGCCTTGCCACCTTGTTGATGTCCCCCGGTGGATTCCGTTCCCCAGTGGGTGTCCCACTTTCTTCACACATGCCTGCTTGCTTGGTCCCCGCCCGGCACATGATGGATGAGAATTTTATTTGGCAACAAATATTTTGCCTTGTTCGGTATCACGTGAGCAAGGAGGGGGGACCCGGTGGGATAAGCTCAGAACAGAGCGCCATCGCATTGACGTTGAGTGACACATTTTGCTAGTGGATAGCGTCACGCGGAATTCCCTCGGTTGGCATTAGAGGACGAGAACGAACACGAAGGAAGGGACCGACGACCCCGGCCGGGCTCGGCGAGAGACAGCACGCGTCGAGTAGTATCAAATTTTATGGATTTATGAGATGATGCCGGAGTTTGGAAAGGTTGCGGTGGTCGGACCCGGATCGGATCGGATCGGAGCTCTGCTGCTGTCAGAATGAATGAGTATTCAGTATCGAGAAAAGAAGCGAATGTGTACATTCACTCGTGAGCAAATGTTGCAGATGTCGGATGGCTTATTTTACGCATAATGGTAACGGTTTTTGAGTGATGAACATTCCCAAAGAGATGATAACGGGAGAGTGCCTCCGAGTATGAGGGGGGATTCAATTGTGACGAATGAATGTTGTGGGATGTATTCTGCTGAATGAGATTTTATTGTGTCGTCATATGGGATGAATAAAATTACATTGATGGTCCAATTCCATCGCCCAGCAGTAAGTATAGATGTTTAGATAGCTACACCTAGAGCGCGGTATTCAGCAACGGTCACTGGCAAAGAAAGCTCTCACTTTCTGTGAATCTTTTTTCTAGAACACTAAGCTAAGGAGCTATCAAAGTTGGAACGTTCTACCAAGAACAAGTAGAAGGCTCTTCGATTTAGAGGGATACTATATTACAAAAAATAGGAAAGGTTTTGAATTTCTCAGCTTTGGCAGAATGAAGCTAATAAAATTGTATCTGTTGACTTTATGTGAGAAAATCCAAAAGTTGAGCTGAACTCATCTAATTACAAGTGGGATTCAGAGCACGCATTCCATCCCACATTTCCAAATCAACTTGTCGCACATCCTAGTATCCTAGAAGGAGCTATTCTTTAATCAACATCTACTCTACACTCCGTCTAGACCTGCCAAAACCACACAGTAATCCCCTGGTAGTTACCCTGACATTTCTTTTCATTTCAAACAAACGTTTTTGCTTCCCGCCCACTCTCAGCTGGTCAGTCCCCGGTCGGACAGCCGTATATTTTAATTCGTTACCATTAATCCGCTTGCCGTAATTTAAAGGGATTAAATTTTATGTTCACTGCATAGTTTGATAATAAGTGAATTACGGTTCAGACCGTTTCCTTTTCTCCGTCTGTCTCGAACCACGACGGCAATGATGGCGCTTCATCGGCAGACGGTACGCGCTCTCGCCGCCAGAACCAACGGCCTTATTGTCTATCCGAGCAGCGCTTTTCAGACTGAAATACCCAACAACAACAACTGGTCAGCACCAGCAGAAAAAAAAGCTTTAGAATCCACACCGGACAAGACCCGCCCAGGAAATTGCAGCACATGAACCGAGCAACTGAAAGCGCTGCGTTTCGTGGAATGGACTGCACGGATGGACGGACAGACGAAGTGGAGGACCGAGGATGGGGTAAAGGCAACATGATGAAAGCCATTTTATTTGCTTGATCCGGTTTTAGTTATATGTTTCCGGCGGCCGCGCTGCAGCACGCTCGCTGACCGGGTACCCACCGTGCTGTAGCGGGAATAGGAAGTGTGCCGACCAGCAGTAGCGAACCTGCCGAACAGGGATGCTATTTCGTTTATTTTTTAGTAGAAAATATATACATTTTTTCAGTTGTTTATAGGTTTTAATGGGACATCCCACTAAAGTCTATAGTTTTCTATGTAGATACCCGAGCAAAGTCTAACAACAAAATGATAGCAAATCGAAAACACGATTTGTAATCAGCAGCAAATTGATATCACATTTTGATATCAGATTGTCTTGATTCAATTTGATTTCAAATTTTGATTTCGTTTTGCTGTCACTTCAACTTATTATAAATATTATAGAATTCAAGTAATTTCAAAACTTCTAGGCGACCTTGCATAATACAACTAATGCTATACCATCAGTGCAATTAACATATTGCATTTAAGTTTTCATATCATTCGAAAAACTATACATTTAACGATTTTTCATTTTTTCGCACTGATAGCAAAAACAGTTATCAATTTGAAATCACTGATGGCAGGAATTGTTTTCAACTTGCTGTTACGCGAACACTTTTCTGCTCTCATTTTTGATGTTTTAACCGTTAAAACGACCAAAATGACAACAACCTGAGTTATCATAATTTGCAATATCACAACATCAAAATTAGTTTTCAATTTGCTGTCAAGCTTTGCTCGGGTAGTTGCCAAACTATTTGCGTTTGGCCTGCCTTTCCATTACCTTTCTATTGTCTATTATCTATACTATTTTTTTTATGTTTTATGTTTAATGTTATATGTTAAATGTTAAATACATATTTTAGCGACCCTTGATAAAGGCCAAAATCCTTCGGCCGAAACGTCGAGATTTCTTAGAGATACGACTGTGATAGTTAATTAAAAACGGATTCTTATGTTTTCATCCGACGTTTCGGACACGTTCATTGTGCCTTCTTCTTGGGATCTGATGGACAACAAACAAATTATGTGTTATGTATTATGCTGTGTCTGTGTAGTGTTGATGTGTACTTACTAACAATGTTCCGTTTTATCGTTAAGGGCCTGCAGTAGAGAGTAGAAAACAGTTCGTTCTCAACTTAAAGACTGAGAAAGCCACTCGAAACATCGATCCAGTCTAAACCCTCATATAAATCATACATATATACATTTACTCTTGCATTTACTAATGAAACATCACATTTAGGAGCTGCTTCCACTTCCGTTTTTCTTTTTCTCTCGTATGTTTAGAAGAATGAGTAAGAAAAAAGAAAATGCTGGCTCCGCTCATGATTAGGCTTAATAGGGCATAAGGTCGAACAAATTGGTGGTCCAGTCTCGAGCAAAGGCGGACAACAAAATGATAACGATTTCTGTTACCTGGTTATCATTCGTTTCATAATTGAGTTTGTTATCATTTAGTTTAAGGTTAATTAAGAGCCAACATAACAAAAATGATAACTCAAATTTTCTCCTCGAATACGAAAATGATGATTAGCTAGGTTAAGTATTAACAGGTTTTGTTACCAATTAGTAACAGGTTTTGTTATTAATTAGTTATCATTCAGAGCTATTTTATCGACCAAAATAGTAAAAATCTACTTTACCAACATCGCCAACAATTGAAAAAAGTTTCTTATAATTTACAACCCATGTTTACAACTATAGCACTCAGCGGGTTTCGCCCCAATACCAAGGAGACTCAGTGAGAGAGAGAGAGTGGTTAAAGGCTACGCTTTCGTACTGCAGTCGCATTGAAAGTGGAAACCGGAATCTTTTTTTAGATTTGATGTTCATCAGACTCACAGTTTTGGGAAAGCTTTGAAATATGTGTTTGTAAACTGGCAAATATTTTGTTACAATTTAGTATTTTTATGTTATCGCGAAAGACCAAAATTATCGATAACTGAATTTGTTATCATAAATATGGTTATCATTAATTTGAAAATATGATAACAAAAATATCAAAATGATAACGGAAAACACAGTTTATTATCAAAATGATATCACTTTGTTATCCGCCTTTGCTCGGGGTGGTTAGCGCTTCCAATTCGTATGAAGAAGGTCCTAGGTGGAATCCCTGGCTCGTCACTTTCCTCCTACTTTGTATCTTTCTATCTATTTTCTCTATATTCTCTTTTCTTCGTGGCGATGGCTACAAACATCCCAAGTTGCATCTTGATGGCCAATTAGACTAGAAGAGGTTCATAGAACCATCATATAACCAAAACAAAAAGCATGGAGCTTTATGAATGTTTTCAAAACCTCTACAAGACTAGCTGGCAATCAAAATGTTACTTGGAATTTGTTTATACATGAGATGTACATATATTAGACCTATCCACTTTTTCAATAATGTTCTCTAATTCTCAAGTCCACCTGGCACCCGATTGGCATCCTAAAAGAAGTAACTGGTCAAAATTTCAGCCAAATCCCGAGGTGCATCAAATCAATTTTGTGTTTTTCGACTATTTTCGAACTCCAAAAACTCATCACTACATTAAAACTTGTCAAAATCAAATATTATTTTTTACGACACAAATTGAAAATTATGCTATACTCCGAACAACGTATCCCAATAAATTTAAATTATACATATGTTGCATACATATTATCACATTTGTAATCAGAAAAACCTTTTAAAGTTGATTCTTTGATAGATTTTGTTCTGCAACACCCTAATATACGTAATAAGTAGGATAGTTTAAAACAGCATCATGTTTTCCAATGTTTTGTGGTTATTTGCTTCATTGATATCAATGCTATAGGAATTGAGCAAAAATTATTAAAATTCGGGAAAGCCAAGTCACGTTAGATGTGGACCTGACTATTTTACGCGTGTTTACGCGGTTTTTGAAATAACGTGGTTTTTTAGGACGGACCACGTAAAAAAACCGCGTGAAAAAAAAACTTCAGTCTATTGTGCACAATGAAAGACTATGCCCAGGGAGTCGAGAAAAAATTCCCGACCGGAACGGGAATCGAATCCGCGGTCTCCGCATTGGAAATCCATAGCCTTAATCACTTATCTAACTGGAGAGGCCACTAGGGTCATTGGATCGCACAGGAAGGCCATTCTGCCGCATAGGTCACAAGGCCGCAAATCTCATAAGGCCACAAAGGTAACAAGCCCGCAAACGGTGATAAGGCCGCAAAAGGTCATAAGGCCGCAAAGGTCATTAGACCACAAAGGTCATTAGGCCGCAAAAATCATTAAACCGCAAAGGTCATAAGGTCGCAAACGGTCATAAGGCCGCAAAGGTCATTAGACCGCAAAGGTCATTAGACCGTAAAAGTAATTAAACCGCGAAGGTCATTAGGCCGCAAAGGTTATTAGACTGCAAAAGTAATTAAACCGCAAAGGTCATTAGACTGCAAAAGTCATTGGAACGCAAGGGTCATTGGGACGCAAAGGTCATTAGGTGGCAAAGGAAGGTCATTAGGCCACAACGGTCATTGGACTGAAAAAATCGTTTGTCCCAATTCGTTGGTTACCATCAAGAATTGAGTTTCCTTCGAAGATAACTTTGTTTAATTGATTTTTGAGTTCTGGCGTTGTTCATGGTTTGGTTCAAGTGTTTTTTCTTGAATTGACTTTCGAATCTTCTATGGAATACCCTCTTCGAATGAGTTTCTTTCAAAGGATAAGCAAATTAAAAGGTACAAATTAATTACAATCTTCCGAATCAAGTGCGCATATTGAAATAAAATATTAAGCATACACCGTTATAGTGATGTGCTGTTAAATTCCCTACTGTCTCTTTCAATCATCGCTCTCGTAGAGATCGACTCGTGTATTTTAAGGAAAACCTTCGTTCTCCTCCTCGTCATCGTCGTCATCATCAGTTACGTTGCCTACAAAAAAAAATAGAAAAATATCAGTTACACATTTTCCAATCCAAGAGCATATGTTATCAAAAGCTGTCATTAAATACTTTCGGAATTATCCTGTCTGAATCGTTGAAATCGCATAACTGGAGATTCTTCTGTTCAAGCAGTATGTCACTATTTAACAAAGTTTGGCGGGCTCTGGGAAGCCGCCATAAAGTCAGACGAATTGCAGTTGAAGAGGATTTTCGGCAACGCTGTGCTGACCTTCGAAGAATTAGTTCGGCAACCTTCTAATCGAAATCTAGGCAGAGTTAAATTCATGGCCGTTGTTCAGCATTTTGACCGATCCAGAAGATGTTCACGTTGTATGTAACTCCAGTGATTGCTTGATTACTTGATTGGCCTTTCTCTTATTGCACACGTTAATCCGTAGTTGGGAACCATAAAGGATAGTTGTCTCAGCCGATGGCAGCTTTTCCAGCTAAAAAGCGAATAGTTTTGGTGCACCCAGAGATGACATTCACCATTTGCAAAGAGTTACATTCACTTGCTACTATCTCTGTTCATAAGCATGCTATCAAAAAACAATGTATGGATGACTTTTACCTTGTAGTTTTATCTGAAAGTTTGCCGAATATCATAAGGGTCGCACACGCATGCTTAACTCGTGAGCGAGCTGTGAAAGCAACTCCCCACGCCGTGAGTTGCTTTCACAGCTCGCTCACGAGTTAATCATGCGAGTGCGACCCTTATGATATTCGGCAAACTTTCAGATAAAACTACAAGGTAAAAGTCATCCATACATTGTTTTTTGATAGCATGCTTATGAACAGAGATAGTACCAAGTGAATGTAACTCTTTGCAAATGGTGAATGCCATCCCTGGGTGCACCACGTCTAAAATGAAAGATGGAAAGAATTAGTGTTGTTTATTCGGACAAACACGGTCAATCCTTCCAGTTTTAGAGTAGCCGGGGAATCAGTGGAGAATGCTGAAAGCTTCCAATATCTTGGTAGCCAAATGGCGGTCGATGGCGGCACAAAGATCGACATAGGTGCACGGATCAAGAAGGTGAGGGCTGCTTTTGCGAATTTAAGAAATGTATTTATGGACAAACAACCAGCTCTGCGACGCATCAAAATCCGAATTTTTAACTCGAACGTGAAATCTGTTCTGCTACACGCCAGTGAAACCTGGTGCCTGGTGTGTATCAGTGGAGAACACTGAACGGCTGCAGGTGTTCATCAATAGATGCCTGCCGTATATAATTCGTGCATGGTGGCCTCACAACTGGATCTCCAACGTGGAGCTCCATCGTCGATGTCATCAAAAGCCGATAGCGACAGAAATTCGAGAGCAAAAGTGGAGGAGGGTCAGCCACACTCTACGCAGGGGCGGAAACGAAATCTGCCAGGAAGCGTTGACTGGAACCCAGCAGGACATCGCAGCAGAAGGAGACTCAGAGGCTCATGGCGGCGCAGCCTCAACAACGAAATCAAGCAATTCGACAGAAATTTGACCTGTCCACAGGTCAAGGCGATGGCAGGCAATCACCCAGTATTGAAATCTTTCAAATCGGCTCTCTGCAGCACCGTGGGTGCTTAGGACTGAAAGTAGGGTCTGGGACCATTTGATCAGGAGCACCTATTTTGGGCACTTGCTGCTATAACTCATTCAATTTCAAACCGATTTACTTGAATTATTGCACATGGCTAGATACTGTGCGTATCTGATCGTGTCTCAAAAACCAAGTAAATCGGTTCAAATTGACTGAGTTACAGCAGCAAGTGCCCAAAATAGGTGCTCCTGCTCAAATGATCCCAGACCCTATCCAGACAAAGAAGAACTGGTGCGAGTTGGACCTAGATGTTTTCGTCAATGGAGCTACCTGTTATGATTTGGCCTCGTAGTCTTAAGGGATATGGAAACCGAATGTTTTTTTGATTATTCCCGACGTTTCGGTCCATTTGAGACCTTTTTCAAGTATTCAATCTTTAACCTTTCAGGACGCGCGCCATCAAGTAACCGAAACTGCACCGCGCTGTATACGACGAGCAAGGTTTTTCTGGTAGTGTTGTACTTTCGTGGTCAAAATAGTTTTGCTAAATTTAAAAAAGGCGTACATTCGTCTTGACTTTTTAAGTTTAACAAAGCTGTTTTTGACCAGAAAATGTAAAACATTGGTGCCGAACGGAAATAATATTTAAGAAATGATTCCAAAACTTCGGAAACAATAAAAAAAAAAAAAACTAGAATTTTACATTCCCCTTAAGACTGCGAGGGCAAATCGTAACAGTACATATTCTCAGAATCGTTCTACCTAGCGACAATTGAAGTGGAGTCAGTTTCGAGTTCGGGTATTGGTCGGCAGCTGTCTAGTTGGATGGAAGTTGACTACTGCGTTCTATTTCTAGAATCGGTCATCTGTCTAGTCTAACTATGGTCTGCGTGGCCATGGTGGACCAATTCCATTAGTAACTTCGTGTTTGATTCGTGTCATCCAAGATTTCTAGTCGAACCTGTCAGCCAAAGGGTATTCCGCTCCGAACATCAAATTCCAAGTGTCGCCAAATGGTATTTAACCTTGGTCGCACAGAAATCCTAGCAAGTTAACGGTTGACTCAGCTGCGAACCTCAAATGCAACCAACTTAGACCTAGGTGAAATCCAGCAAATTCCTTAGTGCCGAAAGTGCCGTAATCGCTTGTTTTCGAATAGGATGAATATGGGAGCGTGAGATTACTGATGGCACACATACCCTATTATTGTCAGAAAACAAAAAAAAAAAACGACATTTCTGGCAACTTCACTGCCTTCATGAATTCGCCCTGGTCTTCAAAGTCCCTCCTTCATCCGCCCATATCCTACGACGGCAGTGGCAGCGGCTCTGTCGGGAAAAATAAAGGAAATTTCATTTCTGTTTGCGCCAAAGCCGCTGCACCAGTTTTCTCTTAATCCCATGAATAGTGGATTCCCACGCAATTTTTCCCCCGTTGTTGTTGGAATGGATTCATGGCAGCTTGCATTGTTATTAACTTACACAAATCGGAGTGCATTCCGGCTTTCCAACAATAGAGGATAATACGTAATTTATTTGCTTGATTAAGTGTCGTTGCTTGGGAGAAAAAGATTGCACTTGGACGTAGAGATTTGCAATAATTGTACTTGAGCTGGTGAAAAATGTTTAGGTTATTGGATATTCAGTCAGGTTTTATTTGTAGAACTGACAGCCAAAATATAATTTCTTCGATATTGAATTCGGACCTTCGGACCTCTACGGATGTTATGTATTGCCCAGGAAGTTCACGTGATATAGTTCAGAAGTCTATTTTCTTTGGGTTTTGTGCTATTGTGGTAGCGATATACCTTCAATGTTTTCATAAAACGAAGCTGATTGAAGGTTCTACGTCATTCAAGATTTCCTGGAAATACAAGCCTTCGGGTCTGCGAATGTTACCAATGTTCGCCTTGTTATTTTATAACATTATACACTCATGAGTATCGTCGGGCATTCCAAGTTATTCATGATCATTGTTTTTACAGTAATTGAAGCAGATTTTTGTGTTGCGTACTCGTTTAAAGTACAGGAACTTTTTATTTTGACGGATGCCAAGTTTAAGCGACTTTAATTTCCTACATTTTTTTACCTTTATTCTCCATAAGTCTTCGAAAACAAGAGAACTGAAAAAGGCTTAGAAAGTCCCCGGAGTCCAATCCTTCGCGTTTGGCGAGCTTGAACTTTGCAATCCCTGTTCAGGTTCAGTGCACACCGCGCCGCACAAAGCTCCGATATGCCGGTTCTTTTTTCGTTATTTATTTATTGTATCTTGCACGACTGTCAAACAATGATGGTGGCTCCTCCGAGAGGAGGAGAAGCGAAAGATAGAAAAAAAATAGTTTTCACTAAGAAGGTGGAATGATGCATGGTGGCAAAAGGTGGCAGAGACAAAGACCAGAGACTTTTGCCATCGACGACGACTCGTCGTTGGCAGGGATAAGCGAACGCAGCTTTGGTGGGGTGACATGTGAGAAAAATCCCAGATTTGTCAGCCAGTGCCAGTTGAGTACGGAATCAAATGACAACAGCAGCGAAAAGTTTTCTTTCGCTTGTTTGCACTTTCGGTTTTTTATTTTATTTCCAGTGCACTTGAAGCGGGCTTTCTCTTTTCCAATCGGTATCACTACAATCAACACAGACGTGAGAAAACAGCGTCAGTTGAGATTATTGACCTACGTTGAACGAGATATTGTACTTTTTTTTGCGGTCAATGTTTGTTTCCTAAAAACTTTGGCAGCTGTGGTAAAAGCTAAGAAATATCTTTGACAGAAAGTTTCTCATTCGTGGTAAGCCATTAATTGAATTGGCCACTGCATGAGAACAGCCACGCTGTTTGATTTCGGCACATAAAACGCAAGAATATACTCAGTGACTTCTTTCGTGGTAACAGTTTGGCCTAAAAAGGTTCGATTGACCAATTTCCGCAATAATCGCGACTTTATTCCCCATTTCTACAAAACGTCCACCGTTTTCGCATACCACCATCCGATTGACCCGTATTTATGGATCCCATAGAATTTAATTATGATTTGAGGAAATGCTCGTTTTCCGCCCGTTCGTGACGGATCCCCTCCGCGTTGTTGGTGGGATTTCATATTTTTATTTTCCGTTTGCTTTCTCCATCTTGAAGCCCTCATCAGCCCGCAAACAACTTTGACCTAACAAACATAAATTTAGCCTATTTGGAACGCAGTAGCAGCTAAGGGAATTATCCGTGTCCCGTTTCCGTCGCGCCTTCGTCTCTTTGTCGTCGTCGCCGCCGCTGCCACAGTCTACGAATTATAACCTCGACCGTTATTAAATTTCCACGACATGAAAATCTGCTTCCTGGGTTTGAGTCAATTTAAATTCATAAAAAATGCATGCCAAGAATATCGGATCCACCGCTTTTCGGTGGGGTCGCTGATCAAAGTACCGCCGGAGATGTGGGGTGTGGGGTCAGGGTCCTAAATAAAGCCTCTTCAGATGTCAGTGTGGCGAGAAACTCCAACACTAACAGAGGAAAAGACATACATATCTACGAATGAAAGTCAATGCCGGGCATTAAACTGGCCATCTGCAGTGAATAGTCTTTAGTCCTAAAGATAGTGAGTGGAAGAAAATGAAATCCTGCAGAGAAACGACTTTTGAATATTAATTTTGTGTATGCATAATGTTTGGGCTTGGATCAATGTTCCACGCGGGAGGTACAATGAGCTATGCAAGTTCAATGCTCGTATACCTATCGTAGATTCAAATCAGATAATGTGCTGCATTTGAAATGTTCTTTAACATCTAATGCCAGAATATGGTCTTCCTGTGAAACTAAAAAGGCTGATTTGTGCAAAGAAGACTGAATGAAGCTAGTAGTGCTGATGCTTAAAGTAGTGGTTAATGGGTGTGAAGTAGAAAGGTCTATTACAGCTACTAATAGGGCATTTATTGGTTTATTGGTTGAGGTAGAATGGCATGACTGGTGAAGCACACATACAAATGGACAATGATGTTTACTGGTACCCTCATTTAGGGACGAACGTCTTTGCATCAGTGTTGTCATGGTAAAATCATAGCCACTCAAACTTTCCAATTGAGGCGCCTTCTATACCAGTAAGCCCTTACAAAAATGACTTATCTGTTGAGCCTTATTAGGAATTATCCCGAGAAAATTTTTCCACGCTCTCAAAAATCTCACGATTTTTTTCTGTAATTATCGCGGAAGGGATATCCAACTGGCGTTTGCAAGAATTCTTCTCAAAATTTCTCGAAAATTCTCCAGGATTACCTCCAGGGATACCACCAGATTCATTCAGATTTTTTTCTCCAAAGATTCTTCCATCAGTTCTTGCAGAAATTACTACAGAATCTTTTAATTTTCCATTAATTTTTTTCTGATTTTTATAAATAGCTGTAGAGGATTTTCCAGTTTCTCTAAGTATCATTTCAAAGTTTTCTTTAAAGTTCAGTTTTCAATGTCTTAAGTGGTTCTCTAAGAAATTTGTATTTTATTTTTACTGTGGAAAAGATATACCAGATATACAGGTTTTTCTGAGTCATACAGATTTTTGACCTTCTATACAGACAAGATACAAAGTTCAGAAAAAAAACAGACTTTTGAAATGTGATACAGATTTCTTCAGAAACCATGAAACTTGAAGTTATTCAAAAAAAAATTAATAAAAACTTATAAAAACTTAAAAAAAATGTACATTGTTGTACACATGTTTTGAAAAAAAAAATAATACAAGTAAAAATTAAAAACCTCCAAAAAGAGGTACATTTTATTTGTTTCCACTGAATTTAGGACTCTCTGGGTCTACTACACTCTCAAATGCGGCGATACAGAACAATCTGTATAGATGCAAATTTTTGATGGAATATTCTGGTATTTCTGCTGTGGAATATCAGTAATTAAGAAATTACTCCAGGTAAAGCAAGGTAAAGTAAGAAATTGTATGAAAAATACTTTCAGAGGTATCTCCAGGAGCTCTACCAAGGATTCAAAATTTTCGAAAAATTCTCCAGGAATTCCTCAGGAATATTACGACGGATTTCTTCATGAATTCCACCAGTACCTTTGTCTTTGCGAATTTCATTCAGAATTCCCTTCAGAGGTTTCTCAAGCATGTTTTTCTCTGAATTACTTGCAGAATTCCTCCATAAGTTTCGAATGTTTTTCTTTTCTTTAAAGTGTTTCTTCAGGTATTCTCCTAGGTATTATCCTTATCCAGGAAATGCGCACAATATAACTTTAGAAACTTTTTCTGGAATTGTCGTCCAGGAATTCTTGCAATTTTTTTTTTTCAAGAAGTTTAGAAGTGATTTCTTGCGACATTAACCTGTTATTTCTTAGTCATTCCATCAGGGATTCCTAAAATAATTACAGTAAAGACCTGATTTTGTCAGCCCCTGGTAGCATTCTGGGCTGACAAAATCAGGACAATTTTTAAAATCATGTTTTTATTCGTGAAACATTGTTCTGAGCTCGTCAGAGACGGAGATAGGTATGGAGGAGTCTGTTTTGGGTCCGTTCAAATATTACGTAACGCTAACAGGGGAGGGGTCCAAAATAGCCAAATTGACGTTACGTAATATTTGAACGAACCTTTTGTGGTAAAAAAATCAAATGGGTGTTAAGAGCACACAAAAAAAATGTATTTGGTAAAGTCAACATTCAGTGCTTTTTACAGCAGAACTATTGAAGCTTTTATTGTTTTCTTCTTGTTATAACATTTCTACTGGAACACAGCCTTCTCCTAGCTTATAGCAATTGTGGTCTACAGAAGACAGTTGACACTGGGTAGCGCAGCTTACAAGTGAAAATGAACCAACATCTGAATGCAGTGGTGTAGCCAGAAATTGACTCTGGGAGGGGTTTTCAACGGTCAATGATATCTTTTTTGATTTGCCTTACATTTTGTAAACAGTAATGAGCAATTGTATTCGCAGTGTGAAAATAGCGGCGCAGCCGAAAAATTTTTTCGTCGCAAAGCACTTTATACCGAAAATTTGTTCCAAAATTTTTGGCTCTGGGGGGGGTTTTAACCCTAAAACCCCCCCCGTGGCTACGCCAGTGTCTGAATGACAAGTATAGACACTCGTACTGCCCGAATTGGCTACAATTCTGCTTTAATTTCCAGATCGTAATCTCTAAAAATTATCTGGAGAAATCTTTGAATAAATGTTTGGGGGAATTTCTAGGTAGATACGGAATGTAATCCTCAAGACATTTCCGAAAAAAGTTTCTGCAAAAACTTTACAGGAGTTCTGGATAAATCCCTTAAGTAATTTCTGAAAGAAACCCTAATGCAATCTCCGTAGAAATCATTAAAGGCATCCCTGGAGAAAAACACATTTATTTTTCTACTTTAAAAAAGGCTGACAAAATTAAGGGCAGACAAAATTGGGGGCTGACAAAATCGGGTCACAAACTTTTGTGAATTTTGTGAATGAAATTCTGAAAACCCCTTAAGGAATAGCTGAAAAAAAATATAGGGATCCACAAAACATCCTCTCCTCTTCTTGGCGTAACGTCCTCACTGGGACAAAGCCTGCTTCTCAGCTTAGTGTTCTATGAGCACTTCCACAGTTTTTAACTGAGAGCTTCCTCTGCCAATGACCATTTTGCATGTGTATATCGTATGGCAGGCACGAAGATACTCCATGCCCAAGGAAGTCAAGGAAATTTCCATTACGAAAAGATCCTGGACTGACCGGGAATCGAACCCGTCACCCTCAGCATGGTCATGCTGAATACCCGTGCGTTTACCGCCTCGGCTATATGGGCCCTATCCACAAAACATCTCTGAAGATATTTCTGAAGCAACCACAAAAATATTTGTCAAAAAAATCCATTTAGGAATTTCCACAGAAATCTCTGAAATAATTTCTCAAATCATTCTTGAAACTCTGGGAAGAATTGCCGAATCAAACCCGGTGGGATTAGGAAAGACATTTTTAGAAGAATTTCTGAAAAACTCTTTGGAATAGCCTTTGAAGAACTCGTTTTTGAAAAAATCAATAAAATTCAGAAAAAAAAGTCTCTGGAGATGAGCTGATATTTTTAGCTCATAAGAATTTCAAAAGGAATATCGGCAGAAGTTTCTGTTGGAAACCCTGAGGAGTTCTATGATCAAGAAGGCGAACTCTCCTTCTTCTAAAGTGTCAGCATGAACCTCTCAATAAATGCATGAATGCAAAACTCCAGAGTCACTGCCATTACAGTGAACAAATTTTCTGTAAAATCCATGTTGAAACTGAGGAAGTACTTTTAAATGAATCTCTTGGAGAATATTCGAAAAAATCTCAAAAAAGTTCTGAAAGGAATCCTAGGACGAATATCTTGATAACTTCCTAACAAACAAATAGAGAATCACTATGGCGCTAACTGGTACTTTCAGCATATATCTTGCGTTCTGGACCATTTCGTATGTCACTATCTTTGTAAAGGTTTCTCAGAAGAATAAAATCTTTCGCATATAAGGAACAAATTTGGTTGTAAATTCGCTCTCTACGTGTCTCTTGTACTCTTTAGAGCTTTCTCTATTGTTTCTTCAGAAATTTCTTTTGTTCAGTTATTATTTTGGAAATCCTTGTCTCCTTAAGTAGTATTTAAAAATTTCTTTTTCTTTTTTTTATGAACTCTGTTAGAAGAATATTTCTGCGGCAATTATATTGAGAAAGTGTTAGGCAATTCCTCTGGAAACTTTTTAATAAACTCTCGGCAATGCTTTAGTAATGGATTTTTTTTTATTGAGCGTTTAAAATTATTTCCAGAGTGTGTGTTTAACCCTACTTATTCTATTTCTAACATTTTGACATATTCTCACAAAACTACTAGCAGTTGACAACTGTAAACTTGTTTCAAGCTATGTTTAGAAAAATACCAAAGTGCTTTACAAAAACCTTTCCGTAATTCCATCGCATTTCTCTGAGTTCTTTTTTGAAAACGAACAAACTTGGCTCTGCAACTCCTAGATTGTAAGAAACAACTCGCATTGTTAGCCAAAGCGCTGCTTTGTGCCGCTTTGATTGTAAATTTATTGCCATGTACAAAATCTCTTCAATATCTACACATCTGAAATGTAACCGACTTCGAATAATCTGGATGCACCAGTCCCAAATTTTCTTTGAGGCTAGACATTCTTTTAGCCTATGCTTGTTGCTGTCACGGCTGCCACATCTTTTACAAATCTCATCGTTACGAATGCCGTAGGCATATAATTTACTGTTATTTGGAATCAGATCATTTAGAAAACAAAAAACTCTTGCACGGTCCTGTGTGGGGATGAAGTTATAGTTAATATTCTGCAAAATTGTTGGCCAATCAACATCGACTAAGATTTCAACTCTAGGTACACAATTATGTCTATCAACAAAATGGCTATACAAAATTCTTGTAGTTGGTAAATCAAATCTTGATTTCATCTGTTTTGCTTCTTCTATCCAGTCCCTAGCATTTTTCGTAATTCTCTGAGGCGCTGTAAAATTCAGTAGGTAGGACTCTTCCTGAATATTACCTTCATTGTCAACGTTATTCAAAATGTTTTTGATGAAAAGTGCTTTAATCTTTGCCACAGGGTCAACTAATTGTAGGCCACCTTTTAAGTAGTCCAAGTGTAGCTGATTTCTTTCTACTTTGAAAATATGTCCGGTCCACAAGAGCTTTCCGCAGGCTGATTTTAACTGGGCCTATTCAACGGAGGGAAAATTTGAGCAAGATACCACACTTTTGACAAAATAAAAGTATTTAGAATCCAAACCCTTTCGTACAAATTTACATTTCTCGCGGAGTGCCTTTGCAACGTTGACTTTATATTATTTATAACTGCATCATAATTGTTAACAACGGTTTTATACCAACTTCTGTGAAAGCTAAGTCCCAGTATTTTAAGACTGTCTACTTCTTTAACAAGTTAAGGCCCGAATTGAGCTTGATTGAATCTCATAAAAGCCGATTTGGAAAAGTTTATTTTTATTCTGGCGTATTTAGAGAAGTTCTTGAATATCGTCAGAGCTAGATCAAAGTCACTATCGTTTCTCAAAATTATATTAAAATCGTCCGCAAATACTACCACTTTTATAAACTTATCGTAAATCCAGAATCCCGTCAAATTATTAGACAATTGACGTATTAGAGGTTCCACGTACAACACAAAAAGAATCATGCTGAGAGGACATCCTTGGCGAACAGAAGTGTTGATTTTCAGTTCATTTGTCACAAATCCATTAACTTGCACCCTAGACGATGCCACTTCATAAACATTTTTTATGCACGTTATAAACTGTTGCGGAAAATCAAATTTTTCTAATACTTTCCATAAATATTTATGATCCACTCGATCGAAGGCTGTATTCAGATCAATACTAAGAATGCTTCCTTTAAACCTTTTCGTCTCACAAGAACGGGTTAAAATTCTTCTTAAATCTTTCAAGTTATTTATGCACGATGAGTTTGCGATGCAGGCTGTTTGTCCGGATCCAATCAGTTTGTCAAGTATTGTCATAACTCTGGCAGCAATAATCTTCATGAAAAGCTTATAATCACAATTAAGCATTGATATCGGGCGATAATCATCCAATGTATCCGTCCTGGCTCCTTTTTTTGGTATCAAGATTATTACCCCATCTGAGAAGCCTTTATGAGGTTTAAGGGCCCCGAAAGATAAGAATTTAAAAGTCTGATCATATCGTCTTTCACAACGTCGAAATTCTTTGAGTAGAATTCGTAAGAAAGGCCATCCGGTCCTGGTGTTCTTTTTTTGGCACATTCTTTAAGCACCTTTTTTAATTCTTCTTCAGTGATAACATCTACTAAGCTTTGGCTATCTTCCTGTGAAACTTTCTTTGTTATAACCTGGATCGGATCGTCGGCCGCATCGGTTACAGTCTGTATCTCATTGTTGTTAAATCGTGTGTTGAAATATTCAAATGCAATATCTTTTAGCTTTGTTGGATCAAGAAGCACAGTATTGTCAACTTTTAATTTTAAAAACCTACTAGAATCATTATATTTGATCTGAGCAGCAATTTGAAACACGTTTATCTTTTCCCCTTGCAAAAAGGTCGTTTCATTCATATTATTCGTCAAGTGCTTTAGACGATTATGTTCAATCTCTATTAGCCTAGATTTTATTATTTTAACATCAAGCCAAGTCTCTTCTCCCTTTTGCTTTTTATCCATCCACTCATACAATTAACCACAAAAATAACTCTTTTCGTTTCGGATTCTTGAATTTAGCTCCCAGCTTTTCGTTTTATAAAACTGCCTAGTTTTGTTTTTGAAAATATCTTTCCACCACCTGTTAAAATCATCATTATGCAATCTTCGCGATTTCCATTTTTCATAAGAATTTAAAAACTGTTCGGATATTTCTTCGTTGTTCAAAATCGTGCTGTTGATTTTCCAAAACCCTCTACCCTTTGGTGTTATCTCCGATTGATTAACCATTATTTTCATCAAAATCCCTGAGTGATCTGAAAAGACCACTGGAATTGTACGAAAATCGCTAATATGACTGATAAAGGAAGCATTTGTGTAAAATCTATCAATTCTCGACGCTGAATTCATTCTGTGAAAAGTGAATTCGTTTTTCTGTAACGTTAACGCAACTTCCTTCCATCCACACATTTCAACAACGTGCTTTAGACCTGTACAGTAATTCTTTGTTCCACCCACGCAATCAAAACCATTCATTATACAATTGAAATCCCCACCTACAACATTCGTGGTGGCACCTGGTAAGGATTTGTAAACTTATTCAGAAATTTATTTTACGGAAATTTTTCTGGAAATTCCGTGTGCCACTTGACTGTGTTCTTCTTGGATAATTTGTTTGGAAAATTCTCTAGCAATTAATTACAGGTGGAATAACTTCAACACTCTTCTGAAAACAATTTTGATGAAATCTTTGAGGAATTTGGTTCGAAAATGTCTCGGCACTAATAGGTTGCAATTTTTGAAATTACCTGCATTACTGTTCGAAAATCTTTAGGCAATTGCTTTGGAAATTTTTCAAGAACAGCCTACGGGGTTTCTCTGCAGCAATATCTTTGAGAGTTTCACCGGCAATACTATTGCTTTGCAATTAATTCTTTCGATAGTAATACATTCGATAGAAATACATTCGACAGATACTTTAATAACTCCCAAACCAATTCGTTTGTAAATTTCTGTGGCAGTTTTTGAAAACTTCTCGAGTAATTCCTCAGAAAACTCATTTGGTCATTCCTCTGGACATTCCTTTGGTTATTCCTTACATTTTCTCGTCTATTATTACTTTTAGAGTTTGTATTTTAGTGTAGGGATGCCATGAATACGGATTTATCTTTGTAATACAGATTGGCGAGCATCAGTACAGATTGTGTTTTACATGAAATATTGGTTCTTGATCTTGAGAATGCAGATTTTGATCTAAATTTCGTATGGAAAACAGATTTTTCAAAAAATCATCTGGCATCCTTGGAAATCTTGAAACAAAATGCCGAGAATTCACAACGGAATGTCTGAACAAAATCTTAAAAGAATTTCATATATTTTTCCCAAAAAAAATAAGGTAATTGCCGGAGGAGTTCCCAAAGAATTTCTCGAAAAATTTTGCAAGATTCCTAAGAGCGTTTGCTAGGAAAAAGAGAATCCCGAAGAAATTACCGAAGTATGACCCAACTAATTTTCTTAGCGTTGCATAAGAAAGTTCCGAAAGTATATAATGATCGCAACAAAAATGGCCAAAGGAATTCCCGCAGAATTTCTGAAAGATTTCCATAAAGAATTTCAAAAAAAAAAAAAAATTAAGAAATTTCCGAAGAAGTTTTCAAAGGAATTCCTCGGTAATTTCTCAAAATAGCCGAAGAAATTAAAAATTAAATGTTAAAAAAAAACTGAATTTGCTCCCAAATGAAATGCTTTCCAAAAAAGTATTGAATCAACTGCCAAAAGAAATACCGTAGCAGATGAAATGTTGAAACAATGCCAAAAGAACTCCTATCTATCAATTGTCTAGGAAATCTCCATAAGAGTTTTCAAAGACATTCCTTCAAAAAATCCCATTAGAAAACCGAAAGTTTTTATATTTTTGCCTTACTTTTCTGATGCAAGTATCTTTTGAAATGATCCAGATTGTGATGCGACATAGGGGGATTAGGGGCATAATGGACACCCTAAGCAAATGAGTATGTTAGGCCTATGTAACAGACAAAAACTTAACATGTTATCAGTTGGCTTACAACTTTAACTTGTTTCCTACGTATTTCAATCATTTACAGATGCTAGAATGTCATTATTGTGAAGAAATAATTAATTGAAAACAGTGTGTTTTTTGGGCCTGGCAGGAAAGGTACGGGGCGAATTGGACACCCATCGGGGCATAATGGACACCCCTGCATATTTTATGCTGTATCTTCGAGAATATCGACCAGTTAAGTAATTTGCCCACGGAGATCAATACCACAGATATAATTCTCCATCTTAGACGAGTTAACATAACTTCAAAGTTAATTAAATAAATTTTAGATTAAAATAATCGGATTGATTTTTTTCAAACTCACTAAAACGCCTAACAGTATGCAACGCGCGTACATCCATTCATAATTGCCAGTGTTCATTTCGCCCCGAATCGACTCCAACATTGAAATTGCTATTTTCAGTAAGTTCGGATCAAAAATATAATACTTCATCCATTTAGAGGTGTGCGCCGCCGCGCCACGCCGGCGCCGCCGCCGATTTTTGGTTCACGCCGCCGCCGCCGATTATTTTTCGGCGCGCCGCCGCTTACGCCGCCGAACTCCAATTTTCCACGCCGATCTCAAAAACGCATTGATAAATTAAATTATTTCTTGATTTATTTCCTTGCAATATTTCAAGCATTTGGAGTCATCTGAAAACTGCTATGGTTTATTTTTTTTTATCCAAATTTATTACAGTTCTAAAAATTTGGAACGCTCAAATAGGTCAAATTACGCCCAGTTCCACTGGTAGTTGTTTTAAATTTTAAACTTCGCATGTCGCGTCAACAATGTTTTGAAAGTTAAAGCCCTTTGAATTAAATCGAGTTTACGAAGATACCGGGGGTTCCTGAAGATAACCGATGGCTGAAGAACGAATCTAGGGATTCCGGCATTTGAAGAAAATGCTAGTGATTCTAAAGAAAATGTTTTTGTCGTGTTCATTTCCAGAAGAGATGAAATTTCTCCAGCAACTCTTTTGAGGATTCTACCAGCAGTTTCACCAAGAATTCCGCTAGGAGTCCCTCCGGGAACTCTAGAAGGTTCTTCGGGAATTCTGAGGGTTTCCTCCGAAACATCCTCTAGGAGTTTCGCCGGGCATTACTGGCCGAGCGGTTAGCGGCGTCAGTCGTTTAGGTGTCTCGTAAGCCTCGGAGCGTGGGTTCGATTCCCGCTCCAGTGGGGGAAAACTTTTCGTCAAACGAAAAATTCTCCACTGGGCCACTGGGTGTTATATGTTTTGTCCGTTGTCAAATGTTAGTATTGTTCAGTCTTAGAGGCCGCAAGGTCGAAGACGGTGTAATTGTCTTAAAAAAAAAAAAAGTATTATTGGGACTTTCTGTAGTAAGTACTTCTTCTAGAAATTCCTCTAAGAGTTACTCCGGGTATTCTGTTATGAGATCCTCCGGGAATTCCTGTAGAAGTTCTTCCTGGGAATTTCTTTAAGTAGGAGCTCATCCGGCAATTCCTCTAGGAGCCCCTCCGCGATTCCTCCACGAGTTCTTAAACTAGTTCATCGGGGAATTCCTTAACGAATTTTTACGGGAATTCCTTCAAGAGTTCAAATTGCACTGGAAATACCAAAAGTTTCCTCCGATAATTCCCCTAGGAGCTTCTCCTGTAATTCCTCTAAAAGTTGTTCCGGGAATTCTTCTGGGAGTTCTCCGGCAATTTCTGTAGCAGTTCCTCCTGGATTTCTTTCAGGAGTTTCATTGGAAGTTCTTCCAGGAATTCTTCCGGAAGTTTCTTCGAACATTCCTCTAGACGCTCCTGTGAGAATTTCTCTAGAATTTTCTCCAAGAATTCTCCTGAGAATTCTTCTACACTGAGAATTTCACCGTGACTTTCTCTAATTTTTTTTCCGGAAATTTCTCTAGGAGTATTTTTGGGAATTCAAATATCATCAAGAACACCTTCACGAGTTTTACCAGGAATAAGTTGCTCAGGCAATTTCACTACGAGTTGCTCTAAAGGTATTTTTTTTTCTAGAAGTTGCACTGGGTATGCCAGGAGTTTCCTCTGAGAATTCCTTTAAGAATTCACCTGGAAGTTCCTCTAGAAGTTCTTCCGGAAATTCCTCTAAAGTTCCGGGAATACATCCAGGAGTTTTCCCGAACGTTCCTCTAGGAGTTCTCCCAGGAATTTCTCTAGAAGCATTTATCTCAGATCATCCGGGAATTCCTCTACGAATTCTTCCGGGAATTTCTTCACGAATTTCTTGGGAATTCTTCTAGAAGTTCCATCGAGAATTTATCTAGACCTTCTCTCAGGAATTTTTGTGGGAGTTTATCCGGGAATTTCTTTGGGAGTACCTCCGTGAATTCATTTAGAAGTTCGTCCAGGAACTCATCTGGGAATACCTCTGGTAATTGCTCTGCGAGTTCCTCCTAGAATTCCTTTCCGAATTTCTTCGGTAATTTCTCTAGGAGTTCCTCCGGAAATTCCTCCGAAAGCTCCTCCAGCAATTACTTTGCTAGTTGCTTTAAAAATATTTCTGGGAGTTGCACAAAGAATGCCCGGAGTTTCCTCCGAGAATTCTTCTAAGAGTTTCTCCGAGAATTCCACTGAGAGTTCCTTCGGCAATTTCTCTAAGAGTTCTTCTAAGATTTATTTCCGGAATTCTTCCAGGAGTTCCCCCAAACGTTCTTCTAAGAGTTCATCAGGGAATTTTTTTTGATATTCTTTTGGGAATTCGTTTAGGAGTTCATCCGGGAATTCCTCTAGGTGTACCTACGGGAATGCCTCTACGAGTTCCTCCGGGAATTCCTTTAAGAGTTTATTTGCAAATTGCTCTAGGAGTTTTGCCGGGAATTCCTCTAGAATTTATTTCGGAAATTCCTTTTACAATATCGTTCTTGATATTTTTTTGGGCATGTGATTGATGATTTAAAATAACAATTAGTTTAATAAATTTTCAAAAACATGTGAAAATTAAAAAATATCTAAACCGTAACTATAAACATGTCATTGCATCTTCAACATGATGAGTTACTAAAAAAAAACACTGATATTGATAAACGAATTTAACAAAAAATTAAAAATTATGACCACGCCGTTTCACGCCGCCGCCGCCGCCGCCGAAAATTCAATCGGCGTCACGCCGATCACGCCGCCGCCGCCGGCCAAAAAAATGCAAAACGCCGCCGCCGACTGATTTTAAATCGGCGCACACCTCTATCATCCATTGCTAAATCTGCGTATACATGTTGATAAGCTAACAATTCACTTGTTTTAATGGTGGACACACTCAAACACTCGTAATACCTTATTTGCTGCTGCTTCGAAATTATAAGAAATCCACCATATGAAAAACATACTTCAATTTCATTGATATTTTGGTTATTTTGAAGGAATACAAATGGTACTTTTGGAAAATATAACAATGATTTGTTCCTTTACAGTTATGCATTAAAAGTTTTACATAAAAGTCAACGGTTTCGGCAAAAACAGGGGTGTCCATTTCGCCCCGGGTGTCCATTATGCCCCTAATCCCCCTATACGACGCATAGACTCTTCATGACAACACTAAAACGATATATGTAGTGAGCAAACCTTTCTTTTTTCTGAGCAATTTTGCCGAAGGAGTAGACAGTATTCCTCAATGCGGTCCAGAAAGCGAGATTTAGATGGCTTAGACGGCTTAGAACTTGAGGCATCCCACAACCACATGGGGTCCTGTGTAGCAGAGTTTACCGAACGTTTAATAATTGCTGAGCTTTGGTTATATGCAATTTGATCGAGATTTGAACGTTCATTTGCTCTAGTACGTATGGTCATATGGCTTATATGTATCCCAAAAAATCACGCATTGACTTGCGTCAAACTCCATACTCCAACGACTGTTCATCCGGTGCTGACTCATTGCTTCAAGCACTGACATGACAGCGCTAACTATCACCTCATTAAGCTACATAAAATCTTATCACATACAACCATTTTCTTGTCACCGTTTTGATATTCACCACCAGAGCACAAATTCTACTTCCGCACCTCAAGAGCTTCTTATATCAGCCAAACGGCAAAGCCCGATCAACGCCAGTAGGAAATTGCCTCATCATCAAATTAGCGATAAATTAATAAACTTCCATCACTACACTCACTGCCAGCAGCATTTCCACTCCCTTTCCTCCGAATATGTATGGTACACGGATAACAGCGAAGAAGCCAACTTCCTTCGACTCGACGCACTTTTGACAACGCTGCTGCCTCAGTTTCCCGTTGTCGTTGTCGTCGTCATCGACGCGCAGATCCCCAGTGGTGAAAGTAAGCGATAATCAAAATCAATCCAGGAAATTTACGACCATTATCTTATCCTGGTGGTCGTAAAACCCAATTTCCTCCCGCGTGTTCCTCCACTACTCGACTCATAACGGATTGTCAATCGACTCGACTTCGAAAGCATGGGCTCGCTCTATCTCGATATAACTTGACGTTGACATGCCAGGACAGACAGGAGCGTGGAGGTTCGACGGCATGTATGTCGGTATGTAATAACGAATCGGGACGAGAGAAATGCCCTTTGGCTGCAAATGAGCACCTTTCGTTCGCTTTTCCATCAACAGCGAGGACGACGGGACAGGGCGGACTCCGCCTGGCTGCTGGCTGACATATGACATGACTGTCACAAGGGTGAAGGCCCAACATTTGGCGGGTAGTAGCTACTTGATAGAATGATCGATCCTGCGGCGGCTTTTAGGACTCCCAGCGTGACATGCGATTTCGATTGTAAGGGTAGCTTTTACCAACGATGGAATTTGGTATGAGTTGATGTTAGGAGACAGAGACACCCATTAGGTATGTCACGATAATAGAGGGGAGAGGACAATTCATATATGTTTCTCTAGGAACTTCTTGTTACGTTTATAAATTACAGTTTGGTATTTCCTCCGGGAATTCCTTCAAGATAATAAATTAAATTTACGAAGATATCGGAATTTTTCAAAATCTAAAATCTTCTATTCCAGAGAATACCATCAACTTCGGGTTCATGATTCCTCCAGGAGATTCCCCAGCATTTTCTTCGGTAGGAACTTGAATTCCTCCAGAAATTTGTCCGGGAATCTCTCCGGGCATTTCACCGGAAATCTCTCCAGAAATTCCTCCGGGAATCTTTCCAGAAATATCTCCGGGAATCTCTCCAGTAATTCCTCCGGGAATTCCTTCAGTAATTCCTCCGGGAATTCCTCCAGTAATTCCTCCGGGAATTCCTCCAGTAATTCCTCTGGAAATCTCTCCAGGCATTCCTCCGGGAATCTCTTCAGGAATTCCTCCGGGAATCTCTTCAGGAATTCCTCCGGGAATCTCTCCAGGAATTCCTCCGGGAATCTCTCCAGGAATTCCTCCGGGAATCTCTCCAGGAATTCCTCCGGGAATCTCTCCAGGAATTCCTCCGGGAATCTCTCCAGGAATTCCTCCGGGAATCTCTCCAGGAATTCCTCCGGGAATCTCTCCAGGAATTCCTCCGGGAATCTCTCCAGGAATTCCTCCGGGAATCTCTCCAGGAATTCCTCCGGGAATCTCTCCAGGAATTCCTCCGGGAATCTCTCCAGGAATTCCTCCGGGAATCTCTCCAGGAATTCCTCCGGGAATCTCTCCAGGAATTCCTCCGGGAATCTCTCCAGGAACTCCTCCGGGAATCTCTCCAGGAATTCCTCCGGGAATCTCTCCAGGAATTACTCCGGGAATCTCTCCAGGAATTCCTCCGGGAATCTCTCCAGGAATTCCTCCGGGAATCTCTCCAGGAATTCCTCCGGGAATCTCTCCAGGAATTCCTCCGGGAATCTCTCCAGGAATTCCTCCGGGAATCTCTCCAGGAATTCCTCCGGGAATCTCTCCAGGAATTCCTCCGGGAATCTCTCCAGGAATTCCTCCGGGAATCTCTCCAGGAATTCCTCCGGGAATCTCTCCAGGAATTCCTCCGGGAATCTCTCCAGGAATTCCTCCGGGAATCTCTCCAGGAATTCCTCCGGGAATCTCTCCAGGAATTCCTCCGGGAATCTCTCCAGGAATTCCTCCGGGAATCTCTTCAGGAATTCCTCCGGGAATCTCTCCAGGAATTCCTCCGGGAATCTCTCCAGGAATTCCTCCGGGAATCTCTCCAGGAATTCCTCCGGGAATCTCTCCAGGAATTCCTCCGGGAATTTCTCCAGGAAATCCTCCAGGAATCTCTCCAGGAATTCCTCCAGGAATCTCTCCAGGAATTCCTCCAGGAATCACTCCAGGAATTCCTCCAGGAATCTCTCCAGGAATTCCTTCAGGAATCTCTCCAGGAATTCCTCCAGGAATCTCTCCAGGAATTCCTCCAGGAATCTCTCCAGGAATTCCTCCAGGAATCTCTCCAGGAATTCCTCCAGGAATCTCTCCAGGAATCTCTCCAGGAATTCCTCCAGGAATCTCTCCAGGAATTCCTCCGGGAATCTCTCCAGAAATTCCTCCGGAAATCTCTCCAGGAATTTCCCCGGGAATCTCTCCAGGAATTTCTCCGGGAATCTCTCCAGGAATTCCTTCGGTAATTTCTCCAGGAATTCCTCCGGGAATCTCTCCAGGAATTCCTCCGGGAATCTTTTCAGGAATTCCTCCGGGAATCTCTCCAGGAATTCCTCCGGGAATCTCTCCAGGAATTCTTCCGGGAATCTCTCCAGGAATTCCTCCGTGAATCTCTCCATGAAGTCTTCCGGGAATCTCTCCAGGAATTCCTCCGGGAATCTCTCCAGGAATTCCTTCAGGAATGTCTCCAGGAATTCCTCCGGAAATCTCTCCAGGAATTCCTCTGGGAATCGCTCCAGGAATTCCTCTGGGAATCTTTCTAAGAATTTCACTGGGAATTTCTCCAGGAATTCCTCCAGGAATCTCTCCAACAATTTCTCTGGGAATCTCTCCAGAAATTCCTCCGGGAATCTCTCCAGGAATTCCTCCGGGAATCTCCAGGAATTCCTTCGGGAATTTCTATGATAGTTTCACAACGAATTCCCGCAGGTTTCACCGAAATTTCCTCTTGAATATCTACCCCGATTCTTTTAGAAGTTTTACCGAGATTCCTAATAATGTTGACAACGAGAATTCCTATAAAGTTTCACTGAGAATTTCTTTAGAAATTAAACCACGAGCTTGAAGAAGTCTCATAGAGGATTCCTCGTAGAGAAATCCTATAGGATTTCCACTAGGAATTGCAAAAGGAGCTCTACCAATTTTTTTCCCGAAGTTCCTTTTAAAATTCTCCTGGAAAATCCACAAGTAATTCTTTAGAATTGACCTTTAGAAATAATTCTTCTAGAAAGTATTCCTTATAGCTGGTTTCCGCATTTTCCCTGGAGCTCCTCTGGAAGTTACTTGATGCTTCTACGAAACATTTTTAGAAATAATAAAATGATCAAAAGATTGTTTAAAAATTTAACCAGGAGTTTCTCCGGGATTTCTTCCGGGATTGCTGCCTGGAAACTCATCCAGAAATCCTCCGGAAGTTCAATCAAGAAATTTCTTGGAGTTCTAATTGCTGAGGATATTCACGTCAATGTTTATCCCCAGGATTTCTACCCCTGCACGCATCCACAATTTGGCATCTAGTTATGCAACAAAGGGATTTAATTAAATTGCAATTAGCTCGGATATGAAGAATTTTAATTATTCCGATGTGTTTGCGGGTGGCTACCACTTTAAAACGCTCATCATCATGATTTTTGATCAACGCTGATCGTGATGATGATGATGGACCACCCATGGGCAAAACGCAAAAAAAGTGCACAAGGCCAACGTTTTTTACCGGTTTTAATTATCACACTATTGGAAGCCCTTGCAGTGCCCCGGTGGTTGGTTGCTGGGAAATTGCGGTTACTTTTATCTTTCCGTGTTGGTGCGTTTGTTACTTGATGTGAAATTAATGCCTCGGAAACCGCCACGTGGATGGGCAAATGGCAGCAGCGGGAAGTTAATAATTGTCATTTTGGTATATTTTTAATTTGCCTCTGTGTGTGTCCAGCGTAAAATATTCATTATACTCATTTAACCTTGTTAGTTGGGGAAATTGAGTTTGAATTGACTGCAGCCACATTTGATCGGGATAATTCAATCGTCATCTATCGCTTTAAAAAACGCCGTTCATCCATCAACCGGGGCGAAATCATGAGTCATCGTCATAACCAGAAAAACCGAACCTTTTCCGAAAAACTGAGCAGTAATCACTTCCACTCAACCATTTAATCGATTCTCTGTTCCATTCATCTCCAGCCAAGAATCCGAGAATCCCAGCAAATTGAGGGGAACTAATTAGATTAAAACGACTCACACTGTGAGAACACTCTCAAATCGCTCGGGAGCACACAATCGTTCGTTCGTTGCCAGAATAAGGACCGCAATTCAGGCATGATTAAAGCCGGCTTCCCATTCTGGGCGCGTTCACTTCCAATCAGGGACAGACGCCCTGCAGGATGTTGCTCTCACCATGTGCCAATTTTATTCCTTTTTTCACTGACTGGCATGTCATATGTGATAGACAGCCAATCTAGTGTGGAAGAAGAACGAGACTTGCATCGAATTGGACCTATCTGGACGTATCGTTCCAATAGGGCAAGGCTGAAAAATAGAAGTATTCAAAACGCGTCAACAAAATAATATTAATATTAATATCGTATAGAGTAATATTAATCGCGTCTCTATGTTAGATGACATATAATCTTAATTAAAAAAACTAACTCTTTGATTTTTTAAATGATTTTTCTGTAGGGAGCTAATTTTCAGCCTTAAAATTTGCCTACTGGCCCAGCATGGTCAAATTTTTATTTTTTATCGATTTTTAAAACAAGCTTCGTCAAGGTTCTTGTCAGAAATCCTCAGAATAGCTGTTACAGTTCTTTGAAGAAGGCAGTTGGCCGCCTAAAAATATCCAGAATCAATCACTTAGCCCAATATAACTTCCTAAACGATCGTGCTCAACGCAGACTGTTTCATCAATTACATTTCTAACTTTCTCCCCGAAGCCGGCAGCCCACCGAATTCCAAGCCGGATCCATAATTTATACACGGTGGATAAATTATTAACGTATCAGCGCAGTCATTCGACCCGCACGACCCAAAACCACCGACCAACGGCAATAATAGGAATTGAATGCGTCCCATCACATCGTCCCATCGTCAGCAATTCCTTGCGAGAGGCCGAGAAAAAAAAAAACTTTCATTCCCATTCGAAGTGCCATTAGTCTTTCACCCCCGTTGTTGCCCTGGAACCACCAAAGCAGCCTGCACATCCCAAATAAACAGCCTCCAATTAATTTACCAATTGACTTCATCTATTATGGGCCACGGTTCGGCGAAACGAGTTCGGCTTCCTACTCGGCCCAAATGGGCCGAATGGGCTTCGCCGTCGAAAAGTTTTCCTCCGCTCGACGCATAGTTAAGAGATGATCCGGAAAAACTTCATCTCCGCAAGTCCACAGGCCAGAGGGAACTCCGGGAATGGGGCGGGGGCAGCAGATGAACGAGAAAAAATTGAGCCTTCATCTTCAAAAGTAAACACGTATCGTCCATTTTGGTGGTAGAGCTATGCGTTGTTGGGCGCGTATGTGATGTGATAGTCCAGTCAATCTTCGGTTTAGAGAACGAGAGAGATGTTTCGCTTGAGTTTTCCCATTCTCGCAGAAGAAAGTGTTTTAGGTCTTAATCGATTGAGTGGTTTTGCTAGCTTGCAAAAAAATGGTATTAGAGTGCGGTGCGGATAGATTGATTTTGGTTCTTTGGTTTTTTTTTTTAATTTGCTCAACATCACATTTAAGACAAGACATAATCAACAATAGTACGCCACAATACTCGGTTTGTGGCTGCCGTTCTCCTTCCTCGGTCGCGCCCAACACTCGCCAGAACAAGCTCCACCTGGTCCGCCCATTGTGCTCTCTGCGCTCCACGCCTTCTTGTGCCAACCGGTTCAGTTGCAAACACCAGCTTTGCAGGGTTGTTGTCCGACATTCTTGCAACATGCCCTGCCCACCGTATCCTTCCGGCTTTGGCCACCTTCTGGATGCTGGGTTCGCCGTAAAGTGCAGCGAGCTCGTAATTCATCTTTCTCCGCCACACACCGTTCCTGCATACCGCCGAAGATCGTCCTTACCACACGTCGCTCGAAAACTCCAAGTGCTTGCAGGTCCTCCTCGAGCATGGTCAGCCGTCAGTAGGGATCCGAGATAGACGAATTCTTCCACCACCTCGAAGGTATCACCGTCAATCGGAACTTACCCAGACGAATCTGGTCGTGTTCGGTTCCACCTACTAGCATGTACTTTGTTTTTAATCATTCACCACCAGTCCGACCTTTGCTGCTTCGCGTTTCAGGCGGGTGTACAGTTCTGCCACCGTTCCAAATGTTCTCCACAAGTTTTTCACACCATCTAGGGGCTGTCCATAAACCACGTGGTCATTTCCTTTGGAGATTCCGTACCATTCCTCCCGTACCTGCGTTCTCCACGCCATTCAGGTGCTCGTCGAAGTTCTGCTTCCACCTTTCGATCACCTCATGCCCGTCCTTCATGAGGCCTCCGTCCTTATGCCTGTATATTTCGGCTCTCGGCACGAAGCCGTAAGGGTATGCGGTATACCGAAAAGTTTCGCCAATTACCCCTCGAAACGAAATTCCGCGGAATTCCACGGAATTCACCTAGGCAAAATTTATGATTTTGAATTTCGTTTCGTTTCGTCCAATTCTAAAAATTTCGTCTTCAAAAACTACCTTTTGACGAAACAAAACGGAATTCCGCGAAACTGACAAATAATTTCGAAAACAAAGGTGTCTACTAAAAGACGCTGCCACCCACTTTACGCCCAACGTAAAGTCCAGGTTGTCTTTCAACCAATTCAGAATGAGACAAGCTTGATGTATATTCTTGTCACAGTAAAAAATCAGCTTGAGCTGGGAAATGGCAGTGGTTGTAAAGTGGGTGGCATTATCTAATAGGAGACTGGACTGTATAGTGCAAATGCTAATCGTTTAAAAATCTTACACATCTAAAGTTACTTAAGAGAGTTACAAAAATATCTCGAGAACACCTGCCTTGGATCTACAATAGGCTACGGCTTATTTTTCAAAAGTTGTCGAAACATGGAATTCGTAAGCTCCTCTGGATTCAAATGACATGAAAAGAGAAACCTCTGAGTTTGAGCCAAAAATATTGAGATTTAGATGTGGCGCAATCATCTCAAAGCTGAATTTTCGAGTAATGAAAAGGTGTTTTCACTTCAAGTGCCATAACTTTCTCAATTTTCAACTGATTTTCAAACATTTTTTATGAATTTCTCACAAATTACATCTCAAACAAACTCGTAGAACATTCATATTTTCCAAAGTCACGAAAAATATGAGTTTTTAAAGATCTAATTTATTTCTTTCTCCTTTTTACAAACATTTTTAACTTTGGAGTCCGATAACTTTTCAACCGGTAGGGTAACGGTCGAATTTTGGACCCCTAGAGGACATTAGTTTGAATTTAAGTCAAAATCAAACAGATTCAGATGATATTACTCATAAGGGGCTGTCCATAAACCACGTGGTCATTTTTTTGGGACTTTTCAACCACACAACCCCCCCCCCCCCCCCCCCCGCGTGGTCATTAGTCCATACAAATTTTTTTATTTGTCCATACAAAATGGTAATTGGCCGAAAATTTGAAATTGGTCAAACGGATGAAAATTTATAGTTTATAGTTTATTTATAGTTAAAACAAAAATTGTGAAGAGAAGAAAAATATAAATTAAATCTTGAAAACTCATATTTTGCGTGACTTTGGAAAAAAAAAATATTCTAAGAGTTTTTAATTTTCTAAGCCTACTTCACTTCATGGCATTCCAACCACGTGCAACCGCGCTTTGATTGTTCTACGAAAAGCTAGATGACAATAGACAAGGGTGGCGAAGCTCATATTTGGTAAACGATGCTCTAAGAAAACATCGAATCACACCCAAGTGATATCTTTGGAAAAATATCTTTACAAATACCAAAAAATTCTTCGAAGGAGACGCAGTTAACTCTGGAAGGATTATTTTGACATAATTCAGGTGCAAAATCCCGGGACTTCTGAAATATTATTAAATCTCCACGAATTTCCTAAAGCACTTAAAAGATAATTTTTGACAGGAAGCTCAAACTTATAGACGTTTCCAAAGGGTCAAATCAATGCGTCGTCTGACACGATGGCATTTGTCTTATTCTAGTTTTCGCATAGATTTCAGCCAATTCCGACTATGAATGTTAACCTTCATCCAGCCAACGTACATTTTTCCCCTCCGAAAAAGCACAAAAATGGTCATAACTTTTCGGTGTCTTCGGCGAATTTGTTCAGCAGGTTAAGAACTAACTGGCAACGGTGATTTTGGTTCACGATTCGGCCGCTAGGTAGCGCTAGTGTCAAAAATGTTCAAATCCTCATATCTCAGAAACCTGATAAGATAGAATGATGCTGTCTTCGGCAAAGTTTTTCAGAAGGCTCAGAACTATCCAATAGTAAAGTCTTTGGTTTGGGATTGATTCGCTAGATGGTGCCTTGTGTCTGAAAAATTCAAACACGTATATCGCAATACCCTACTGAGTTACAAGTTAGCAAAGTTGTTCAGCTGGCTAAGAATTAAATCTCGATTTTAGCGTTACGTAATAAATGGATGCTGCCTAATGCAGTGCTTCCCAAACTGTGCGCGTGGCGCCCTGGTGCGCCGTGAACATTTTGCTGGTGCGCCGCAGGCTCTGGGGCCAAAAAATAATATGGGAATGTCCTTCTTTGTTTGATGGAACTAAGACGTGTTGCTTCGCCGCATTTTTTTATAATTTATACCAACCTTCGAACATTCTGTGGAATTTCTGATATCCTCTTGAAACATTTGCATTTATACCAATTTTTTTAAATTTTCGCAGCTTTGAGAACTTTTTGTTAAAATTCTAAAAACAGATATTTCCAATACTTCAGTTGAGTTTTCGATTCTACCAACAGGTTGTAATTGGAAGCAAATATTTAAAAAATCTTTTTAAAGTTCTTTCTAGAATAATTTTCGTCAGTCTCTCGGTCGTTATGTTGTCTTCTGCTTTTCGGGACGACATTTTATAACTAACGTCACTACTACAGAACACTTCTGCAAATTGTCGGTTTCGTGCAAGTAGGTCACTTCTAAAAATTAATTATTTTTGAAATATTAATGGAAAATGAAGGAAAACTTTGTAACTTTGGATCTCTTTAACATCCGTTTCAAAATTCTCTGACGCGAGACTTTTTTTTTATAAATTGCGTGCACCAAAGGCACTTCTTAAAGTTATTCAATTTCTTCAATAATCGTTCTAAACTCATGTGAAAGAGCATCCATCTCCATGCTCCTGTATCGAAGTTTTCCGAAATTTTCCACACTTCATTCTTAACTAACTATCTTTGAAAGTTTTGTTATTCCCGCAGAAACCAAGGTATTTCATAAAATTTTTTGAAATCACTGCAATTTACCCCCGAATTGTTAAAGTATTGCAACAGTTTTGCTCTTTTTGGTTGACCTATTAGGAATCATCTGCTTGCTTTAGATGCAGAAGTTTGTGTCATTTTGCTTTGGGTTGTGTAATAAATAAATATGACAGTTGAAATCTTACAAATATTCATGAAATGAGTAACTGAATTTTATTTGGATTTTAAGAAAACATTGTACAGAAAGCACTACAAAATACTGCATTTAAAACTTTGAACTGAAATTCTCCGCAAAGAAATGTTGGTGCGCCGTGGCATTTTTCAAAAATTTCAAATAACAAAATTTGGGAACCTCTGCTCTAATGAGCTAAAAGCATGGCGTTTTCTGCAACATTGTTTGGCAGGTTGATGTCTATCTGGCAATGGTGACGCTAGGTTACACCAGCAATCAAAATGATCAAACAATGTTATCTCAAAAATCTGGAAACATGCAGCAAATTGTTCCGAAAATTAAGAAACAGTAAGACGTATCAGGTGTCCTTGGTTCTAATATTATTCGATAGGTTTCTGTCTAGTATCAAAAAAAAAAATCTTGTATGAACAGTGTTGAACACCCCAATGAACAAGAAGTATTCCGTTTTCTGCATAGTTGTTCAGCAACCTAAGAGCTGCTTGGCAGTATAGTAGGCGGTCGAGTACGGCGGTGCAAGAGGCAATACTTTTGCAACGTCTTTGACCCCCAGCTGGCAAATTTTATCACCCCAAAATATTGCAACTTTTGCTCCGTTTACCTTTCCTCTACAGGAATTCCACCGGGATTTTATCCAGGAATTCCTCCGGGAATTTCTCCAAGAATTCATCTGGGAAATCCTCAAGAACTTCCTCGAGGAATTTCTTTAGGAAATCCTCCGGGAAATCTTCTAGGATATCCTCCAGAAATTCCTCAGGGAAATTATCCAGTAAATCCTCCTGAAAATTCTCCAGGAATTCCTCCAAATATTCCTACAGGAAATCCTTCAGGGATTCCTCCAGGAACTCCTTCAGGGATTTCTTCAGGAACTCCTTCAGTGATTCTCCCTGGAGGAATTCCTGATGGGAGTCCTGGGAAAATTCCCGGAGAAATTCCTGGAGGAAAATCAAAAGGAATTCCAGGAGAAATTTTGGAAATTTTTGGCGGATTTGCTGAAGAAATTCCCGGAGGAACTCTCAGAGACATTGCCGGAGATATTCCTGGGGGATCTCCAGGAAAATTTCCAGAGAAATTCCTGGAAGATATCTGGGAGGAATTCCTCAAACAAAACCCGGAGAATTTCCTGAAGAAATTCCCTAAGGAATTCATGGAGGAATTCCTGGCGAAATTCTCAGTGAAATTTCTGGAGGCCTAAAAAAAATCCGGAGAAATTCCTGGAAAAATTACCCAAACAATTCCTAGAAGATCTCTTGATGTGAGTCCTAGAGGAATATATTGGAGGGCATTCTGAGCGAAGTTGGTTCCTCCCAATAAGTGTTCGGTAATTTTAGGTGATATTGGGGGGCATTCTGAGGGAAGTCGGTTCCTCCTAATAGGTGTTCGGTAATTTTAGGTGATATTAGGGGGCATTCTGAGGGAAGTCGGTTCCTCCCAATAAGTGTTCGGTAATTTTAGGTGATATTAGGGGGCATTCTGAGGGAAGTCGGTTCCTCCCAATAAGTGTTCGGTAATTTTAGGTGATATTAGGGGGCATTCTGAGGGAAGTTGGTTCCTCCCAATAAGTGTTCGGTAATTTAAGATAATATTGGGGAGCATTCTGAGGGAAGTTGGAGTTGGAGAAATTTCCGGAGGAATTCCCGGAGACATTCCCGAAGGAATTCCTAGAGATATTTCAGGGAGAATTCCTGGATGAATTCCCTGTGGAATTCCAGGAGGAATCCCTGAAGGTGTTCCTGGAGGAATCCCCGGAGGATTTCCTAGATGGTGGTACGGCGCGAAAAAAAAACGTTGGTGGCGGCGGCGTATTCTATCGGCGCCCACGTCTATTCCAGAAGCTTCAGGAGAGTTCCAGGAAGTTTTAGGAGCTTTAGGGGGTGTTCTATGAGGTTCAGGGGCCTTTCAGGTCTGAGGTCATTTCAGGAGCGATCCAGTGGTACTATGTATATGGGGTTACAGGGGCTTGCAAAAGCATTCCTGGAATTATTCAGGGGGTATTCCGAAGGGTTTCAGGGGTTCCCAGAGTCGTTCAGTGGTCAACAGGGGCGTTCCAGGGACGTCCCATGGAGCTTCAGGGGCTTTTAGGGGGTCTCAGGAGCGTTTCAGGGTGTTCTAGGGATTTCAGGTGTTTCATGGGGCTTCAAGGGTTTTCAGGGAGTCTTAGGGCTTTCCAGAGGATCTCAGGGTGTTTCATGATGTTTTAGGAGTGTTCTAAGGGGATTCCCAAATAGCCAAAGATGGGTAATTCTCGCCGAAACTAGGCCGCCAGTCTGGGATTTTTTTGCTCATTCGCTAGAAAACGATGAAAAGGATGAAAAAACCGCTTTGGTTGGAATGAATTGATGAACCCCTTGCTTGCCCTGGGGCTGACAAGGTGACAAAAATGACGATTTTTCATTAAATTGCACCTAACTTATCGCGTAATATCTCGAAAATTAATTTTGTAACATGTAAAAAACTTCACATGTCTATGGTAGTGTAGACCTTTCATTTAAGGTTGAATTTGCCAAATTGGATTTGGAAACAATTTTGAATTTTATCATTAAGGCGAAACTGGAAGTATTTCTTAAACATAAAATTCAAAACGACATCCGAATCCAAGATGGCTGCCAAAAATTTTGAACAAATATTGTCATTTTCAAGTATATTTTCAGCCTTTTGAGTTTTAGCCTTTTGTTGTTAAGCCTTTTGTTCTTTAAGCCTTTTGTGTTTCAACCTTTTTGTCCTTTTAGAACCGGGTTACGTACAAAAGGCTGAAACACGAAAGGCTGAACAACAGAAGGCTGAAAATATTAAAAAGCTGAAACCGCCAAAGGTTGAAATATTAATTTGACGCCGTCAATTCATCTGACAATCTGACAAGGAAACATCAGGCTTATCCGCACCGAAAGAATGAAAATTCTGCTCTTTGGATTTACACCATCAAAATTATCATGAGCTAGAAAATTTTCCATTTAATCAGATAGAAGGATGTTGAATGAAATACCCCGAATGTAATTTCAAACAGCAAAAAAAACGTAGTGCCACACGGAGCGCACAGAGAGATTTTCACCTAGGTGAAAACACTCCAGTGAACTTCACTTTGAATGGTCCGTGTGGCGCTGCTGTGCGGTTTTTTAGGATATTCCAACATTTTTCTATCTGATAAGATGAAAAGATTTCAAGTTTATGATGATTTTGATGGTGTAAATTCAAAGAGCAGTTTTCATGTGTCACAATTCAATAGTGTCTGCCTTTTGTGCATTCAGCCTTCTGAAATTCAGCCTTATGTTATCATCCCGTTCTACAGTATGGGCACATCAACTATGGTCTCAAGGTGCCAAAGTGGGCGTTCCATGGGGTGTTCTCAAGGGTGCTAGGGGGTTTTAGGAGTGTTCCAGGGGGCTTTACCCTTTTTGTCCAGTAGCGTAAGATACAAATCTTTAACATACAGACGGGTCTCCTATTAGACGTTGCCACCCACTTCACGCCCACCGCGTTTTTCAGGCGGTCTTTGAGCCAATTTATTTAATTTTTGTACGTGATGACAAGATAGAAAAGCGAGTTGAGACAGCTGAGAAATTGCGGTGGGCGTGAAGGGAGTCTCATGAGGTTTCATGGGCGTTTAATGTGGTTACAGGGGTTTTTAGATACGTTTCAGGGGTGTTCCAAGGGGTTTCAGGGGTTTTAGGCGTTCCTGGACTATTCTAGGAGACTGAAGTGTGGGAATCAAGTGACGTCCTAGGGGATAAACTTTAAAATATCTCGAAACTCCTCTAAAAATCTCCTGAAATTCTTTGAAAGCCTTCTTGATACTCTCTGAGAGCTTCGAAAACCCCCAGGAACCCTCCTGGAAGACTCTGAATATTTGATACACCTTGAAATTCTTTTGAAACAGCCCACATCCCCCCTTACAAGCTTCAAACCCCGAGAGCCCCTAACAAATCTTAAAAACAGTGAGAATCGATCAACATTAGAATGAATTGGCCCGCATAATCGTTCAACATTTGGGCATCAGATCTCCGGTACAAATGTTGTATCTTCTCTCTTTTCGTTTCCAAAAAAAGATTGAATAGCACAACGTAGTTACTGAATACCGTTTTCTACTGATTAACTTATATCAAAGTCTAATAGTTGTCCGCGGCAATGATTCGAGGTAATATCCCATTCGGGGTACTGGCGTCTGGAGTTATGGGATTGAAGCATTTTCAATATTTTGGGAGTGAAATGTTGAAGAAAACCACTGACCGAAATTAAGCGTAATTTTCATTAGTAAATAAGTACTATTTCTTGTTTTGGAAATTACAGACTTTATGGCCCACTTTAACTTAAAATGCATGTCAATACCGCCCAGACCAAATAATTCTGACCTGCCCAGAGATAAATTTCAACCTGTGGCTAATGAGCCGAACCGCCGCACCAGAAAATAAATGAGAAGAAGACGAATGGCCAGAAAATTAATTCCCATTTCGGCTCGGGACGGTCATGGTAATTTTATTTTCTTCCTTGGTCAACCTACCTAGGTATTCAGTAGCAAACCGACCGAGACTAACACCGAGACTAGTAATCGCTAGACGTGGAGCGGCACGTGGTTTCTGCTGGTGACATTTAAGACCAATCAGTATACAGGTGTGTGAGTGTGCGCCAGTGAGCTTACCATAGGATAAAGTGGCACTCTTGGCTTACGACGCTCGCTGGGAAAGGTGGACGCAGTTTTATTAGAATTTTGCAAAATTTTCCCAATCAAACTTGTTTTTCACGTTTTGCTAGTATTTCGCTTGGAAATATTGGTCAGATATGGGGGATACTAGATGATGGCAGTTGAACAGGGGCAAATACTTTGAAACTTTCCACCCCTGTTTATCTTTCAGATCGTTGGCCACACGATTGGTGCTTGAGGTGAATAACAAATTTTGACTTTGGCAGAAGTTTTCCAAAGTGGAGGTGTGGAAGTTGGTATCCCCGCATACCAGAGTTTCAATCATCCGGTGGGCGTTGCCTTAAAGCACTTGAATAGCTTGATTTGATTCCTATAAAACTATGAAAACTTCAAGCAGTATCCAAACGACCTTTTCAAAAATTCACCGCCAAACTTCGCCACCCGAAGCCGCAATCGTGACGAAAATCGTAATTTGCCCCAACTCAAAGTAAATTGACTGGCATACAACACCATCGCTCATCCTTTCGTTGGGGGGGGGGGAAATCGTGTAAGCAAACCCAACGAGATCTGATCACCACTGCGGGCGCCCACCTGAACCACCATCATCGGCACGGAGTAAAAGTTAGGCGAAAATTTTGATACCGTTAATTTAATAAATCCAATATCTTTGAACAGAAGTTTATGCAAAACTCGCTTCACCGAATGATCTGGCAACGGGCCGCCCCGTAATGGAGTTTTCTGCACAAATGGGAGCGAAAAAAAAAAACGGCGATGGAAAAATATGCAGCAGCAGTTCATCGCTCATAGTTTTTCCGCGTTTTGCCTAGGGGGAAGGAATGCCGCCGACCCGACACAAGCTGACTCCGGCAGAAGGAGAAACTTTTGCGTCTTCAATTTTCCGGCGCTCGATCGCAGGGCGAGGGCGCACTTCGTCGTTTCGTTCGTTAGCATTTTTTCTGTTGCGTTTCAGTACAGAAGATTATTCCACAATTTTGCTCTAGTTTATGATAAAGCAAAGATGAATTTTCTAGCACCAGAATGGATGCTCGCACACACATAGTTTCTTATAATCTTTGTTTGCCAAACTCCTCCGGAATCATTGCATTTTTATTTTGCGAAAAAGTCTCGAGCAGCCGAGCCGCTTAGTTTTTGTTTGGCTGGAAGCTAGGTTGAATTGGGTGGAATCTAACCTTCAACAAAATTTCTTCTAATTTCGATCGCAGATGTTTTGGTTGCGTTGATTCTGGTGCGAAAACTTTTAAAATTTGTTTTAAAATACCGAGAGAACGAGCATGAGCATCTCAAGAAACAACTTCAAGTCCTGTTAGTTTTAAGGAGGATTTACAGAAACGCCATTGAAATTCAATGAATTTATGTTGTTTATATGTTTTTCAGTTTTTTTTCTTTATTATCTTTCCGAACATAATCTGAAATCTTATAATAAATTATAAAGAATCAGCTGGACTTTAACATTTTTTTCTGTTAAGATTTAAAACCGTCATAAAACTTTTTTTTTCATTTTTTATTTCGTCTATTTTTTATATGTTTTGTTGTTTTGCAAAGATTTATGAACATGGCTTAATATATAACAAGAAATTAAGATTATCAAAAAATAATTTAAAGTCTAGATAGCATCGGGATTGTATTCAAAATCATAATAAAACCATAAAAATGTTTTATTAGCTTTTTTTTCAGATAATCATATTTTTATTCTGTTCACAGATCTTTTCTAGTCATGCTAGAGGATTCCCATTCTCACTTTTGAAATGTTACAAGAGACAGTTATGAACCAAAGTTTAAAATCTTCATCTTCAACCTTAGCCCTTAACCCTCTACTTCCCATGGTTGCTCTAGAGCACCATCGATTTTCGACGAACTCGAGACAAACGGAATTAGATGAACATGATGCAATAGTTTTTAGAATATGGTTGTTATCTCATTAGTTAAATCCAACTGCCAACTACTTGTTTCAATAGTGGAACTGTTGATAAACAATCAAAAAACTGTTGATTTATAATTAAAAACATTTTTGTTGATTTCGAAAAATTTGGCCAATTTGCAATAACTTTTGCTTAAGGCGAAACTGGAAGCATTTCCTCACGTTTTGGTTTTTAATTTTTTATTAAATAACGAAGCAATATTTTCAAAATCGGTTTTCGTGCGCATGTAGAGTATAGATCAAGGTATCTTCTGATTTTTTTTTGTAGTGGAAAAGGTTTTTCGTTTTTGCAGAAACCATTTTTGAACAAAATTTCACAAAAAAATGGTTTCTGCAAAAATGGAAAACATTTTCCACCTCAAAAAAATTCAGTGGATACCTTGATCCATACTCTACATGTGCACGAAAACCGATTTTGAAAATATTGCTTAATTGCTTAATAAAAAATCAAAAACCGAAAAAATGAGAAAATGCTTCCAGTTTCGCCTTAAGCACTTTTTTCGGAAATGCTTTCTTGGCATAGAAATAGTCGTTCAAAGTCGTGGGAAGGAAAGGGTTAACAGGCTTTAACCTGGGTAACGATTATATACTGATGCTTAAAAAATCATTAAGGATATAGCTTCTTATTATTGACAAACTACATCTGAAAACGAATTATCAGATAGTTTTCATCGGAAACAGGATCTCAACATATGATAGCAAAAATACATATCCTTGCGGAAGGATGAATTCCCCAGCCCATATGGAAATCAATCGTGATGCAAACAAAGCTTTCCATCGACGCCTTGTTGCAGGTCCCAGTGTGTACGATACCCATCCATTATGCGGGCGGGCCAAGGAACTGTAACTGGCAACAAAGAGGCAACATTCCGCTCGATAACAACTCCTTTCGAACAGTGTAGTGGCTGGCAGGCTACTTTCCACCGAACTGGGCGACGACAACAGCAGCAACAATTCTACGTACAATCTACGTGTTCGTATGGAGAAAGGACATTGTACCTACTGTTGGGCACACCCCAGCCTGGGGTAGCCAAGGAACCGACGATTCCGCCTTTGTGTGGGCTGCTGCTGCTGTTGCTGCTACCGGCAAACGAACACTTTTCCAATCGACTGGGCACGTAAATGTGCATCGCCTCAACCGTCCACTGGCTGAATGCAGCATGACCGTCCTGTACTGCCTCTGTGCTGTAACGTGATCCTGGAATGCCCTGGATATACTGCATGAATGTATCAACAATCAAACCCACTGGGGTATTACCTTTTGCAAATTTGAGTAATGATCTAGCAGCAGTAGAATTTTTCTGCTCGATGCACCCCCGCAATCGTAATGGCGACATGGCGACCGTTACTTACAATGTAGTGGAAATTCCACCAGATTGCGTCAATTGAACCAGGTGGGGAGGAACTAAATTGGTTCAGTTTTCTCGTTTCGTGTGTCCAACCGGAATAACGAATGATGAGAGCTGCAACAATGAAGTGAGAGGGGTTCTCAATCATTCAGAAACTGGCCTTGAACCGACACAAAATACACGGAAGACAAAGAAGACGCAAAATACTCAGTAGACACAGAAGACACAAAAGACACAGAAGACACAGAAGACACAGAAGACACTAAAGACACAGAAGACACAGAAGACACAGAAGACACAGAAGATACAGAAGACACAGAAGACACAGAAGACACAGAAGACACAGAAGATACAGAAGACGCAGGAGACACAGAATACACAGAAGACACAGAAGATACAGAAGACACAGAAGACACAGAAGCCACAGAAGACACAGAAGATACAGAAGATACAGAAGACACAGAAGACACAGAAGACACAGAAGACACAGAATACACAGAAGACACAGAAGACACAGAAGACACAGAAGACACAGAATACACAGAAGACACAGAAGACACAGAAGACACAGAAGACACAGAAGACACAGAAGACATAGAAGACACAGAAGACACAGAAGACACAGAAGTCATAGAAGACACAGAAGACACAAAAGATGCAGAATACAAATAAGATTCAGAGGGCACAGATCAGACAGAGAACAGACAGAACAGACAGAAAACAGACAGAGAACAGACAGAGAACAGACAGAGCAGACAGAACAGACAGAACAGACAGAACAGACAGAACAGACAGAACAGACAGAACAGACAGAACAGACAGAACAGACAGAACAGACAGAACAGACAGAACAGACAGAACAGACAGAACAGACAGAACAGACAGAACAGACAGAACAGACAGAACAGACAGAACAGACAGAACAGACAGAACAGACAGAACAGACAGAACAGACAGAAGGCAGATGACAGAAGGTTTGTCTTCTGTCGCTCGTATTTTAACCACAAACGACAGGAAAACAGGAAGACAAGAAAACAGGAAGACAGGAAGACAAGAAGACAGGAAGATAGGAAGACAGGAAGACAGGAAGACAGGAAGACAGGAAGACAGGAAGACAGGAAGACAGGAAGACAGGAAGACAGGAAGACAGGAAGACAGGAAGACAGGAAGACAGGAAGACAGGAAGACAGGAAGACAGGAAGACAGGAAGACAGGAAGACAGGAAGACAGGAAGACAGGAAGACAGGAAGACAGGAAGACAGGAAGACAGGAAGACAGGAAGACAGGAAGACAGGAAGACAGGAAGACAGGAAGACAGGAAGACAGGAAGACAGGAAGACAGGAAGACAGGAAGACAGGAAGACAGGAAGACAGGAAGACAGGAAGACAGGAAGACAGGAAGACAGGAAGACAGGAAGACAGGAAGACAGGAAGACAGGAAGACAGGAAGACAGGAAGACAGGAAGACAGGAAGACAGGAAGACAGGAAGACAGGAAGACAGGAAGACAGGAAGACAGGAAGACAGGAAGACAGGAAGACAGGAAGACAGGAAGACAGGAAGACAGGAAGACAGGAAGACAGGAAGACAGGAAGACAGGAAGACAGGAAGACAGGAAGACAGGAAGACAGGAAGACAGGAAGACAGGAAGACAGGAAGACAGGAAGACAGGAAGACAGGAAGACAGGAAGACAGGAAGACAGGAAGACAGGAAGACAGGAAGACAGGAAGACAGGAAGACAGGAAGACAGGAAGACAGGAAGACAGGAAGACAGGAAGACAGGAAGACAGGAAGACAGGAAGACAGGAAGACAGGAAGACAGGAAGACAGGAAGACAGGAAGACAGGAAGACAGGAAGACAGGAAGACAGGAAGACAGGAAGACAGGAAGACAGGAAGACAGGAAGACAGGAAGACAGGAAGACAGGAAGACAGGAAGACAGGAAGACAGGAAGACAGGAAGACAGGAAGACAGGAAGACAGGAAGACAGGAAGACAGGAAGACAGGAAGACAGGAAGACAGGAAGACAGGAAGACAGGAAGACAGGAAGACAGGAAGACAGGAAGACAGGAAGACAGGAAGACAGGAAGACAGGAAGACAGGAAGACAGGAAGACAGGAAGACAGGAAGACAGGAAGACAGGAAGACAGGAAGACAGGAAGACAGGAAGACAGGAAGACAGGAAGACAGGAAGACAGGAAGACAGGAAGACAGGAAGACAGGAAGACAGGAAGACAGGAAGACAGGAAGACAGGAAGACAGGAAGACAGGAAGACAGGAAGACAGGAAGACAGGAAGACAGGAAGACAGGAAGACAGGAAGACAGGAAGACAGGAAGACAGGAAGACAGGAAGACAGGAAGACAGGAAGACAGGAAGACAGGAAGACAGGAAGACAGGAAGACAGGAAGACAGGAAGACAGGAAGACAGGAAGACAGGAAGACAGGAAGACAGGAAGACAGGAAGACAGGAAGACAGGAAGACAGGAAGACAGGAAGACAGGAAGACAGGAAGACAGGAAGACAGGAAGACAGGAAGACAAGAAGACAGGAAGACAGGAAGACAGGAAGACAGGAAGACAGGAAAACAGGAAAACAGGAAGGCAGGAAGACAGGAAGACAGAACGGCAGAAAGGCAGAAAGGCAGAAACTTGCCAAACGTATTTCGACTGTATGTTTGATACTCAAGAGATGGCTTTCCAGTCTTGCCAAAAATAAAAATACTGCTATTTATCTTGTCCTACAAGATAAAATAGCAGTCACACTTTATTTTTGTCAAGACTGGAAAGCCATCTCTTTGAGTGAAAGGCAGAAAGGCAGAAAGGCAGAAAGGCAGAAAGGCAGAAAGGCAAAAAGGCAGAAAGGCAGAAAGGCAGAAAGGCAGAAAGGCAGAAAGGCAGAAAGGCAGAAAGGCAGAAAGGCAGAAAGGCAGAAAGGCAGAAAGGTGGAAAGGCAGAAAGGCAGAAAAGCAGAAGGGCAGAAGGGCAGAAAGATAGGAAGACAGAAAAACAGGAGAACATGAATCAAAATACACAAGACAGAAGAACATTAGCGTCCAAAACAAACAACTTGAGAACCCCAATTTTCAAATGTGCACCAAAAACGGTTCTACTTTCTTGAAGTTTGTTTTCTTCTAGTATGTACCTTCCCATCCTCAGTCGTTCCAGAACCAAAGCACGGAAGCACGTTATCGTCGATTTCCTCAATCCGTCGGTGTCCAATCCCACGTCCAGCTTCACGCTCTAGCATCTGATACCAATCACTTACCACCCGAAAAGAAAATCACAAGAAAAAAGACTTGCTTCCCGAGTCCAGAGGACCAGGGCGTTGGATTTTTTTAATATTTTGGAAAATAAAACTATTTTCCGGATAAGTGATTCTCGGTAAGTGTGCGATGCAATGGCAGCGCGCGGTTTGCTTCTCAAGTGCAAGGAGCTACCTACTCACTCGCAACATTCGGTTCGGGCTCTTGTGGTTCTCGGACGATAGCGGACCAGGATACTGGTCGGCAACAATAGCAACCACCACCATCACGAGGACGACGTAACAAATAGTTGATGCTTCTGGAAGCGAATCGCGGGAGCCACGTCTGCTGGTAGGGCGGAAAACGTCGAGCGGAAAAGTAGTAATGGATATTTTATTTCCCGGAACGTAGACGGTTTGAATTTTAAATATTTTTCCCAGCAGTTTATTTGGACCACCAGCTCGGCGCGAAGCTGCAGCTGTGCTCGGAAGACGGAGAAGGATGCACGAATGTGCTGCTATCGGAATCCGGTGAAATATTGATGACCGTTCGGGTGGAAAATAAAAATTCTGCGCGAACGGCGGTGTATTTTATTTGGTGGGGTTCGTGTTGCGAATCTTGAAACGGCGCGTTTGGGTTTCGGGTTGAATTTAAGTTCTACTACAGCTTCCGCGATAATCGAATGCGGTAAAACATGAGAAAACATCTTTTGTAACTGTACCTAATACCTTATACTACCGTTACTGTATCATCTATTCAGTACGATCATGCTGAGGGTTCGAATCTCGGTCGATCCAGGAACTTTTCGTAAAGGAAATTTCCTTGATTTCCATTTGCAAAGAAATTCTTCGTGTCCGCCACACGATATGTGGTCAGGGGATATTGACAGAGAAAGCTCTCAGTTAATAACTGTGGAAGTGCTCAGAGGACACTATGCTGAGATACAGGCTTTGTCCATTTGGGACGTCACACCAAGATGAAGATGATAACATTGTCAATTTATATTACTGTTTTAATCAAATTTAATACTTGACTCTCATTAGCTGCAGTTTGGTGGTAGTAATTCGTTATTCCTTACTATCTGTTACAACTTAACGATCATAAAAAAAACAAATCGTTGTACTTCAACTGTCTGCTACAGTTGCCTATAATCAACTGTATGCTTCAGTTAATTACCCATTGCCACTTTCAGCAAAACTGCTCAATTATTATCCCCACACCACGCGTCGATTTTATAGATATCGCTTCCTTTGAGACCGCCCTGATCCAGCCGTGCTTCCCATAGATACTAAGCTGCTGGCCAGGAAGCAAGCAAAAGCCAGCACCAACGAGCGTTGTGTGTATTTCCCTCGGTCCGTCGTCGCTCACTAGAAAACATCCTCCTCCGCCTCGCATATTGACTCGGGCGGCAGCATGCAACACGCTGTCGAACTCCTGTTTCTGAAACTGACTTACATCTAACCACCACCGAACCACCCGCATCGGTACCTACCAGGTTACTATCTTGACTAACGTGCGCTTTTTGTTGTTTCCTCTGATGTCCTTTCAGCATGCAACCGAACACTGTACGGCGAAGTTGGGCGAACGTACGAGCTCCAGCTGCAGCCCCACCAGTTGCAGCAGTTCCTCCTGAAGCAGCAGGACGAAGGCAACGTGAAAAATGCATATCCTTTCCTGTGTCATCTTAACTTCACGGCGCCCGGGGGAGCGTACGGTGATATCGTGCAGGTAAGCTAACCTACCTAGGCATATGGGGAGAGGGGGGATCCGCTGTCGGGAACGAGCGGATAGCTGCGAGGAAATCGTGGGAAGATTGATGAGCTAATTGGGCCGCTTTCAGGGGGAGTAGAAGGAGGTAAGATGGAAGGAACGTCTTGGGGCGTTTCGCGTCTTCGAACGGTTGTCGTAATGGGGTGTGTGTGGCACCGAGCCAGATAATGATGTCCTCTCGGTGTAGAAAAAGCGAGATCGTGGAAAGTATGAAAAGTATGTTTTACGTTTTACGTACGTTTTACGTTTTACGAACCAGCCGGGTCAGATACTGCTAGAGGCACTGACTATGCTAGATGTCGATTTGGTCAACGTCTTTACCAAAAGCACTTAAAGTCAGAAAATGAAACGAACCCAAGAAACAGAAGTAGATGAATAATAGTTTCTTGAACTAACGTTTGCTTGTTCCACTCTTATACAGCAATAATCTTTGCTGGGGAGTTGAATATCGACGTTACTTTTCTTAATTCTAGCCTACAAACAGTTCGAACCAGAGAGTATACAAATAGACCACATCTGCATCAGCCGGAACTTGAGACGGAGCCTTATTGATGTGCGGAACAAAAGCAGCGTCGACATTGCGTCCGACCATCATTCCCTAATCGGCGAGATTCGACTGCGTATTGCTAGGATCCGCGACTCGAAGACGCTACGGTGAAAAGGTCCTTCGTCGAGGAGCTAGAAAACCATGCTGCGAATATTCCAGAAGGTGGAAGCGTAGAAGTTCAATGGAGCGTCATCAAGAACGCCTTCATCACCACCGGCGAGAACAATTTGGGTGAGCTACGCACCCGAAGAAAGCAGTGGATCACTGATGATACCTGGAGGAAGATAGAGAAGCGAAGGAACGCCAAAGCCGCGATAGAGCGAGCGAAAACACGAGGAGCCAAAGCCGTAGCCCGTCAGCGCTATTCGACTCTCAAGAAGAAAGTGAAACGCTCATGTAGACGGGACAAGAGAGCGTGGGCGGACTGCCTAGCCGACGAAGGCGAGAAGCCGCAAACACAGGCGACATCCGTCTCCTCTACGATGTCTTACGTCACCTTAGTGGGACCAAGATGAATGCTAAGATGCCCGTGAAAGACACATCTGGACAGCTATTGACCGACCCAGCTGATCAACTGAATCGCTGGTTCGAGCACTTTGGAAACCTTTTTCAAGAGTCGGCCACGTCACCAACATTTCAAAGTGTTCTGCCAAGGGTTCGACGCATTACCGGTGTCAACACTGAAGCTCCATCAGTGCAGGAGATAGGAACAGCCTTCCGTAGCATGAAATCGAACAGGGCTCCAGGGGTCGATTGCATATCCGCCGAATTGGTCAAAGCTGACCTCATAGTATCCGCACAACTACTGCATCAATTATTGTGCAACATATGGGTAACCGCGACATATCGGATCTAAGGCGTCTTAGTAAAGGTATTCAAAAAGGGTGACCTAACTGTATGCGATAATTGGCGGGGCACCATGTTGCTGTGCATCGTTCTCAAAGTCCTCTGCAAAGTGATCCTTAGCCGGACACAGGATAAGATTGACACAACTCTCTGGCAGCAGCAAGCAGGATTCCGTGCCGGACGATCCAGTTTGGACCTTATTGTCAAAATATGTATCCACAGGTGCAAGGGTATCATCAGCCTCATTGAAGCACAGACCAGGGCATTTTCGTGCAGAGTACTGAACAACGGTGTCTTGTGCGATCCCATCCGGGTCGTTGCTGGAATGAGGCAGGGATGTATCCTATCACCGCTTCTGTTCCTAATCGTAATCCACGAGACCCTGGTAGATGCGAATGATCGTGAACCAAATCGTGTGTTGCTGTTGCAGCCCATTACCATGGAGCATCCAAATGACTTCGAGCTGGCTGATGACTTTGCTCTATACGCTCAACGGTGCTCTGATATGCAGAGTAAGCTCGATGATCTTACCAATTGCGCCTCGGTTGGCCACACTGTGCTCAGGGGTTGAAACGAAATCTTCAGGCAAGCGTTAGATTGGACATCGCAGCAGAGGCAGGCCCAGAAGCTCATGGCGGCACGGCCTCCACAAAGAATTAAAGGAAGTCGACAGCAATTTGACCTGGCCACGGGTCAAGACGATGGCGGCCAATCGCCCAGGTTGGAGATCTTTCAATTCGGCCCTCTGCACCACCATGGATGCTCAGGACTGAAAGCAAGAAGTATTTAAAGCACCCGGGAACCCCTCTGAAACCTCCGAATCCTTACGGAAACTGCTCTGAAACCAGGGATGTTTTCGATCACTTGGAGCAATAATTTGACTCATTTGTCCATAACTCAATTCAGATACCTAATATTGAAATGTGATGTTCGGCAAAGTTGTAGATTAGTGTTTTTCCTACAATTATCACCATGGACGCCATATTCTAACTTTTATATATACGGCGCTAGAGCGCTAGTACCACCTACTTATGCTAAACGATCGAAAAATTCGATCGTTTAGTATGAGTAGCTGGTACTAACACTTTTACGACGTAAATATTAGAGTTATAATATGGCGTCCTTGGTAATAATTGTTGGAATAACACTAAGCTACAACTTTGCCGAATACAACATTCCAATATAGGGCTTCCGAACTGAGTTATTTACAAATGAGTCAAATGATTGCCAAGTGATCGAAAACATCCTTGTCTGAAACCCCTTAGATATTTCCTGAAATCTAAATCCCTTGAAATTTGTGGGAAGACCCTGAAAACTATTAGAACTCTTCTGAAGTACCATTAAACGCTCCATAAGCATCTTGAAACCCCTCTAAAATCCAATAAACCCCACTCCAGGGGGTCACTTGAAAGCTTGTGAGGATTCCTGAATATCCCGGAAATCCCTTCATATCCCCCAAAGTATTCTGAAATCCCCCTAAAACATCATGATAATCCTCCAAAGTCCTCTGATACCCCTTTGCATCCCCGTTTAGCGAGTGAAGCCTATTGATACCCCCTATCCCACATGAGACTCCCACAGGAATGCTTTAAAATGCCCTGAAACCATTTGAAGTACTTCTGAAACATCTGGAAACGTTTCTGAAATCCCCCTTGAAACCCCGACTGACATTATGTTTCCTAGCCACAACCTTTCCTTAACCCTCGAGCGCTCGCGCTGTTGTATTTGTAGAAAACGTTGAAAAAATCTTGCTTTTTGTACTCAGCATTAGCGTGGTGCTGACGCAGGTAGTCAACCGCTCGAATTACGGAAGGTTAAACTCTTTTGCAACTTTTGGTAATTTAATGAATCCGTTTAGGTTAATCTCCCGACTCCGAATTAGCACCCTAATGGCACCAAAAGTTCTTGGAAGAAGTGTTGGAAGACATGTTTTTCAGATTGGTCATCTTAAGGTGGAGTATCTTCATTACAAATGGGTTGCAAATATCAGTGGTTTTAAATTAATGATCGAAATGAAATTATTTTTCAGCACTTTCAGGGGGTCTCATAGCGCTTCAGGGATCCCAGGGGCGATTCATGCTTCTCAAGTAGTTCCAAGCGAAGTTCCTAGGGATCCCAGGGGCGCACAGGTGGTCTAAAGGGTGTTTCAGGGGCTCCATGGGTCTCAGGGGCGTTTCAGGGGTTCTCAGGGATCCCAGTGGAATTATATGAGGGGTCCAGGCAGGAGGTGTTCGAGGAGGTCCCAGAGGGATCCCGGGAAGGCTTCCCAGACAACCAGTAATCATATAAGATGTTGCATAAGATGATAAAGCGGAGGCCATATGCGTACATGCCTCCATTTAGGCACATACGCATATCACCTCCAAGCTCTCAGGGAGAGTTGCTGGGGATCCCAGAGGCACTTCAGGAAGTTTCAGGGGGTGTCAGGGGCGTTTCAAGGGTTCTCAGGGAATTTGAGGAAGATCTCAAGAGGCCTCTTGAGTGTTTCAGAGGGACGAGGGGCACCTGAAGGGCCGAAATTTTGTCTACGTGGTTTATAAACAAATCCATACTCAGAGTTGTGCATATTCAGGATGGTTAATGTTAAACGACACACGCTCCACTCAACCATCACTTTGAAAGGCAAACATAACCATCAGTGAATCAAAATTCAACCATCGCGCAACAATAATGACAATGTCGCAACCTGTATTTGTTGCGACAAAACAACCCATGCGACATAAGTTTGTCCCAACTTTAAAATATTGGGATTAACATCGTACACAACGAGTTTAGAGATTTTTAGCCTTGCATTGCGATTTTCGAACGGTAACTTCGTGTCGGTAAACACTGCAACTCTGCTGAAGCTCTATCATCAAACAGTTTCGACTTTGGGTTAGTAATAATTGATTATTCACGAGTTGAAAAGAACGCAACAAATTCAGCTTCCGTTTTGTCTGCAACAAAAAATTTCGAGATCATGTCATTATCTGTCACCAGTAGGGATAAAGACTAATCATCGCACCTTCTTTGTTGCTTGTTTTGTGCCTCTTTTGACTGACAATTCTCTTCACTGATAACCATCAAAAGATTGTCGAAGAACGCCAAAGCAACTCAAGCTAATCCTCGTTCCAGGTAGTGTCAACAACATCTAACAGCAGCGAACGTCTTTTGTTCTTGAAATACAGCGAGTCCGAACAGCGGGAACGTGCGTCGAGCTGCTATTGAGATTTGCAAAATATGAGCGTGGTGAGAGTTCCCATAGTATCAATGCATTCGTCGCGAATGTGTTTGTTAGCGACATGCGAGACGGTCAGCTATTTTGAAAAAAAAAAGCATGACCCGCGATTCCAGATTGAGATCCGCTGATTGCATCCGCTGACCCCAGATTAGAAAACCCTGAGGTTTACACCACCAGTCAATTGTAATAAGTACTACTTGTGACGCAGAATTCTTAAAACATTCACACGTTCTCCTCGGACATTTTGTTCTTGGGAAATTGGCATGCCCAGTGACCCCAGTTTGAGAACCACTACTGAGTTTTGCAACGCCACTTTATTGTAATAATTCTTGAGCCGCAGAATCTGAAAACTATTTTCAGTTTCTCATCGCACTTTAGATTATTAAGAAATTGCCAAGGCCCGTGAGTCCAGATTGAAAACCACTGATCTGTGCAACACCACATTATTGCAATTAATGTTCCTTGAGATCCAGAATCCAAAAAAACATTCATACCTGCTCCTGGGACTTTCAATTCTTGCAAAATTTGCATGGCTCGTGATTCAAGCTTGGGAATTACTGAGTTTTGCAACACCAATTTTTTGTATTACGTGCTTCTAGAGACGCAGGTTCTTGAAAACCTTCACACCTTCTCCTCGGACTTTCGATTCTTACGAAATTCGCAGCTGAAAACCACTGAGTTTTGCTACGCCACTTTCTCGACTCCAGCTTGGGAACCACTGAGCTTTGCATCACCAATTTATTACAAAGTGCTCCTTGCGACGCGGAATCTTAATCTGAATCTAAATTTGAATCTCCTCGGACTCTTTGGTTCTTGCGAAATCAGCCAAACTAAATATTTTTTAGATAGATTATGAGTTTCTGAGTTAAGGACAACGTCTTTAAATCCTGCTTCAACAGTACATCAGAGCTTCAAACGCACGAATCTCAAGAAGCTAGTGGATTTTATGGTTCTTGCTCACTCATAATAAGCTTAAAATAAAAAGATCAGATGCGCTGGTTTTGTTTACGAAGAGATTTGTGCTTTTGAAATCGTGAGTAGGTGCCAAAGTCGGCCATTTTGGGATTCTAACAAGTATGTCCTGAAATGAGCCATAAATTTCTAAAATCGTTGACAAATTGACGAAGACATGATCATCTCTCATTCTCATCTCATCTCATCATTCCAGAGCATTTTAGGCGGGATTCAGAGACGTTACGGAAGCGGTATGGGCGAGTTTTCGGGGTTTCAGAGCGTCTTAGGTGCGTAACATATGATCTGAAGGGGTTCTAGGGGGATATTTGTGGCATTTCAGGAAGTCTAAGAGCATTTCCGGCGGAATTCAGAAGCGTTCCGCAGGCGTTTTCGGGGGTTTCGGATGTTATCAGGTGTGTTACATGGAGCCCGAGGGAGTTTTAGTGGGATTATGGAAGCGTTACGGAGGAGTTTTCTGGGGTTGTGGATCATCTCAGGTGCGTTACATTGGGTCCGACAGGGTTTCAGGGCCGATTTTGGAGCCATTTTAGGAAGTTTCAGGGCATTTTTGGTGGAATTCAAAGGCGTTACTGAGAGGCGTTATGGAGTGTCTCAGGTGCGTTACATGGGATTCATGTGGGTTTTAGAGAGGCATTTCAGGTAGTTCAGAGGATTTTCATAGACCCCATCACAATATCCTTTAGACCGCATCAAAAATTCCCTTTAATTTGAGAGCGTTTTTGAAACCCCTTTATACGATCCGATCTGAAATGCCTTGAAACATCCCTGAAGTCATCATAATCAATTTGAAATGCCTCTGAAACCTCTTTGGACGTCTTTAATTGATTCCAGAAACCATTTGTAACGCACCTGAGAACCCCTTGCAAATTTGAAGCATTTTTGTAGAACATATTTGCCTGTCTCGTACACTAAGTGTACTAGAAAGGCTCTATGTGTTCACTCAAAAACGATTTTTCGAAAAAAGGCTCGGAGGATCATGTCTAATATACCAATCAACTCAGTTCAACGAATTGAGATGATGTCTGTATGTGTGTATGTGTGTATGTCTGTGCTCAAAATAAGTTCACTCTCTTTTAAGGTGTGTGGTTGTTAATTAGGCTTGACGTAAATAAAGTGAGCATAAATTGGAATTTTAGTGTACTAGGAGACCTCAGAAGCGTTTCAAGAGGGTTCCAGGAATCTTCATGGGGCCTCAGGGACGTTCCGTGGAGTCACTGAAGCGTATAACAACCCTGAAACCCCTGTAACACTTTCGAAACGTTCCCGAAATTCGCGTAATCCCACTGACACGCCAACAAACGCCCCTCATAAAACACCCCAAAGCAGCCCCCTGAAAAGTCCCTGAAAACACTTGGAACACCCTTTCTTGGGTTTTCTGGAAACTTACTCGAAACCCCTTCGGCTGCATTCCAAATGCCCAACATTGATTGATTGATTTGTCTTTATTTCCGAGACTTTCAGCCCTTGGCTGGTTCGTCTCTAATGCCCAAAAGCAAGACTTGTTCTCACAAACAAAGTTTTCTCATTAAAGCCCTGACTTAGTGTATGCAAAAAGTTCGTAAAACAAATTCCCTCGGAGATTTTGCAAAAGCTTCTTTGGTGATTTCTCCAAATGTTTCCAAATCCTTCTTACATTCCCAAACAAATCCCAAGTTTTTTTTGCTGATTTTTTTTTATAAGTATGTCTCTAAGAACTCTTTAAGAATTTCGTTACCGAATACAGCCCAGCTCAGTTTGATTATATCTTCAGGACGTTCTTCATGAATAAATCTAAGAATTACTTCAGAGAGCCCTAGAGAACAACTTGAATTTCCGAACAGTAATTTATAAATTGAACGTAGGGTAGGTAATCATAATTTGAACCAAATTGCGGCTTTCTGAAGCAGTGCAAATTTTAAGTGATTTTTTCTCCCACATGGAAATAATTTACTACGGCAAAATCAAGGGCAAAATCGTATGTACATGAAAGCCACGGGTATAAGCTTTCTGTTAAATGGTAAACAGTTTGTGTTTGTACCGAATTTCATTGAAATATTCGATTTTTCATCAACAATGATTTTCATCTTAATTTGAACCATCGTAATCATAATTTGAACCAATTTTAATCTTAATTTGAACTACTGGCGGCAGCAGCTCGAGCAACTCACAAAACAGCCAATTCCATGCTAAACAATGAAAAATCACATGAATCTGCTAATTCTCATACCTATTTTTCATTAGGCAGTGGAATCTCAACTCAGAATGTTCGAAATTCTTTAGGAATTTGGAAACTAAATTTGGATTTTTTCATCCCCCAAGAGTAAACAAAGCAACCACTAGCGCAATCTACAGGCCAACACTAGAAGCTCACCCCCGTTTACTAGTTCAAATTTAGATTACAAATGGTTCAACTTAAGATAACATTCTCCAAGTAAGAATCACTTCAATTTGATAATTTTATGACAAATAATGCGGAATATTATTCGGTTGGTCGATTCTACGATAAATAAGCTTTCATTTGACGTGTTCACACATTGCGTGTGATACAATGCATGAGCTGTACGAGTGCACCGTGTGCTTTAAATGAGCTGTACGAGTGTGCTTTAAATTGGGGGAAATGGGTGAAATCACAGTGATTTTTCAATTGCCTGTTTTCCATGACAAAAACGCTTTTTTCAATGCTTTTAAAGTCCATGTTATCAGGTTATATTACGGAAAGCTGTTTAACATCTTCTTTGGGACAATATTTGCCTCAAAAGCACGTATTTTTAATGAATTTCGAAATGGTTCAAATTAAGATTGCAATTTGACTAGTTCAAAGTTTGATTTCTTACCCTATGCATAAAATTGTCTATTATTTTAGAAACTTCAAAATCTGGATTTGAGTCAGTTCGCGAGCACCCAAACCCATTGTACAGAGAACTTCAAGGCGAAACTTCTTTCTGTGAACACTGCCACCAAGCACTTCAAGAAGAGAACCTCATCGCCATCCAGTGTGGCCGTCCATTTACTGCGAAAGTGAAATATTCACTTTCGGGTCATCCATTCAACCACAGCCACAAATCAATATCAGTGGCAGAACTTGGCGGAAAGTTTCTTCTCGTGTGCTCCCAAGTTGTATCGCGTCGTCATCCACCGCCTTGTTGTTGCTGGTCTAGGACTAGCGCAGCGCTAGGGTGTGGGAAATAGATGGCAAAGCAAATTGAAAGTGAAAAATGTGTTTTCCTTGTCGATGGCGACGACGCTGCTGACTTCGACGCACAAAACTGAGGCAAGAAATCGAAACATGCAGCGTGGTGCTTGGCTTCCGATTCGCACAAGAGAGTACCCCTAAAGTGGGGTGGGGAAACGGGTCGGGACCCGAACCGAAATGGATGTCATCATTGATAAGAAGAATGGTGGTGAGTGAATTTTCATGTTTCGCCAGCGGCTTCTAATTGATAGATGGAGAGGAAATGGTAGGGTTTTTTTTTCGCCGATTGGGTTCAAATAGAAATAATGCTTTTCCATTAAGGGGTTTGGAATTGTGATTTGTGATTTTGTTGCGAATTAATAATGAACTAACGAATGGATCTGGACATAATGGTTCGAGAGGATGTCTCTTGTTAATAGTGATGATGAAAAAATGTGTCAATAGCAGTTTGTCAGCTACTATACGACAGGAACACAGCAGATTTATGTCTAGTTAAAAGTGTCACGACGAAACTCTCGGAACATAATTGCACCTCCAATGCTGATTAGTTCTCCTAATCCAAGAAATTTCCATAAATTAACTCAAATTGAAATCACAAATTATGATTCGCAAACATCATCACTATTCCGTCGCCTCCACCTCCGAATGTTCATGTTTTTATCCTCTAATTGAATATCATATTCCGATAAAGCTTAACAAAATACTATTTAAATTAGCATATTGAATTAAGTGTAGTCATGAACCAGCGCCTTTTCGGGTCTCGCCTTCCCCCACCGACCGTCGACTGTCCCAGGTGAGGTGAGAACAAGATCGGTAATTCAATTGCAAATTTCAGAAGAACGAAAGTAAATTAAACTTTTCCTCCACCGCGCCGTCTCGCATCAGTGTTCGCCGCTGTCATCGTTTTGACGGGCGGGGATTCAGAACTCGACGAACAACAACAACAACAACAGCAAATATCGCCCCGGAAAATGGCAAATACCATCGTCATCACGGGCACACCTGCCCTATCGCTGTTGGCTGCTCTGCTGTTGCGTCCAACTTGTCACAAATCTCCGACTCCCCGATGCGATGCCAATTGGCCGCCGCGCCGCCGGGAAAGTTCGTTTTGTCAAAAATTAAGACCGGAATATACATTTGTTCGCCCATTCTCTGGCGGGGGCCAACCCCTCCCTCAGTGGCGCTACATTTCCAAAAGTACACTGATGGGTGAAAGATTCTGGACTACTTTGGGTCTGGTTCTGATTTTGGTATTGATTATTCTTGTTGTTCTAGCGAATGCGATCAGCTAGTTGCGGTTTTGCTTCTGATTATGGTTTTGGTTATGGTGGCCTTATTTACCTTACCGGTCAGACTAAGGCCTGAATGTCCTCTAGTGTACGTAGGAGTCGTCACCATTCTACTCGGTCCATGGCTGTACGTCTGCAGCTCCGCACTCCACGAAGGGTCCGCAACTCGTCCTCCACTTGATCGACCCACTGAGCACGCTGCGCTCCACGTCTGTATTGGTCCAATGACTCTCGAGAACCATTTGAGTCGGGTTGCTATCCGACATCCTGATGACGTAACCCGCCCACCGTAGCCTCCCGATTTTCGCGGTATGGACGATGGTTGGTTCTCTCAGCAGCTGATGCAGCTCGTGGTCCATTCGTCTTCTCCAAGTCCCGTCTTCTATCTGCACTCCGCCGTAGATGGTACGCAACATCTTCCGTTTGAAAACTCCAAGGGTGCGTTGGTCCTCTGCACGCAGGGTCCATGTTTCGTGCCCATAGAGGACGACCGGTCTAATCAACGTTTTGTAGATGGTTAACTTCGTGTTACGGCGAACTTTATTCGATCGTAGAGATCTGCGGAGTCCAAAGTAGGCACGATTTCCTGCCACAATGCGCCTCTGAATTTCTCTGCTGGTGTCGTTGTCGGCGGTCACCAGCGAACCCAAGTACACGAATCCTTCAACCGTCTCGACTTCATCACCGTCGATATAAACTTGGGGTGGCGGGCGCGGTGATTCCTTCCTGGAGCCCTTTGCCATCATGTACTTTGTCTTCGATACATTCATCACTAATCCGATTAGTCTGGCTTCACTCTTTAGTCGGATGTACGTTTCCGCCATCATCGTCTCAAATTTTCGAGCAATAATATCAATATCATCAGCGAAACCAAGCAGCTGAACGAACTTCGTGAAAATCGTCCCACTCGTGTTTATCCCCGCTCTTCTTATTACACCCTCTAAAGCAATGTTGAACAGCACCTTGCCGTAACTCTCTGCGAGATTCGAAGGGACTCGAGAGTGTCCCTGATACTCGAACTACGCACATCACTCGATCCATCGTCGCCTTGATCAATCGTACCAGTTTTATCCGGGAATCCGTGTTCGAGCATAATCTGCCACAGCTGGTCTTGATCGATTGTATCATACGCCGATTTGAAATCGATGAACAAGTGAGGTGTGGTCACGTTGCATTCGCGGCATTTCTGCAACACCTGGCGGATGGCGAACATCTGGTCCATTATAGCGCGTTCACCCATGAATCCAGCCTGATATTGCCCCACGAACTCTCTTGCAATCGGTGATAGACGGTGGCATAAAATTTAAGAGAGTATCTTGCAGGCAGCGCTCAGTAGTTAAGCTTGAAGTCTTTTTATATCTGGACGCAAAAAATTGGGTCTGTCTCGGAAATATGTTATTTAAATAAAAAATATTTTGTACTTAAAATCAAGGATATTCATTGAACTTCCTAGGAAAAATAGCCTAAACATTATTCCGATTTGGTTTTGAGTATGTTGATTCACCTGCGCGGCCATTTTGTTCCACCATCTTTGCATCTGTGTTGCATCCTGAACCACCTTTCTCCAAGAACCACTCTTCTTTAACTTCTGCTTGACAATTGTCCAATATTTCTCGATTGGGCGGAACTGAGGGCAATTTGGTGGATTGATATCTTTTTGATAAAATCCACCGCGTTATTTTGATACCACTGTAGCGCTTCTTTGCAGTAGAGGTAACTTGCCAGATCAGGCCAAAACATAACAGGTCCATTGTGAGCTCTACAAAACGGAAGAACCTTTTCCAGGCACTTCTGCTTGTACACTTTGAAATCCATGGTCTTGTTTGTCACGAAAACCTTTGTTTTTTGGCCGCAGCTGCAAAAACCTTGCCAGATCATCAACTTTCTTATTGGCAAAAACAAACTTGAACTTACCGGGGACATCATCCCGACTTGGGGCTTTATAATTTTTTTGTGCGGGAAACTGACCATAGTCCATGTTTACGTACTTCGCAATTTTTGTCGGATTTTCGAAGTGTATGTCCAGAACTAATTTTCGATGCGCGACTTCCATTACCGTAAAATGGGGTGTTAAGGGACGGAAAAATTTTTCGTCCCCATTAATTCATGGGTTCTACTTCTTAAAACTTTCGGGAAAAGCAGTCCGATCATTGTCTTGCTGCCTGCTACGCATATAGATTACAAAATTTGACGATTTTTTGGAGAAATTGAAGATATTTTACAAAATGTGCAAATTTTTGAAAAATATGAAAATGGGGTGTTAAGGAATTTAAGGGAATGAATGTAAAAGTTCTTATATTTCAAAGAAAGACAAAAAGTGATTAATTGCAAACAGTGACTGTAATATTTCTTGAACATTACCGAAAAATATTATCATAGTCCTGAAGGTGGAGGGACAGTTTCATTGTCATCTACCTTTGTATATGAGTTTCTATGTTAACCCTCGAGCGGTCGCGCTGTTGTATTTTGTACAACACGTTGAAATAATCTTGCTTTTCGTGTTCAGCATTAGCGTGGTGCTGACGGTGGTGGGCAACCGCGCGAGTTACGGAAGGTTAAAGCCTCGAAATCTGAAAAAAAATACCGTCAATTGTTCCTGAGTGGGTTCAATTTTTAATCAACACATTATTCACAGTTACTATTTAGAGTAACCAAATTGAATTGTTCAGACTGACCAACAGGTTGTAAACTAAGGATTTGAATTTACAGTTTTTTGTTCACTTAAAAACCCAGGGTGTAAACTATGTATTGAATGCTGATATTTCTACTCTGGAGCATCGCTGACAGGTCGTATTTTAGATTCTCAGATATTTTAGCAGCAATGAGTCATCTTCATAAATACTTTCTTTTGCAAGAGTTAGTGGCAGTCAGGTTTACATCATATATGGAACAGTGAGCATATACCACATTTTCAAAAAGCTGTCACGTTTTAGCGCCAATCATTAATAATATTTAAATAAGAAAACAGACGGAAAATCTATTTTGAAGAATACGCCTTCGTTAAAACCTAACAAAACACCTAAAGAACACAAATTCTGTAAAAAGGGGACTACTGCGGCATTGAGTAATAAATATATGACCAATATTCCAATTATATGTATCAATCTAACACTTGTTTCTAAAGATCTATATTGTATTAATTGAATTTATCATCCATAGCAACTGTTGGCATGTCTATGACCCAAAATTCCGTAATAGTCATTCAGAATAGTAACTGTTATACAATGAATCAATCGCCTCAAAACTTCATGATACAAATAAAAAAGTTATATGAAAAATTCAATCCCCTAACACCCCACCAGTTTATGAAATTAGACTTTTTCCACAAAAAATGTGGGTGTTCGAAAACCACCTTAGTAACATCAAATATTTTACACTAGTTTCGTTTGAAATGAGTTGTAGAACACCTCAAGATTGCTCACATTTTTTTCCTAATAATATTTCTGACCTCACAAATGAATGTTTCAATGGTAGCTAAATTGAGAAAAAGCAATACCGTTCTATTTTTGATGTCTAGTGCATAGTTAGAAACGTATTTTCATGAGTGGTAATCCTTATAGTATGCCTTTATTTCCAACACACGTTTGAAGCGAATTTGGAATAAGTAAATCAAGTTTTATACGGTTTGACGATTTTTCAAAGTAGTGTGTGAAGAGTTCTTAACACCCCATTTTACGGTACGTACGTATAACTTTAAAGAAACGAAACCAATCGTGACAAAATTTTCAGCATTGCAGCAGGCAACATTCCAAAACAAACTCCTGTCAATTTTTTTCGGATCCTACCACCAGGGGCGCTGCAGTAAATTGAACAGTGAGTCCAGATATTAAATGTTTCAAGCTTTATGATCGCGCGATAGTTCCCCTAATCCCACTTGTTGCCTTTTTTGTAGATGGGACAGACGATACCTCCCATCCATTCCTCCGGTAATACTTCCTCCTCCCAAATATTGGTAATGACCCAGTGCAGTGCTTTTACCAGTGCTTCTTCACCGTATTTTAGAATATCGCTTGGTAGTTGATCTGCTGTTGTTTTGCAATGTCATTCATGTTATAGTAAAGTAATAGTATTAGTTCTTTTGTTTTAGTAAAGGGTGTAGATTGCTTTTCGGTTAGAGAGGAGGGTAGGGCGAGTGGCTGACAAGCAGTAGTAATAAACTCCAAAAGAAACTGCTGAAACGTATTCCGGAAAGAGAAATTCCTGGAGAAATCCCTACCCAAATTTCAGAAGAAGATCCCTGGTGATATACTGTAAAGAATCCTCGGATAAATTGTAATAAACACCCTGAAGAAATCCCTGAAAAAACTCCTAGAATCTCTGGAAGAGTTCTTGAAGCAATTCAAGGATAACTTTTTGGGGAAAAAACTCAAGATTCATAAACGAGTCTACACCCGAATTTTTAAAAGATTTCTTTCGCAGGAGCTGCAGGGGCTATTCATGAAAAACTTCGTGGATGAACTTCTTAAGGATTTCTTGAAGAAAATTGTAACAGTAATCCTGGATGACTTCTTGAGGAAATTTCTGTATGCATTTCTTTAAAATTACCTTAAGGAAGTCCAATACAAATCGCCGGGGAAAATTCTTTGGAAATCCTTGAAGTAATTCAAAAAAGTCTTTAAGTATTTGTAGAGACATCCCTGGAGAAACTCTTGGCCGATGATGGAATGATTTTGAAATTCCTAAACGAATTCCTTAATATTTTTTTGAAGTGATCCCGAAAGAAATTTCTGAAAGAATCACTAGAAGAATTTCTAGAGCATGGTAGAATTTTTTTTTATCTGTATTAACGAGATTTTTAGCCCTAGGACCCACGCTTTACTTCCCTTCCGAAGGAAGAACTTACATTTTGCGAATTTGTCGGGAGTGGGATTCGATCCCAGGTCCTCGGCGTGATAGTCAAGTGTTTTAACCATCACACCAGGTCCGCTCCAGCATGGTAGAATTCTCGGAAAAATCCATAGAGGAGTTTCTGGAGGAGAACATGAAGGAATTTTTGAATGAATTCCCGGAGAAATACCTGGAGGAATTTCTGTGGTAATTCCTGGAGGAATGCCTTGAGGAATTTATGAAGGAATTCCTGGAGAAATTCTTGGAGGAAATCCGGGAGAAATTTTGGAGGAATGCCTGAAGGAACGCCTGAAGGAATGCCTGAAGGGATCCCTTGAGAAATATCTGGACAAATCACTGGAGCTATTTCTGATAGAATCCCTGCAGGAGCTCCTGGATGCACCACAGGAAAAATCCCTGGAGGAACTTTTGGAGGAATTCCTGGTAAGAAAGTCTGAACGAATATCTGGAGGATTTACTGAATTTTCCTGAAGGAATATCTGCAGAACTACCTGGATGAACACCTGGAGAAAACCGTGAAAAAAATCCTGAAGGAATCTCTGATTGAATTTCCAAAGCAATTCTAGGAGGAATTTCTGAATAAATCCGATGTGGCATTGAGAATTTCCTAGTAGAATTTTTGGAGGTATCCAGGATCAATTCCTGGATAAATTCTTGGAGAAAATTCTAGGAGAGTCCCTGAAGAAATCCCTGACACAATTTTTGGAAGAATCTCTGGCAGAACTCTTGAAGGAATGCTTGGAGGAATTACCGAACGAAAGTCTTAAAAAATGCCTGGTGGAATGCTTGACGTAATGCCTGGAGAAGTTCCTCAAGCAATTCCTGGTGGAATCTCTGGAGGAAGTCGTGAAGGAATCCTACTTAGAAGGAATTCCTGGATAAATTCCAGCATGAATTTCCTTCATGGAAGTATCTCCGGAGGAATTCCTGGAGGAATTCAAAGAAAAGATAAATTCTTGAAGAAAATCTGGAGGATTTTCTAGGAGAACTTTTAGAGGAATCCTCGGAGAAATCCATGGAGGAGAAATTTTTGGATGAATTTCTGGAGGAGTGCTTACCATGAAAAGTTCCTGGAAGAATCTTTGGAAGAATTCCTGGAACAATTTTTGAAGGCATCCATGGAGGATTTCCTGGTGAATTTCCTGAAGGATTTGCTAAAGGAATTTCTGAAGGAATCCGAAAAGGATTTTCTTAAGAGACCCCCGGAAAAAAAAATCAAAATCAAAAATCACAGAAGGGATTATTCAAATCCTGAAGAGATTATTGGTGGAATGCTTGGACAAATGCTTAAAAGAATACCTGGTGAAATTTTCGGAGAAATTCCTGGTAGAATCCCTGGAGAACTCTGAGCAGAAATATTTGAAGGAATATTTTGAGAAATTCAAAGAGGATTCGCTTGAGTTATTCCTTGAGGAATCTCTGAAGAAATGTCTGGAAGAATGTCTGGAGGAATTCCTGGAAGAATTCCTGGAGGAATTCCTGGAGGAGACTCTGGAACAATTTCCGGGACAATACAATTTCTGGGACAATCTCTAGAGAAATACCTGGAGAAATGCCTCTAGAAAAATTCCTAGTGGAATCCCTGGCGAAATTCCTGGATGAATTCATGGAGGAGGTCTTGGTGGAATGCCTGAAGAAATCTGTAGAAGTATTTCTGGAGAATTATTTAGAAGAATTCGTAGAGTAATTGCTCGATGAATCCCTTAAGAATCTCTTGAGGATTTTTTGGATTTTTTAGAGGAATCCCTGCAGTATTTCTCGAAGTAATCTCTGGAGGAATCCCAGAAGGTAGTTCTGAAGAAAACGCAGAAGGAATTCTTGGAAAAATCCTGAAAGCATTCTAAGAAGAGTTCATGGGAAATTCCTGTAGTAGTACACAACACACATAGAACACGACTCGACTCAGGAGCATTTCCTGAAGAAATGGCTTCCATGAAGAAACCCCAGGATGAGTCCTGGAAGGGAATTCCTAAACAATTCCTCTAGGAATTCTTGAATGGATTCCTTGAGGAATTCCAAGGTGAGTTCCTGGAAGAATCCCTGGAGATTTTTTTTTTCAAATGTTCAATGGAGTTGCTTCTGAAAGATTCCCAGAATTATTTTCCAAGTAAATCCCCCGAAAAAATCCTGTGGGAATCCTTTTAGGAATTCTTGGAAAAATATCTAAAAAAAACCCCGGAGGAATCCCAGAAGCAACCTCATGAGGATGATGATTAACCTGGGCTTGTTAGGGGAATATCTGTAAACAAAAAGAAAATCGCGTTAAGTACTGTTCCTTTGAATTCCACTAAGAATTTGCATCCTTTGACAGATACGTATTTCGACCTCAACTGTAAGGTCGTCTTCAGTGTCTTGTCGAGTCAAGTACAATGCAAATTCTTAGTGGAATTCAAAGGAACAGTACTTAACGCGATTTTCTTTTTATTTAACCCCATGAGGAATTTTCGGGAAATTCCAGGAGATTATTGTACACAAATTCCTGGAAGAATTAGTGTAGGAATCTCTGAAAAAAATCTGATGAAATCTATATCTTCAGTAATTTCTAGACGAATTATTGTAGGAATTCTTGGATGGACTACTCAAGGATCTCTTTTTACCAAATTTTGAAAAAAATTCTAGAATAATTTTTAAATAATCTCTGGTAAAAATTGCTTGAATATGTTTTTAAATAAATTCCTCCTGAAGCACTCCAAATAATTTCAGATGGAATTATAGGAACAAACTCTCGCGAAACTTATTGAAGGAAAAAATATATATCTAAAGGTATACCTGTTGAAATACCTAAAAGGATTTATGGTAAACTTTCATTGGGAATTTCTGGAAAAAATCTGAAAAAAACCTAAAAAAAAGCACTCTAAAGATATTCCAGGAGAAATACCCAGAGAAATGTGTAGTGAAATCTTTAGGGAAATTCTTGAATGATTCTCTGGATGAGTGCATGATGAAGCCATTGCAGGAAAGAATGGGAAAATCCCTGGAGGTATTTTTAATGCATTCTTGCAGAAGTATCTGTAAAAATTTTGAAAAAAAAAACGTCTGAGGTATTCCTGAAGCATTTCTTGGAACAAGCTCTGGAATATTTACTGTCGGAACCTCGCAAGGTGAACATGGAGATACATATTCACGAAGACGGAATTCCCAGAGAAGTTCATTGAGCATTTCGTTCAGGAATTCCTGGAATTTCAGAAGATGTTCCTGGAGGAATTCGAAAGGAAAGCCTTGGGTATTTTGCTCTTAACATGACGTTTCTTTTAATTAAATACTATTGTAAATTTAATAAATGTTGAGTTATTACACTCTGTAGCAGCATATGGTGCTAGGAATTCATTATTTTTTTCTACCGGTACCGGTTCTGGCATATCCGGAAAATTTGACATGTTGTTTTTGTACTTCATGAATAAAATTCGCAAGATTCAACCAAGCTTGTTATTTGGTAAAGTTCTATGATAAGATTTAAGGGTGCTTATAGAGCAATACTTGATGTAATTTCTTGTGGTTTTCGGGAAAAATCAAGTTTGATAATCCTGAGACTCCTGGAACAACACCTCAGAGAGGCATGCTCTTCAATCAGTTTATCACGGGAAGGGAATCTTCGCACTGTTACACAAAAAAAAATCACGTCACATCACATTTTTTTAACTACATCACATTGAACTACGAACACTAACAATTAATTTAAAAAATCGTGCGAGGCTTCTTTAGAACTTGAAAGATTTTTTCAGGAATTTCAGCGAGGTATTTCTTCAAAAGTTTTTACATGGTTTTTTTCAGAATTCCTCTGAAAATTCCTTCGAAAATCCAACAGGTTTCTTCTTCGGAAACCCTTCGGAAAGTTTCTCCAAGAGTTTCTTTAGAAATTACTTCAACGATTTTTGCAAGAACTGAATCCAACATCCAGTGATTTTACAAATTAGTTGTCCCAGAAATTCCATAAGAAAATACCTCGTGATTTTTTGAAAGAATTCCTGGATGATTGTCTGAGGGAATCCCTTAAGATACTCTCGGTGAAACATTTGAAGATTTATTGAAGACATTCTTGAAAATGTTCGTGGAAGATTCCGAGAAAAATCCTGTTATTTTCTTTAGTGGCATGCCTGGATTAAAGGCCAGGGAAAATATCTGGAAAGTATCCTAATTCTTAGAGAGAAAGGTGTGAGAAACTTCAGGAGAAACTCTGGAATAGTGCGTCTCAAAAAAAAAAAACAATGTAGAAAAAGTCAAGGTGCTCAACCTTAAAATGAAAAATGAGCATATTTGAAGCATTTTTGTAGAACATTTCGATTCAAAAAATATTTGGAGATTCCCAGGGCCAGGGCGATTTTTGAAAAATTACCCTTTTTTATGAAAATTCTCAAAAAATAGCTTTTTTCCGTAATATTTTCCCATTTTCTGTTTTTTTTTAATATTATTGTATTTTTCTATAAACTCTTAGGCATTCCTGAAGGGTATTAGGTTTTTGAAATATCGTGTTTATGTTGACGGCAGAACATTTTTTGAGGTTATGAAAGGACTATTTTTGAGCATTTTTCATCAAAATCCTCCAAAAAGACATATGCATCTTTTAATTTCAACTATGGAAAGTGTATTTGATTGTTCTACTTATATGCGTCATTTCCAAAACGAAAAGATTTAAAATATCTTGTCTAGTGTTGAGATCTTACGGCTTTTATTGAATGGATCATATTTCAATACTTTGTATATTAATCTGTTGTATGTATTCTAAAAAGTGTTAAAATAAAAGCTTTCAGCACATAAAAGGTTCTGCTGTCTATTTAAACACAATACTTCAAAAACCATTACTCTTCAAAGATACCTTGGGGTTAATTTAAAAAATATTGAAGAATATTAGAATTTGAAAAATATTACGAAAAACACTTTTTTTTGAGAATTTTCATGAAAAAGGTTGATTTTACAAAAATTGCCCTAGCGGAACCTTTCAGTTATTTTTTTTTTAGAAAATCGAAATGTTTTACAAAAAAGCATCAAATATGAATATTTGCCATTTTAGGGTTGAGCATCTTGACTTTTCGAACATCGATTTTTTTTTTTTTGGTACTGAAAGTAGTTTTAAGGAAAAATAACTTTGGAAATTTTTGAAGGGATAACTCGAGAGATCCGTGGAGAAATTTTCAAGAAAGTCCTTTAAAACATTTCTTCAGAAGTTACAGATAAAGGTACTGCCAGAATTTTTGAAAAATCCTTCAATTCATTTTCAAGCGATCCCTCTAAGGATTTTCTGAATTAAACCATGGAAAAACTCCTGGAAGTAGCTCTGGCGTAGAAGTGTAGAATTAGCAAGAGGTTAAAATACACGTTAATAAAAACACAACAAAAAAAAAAAATCTGGAGTAAAATGCAATACAATTTCTAAGGGGATTAGTACAGAAAAAGCCTAGAAACTTTTGAAGGAAATCCTGCAGAAACAAAACAAAAAAATCCTTGAAAAAATCACCAAAAAATCGTTTTTTTATAATTTTTGAAAATTTATGAAAGAAATTCTTGCAAAATTCCTTTTAGAATGACAAGTAATTTCTGCAGGAAACGCTGAGAGAATACTTGGAGAAAATCCTGGAAAATCTCCGCAGGATCTGAAAGAAATCCCGAAGAAAAGTATGAATGAATTCGTAGCAATTTCTGAAGGAATACTTGGACGAACTTCTGTAGATACTCTAAGAAAAACTTCCAGAAGAATATCCCAAGAATTTTCCAATGAAACTTCGAATCAAATGCCTGAGAGTATCCTCTGCAAAATTTCAACAAAAATTCCCTACATAGTTCAGGGAAAATATTATAAAGAAAGCCTTGAGGATTTCAATTCAATTTTTGGTAGAAATTTAGATGAATGCTTGGAGTAACCCCTGGAGAATTCCAAGAAAAGTTCTTGAGAAACTTCTTGAAGAATTCCTGAAGAAATTTTTAAGTAAAATTCGAGAATGAATTTCTCATAATATTCCTGGAGAAATTTATTCCGAAATTTTATAAAGAAATTAATACACAAACTTCTGTTGTAATCATTCTAAAGGAACTTCTTATAGAATCTCTGGAGGATTCCCATGAAAAATTCTCAAAGCAATTCATGGACAGGAATGGATTCTAAAAGAATTCCCGTAGGAATCTTTGGAGGAATTCTTTCTGAAATAATTCTAGGGAATCCTGCGAGAATACTTTTACATTAAAAATTTCGTGAACATTATAGAAAATTTTGATAAAATTCCTTAAGGAATACCTGGCAATGTCCCTAGAGGCAATCGTAGAAAAAAATCAAAAGAATTTGAGAAGGAATACATTCTTGAAGAAATTAGAAGAATTCTGGAAAGTTTGTCCCTTCCTTGATAATCACAGAAACAGTTTGTGGAAATGACTCATGGTGAAAAAATGATTCCCTTAATAAGGCGAATTATCAATGTCACTTCACTGGGGACGTACCAGTATGGAAGGCGCTGAAATTATGAATTTTGAGTTACCAGCTCTGATTTTATCAAGATGACACTGGTTTCCATGCTTTGGTTTGGGATCTTATTTTGGCTTTGGCTCTTACTTACTCCAAGTTCAGATTCAGTTCTGATTATGTTTCTGATTGTGCTTTTAAGAACTCTTGTAGATCAAACTGTTTGTGGATGAGCTTTTTGTTGTAGTTTTGACACTAAGTATTAGTTGCTTTTTGTTTTAACTGTCATAATGTTTGTGTTAAAACTGGAATCAATGTTCCTGTTTCTTTATTTGGTTTTAGTTTTTGTCGTCGTCTTATGTTTAAATGCTTCTGGTTAATCTTTTTTTTTAATTAGTTGGATTTTTTTTCATCTCCGACACGTACTTTGAACCAGCCACCAACTTCCACCCCAGAGTGTACCTACTTCATTAGCATATTCTTCTGCTGTTTTTCGAGCACTGTCGAAAAATTAGTTCAATTCGGTTCCACCACTCTCGCCGTCACCGTCCGCCTTCAGCCCCATAGCCGGAGTTGTAACAAATTTTATAATCGAAATAGAAACAGCTTGTCGAATGGGATATCATCGGAGCGAGCTTGACTGCCGGTTCCTTTGGGCTGGGAGGCCCTAGAAGAGTCCGACATTAGCATAAGAATCGAAAATGAAAGTCCTTGTCGGAGTGGATGCGATTTCGGCCACAGGGGTGGCGACGACATGGAATCGGTTGGTTGCTCCGAAGGGGCGTCGGAAATTGAAGAAAGGAATTGAATTAAAAGTAAACAATTTCCTAAATGGATTCGATGATACAATTTTACAGCCAGTCGTACTGCCTGATGGGCTGAGATGGTGTCCGAATTTTGTGTGAAATCTTTGGCTTTTGTGGGTCAACAAGAATGGTGAGAGAGGGGAGAAATGGTGCAGGCCACAGAGTGACAGCAAAAGTCTTCGCAGGAAGTTTGATTTGGAATGGAACAAGTTTTACCACGGACGGGCTGGAGTGGGGAATTAAATGTGAGAAAATGAATAAATAATTCTCGGTCGAAGAAATCAATCGTTAATTGGCATTTGGAATGGTATTTAAAGCTGACAGCTGTCAATATTGACGAACAAATTAATTGAAAACTTTAACGAGAAATGCCAATTTCACAGCTTTTGTTTTAACGTAAACTAGATACTGTTGCTGAAAAGTAAACTTATTTCAAGCGCATCTCGGGTAGATGAAAAGAGCTGAATAATAGCATATTTTGATATTTAGATCAAAATGTGATATTGGTTTGATTGATATAAGAGATAAAAAATCTGAAAATAATATCTAAAATTTACTCCTGGAACACCATCATCAGATCATAATTAGATATTGTAAGATCTAACCAATAGCAGCAAGCTATTCGTTTGATCTTGAAATATCAAGTTTTGATATTGTTCAGATGTTCCAGGGACATTTTTCAGATATTATTTTCAGATCTTTTATCTCTTATATCAATCAAACCAATATCACAGTTTGATCGTGAGACTTTCACCTCTACCCGGGAATAAAGCACGTAAACATTAAAATCGTTTGTCTTCCTTGCTGTACAATGTGTTATTCGTTTCCTGTTGCTTTGGGAACTCCTCCACCTGTCGCTGATTAAACCACTCGGCCTGCAAAATAAAGAACCACTGCGGACAAACTCTTTAAATCTCGCACCTTTTCCGGAACGGGCAGGCGTCCGTCCATTATTCTTATCGTGCATAATTAAAAACTTCCAAAGCAAATCCTTTAAGTCCTCTTAGAGTACCAGCACAGCTTTGTCGAACCTCTCTACCGGTGCTGCTGCTGCTGCTGCCAAAGCTTCGGTCAAAGCGAACTAGGAATCGAAATTCCTTCACACTCTGCTGCCTCGTAACTCACCCCATACCAAACGAATTTCAAACCTCCATTCCACCATGTATCCATCTCGATACGACCGACGACCGACAACGATGACGACGAGGGGACAGTGTGCCGGGTACCTACCCTGCGCCCATAGGAGGAAAAAGCTTTCAACTTGGGAAAATTACATCTCGCTGAAAAACAACTCGAATCATGAAAGGAAGTGAAAAACCAAATCCGACAAAGCCGAGTGGGTGTGAGAGAAAAAAAAAGTGCGGAAAAAGGCCTTTTCTTCCTCGGAATCAGATAGCGTGGTGGCGAACGACTAGAGAGCCCCATGTACGGACAATCTGTCGTGAGAAAAGTGTAAATTTTAATCACCCGGTACAAAGCAAGTTGTAAGGTAGGTAGGAACTAACGGAACCGGCTTTGGAAGTGTGGAGAACAGAATTGCGAAGTGAAGCGAAGGCTGGCAAAGCAGTAATAAGAAACAGTCGGTACAATAAAAGTACCACAGGGAAGGTGGTGGGTTGGCGTCGGACTGGTGGTGGTGGTGCTGTTTTGTGTGGTGGCACGGTTCTTTTCATTACTGTAAATTCTGTGCGCCATCCATATGTTGTCGTCCTATTTTCGCAACGGATGCGGTCGGTTGACCAGGGATGCCAGAAAGTTTAGGTGCCTGGAAAAAGAATGAGAGTCTTCATCACTTACAAGTCTACAGTAAAATCCTGGAATTAGCATTGGGATATGTTTTGGCTTACCAATCCAAGTGGAAATCACATCCCAAAAAAAAAAATGCTAGCTGTATAACAGCTTATTCAGCCAAAACTTTGAAAACCAAGCTTAAGGTGAAACTGGAAGCATTTCTCATTTTTTTTTTTGGTTATTGATTTTTTTATTAAATAACGAAGCAATATTTTCAAAATCGGCTTTCGTACACATGTAGAGTATGGATCAAGGTATATTCTGAATTTTTTTGTAATGGAAAATGTTTTTCATTTTTGCAGAAACCATTTTTTGTGAAATTTTGTTCAAAAATGGTTTCCGCAAAAACGAAAAACATGTTCTACCAGGAAAAAAATCAGGAGATACCTTGATCCATACGCTACATGTGTACGAAAACCGATTTTGAAAATATTGCATCGTTATTCAATAAAAAATCAAAAACCAAAAAGTGAGGAAATGCTTCCAGTTTCGCCTTAAGAGCGTTTTATTCAGCTATTGTACAACAATAATGTTTGTTGAGAATGCTAGGAAATGCTTTGACATCTATGTGCACAACAGAAACATGTGCTTGATGCTATTGAGATTTGCATTTTGAAAAAAAAAATCACGTTCTCCGGTGGGAATCGTACCAACGACTGCAACTTCGCTAGAGGGGCGCTTCTAATCCTTCATGCTGCGAAGTCACTTAACTATCTCCGTCTCCTGTAGGCGTAGAACATATTGATTTTAAAATCTACCAAGGTTTCGGAAACTTCTCTGGCTGTTTTTACAAATTTTTCCAGTGTTTATTGAAATAAATTCTTCAGAGCTTTCTTTAGAAGTGTCTCCAATAAATATTTTAACGGGTTCCTCAAGAAACTCCGTCAGGGATTACTGTAGAAGTTCTTCATGGGATTCGTAAAGTAAATCCTTCGAAAACTTCTCCAGGAATGACTTTAGAATTTCTTTCAACGGATTTTTCAAAAAATCCAAAATTTAAAAATCTTCCAGAGATTCCTTCAAAAAGTCGTACCGGTGGTTCTTCAAGAAGTCCAGCATAGTAATTATTCAGTAATTGGTCAAGGGCTTCCATTAAAGATTCGAGCAGCAATGTGTGCAAGTCCTCGTTTAAAAAAATCATCCAGAAAATCCAGCATTAATTCATCCAGGGATTCTTGCATTATTACTTTCAGTGACTCAGTTCTCAGGAAATTCCTACTCTGCTAGAGATTACTGCAGAAGTTCATACAGAGATTTACAAACAGGACTACTTAATAGGGAGTTAATTCAGAAATATTTCGTATTATTTTTATAGGATTTTTTTAAATAACACATAAGTTTTCTCATGTTTTTTCTCAGAAGTTTGTTTCTCATCTGTGAACGTATCACAGATTGCTGGTGATAGACTTTGTGAAAATTCTGCAAGAACATTATTGGAAGGTTTCTCAAAAAAATTCTCCTGGATTTCTTTCAAGAGTTTTTCTGACATTTATTCAGATTTTTTCATATAGTTACCTTCGAGAGTACTTTCTGAGATTTCTTAACAGATTCTACTAAAAAAAACTTTTGCTCTGATTCCTTTTGAAATTCATCTAAAAATGTCTTCAGAGAATTCTTCAAAATTTTAGAGGCTTTTTACTGGAATTTCAGCAAGGTATTTCTCCAAAAGTATTTCTATGGTTTATTTTTCTGAAATTCATCTGAAATGTCTTCAAATATCTCAGTTATTCCTTCTAAACTTCTTCCAAAGATTTCTTCTAAGAATTCCTTTAGAAACTTCTACAGGAGTTCTTGTAGGAGCTGTTTAAAACATCCATCTATCGATTTTCCTTTAAAAATCTGGAAGATTTTTCGGAAGAATCCTCGGTGCTACCTTTGCAGATTCATAGAAAAAAATCTGGAAAATTTGGAAAGCAAAATCCTGAATCAAATGTTGAAGTTTTCTCTTCTGGAATTCCTTCATAAATGCCTGGGAAAATATCAGGGAAATATGATAATTCCTAAGATAACATTAACTAGAAACTTCAGGAGGAACTCTGAATGGAATTTCAAGGAAAATCAGCTTGACAAATTTTGGTAGAGATTCCCGGAGGGATCCATGGAAGAATTTTCGAAGAAATCTTTTAAAAATTGTCAATGTCAATGGTATTTCTTAAATTCTTCAAGAAATCTCTCATTTTTTTTTCTAAGGGATTTATCGGATGCTTTTCTAAAGCAATCCTTGGAAGGACTCCTGGAGGAATATTTAGAAAAATTTCTTGTACAATTTCTAAAGCGACTAATGCACAAAAATCCCTGAAAATTTTTAAAAACGAAACAAAAAATCTAAAGGAATTCGATAGTAGTTCTCAAAATTCAAAAATTCTCAAAAAATCACTTTTTTAAGAATTGTTGCAGGTGCAGGTATTCCTGAAATGAAAATCTGAAAGAATTCCTGAATAATGGAATGATTAAATTTATAGCAATCCCTGGAGGAACACCTAGAGAAACTTCTGGAGAAACCCTCAGAAGAACTCTCAGAACAATCTCTTAAGAATTTTTAAATAAACGCCTGTGAGAATTCCTGATTATATGGATTACTACCTGGAGGATTCTTTGCAGAAATTCTAATTAAAAATTCCTAAAGAGTTCCTGTATAAATTTTTAAATATCTTACTACAAAAAAACCGTAGAGGAATCTTAAGAAAAATCTCCGAGTTTTTGTGATATTTTTATTGCAAGAATTGCTTCTTTTGAAGAAATTTTGGGGAATTTCTGGAGAAGCTCCCGCAGAAATACCTAGAAGTTTTTTTTTTTTGACTTATTTCTAGAATAATTGCTGGAGAAATCCCATGGTAATACTCATGGACGAAATTCTAATAACATACCTATTTAAAATTTCTTCAGAAATGTTCAGAAATAAAAGGCCAAGCGATGCTTGAAGAAATTTCTTATAGAATCCCTGTATGAATCTAAGAAAAAAAATTGAAAGAAACCTATGTACTAGTTTCAAGTTAAATCTTTTGGGAAATTATAATAAAAAAAAAACAAAAGAAAATCATTTAAAAGAAAACCAGTAAAAAATTTTCTGAAATTATTCTAGGGAATCCTGCGAAAATATGTTTTCTTTAAAAATCGGAAACATTTTAGTCTTGGAGCGGACCTAGTGTGATGGTTAAACAATGTAACTATCACGCCGAGGACCTGGGATCGAATCCCATTCCCGAAAAACTCTCAAAATGGGAGTTCTTTTTTCGGAAGTAAAAAGTTCTGAAGAAGTTCTTGGGGAGGAATTCAATCTAAAATAATGCTTGGCGGAATCTTTAGAGAAATTCTTGCTGAACTCTTAACCCTTTATAAGGCCGAGAGAACCAGACACGAAATCCACTCGTTCTTCATTGGAATATAAAGTACATGTGGTGCAATGAACAAAAACTTTTTTATTTTCAAAAAATTCGATGGTCGATTTTGTATGAAAAAAAATGGTCTAAATTTTAACTTTTTGTCAACAAAGTTTAAAATGTTGTTATTTTGTGATGCGTGTATGAATCATGCTGATTTTCTGACAGGTTATTGGCCTAATATTCATGAGTTACATGTGTGGATTTGAACTCGATTGGTCAATTATTTTTGACGATATGGCAATTTTAGTACATGCCCATTTATTATAGTACATTTTTTCAAAAGGCTGAGCTTCTAAAAGTAATGAAGCAATCAAGTTGAAATGTTGTTCACAAGTAAAAGGAACATAGGCCTTTCATTCCTCATCATTCGATTTTCAATTCGCTCACCACAGCAGAAGTTCGAGCTTATAAACCTTTATGCACTAAAAATGGCAGTTTTTTTAGAGACATTTTGTTCTAAAAAAGCACATTCACATTTGTTATGGCTCAAAAAAGTCATGAGTGTTCACAAAGGCCTAATGTGTCCATCATTTAAAACAGAAGTTGTAGAAATTTTTTAAACGAACAGAAAAAAAATATGTGTATAAGGTGGCAATATAGTTGCCACTGTCTTATAAAGGGTTAAAAGGAATGCTCCTTCTGCGATAAGAGCAGAAAACAATCGTGAAAAAAAAACTTAGAGTAATTCTTATTAAGACGCAATGTCTATGTAACTTCCCTGGGAGCATACCCGTACAAGGGGTGCTGCAATTTGTAAATCTTGATGACACCACTAGGTTCTTACATTTCGAGATTTCTACCTATCGGGATGCATGACTTTTTACTGATATCGGTCTAATTTGGTAAGCTCGTTCCAGCATTTTATTTAAACATTGGAATGCCTAAGCATTCACCAAACGTACCCAGTGGCCATCACCTTTATACTAACATAACCCAAATTGAGGTCTTGTCCACCTGCTTCAGTAGGCATCCAACTAACTTTCATCCTCTATCTGCCGTTCTCAGCTGTCACAAGGACGTGGCCAGGAGTCCTGGCCCAGGACAGCTCTGGTCTGTTAAATGATTGAGTTAATCTTGTTCTAGAGCAGATATGCCAGATGATTTCTTGAAAAATCTGAATCACTATTACCAAAAATCTGTATTTCGTACAAAAATAAAACGAAAGAAAACGAAATTTGAACTTATGTTCAAAAATCTGTATAAAACAATTGAATCTGTGTATATGGCATCCCTGTTCTAGAGTCAAATATTAGACCCCTTCATGCATTTTTTTGTATATATCGCGGAAGGGACATTCATGCTGGAATGTCTTTTATGAGTTTTACAAGAATTTTTATGGACATTTCTAGAAAATTCCACTCAAATTTTCCTTTTTGGGCTTTTTGTTGAAAATTCCTCTAGAAAACTCCCAGGAGATTCCTCCTGGAAGTTCCTCCATGGGATGTTCCTTGAGGTATTCCTCCAGACATTGCTTTGAATTTATTCAGACCTTGAATTATTTCAGATTTTTTTTAACTCTCTCAAAAATTCTGCAGAAATAACCCTAGAAAATGTATCTTAACATTTTCCATGAATTGTTTCCCCATTTTTTTCTAAGAATATCTGCAGTGGGTTCTCCAGTTTTTCCAGTTATTCTTTCAAAGATACCTTTAAAAAATATGTTTTTCCAATTTTCAGAGTGGTTTTTAAAAAAATTCCTTCAGGATTTTGTTAAAAAAATATTCTCAAGGTAGTAGTTTAGGGACCTTTAGATACAAATTCCTTAAAAATCGTGTATGAAATTCCTTCAGAGTTATCTTCAGCAGCTCTTCCAAGGATTCCCTGGAATACCTTCGAATAGCGTGGCTCAAAATACCACATGTCAAAAAGTTCGATGGGCCCCCTTCTCATTTCGTTCTATATGACGCCACGATGCTCTGGTCAAATTTTCAGCTAAATCCGTTAACATTAGGGCGGTGCTAAACTCGTTTGAAGTTTGTATGGGAGTTTATATGGAAAAACATCGTTTTTAGCATTTGAGGAATTCCACGGAGTCATGTCAGTCGATCCTGAGCGACCATTTCAAAAATATCTGAAACTTTGCACAGTTTTTCAATTTTATATAAATCGCCATTTTTTGATATTAAACCTTCATATTCACTCACGACTAACTTTTCAAAAGGGTGTATGCGAAAATAGTTCTAAAATATTCTAAAAGCTGTACAGCAAAAACGGATTGTTCGATTGTTATAAATTTCTCAGCAAAGTTAGATAACTAAATGATGATTCCTTAGAAAATATACACTGTAAAAAATTTCTTTTTCTACTTTGAAAAAATATGATATTTGTCACAAAAACTCAAATATCTCAAAACCCTATCTTTTAACCAACTTCAATTTTTTAGGGGAAATGGCCCATTATATCAGCTATCTACCATAAAATTTTGGTGATGGTAAACTGATAAACAAAAAAGTTATGACATTTCAAACATTTCACAATTTTTACATTTAGTAACAAAAAAAAATTTTTTTCTGTGTAAATTATTTCGAGAATTATATTTTGATGCTGATTTTATTGTAAAGGCTACCGCCTGAATTAAACAAGTTGTTTTCATGATACTTTAGTTTGATTATTCGTAATTACTATAGTATCTATTTGAAACTTAGACGCGATCCAGTGTTGTGATCAAAAATATTGAGATTGTCATACTTTTTATTGTACGTGACTGGTGAAAAAATCCCTTGATAGTGTTGAAAAGCTGTTGATTATAAGAAAAATGGAATTGAATTTATTTTTAAGACAAAAGCTGTATAATAAAAGTTTTTTATACGCGTATACGTCTAGTTTATCCGCAAAAAAAATCCCTCTTACACACTTATTTCTGAATTGCCTGTTCGGTACTTTTTTGACGAGATTATAACAGCAGTACGATCTCGGTAGTTTCGGTAATCGATTTTACTGAGGCTCAGTAAAACAACTGTCAAAATCGTATGGAAAAGGTAAACAATGCATTTTTGCTGAACGAGTTCGGTGCTCAGCAGTTTTAATCTCGTCAAAAAATTACCGAACTCGGTAATCAAAATTAAGTGTGTAGAGAACAGACTTTATGATCTGAAGAATGCGAGTAACTTCAACAACAACAAATGCATAAGAGGTACATACCACAGACAAACAGACGAAACGCCTAGAACAATTTTAGTGAAAATTCATCGCCCAGTTCACACTCTCACCACCTGGTGGAAATGTTTCACGAAACACTGCGTTGTGCAATATCGTCATCAGAAGGCGCTAGTGTGAAACGTCAAACGCAAAGAAAAACGATGGGCGCTCTTCTTGTTATGAAAGCCACAACCAAGATTCAAAATGATCGTTGAAGGCGTGGTCAATGAAAATTTCGCCAGTGTTACGTTTGTTTGTCTGTATACATACCTGACAATGCTCACGAAAAAAACAAAAAAAATACTACCGCTATGAATATTAAAAATTGTATAGTATTTTTTTTCTTCAGCCACCAACACCAAACAAGTAAGTTAAAATTAATAAGTGATTTTGTTTATTATAATCTAACGAACAAGATGAACAGTCGCTTTCTCAAAGGTCTTCAACTCAACGCTCTCTTGTAGACCGTTTGATGAAAAAAAATGTTCAAAAGAGTTACGAAATCTCACCGAAAGCACCATAGATAAACTGAAAGAGACTGGTTATGCCCAAATGTCCACATTGTGTACAAAATTACGCATTTGCACGTCCTGCCGTCTAGAATTTGACAAACGAGCCATCTGTATATCATCGGTAAAGCAGGGCGCAGGAAGTTCGAAAACGACAACAACTGAGAAATTGCCATCAGCGACATCTGTTTAAACAATTTAATTACGCCCCTTTTCAAAAATGCCCTGTAATATTCTTCAACATCTATACCCATTTCAATATTTTTAACGTTGCAAAACACGCTTTCAACATTCATCTTGAAGAAGAGGGAAAACACTTGTCCTCAAATGTAACAGCAAATTAATGAATAAACGACTAATGCGCGGAGGGCGTGATAAAATCGGAACATTACGGTACATAGTATATTATATTATATGTATATATAATATATAATAAAAACAACTTGTTTTACTCACGCAAGGCCATTAACAATAAAATCAGCATCAAACTTCAATTTCCGGCCGAAATAATTTACACTAAAAAAAATTATTACTAAATGTGAAAATTGTGAAATGTTTAAATTGTCATAACTTTTTTGTTTATTTTCATGGTAGATTGCTAATACAATGGACCGTTTTCTCTAAAAAATTACGTTGGTAAAAAGATAGGGTTTTGAGATATTTGAGTTTTTGTGACAAAAATGATATTTTTTAATGTTAAAAAAGATTTTTTTCACAGTGTATATTTTCTTAGGAATCGCCATTTAGTTATCTAACTTTGCTGAACAATAAAATCAGCATCAAATCGCGATTCCCGGCCGAAATAATTTACACAGAAAAATTTTTTTTACTAAATGTAAAAATTGTGAAATTTTTGAAATGTTATAACTTTTTTGTTTATTAGTTTACCATCACCAAATTTTTATGGTAGATTGCTAATACAATGGACCGTTTTCCCTAAAAAATTCAAGTTGGTAAAAAGATAGGGTTTTGAGATATTTGAGTTTTTGTGACAAAAATGATGTTTTTCAATGATAAAATAGATTTTTTTTCACAGTGTATATTTTCTTAGAAATCACCATTTAGCTATCTAACTTTGCTGAAAAATTCATAACAATCGAACAATCCGTTTTTGCTGTGCATATTTTTGAATATTTTTGAACCATTTTCACATACACCCTTTTGAAAAGTTAGTCGTGGCTCTAAATAAAATTTTGATATCGAAAAATGGCGATTTAGATGGAACTGAAAAACTGTGCAAAGTTTCAGTTCAATAGAAAATCATGAATTAAAAATTTTCCTTAATTTTGATGCTGTTGCTTGGAATCGCTCATTTTTCTCATAAGGGGCATTATTTTTACATAAAGCATATAGCCGATTATATAGAACTATAGTCTCACATGTGCTGAAAAACTTTGTCGAAGACCGCAAAGTCATCCGAAGCTTGTAAGAAAAGATATTACATGCTGACCATCTGGTGGTGCTTAACATTTAACATGTAAAGGAATAACAATAGCAATAAAATCTCATTGAATGAGCCCGTATTGCCTAGGCTATAGCTTTTTTCGCAAGTGTTTGATCAAGTTGCGGTCTTCGACAAAGTTTTTCGGCATATCCCAGGCTATATTTCTATGGGATCGATTACGTGTTTTAAGGAAAATTTGAACCCCTCCGAAGAAAACTGCAAAAAACGATGTTTTCCCATATAAACGCCCATACAAACTTCAAACGAGTTTAGCACCGCCCTAATGTTAACGGATTTAGCTGAAAATTTGACCAGAGCATCGTGGCGTCATATAGAACGAAATGAGAAGAGGGCCCATCGAACTTTTTGACATGTGGTTTTGCCATACAAGCTTGAGCCACCCTAACCTTCGAAATTTATTGAAGAATATCTTGAACAGTTCCATCAGTACCTTCGTTTGCAATTTCTGAAGATTTTTTTTTCTAGAAATTTGTTCAGAATTTACTCTGAGGATTTTTTTCTGAATCCTTACAGAAGATTCTCAAACCCTTTTCTGTGGATTTTTTTGCAGAGCTTCTCCATAAGTCTGCTGTTTTTTTTTTTTCAAAGAATGTAGTATGTGTCTTAAGGTGTTTATTTCAAGAATTCTCCAAGGTATTATCCTAAGCATTCATTCAGGAATTGCTCATACGATGAATTCTAAAATAGCTTTTGTCCAGGAATTCCTCCAAAAATTTTCAAGAATTTCTCCTAGGATGTTCCCAAGGAAGGAGTTTCTCAAGGGATTTATTGAATAATTCCTCCAGGAGTTTTTCAAAGAATTCCTTAGTATTTTTGTGCAATTTCTGGAAGATCTTCTTAAAATCCCAGGAGGAATTCTGCAGGGAAGTCTGAAGACATCCCAGTAAATATTTCTGATGGAATCACAAGAACAATTTAAAAAGAAAAATTTATGTTTGATTTAAAAAAACACTATTTTTTTAGAATTCTTGGAAAACCCCTGGGAAGAATTTGTGAAGCAATTCCTGCAGGACTTTTGAAAATTTTTAGAAGAGATTGGAGATCTAGGAACAATACCTGAACAAATATCTGTTGCAATTCTTTAAGAAATACCTACAGGAATATCTGTTTTTTTTTTAAGAAACCAAAGGATAAACTCTTCCTTTCAGGAAACTTTGAAAATATTCTAAAAAAAACCCGTAGGAATTTCTGAAGAAAGACATTTTCAATCAATATTTTAAACGAATCCCCAGAAGAATTTCTAGTGTAATTCCTAGAGGAGTTTCATAAGGGACCCATGGAAATCTGCAACCAAAATTTTGAAGAGAGAATATGTTTTAATGAATTACAGGACGAATGTCTGTAAAAAATAGCCCGAGGTGTTTCTGTAAGAAACGTTGGTAGATTTGAAGACCAAATTCCTGGAGTTTTTTGCCTTTCTCGTACACCAAGGTGTACCGAAAGGCTATATGTTCACTCCAAAAATGAAATCTTGATAGAACCCCCGGAGGACCAAGTCTTATATACCAATCGACTCAGCTCGACGAGTTGAGATGATGTCTGTGTGTGTGTATGTGTGTGTGTATGTATGTATGTGTGTGTGTGTGCGTGTGTATGTGTGTATGTGTACAAAAATGTCACCTCACTTTTGGATAGTAAATATCATCCGATTTCAACGCTTTATGTTTCAATCGACGCGGAATATTGTCCCATTGTTTCCTATTGAAAATGGTTTGAATCGGTCCAGCCGTTCCGGAGTTATGGCCATTTAGGTGTTCCGGACCGGTACCCCAGGAAAGGGTCAGATATGAAATTGCAACAAACCCATGCATGCGACCCATCAAACGACGGCATTTTCGATTATCTGATGAACGGTAAGCAAGAAAATAGTCGCAGACTATATCTGAACCGGTGGTGTTCCGGAACCGGTTCCGGGTGTCCCGCCGGAAGTGGCCAAATATAAAAGTGAAACAAACCCATGTATGCGACACACATAATCACCGCTTTTTCTGTAACCTGATGAGAGATAAACAGGAAAATAGTCTCTGACCATATCTGATCTGGTAGTGTTCCGGAACCGGTTCTGGGTATCCCGCCAGAAGTGGCCAAATATAAAAGTGAACCAAACACATGCATGCGACACATCAAATCGCAGCTTTTTCTATAACCTGATGAACGGTAAATAGGAAAATAGTCGTGCACTATATCTGAACCGGTAGTGTTACGGAACCGGTTTCGGATCATATCCGAACCGGTAGCATCCCGAAACCATTTCCTGATGTCCCGCCGGAAGTGGCCTAATTCATACATGCGACACATCAAATCGTAGCCTTTTCGATAACTTGTACGATAAGCAAAAAAATATGCAAAGCCCACATTAGAAACTACTGATAGTGTTCCGCAATCGGTTCGAGGTGTCTCGCTGAAAGTGGCCGAATGCAAAAAAAAAAAACAAAAATTCGCGACACATCAAATGGCATTAAAAGTATCCTGATGAACGGTTACAAAGAAAAAATATCTCAGATCATGCTTGGGAGAACTAGTAGTGTCCCGGAATCGGTTCCCGGTGTCCCTTCGGATGTGGTCAAATGTAAAAGGGAACCAAACTCCATGCATGCGCTTCATCAAACTGCGGTTTTTTCGATAAGCTGATGAACGGTTATTAAGAAAATTAGCTGAGATTACGTAAGAGACCACCGCTAGTGTTCCACAACCAGGTTTCAGGTGTCGCCGGAATTGGTCAAATATAAAAATGAACCATGTAAATTTTCCGGAACCGGTTAAGAGTGTCCCACTGGAAATGGACATATATAAAAGTGAATCAAACCCATGCTTGCGGTACATCAAATCGCTTTTTTGTGAGTAACCTGATGCATGGATAATAATAAAATAGGCACAGTCCATAGAAGTTACCACCGGTAGTGTTTTTAATTCCGGGTAACCTGATTAACAGTTTTCATAAACTCAGACCACATTTAAATATACCGGTAATGTTCCGGAATCACTTCCGGGGGTCTCGTAAGCAATACAAAATAGACTGAGACTACATAAGAGGCTACCGGTGGTGTTGCAGAAGCAGCGTTGGGTGCTTCAGCGGAATTACGAAAGTGAACTAAATCAATGCAAGCGATGGATATGTGTAAGAGAACCAAAAACCTAAAAATAAACTAAAGCGATCTCGTTAAATCACACAATTTTTGATTCCTGAGACGTAAATTTACAGTAGGATGGGTGAACGTTGTATGGAAAAATTAAAATTTAAGCGCATCAGCCCCGAACATTCTTTTAAATCTTTATTTGCGTCCAAAATTACTGCGCAAAATTTTGATGCGACTGGAGGGCGAGCACTGTACATAATGTTGTTTATATTTAAATGTGATATAGCATTGGCAATTCAAATGACTACATTACAAATTTTACATGGAACTTGTAACCAATGATAATAAAATATAGCATAAAGTGTGCAGATTAAACTTTGTCAAAGTGATCTGTCCTGGCTAGTAATTGTCATCTTGGTATGAATCAGCCTCCAGTGAAGGTGGTCAAGCAGTCAACTAAAAGGTCTGATACTTTCGGCTCTGCCCATACGTTGAACATAACGTCGGAATAAGTACCCCAATTCGATGCTGACCTTGAATTTCTAAATAAAGTATTCTCATGATTCAGAAATTCGTAGGTGGTACAGTCCCAGATCGCCGTTATGAGCATTTCCTCCTTCTCGTCCGTTACCAAAGCACAGAGATTTGGGGCTGATCACTGACTCTAAGGCAAGATTGATTGCGTCGACGGAAAGATGATGAGTACATATTCGACGAGAAAGGCACTATCACCACTAGGTGGATTAATCTGGGTTTTTTTTTGAAGGAATCCATGGATTAAGTTTTGAAGAAATCCATAGAAGATTACCTTAAACTTGCAATCCTTGGACACCTTTGTGAGAAAATCTCATAGGGAATTTTCTAAAGGATTCTTCAGAGAAATTTCTTAACGAATCTGTGAAAGAATTTCTAAAGTATTTATTATATAAATTTCTGCAGAAGCCAGTGAAAGGTTTTCTAAAGCAATTCATAGAGTAATTTATAGAGAAACCTTTGAAATTCCTACAGAATCACTGGATGCATTTATGAAGGAATCCGTGGATGATTTTCCATCCCATAGTCCATACCACAATTCGCAAACACTCCTGCAGGCGTGATTCCCACATACGGTAGAGGAGCCATGAACTATTCTGCCAGATTCGGGGCGCAGCGGCAGCAGGTCACATACTGCCGAACAAGGTTACATTCACGCAGAGACCAGAATCTTTTGCCAAATGGTAGCCAGTTGCTAGATAGGTCCTCCATGGAGAGTCCTTAGATGAAGGGAGCCAGCGATTAACCAATTGAGATGATGTTTGGCTGGAAATACAATTGGTGCCTGGTATCCAAAGAGGCCGACACTCGACAGCTTTGCTCAGCGTCCTCGTAGATGTAGGAGGCCTGTGTTGTCCAGAAAGGACCTGAGCGACTTTAACGACGTTTGGAGCTTCCTGACTTTGCTGGTCAACTAAGAATTTGCGGGAGACAACGAATTTTGTCTGGAAATACTATATTTTGGACGCAACGACTGAGTGATTTCAGTTTTTTTATGTTTCCGGAACCGTCGATTTCAGTTTCCTTCATTTCATCCGGCAACTGAGCTAGAATCCGAGAGTCGTTGAAGCTTCACTGTTTCAAATTGAAGTCCCCATTCTTCAGTAGTTCCGTCTTCTCCCAAGGAACATTTTCATGGTCAATTAGTCTGGTGGAGGTTTTTAAAATCATCATAAAATCTAATACCTTTTATTTTGGTTTATGATGATTCTAAGATCCTTTTCTAGTCTACTTGACTATAAAATATTATTTGAGCTGTATCACTGCCTCAGCGGCAGTTTTCAGGTTGTTTTCTCCCGAAAGAGCATTGTCCATGTAGAAACTCTTTAGAATAACCTTTGAACCTAGCGCATATCAGTTCCCTTCGTCCTCTGGTTGAGCACACGTGTGGCCAGGTCAACCGTGGTGAGTTGGTCTCGCTGAAGTGGTTGAAGTGCACTTGTCCATCACAGAACTTGTAGAAACCTGCGATCCGAGATGTCGGTGAACTTGGCTTGGAAGTGTGAATGTGATATTCGAGAAGGTAGTCGAAGTTATCAACAATCTTATCCTCAATGTATCTAGAAAGAGAAACAACAATCTCATAAATCTATTTTTTTTTTTCAAATGTGGTGTGAACCTCTTCTTTACATTTGGCAACCCTGCTTACAACCATCACAGCTCCATCTAATGCGATCCTCTGCCCCACAGAACGGATACTGAAGGACAATGCTTCGGAAGCTGTGTGATGAGAAGAAAAAAACTGGAACTAGGATATTGGGACGAATGAAGTGAAATGAGTGCTGTGCCCTGGTTTACAATTTTAGGGTTTTCAAAATTCTCATCCCAAGTTAGCAAGCCGTTTGTTTCCGGGAATGGACTCATTTGTAGCTGAAGTTGCAACACTTGCACCGAACCGAACATTAGCAAGGACTGCGATAAAGATGACGACGGCGCGGTGGTGCGCTGTTGTAAAATGCACAGCTTTATGACGAAGGCTACCGCGCGCCGGGGTTGTGCATTTTGCAGTGTAGCAGACCACCACAACGCTGCAATGAGTTGCATACAATTTGCATCAACTGTAACCGTGAGCTTTGATCCCAGACGTTTTTCTGTAGCTTGGCTGGATCATAAAGGTTGGCAAATGCAGTTGTGCCAGTAGTAGCGAAAGCCATTCTGCTCTGCTGCTGCTGCTGCCGCTGCTGCTGTGGTAAAAGTGGGACGCCATGTGGAACAAATTGACTTTATACAGGAATGAATGTGTGGCTTTTAATTTGAGTGCTAAAGTACATTTCTATTGCTGGGGTCGCTGTTGGTTGTGTTGCAGAAATGCGATGATGGAGGTTTCGGTTTGCTGGTTTTGCAAAATAATGCTTCAGGTGTACATCTTAACACAACTCGCTTGTGACGATTTTATTTCTCCAAAAGTTTTGCAGCTTTCTAACGATAATGAAGGGCATTTGAAATCCAAACAGTTCTGAATTAACTTCATCTTATTTGATTTCTATACTTTGCGATCAATCGTTCTACTAATTGTATACTCAACTCAAGTAGATAACGAACGATATTTCACGATGAAGGCTTGAAATTATATCTGCAACATTTCAATGAAACTTTAAAATTCACACCAGAAAGGTACATTTCATCCAGCCATCATTAAACTTTAAATCAGTATAATGAACATTGACTCTAATTCCATCATATTCAATTTCGCTCTTCAAAACATTCATAATACAATCGATTCCGCAAATCTGATGTGGTTTGGTATGAAAACATGCTATTCATCGTCGATAAACATACACGTGTAAAATGGTGCAAGCTAGAGCAAAACAAAAAAAAAATCGTCTCATTAGCAACCGGACGCGTTAAAATATTCTATCGGCATGGAACATTGAACGCGTGCCTCTGCCATCCACATTCATTTTTCAATCAATAGAGCCAAACGTGAAAATGCTGTTTAGCGGAAGTGTGGAACGCAGCTTTTGTTTTTGAAATTGATTTATGTAGGATTTTTGCTAGCTGTTTGTGTTGAGGTTTCAGAATTGTTCGTCGATGCGTGCTAATGACGCTGAATTGGATCGTAAAATCTATCGTTCCACTAGGCTTTGAATCCTAATTATGTATTGTGTCTTTTTTTTCGAATACAAGATTTCTTCAAAATTATTAATCAAACGTCTGGGTGGGTCTGGAAAGCTGACATGGTAAAAAATAAATCTACGTAGTTTATGAACAGTGCCCTAGGCACATAAACCCAGTGGGTGTTCTCAAAACACTCCATGTTTCGTTTAAACGCTAGCACGCTTGACCAAGCAGTGATGCCTTGTCGTAGTATGAACAGCGCAACTTTGGTGACAAGCAGCCTACGCTTAACCGATCTTATTGCTGAGCAGATTGACAATATCCCAAGGTGAACTTTAGTGCACTGCAATATTGTAAGCTTACAAAAAAACTGAAAAGCGTTCTTCTTCTCCACTCATTTTTGAAACTTCGTGAAATATCGTGGAAGTACCAGATGGTAGTAGGATCCAGGAAATACCGGGGCTATAAATCCGGTAACATAGTACAATGTCGGAGAGCGAACGTACGTTGAATTGCGGCATACGAATTTGCTTATTGAGTTTTTTAACTTCAATTTTATGAATTAAGAATGCCATATAGGGATCATTCACAAAATACAAATGCAGATTGAGAGGTTTGTGTTCAAAATTTCAATCAAAGTTACAGGGCTGACAAGCAAAACTAAGGGCTGTACAAAACTCAATGGCGCACAATCCACTCTTTCATTGCTACAACAAAAAGTACTACACCTTTTCAAATGAAATTTTGTTGGTGAAATGAACACTTCTTAAGATGTTTTTAGGCAAAATTTGAGCAATTTTAATGTATCTATCACAGTTACAGTTGTATTGCTGTGTCCCGATTATTGGGGATACAGGCTTTAATCATACAGAAATTTACACAGAAAGTGGTGTGAATTGAAAAATGTCATGACATTTTTTTTTTCATGAAATTCCGTAACATTTCCCATCCTTTCTCTGAGGAATTCCTTCAGAAATTCTTCAAATATGTTTTAATCGTATATAAATTTCTTTAGTAATTTGACCAAAGTTTTCTTCAGAAAATCTTCCCCCAGAGAACTTTTGATTATTAATTCCTTCAGAAACTTCTATATGATTCCGTTGGAAAATCTGCCGATGGTTTTATACAAAAATTCTACAAAGGATTCTTTTAATAACCTTCCATGGATTCCTTAAAAAAATTCTTAGAGTATTCTTCATAAAACATTTTAGGTTTTTTTAGAATATCCTCAAGAGATTCCTTAAGCATTTTTTGCAGAGATTCCTGCAGAAAATCTATCAAATATTCTTTCAGAAATTCTTCCACAAAATCTTGACAGGCATTCGTCAGGCATTTCTTCAAGAACTACTCTATGAATTCATGCAAGAATTACTACATGAGCTCCATTGAAAACTCTTGCTAAAATATCTCTCGGGTTTTCATATGAACCGGATATTCCAGCAGGAATTCTTCCAGGGATTCTGACAAAAAAAATTACATAGCAATTCCTACTGGCATTTGTCCATGATTACTTAAAACTTTCTTAAGGATTTTCTGAAAAATAATTTGAATTAACTCTGAAGAAACCTTTGGTACAGTTATTGGAGAATTCTGGTTAAGCATATCGAACTAATCGTTTGTTAGATAGACCGTTTCAGCTTTCCTGAAAACCGCTGAAACTGGTCGTGGGACGCCAACCTGGATGTTTGTCAAGGGCGCCATGCGACCACGCTACGGCTCTACTCACCGTATACCGCAAGCGTAATGCCCTTGGCAAAGCAAACCAGCTATACGCCCGGAGATACATTGAGCCTCAATACGCTGTCGTATACCACTTTTTATAGAAGCCTGTACATAAGTTACGTAGATATTTAGGAGGTGGATCTGGCCAAAATCTACGCTCCATAAAAATTTTGGAAGTGCTGCATGGACACCTACATTATTTTTTTCTAATCTTCACGCACTTACAAACTATGAGTTCAATTTATGTGAATATAACAATTATCTTAACCTCAACATATATAAGAAATTTCTCCTTCCCAATATAAGCAAACCACTTATAATGATAAAAATTCAATGGTTACCTTTTTGAGTTTTCCATTTTATGTGCTCTAATTCGTGCCAAAATAAACCGTGTGATTTTCTCCCAAGGTTCCTCCATTCAACCCCCCAAATAGAAGAAATTGTTGCAGGTATTCTTTCAGAAATTCCCCCCGGAAATACTAAAGAAGTTTATTCAGAAATTTTTCCACAATTTCTCTCAGGAGTACCTCTACGGCCTCTTAATAGATTTATTCTGAAAATTTTCCAGACATTTCAATAGCTATTCCTCTAAAATTGTTCCATGTTCCAATCTTACATGGAGTGTTTCAGAAAATCTCCATGAATTTCTTCAGAAATACTTGAGTGATACCTTCAAATAATATTTTGAGAGTTCCAAGAAAATCATCCATGGTGTCTTCAAAAGTTCCTCCATGGATTCGCTTGAAAAATCCTTCAGAATTTTTCAAAAAAATTCTGCCGTACCATTGAAGATTTCTTTGAAGAATGGCCTGGTAGGCTTTTGAAGATTCCCCTAAGAATCTCTTCTGTAGAAAAATCACAGTTTCCTTGAGAATTTTCTTCAAAGTTTCTAGAGATTACCTCGATGAACTGTAAAATCCTTTCTTGGATTCCTTTCAAATTTGCCAAACTGATTCCTTCCAAATCTCTGGAATTTATTTCGAAATATACCCAAGAGGATCCTTTATAAATTTCTCCAAGAATTCCTCTAGAAAAACTTCCAAGAGTTTTCTCAGAAATTCTTTTATTATTTTTTTTCAGAAATCAGTACGTTATTTCTTACAGAAAAACATCCACAAAATCCTTCATAAATGTTTTCGACGATTTCTGCAGAAAATCATAAGTTTTCGAAAGAATTCGTCCACAATTTTTTGTAAGGGCTTTTTCCAGAAAATCTCCCACAGACTCCTACAGAAAATCTTACGAAGTTTCCATCAGCTCCGTGAATTCCTTCAAAAGTTCCTGAAGTAATTATTCTCTTTTAAAACTCACCAAGGATTCTTTCAGAAACTCCTCCAGTGGTTTCTTCAAAAATTCTTTGAAGGGGTTTAAAAAAAAATCTTCAGAACTTCCTTCTGATACTTCTGAATTTTCTGTAATAATTCTTTTCTCACCCAGGAATAATGTTGTACATTCTGAACATATAAAATTTTTATTCAGAAATATATCCCACGAGTTTCTACAGGAAACCCTCTAAAAATATCTCAAGAAAAGAAACTTGGAGACCTTCACCGAAGCTTTTCTAGGCGATTCTCCAGATGTTCCTCCAAGAATTCAGGAATTTTCCTAAAAGTTCCTGTTTCTTGGGTAGGAATTCCCATATCAGGTTTCTTGAGGAGATTCTTTAGGTTTTTATCCAGGAAGTTTTTCAGAAATTCCCCTACTATTCCTTCAAAAGTTTCCCTGGGATTTCTTAAGATATTCCTCGAGAGACTCAGTTAAGAGTTCTGCCTGATATGTCTACAGCGAATCCCAGACATATTTTTTTAGATTTTCCTATACGAATTCTTTCTGGAATTCCTTTGAAAATATTCTACTTTATCAGAAATGTCAGTGAGAGACTTCTTCGAAAGTTCAAAAAATCCTCAAAAATGATCTTTAACATTCCTTCAGAGATTTCTTTGGAAATTCTGCCAAGAGTTCCTTGAGAAATTTACCACGGATTCCTACAAATATTCCTACAAGGATTGTTTTAAGATGTTACTCCAGTGTGGAGTGGTCCGGGAATGAACAAACCCTGGGCTAAACATATTATTAATCCTGATAAAAAAATGTTCCAGGCGTTTTCTAGAGATTGTACAAAAATATACTGGGATTATTCTTGAAAGACTCCATGGAGGAATTTTTACTAAAATTCTGTCTGAAAGAATCCTTTTTAAACTCCTAGTGATAGCTTTTGGAGATTCCTAAAAGAAATTTAAGAAGTTTTTTTTTCTGAGAGATTCCTGTATAAAAAAATCCTAAAGCAATTCCTAAAAATGTCGTTAGAATAGTTTCCGGACGAATAACTGGAATAATATCTACAGAAACTTCTCTAGTACTTCTTTTTAAGTCCAAGAAAACAAAAACAAGAGAACCTTTTACAGGTACTCTGAAAATAATTCCAAGGGGAAAAAAAATCTTGTGATATTTTTGGAAGGATTCTTAGAGAAATCCTTTGAAATACTGTTTGAGCTCTTGACAAGCCCGTGCACAAGGGGGAGGTTTTGGATGTTAACCTACCTCCTCCGCCTTTTGCTAAATTCGAGAAAAACCCCTCCCTTGGCGCCACTTCTGTGCACGGGCCTGGCTCTTGAAAAAAAAACCCTAAATCAATTTCTGAGGGTTTCATGGAGGATTTCCTGGAACAATGTTTAGAAAATCTCCTGGAGATTCCTCTGAAGGAATACTTAAATTAATATCTTATGCAATTTCTAAAGGCATTAGTGCAGTGTGGGAATTCATAAAGGAAATCCTGAAGAATCAAAACAAAAAACATCAAAAATGCTGGAGGAATTCTTTAGCAAACAACTGAAGAAATTGCAGTTTTTTTTTTTGAAAGATTTATTGAAAGCATACCTGGAAAAACTGGAAAACTCTCTGAAGGTATTCATTGGAAAATTTCTTTAAACATTCATTGAAAAATGCCTATAAAAACATCTACATTTGCAAGAATTGCTGAAATTTTGAAAGGATAATCCTGGATATGTATCTAAAAATAAAAACTCTGAAAAATTTCCGAATCTCAATAAAAAAAATTGCCTTGAAATCCATTGAAGACATCTTTGGAACAATTCCGGTAAACTCCCCTGCATAAAGTCCTAGAAGAGAGAGATGGGAAAGAGAGTAAGAATTCTTTTATTTGCCTTTAAATATTAGTTTTATATTTATGTCCATTTATTTATTCACTTGGTTTACCTGGTACTAATTTTGACGATGCCAGATTCCATATTCATAGTTTCATACGGACAAATACAGCTAATGCTACGAAAAATATGAAAAATGTGCTTATGTAGTTGACGATGTTTTAAAAATACCTTATTTTGCACATACAGGGTGTTAGGTTTCTGAGTGCAAATTTTTTAAAGGATGATAGAAGACCATAAATGGTGAAAAAAAAAATTTTCTACGCATATGTTCAAATCTCAACCGTTACGTAGTTATTGAACTTTCCATGTTTTTGAAAATGGTCAAACTTATCGCAGTTTTTTTACCCTTATTCGAAAGATTATTAAATTTTCTATCCAATGGCATCTTTGATTCGATTGGTTTAATTAAATAACTAAGTTTTCTAGAACAAATAGCTCAAAAGTAGTGTGTTTTAATTTGTTTTTGTCAATTATCTTTGAAAAATGCGTAATTATTTAAAATTATTTCTTTTGGAAAGTTTTGGCCCCTGTTCCACTCCACAATTCGTTCTTTGACATCAAACTTCTATCTCTTATCGTTTTCTTGCAATTTCGATTTAAACATCGCTTTTCAGATCATAAATTTGCAACTGTCATGGTAAGCACTTTTTTGCGCACTGTGCCGCACATTTAAACCAAAATTGCAAGAAAACGATAAGAGCTAGAAGATTGGTGTCAAAAAACGAATTGTAGAGTGGAACAGGGTCCAAAACTTTGCCAAAGAAAGAATTTTAAAGTATTACGTATTTTTCAAAGATAATTGAAAAAACAAATTAAAACACACTACTTTTGAGCTATTTGTTTTAGAAAACTTAGTTATTTAACTAAACCAATCGGTTCAAAGATGCCATTTGATAGAAAATTCGATAATCTTACGAATAAGGGTAAAAACTGCCATAAGTTTTTAAAGTTATAGTCAGTTAAGGCAATAAGAGTCAAAAACATGGGAAGTTCAATAACTATTTGACCATATGCGTAGAACATTTTTATCACCATTTAGGGGCTGTCCATAAACCACGTGGGGGGGGGGATTCGGCCTATGAGCATTTTGTATGGACGAATAAAAAATTTTGTATGGACAAATGACCACGTGGGGGGGGGGGGGGGGGGTTGAGAAGTCCCAAAAAAATGACCACGTGGTTTATGGACAGCCCCTTATGGTCCTCTATCACCCTTTTAAAAGTTTGCACACAGGAATTTAACACCCTGTATAATCTGCCAAACGTTTTCCACAAATAAAAGTGCATTAACTGAACAAAAAAATACATAGGACCTACTCTTCATACGTACTTTAGTAGGTCCTGTACACACTTAGAAATTCTGAAATTTGCACGGAACCGAATCACCAAAGAACGTAAACGTTTCCAAGACTGAATAACAAATTGGACTCAATTTTACGCGCATCATGTAAGTGCTGGTTGGTTGCGTTAGATGTCAACAAATTTGTTTCACCAGAAACGTAGAATCAGTATCACGCTCATCAACCACCTTCCGACTCGGTGAAATGGCTCACGATCAGCAGATCCTGTGTTCGAACCCCATGCATGGCATATTTTACTTTTGTATGTTTTATCTGTCATATCGATTCCAGCGATTGCTAGACGATAAGAAAAAAAATAGTTTCATTTTGGGGTGTCTTGAAAGACGTAAATTTACATGTTTCAACCTCTAAATTTGTGTTTTTGAAGATGCTCGTATATGTCAGGTTCAGTACACTTAAAATTACATGATATTTTCTAGGTGTGTATAAAAACATTACATTTAGAGAGTTTAAAAACGTTGAAAACACTTGGCACTTTTATTGATCAAAAAATGATTGTTGGCAATCATAATTGTTAAATTAAAATTAATTAGATTTACTATTTGAATTACCAATATTGTACCCTATTACATATACGTGCAAAAGCACTCACGTAGAGCCAAATGATATGTACTCAGAGAGTAGAAGTAGGGAGGACAATTCCGATCGGTACCGTGCGATTGTATAACTTTTCGCCGAAAACCATTTCGCGGAATGTACCGTTTCGCGGAAAATCGTTAATAAGAGCAAACAATTTAACTTATCGAGAGACAACATCGTGATGAGATTCAAAATTCAAATCAGCACATGAAAAATGGAATCCTTCTCATCAAAAATTCATTTTTGTAACAATATACTTTGAAAGAACAGCCTATGTATGAAGAAGGGATATTCTCTGATAATATTAATTTAGTTATGCCAAAATAAGTATAATGCATACAATTTATGAAAGAACAGTTTTGACCAGAAGAAGGAAAAATTTCGTATTGAACATAACAGCATATCTGTTAAGAACAGCGTTTGTTTGAAAGATGGAAAACCCGGTGATACAAAAATGAGATTTTTTTCTAATATCTATTACAGCAGTTTGGGTTAGTTAGAACATACAAACAATAAATAAAAGAGAAATCTGGTAAAGTTATCACTAAGGAGTGATACTTGGCTTAAGGGTTACGCGGTCACACTGTTTACAAATAGCATCGTTTTGGCAATTACAATGCTTTCAATCGATAAAGGTGAAAGTGTGGAAGCTGATAAGCAGATTCACTTCCTGAGTTATGATTCTGGGTCATCAGGCCGAAGGAGATTACACTGAATGGACGTTGGGCCGAACAATCATTGGGCTGAATAGATGTTAGATCAATAAGATAATAGGCCTCGAAAGATCTAAAGAACATATCTTCCACAGAGTTACCGCCAATAGATAACTCCAGTGCAATGTGAATGAACAGCCCTTGTTTAAAGAAAGATAAATCTCTAACGTCAGCAGCCTGGCCACCAAAAAACTCACCAGCAATGCTACCACAGACAAACAGGCGTCTCACTCTACTCACTTCTCATCGTTTCCCTTTTTAGCGGATTATTCAAATATTCTGTACTTCGCAAATCGCTTGCTCATGGCGCTTGCATCGTTTTTACTCCTGTTTAACGTTTGCTCACTACCGCCATCTACTCAGTGGGTTTGAGAACCACAGCGTAATTAGCATTGGGCGATTATGTTTTCGTGACGATGAACATTATCGCATTTTGTTCCAAGTGATACGTCTGTTTATCTCTGGTGTAACTCTAAAGATCAGCCCATTTTTGACAGAATGAAAAATCTCAGTTTGGTCACTAGCCAACATTTTTAACAGTAAACTTGAAAGAACAGCCTATTATCAAAAGAAGGTCAAATCTCCTATAGAGATATCAATTTGATCATTAAAAACTACACACCACATGAACAGTCTTTGAAGAGAAGAAGGTAAATGATGGAAAATTTAACAATTCAGTCGACAAACAACAACGTTACTGGAAAGAACAGACTTATTTTAAGGAAATCAAAAACTCTGATAGAGTTAGCAATATAAGCGCTTGAAAGTACAACTTATGTGACAACGATGGCTTGTTGGTCATTGCGCCTAATGTCTATTTGGCCTCATTTCCATTCGACCTAAGGACATTCGGCCGAATGGCTTTCGGCCTGTCGTTCAGAACTCAAGAACAGCCTACGAATCAAAGAAGGTATTTTTTTGTTCAGAAAAGCAACAGATTTAACATCAATTAGTACAATCGTAGAGCTGAGGTGATCATGATTGCGCATGAATCGGTGATGGACCTAGTAAAGTTTAGCAGAGAAAATAATGTGTTATTCCATTATTATTTGCAAAGTATTAAATTCCGCGAAATGGTATTCCGCGAAACAGTACATTCCGCGAAAAGTCCTTCCGAAAAATGGTATTCGGCGAAATGGTGCATTCCGCGAAATGTTACACCGCAAAAAAAAATTCCGCGAAATGGTTTTCGGTGAAATGGTATACAACCGAAAGACCGTAGAATTCTCTTCGAAAGTGGTGTCCCTCCCCACGTGGTCAACGGTAAAACGTGTTCGCCGCCGTTCCAAAGTGGTTTGCTGCTGTCTGTTCCTGCTGTAGCTGGTGGCCGTTGTCTCTCGGCCGTTTTCTCGTCAACGTAGCCAGGTTTGCCTACAATGATAAATGCCCAAATGACACTCTGAAAATATACAGATTTTCATATTTCTTGTAGTGAATATAAAACCTCAAACGAAGCTGCATATGAAAGCCTTAGGTGTAAGCTGTAACACAAAAAAAAATAAAAAAAAAAGTTTCAATAAGGAAATAGTGAGATATAATGCTTTAAAATGCGTTCAAAAATCTTATAAAATTCTATAACTTTCAGAAAACTTATTCGATCTCGCTCAAAATTTTTCCAATGGAGCTTTAATATATGGTTTATGGTTGATAAAAATTTCAGCGTATTTGATTGATGTATAAAAAAGTTATGATCATTTGATTTAAAAATATTTTAACCAAAAACTGCTGTACGGACAATCGTTTGATACACTATACTTCTTACGTCTAGAAGTATGAATCCTCGTTCTATCCATCCATACAATCCAATCTACCTACCTGTCACGGTCATTGCACATCACGGGAGGCAGCGCTGTTTTTCTCCACACTCCAATGAATTTCCTAAAATTACCGCATATCATTTTGTCTCACACTAAAGTTTCCTCGTACTGCTTCTTTTCTGCGATGAATTCTAGTCTTGTTTCTTTGTACCGCTCGCTATTCTGCTGTGTAGCAGACTTTAACATTCGACTTCTGGCAATGTTTTTCTCATCTGTATATTCCGTCTTTGCCACAAAAGTTCAACTTATTGGACTCAGTGGCTTAATTTCCCCAACAGAGGAAGAAAAAAAAACATTTCCGTGTCGTCTCAGAGCAGTTATGATCATATCCCTTTCTGCTGTGTTCATTGATCTATTTTCGATTTTCAGAATGTTTAGTTTCAAATCTTGAAATTTTTCAGAAGTTTATCAACTCCTGTTAATTTTCTGAGTTTCGTAAACGATTCTCAAGCACACTTCAACCTCATTACATTTTTCAGTGAGCTTCACGAGTTTTACTTTAATCTGCATAGTAACTACTGATTTCATTTTCTATGCTACTGAGTGGTAACGACGAATTGGCTTGCTTGGAGGTGGTTTTTGCTCTTCCAAGAAATCACGTTCATCAAGAGTTGCCAGCATTTTGCAATCCAGTAGGTTGCTGCTGTTGCCCTTACATTTCAACTTTCCCCCTTTTCGGGTTTGCATGATTCTTGGAAGCTGCTTGACTGCTACAAGATCAAAGCAGCTGCACACGAATGAGGTTCAAAACTACTGGGGGAAATTAGAGGGTATGCGTGGGTCAGGTCAACAGGATTCTCTCACATCTCATCAACTTCTTCAAGCAATTTATGAGAAAGTAAATAGAAATAAACAGGTCACAGCACGAAGTGATTCCATTTGATTTAGCAAATTTCCGTTCTGGCTTTCTGAGACTGAATGCATTCAATCGCCCTTATTTTGCCCGCTTGTGCGCAACATGTTTTATCAAAATGTTCTCTTCTAATAGCACAGCGTCCCACATTAATGGAAATATTTGCATTGAACTATAAAAAATAATAGCCCTCTCCGCTCCTCAACAAGGACCGAACTTCAGTCAGGCACGCATTCGTAGAAAATCCTTTTGATGGTTTGTACTCCTCTTCTAACGCCCTCCCCACACACACGCACCGTGTTCACATGTCCCCAGAGCGTCCAGTTTAAAATAGCGTCAGTCCTGCTGACTGCCCCATACAAATTCTATGAATTTAAATTCCAAATGGATCCGTTTCGGAATGCAAAACAACAACATTGATTCCGAGAGAGGCAGAAGAAAAAAAATCCAGCTTGAGCGACTTTCCCCGCTGCTGCAATACTATTGCGATTATAATGGCGGCTGATAGCTACAGAGCTTTCAGTCAGTCAGTGACAATACATGGTGAATGCATTTTGTTGTTCGTTCACGCAGGGAGGCCTGGTTCTATTGAAGAGAGAAAAAAAACGAACTGGAATTCCGAATCCGGGCCGTACAAATCCTTTCACAAATAGTGCTTTTAAAATGACTCGCTTGGTGAATGGACTTTCACGCAGGCAGCATTTGAGGGGCACGGTTGGGGACGATTATTAAATTTGGTCATCGCGGAACTGTCGGTTTTGCATAGTGGAGCCGGGGGAATTGTTGGAGTATGGACGACATGTGCTTTGTATGACGATTTTTGGATGAAAGTGGAGTATTGTGATATACTGATTTTAATAGTTATAAGATCATAAAATTTTCAACAATTATTGAAGGATACAGATGCAAAAGGGTGTATGAGTGCCCTTATGCTCGAATTTGAGTTGAGTCTATCAAAATATTTTCATACTTAAGCTTTTTACAACTTCTTAAAATAATTTTACGTTTTGTTTTTTTTTTTTAATCACTATCAAAAATCTTTAAAATTGTTTCCTTATGTTAGTTTACAAAATCGATGAAAAAACATTCAATGATAAGGTTTTCGGAAAATTGAAACTGTTTGACATCTAAAATAGATCCGCGACGAATATTAATCTCAGTTTTTTTTTTTTTTTGATTACGATCTCCAAATTTCCTCAAACATTAATGAAGTCACCATTGCATTCCAACAAACTGTTTTCGAGTTAATTTTTTGAGAAGGAAATTAGCTTTCCTTTTTACGCCCTTTTCAAAAGATAGGTGAAGAATATTGTAAAACAAACAACATGAACACATTTCAAGATAGAAGATCATTAAAGAGCAAAATTTCATTTGAATGAAGAATGGCCGCGTCTACGCGATTCGTGCATTGAGTTGGAAATGCTCAGAGAATAGTCTTCTGCAGAAAATTCAACAAGCTCTATTTTCAAACAGTTGCTGTGATTCCGTCAGAAATATCTCCTGGGATTCGTACGAAGATTACTCCACGGATTTTTTGAAAGTTCTTTATGAAATTGTATGAAAAATAACTGAATGAATTTTTAAAGGATTTCCTGCAAAATTTTCTGAGGAAGTCACTGGAAAAACTCTTTAAGATTCCTAGGAGAAATTATTTTTAAAATTCTCATAGGACCCCTGGAAATAATTATCTGAAGCAATATGTGAAGTAATCCCTCTATGAACACTTAATAAAATCCTTTATATACCAGTGGACAGATTCCTGAAAAAAAAATATGAGAAATATCCTACGAGAATTTCCGAAGAAAATTTAAGCGAAATTTCCATTGAAAAATTTGGAAATATTGATAAAGGACAGCCTTGGGAAAATTCCGAAGAAAACCAAAAAGAAGCTTCTGAAGGATCCCCGAAAATAAAGAACTCTTGATAGACTTTCTTGGAAAATTTCTAGAAAACAACAAGAAATAACATCCTGGAGTAGGAGATAAACCAGCCATATGCTGAAAATCTCGATACTAAAGATATAAAAAAACATCCTGGAGTAATTTCCGAAGGAAATCAGAATCCAAAGATTGTTTCTCTTTTAGGATTACCGAAACAAATCCGGAAGAATTCCTCAAGAAACATTTGAATAAATCCTAAATGAATAAATTAAGCCCTCCCTTGAGATCTTCTAAAGGAGCTTGTAGGAGAGTCGCTTGAGAATTTTCTAAAAGAACTTCGGAGAAATAGAAATTAGGAAAGAACAATCCTTGAAGGAATTTCGAAATGCAATTTAGAAGGAATTTCTAAACTGGAGCAATTTAATACGAAATACCTGTAAAAACTTCTTGAAAATTTCCAGTAATATTTTCTGAAAAAAAATCTAAAAAAAAATTACGAAAGATATCCGTAGAATTATTCATGCAAGAATCTCTGAAGGAACTCTGGCGGAAATTTCTAGAGGAATTTCTTCTAAAATCTCTGTATGAATTCCTGCATGAAACTGCGAAAGAGATTCCGCTGGAATCCCATTTTTGATGGAAGCAATGGAGGGGTTCCTAAAAAAAAATGCTTCTTTTTCTCGAAAATGAAAGATGCACTCTCCTAAGTTGTATATGTAGTTACTTAGCTACACCTGCCTATGGTAGTCCTAAAATAGTCACAAAAACAGTTGTTTCCCAATAAAATCGTGTACTGGAGAACGTGGTATTGACAATATTCAACTGTCACAGTTACATCAAATTTACAACATTTAGCAGTACTGGTTTGAATATTGTCAAATAAAGTTTCACACATAAGATTTTTTTTTAATCAGGATGATAACCTTTCAGTGATAAAATAAGAAAATTAATCACCGCCAAGTGACACTGTACCAATTAGGAATTCTGGGAAGAGTTTCATGAGAAATATCAGAATGAAGGGATAACTAAAGTCATTGAGAAATTCCCGGTGAAATTCACAACAGATTATGTTAAGAGTTCTTTAAATTTATACATGAAGGAATGCCTGGATAATAAAATAAATAAACATCAACAAATTTGTGGAGAACTTGTCAAGTGAATTCCTGAAAAAATCCGAGGAGAAATTCTTAAAGGTTTCCTTAGACAAAATCCTGTATGAACTACTGGAAACGTGCATACATAATTATCAAGAAAAAATCATAATGGCAATCTCAAGTTGTCATAGAATTTTTTTGAATCATTCCTGTTTGAACCACTGTCAACAGGCATGCAAGAATTTCTGGAGGAATCCTTGAAAATATTGCGTTCTTTTGCCTTCAGCCATTTACTACGCAATCATTGAATTTTTGAATGAGTTCCAGAAGGAGTTCGTAATAGAATGCCTGTTTGGATTTTTTAAGGAATCTCTGGAAGAATTACTGAAGAAACCGCTAGGGGAATTTCCAAAAGAACTCGTGGCAGAATCTCTGAAAAAAGTCTGAATAAAAGGAGAAATTACCAAAGGTACTTCTTAACAAAGCCCTGAAAGATTATCTGATGGAGTCAATATAAGATTTTTTGAAAAAGTCCTTGGAAATATTTGTAAAGAAATAATCCCTTGAAAAAAATCTTGAAAATCGACAAAAAAAATCTGAAGATTACATGAAAGATTTCACGAAAATTCTGGAGCTATCCGTGGCATATTTTCCAAAAGAATCTCCGCAGGGATTTCTGAGGGACAGGGGAAAAGTCTGAGGAAGTTCTTGTCATGTTTTCCAGAGAAGTACAGGGTGCGGCAGGAAAAAATGCGAAAAGTTCAAGGCACTATTACACGCCAAATATGGGATACATATGACTATTTTTTCATGACAGTGTATCAGTCAATGTCTATATTCTATCACTGAAAAATAAAACTGAACATATTTGAAGTTAAACATGTGATAATGTAGGCCTAATAAGCGGATATCAATAAACTGCGCGCCCAATGGTCATTAAACAATATGACTATAACAGTAACAAAATTAGCTCAAATTCGATGAACAACCAGACCACACTGATCCAGAGTCATGTAGTTTCACATACCAGATGAAATAAGTACATATATTTGATGATATTGTAGAGAAAATCAAAAATTTTGTTTTATCAGATGCGAAATTTAGCGACCTGTGTAATTTTCTGCGGTTTGAAAATTCTGGTTGTCTTCATCTTCAGGCGCTGCCCTGTAAAGGTTAGTGACCAAAATGGGAAAATTTTTAATTAAATTTTCAGAAAACTAGCCTATTATAGATCATGGAACGTTGAAACATAGATTGGTTAATGTCAAATGGACGAAAATGAGGTTTGAAGTTGAAAAACACTTTCGCATTTTTTCCTGCCGCATACTGTACATTCAGAAATTTCTGCAGAAATCTCTTGAAGAATTTCAGAAGGGAACTTCGAAAAATTACGAGATCTTCGGAGAGTAACCCTTAGAGGATTTTGGATTTTTTTAAAGTATCCATATAGCAGTTTAGAGAGCAATCCATGGAAGCTTTTCTAAAGATGTTCTTGAAGAATCTGTAGAATATTGTTTGGATTGAATCCTTGGAAGGTATTGGAGGTTGCCCAATTAACATTTTCAGCGCTATAAGTCATTTGCTTTCTGTTGTGTAACCATCGAGTAAAAACAGTCAACGCTGAATAAAAGGAAAGCTAGTCAAATATAAATCATAAGCTAATACATGACTGCAAAACAAGCACTATACAGCTACCAAACTCGGTTTTCAGAAATCCATTGCTTGTCACTGGGGCTGCCTTTACTCCACCCTATTCCAACTCCGGGAGATTTCCCGGAAGATGTGAAAACTTGAGCAAATCGAATAGGAGTTCCCACTAACAAAACAGCTGCTACAAAACAGTACAATTCGTTATACTGATAAATCCCCAAACCAGCAGCGCTTTAAAGGCCGTTATACGATTTCATTACGGCTAGAAGCAGTAATAAAGGAACTGTTGGTTTACCAACACGGCTTGTCGGATATAAACATTATTGTCAAAACAAACTTTAAGCGGGATATATAGCTACTACTCAAATTCTTTACAGCTATCCATGTATGTGCTGTGAAATTATTTGGGTTGCTTTTATTGCATTTTTATTCAATGCCGGAAGATGTGTATATCGAGTAAGAGTCCCAGCCACTACAACAGCTGCTTTTATACAGTACGTTTTGTAATGTTGCCAAAACACAAAACAGCAGCGCTTCGTAGCCGTTTAAAGAACACTCTTTCAGCTAGAAGCTGTGAAGTAGAATCTGTTGGCGCAACCACACAGCTTGTTCAATGTAAATATTATTGCGTTTGACGTTTCACAAGCTTTTACAGCAAGATGAAGTTGGGTAAGGTTTCTTGTGGCACAATTATGAAGCCTTGTCTGCAGTAAAACAAAACGGGTTATTTTCTATGTTATTTATATATAGCAGTGTGGCAGCGAGGAATCGGGACCAGTGGATACGGAGATCGGGAGTTCGATTCCAAGTAGCGGCAAGTACTTTAATTATTCAATTTTAAAAGTGATAATTCCAGTTCCACATGTATTGCGTCACGGTATCCATAACCTAATTATATTTAATCGTTTAATTTGAGGATGCCGTAAAACTATTATTTAACAACTGCGAAAAGGCTGAAAAAGCGCCTTCTCAAGATGTTATTCAGTTAGTGGTTACATAGGAGCCGAGAAAAGAGCTATGACTAGGTGGCATAGAAGCTGATCGCACAGCATGTACAAGCTGATTAAGTTCGCCAGATGCATTGGTATAGGGCTTGCATACAAGCTTCCATCCATATGTACAACACAGTAACTCAGCATCAAGCCGTATTAAGGACGCTTTGTTGACGTTTACATTCACAATAAATGTTAGTTGGGTAAGGAATATCAAGAGGAATTTTCAAAAGAGTACCTTAAACAATTTCAGGAATAAATTCCTGGGAGATTTATTGATATCTTTACAAAGTTTTTAAACCCCTGCAGACATTATTGGATAATCATCTAGAGAAGTTTCTGCAGAAAACTCTAGGAACACTTGTGAAGACATTTGCAAATACCTTTTAAGAGGGTTTTTAAATAACCTTTGGGTGTTTTTCAAAACACATATTTCGAGTTATATCTGAAGGAATTCCTACACAAACATTTAGGAATGAATCCATGAATGTTTTTTTAATGAATACTTGAAGGATTTTCTAAAGCACGTCCTGTTGGAAGACTTTCTACATGCATCCCTGGGGAAATTCTTTAAAAAGCTATGGATGATTTTGTGTTGAGTTACTTGATGAAATTACTGAAGCAAACTGTGGAATAATTTAAAAGAAATGCCTGAAACACATTGTAAACACGTGTTTGAAAGAATTTCTAACAAATCTCTGTTGGATTTTCTAAAGAAATCCATGGGTGCTTTCTAAAACATTCCATAGACGATTTTTCAGTGCTTCCTCCGACAAATCTCAGCATTCAAGATTATCAAAAATAAATTTCGAAAAATGCTAGAAGTAATGCATGCTTCTCGGAGGGTTCATTGAAAAAATCTTCTGTAGAAATACTGGGATAAATTTTCTGTGGAATTCCTGAGGACTTTTTTTAAAACATATTTTAGAAAAAAAAGGAAAAATTTCGAATGGAACTACTGAAACAGTTTCTTAACCCACCATCAGTCGCTTGGGTGTACTGAGTACACGCGTCTCAGAAAAATGCAAATAATAATCGAAATTCGCACCAAATTGAACCGGGTGTTGGTCCTATTCCAAGATCCACTCTTCTTCTTGTTAGTAAGAAAGAAAAAAAAATGAAAAAATGCACGGAAAGTACTCGAAAAATACGTAATTCTAACCTCACATTTTAAATGTGTACTCAGTACACCGGCGCGACCGCTGGTGTAACTTTTTTGAGAACGGCGTTCAATTTATGGTTTATATGCTTTACTAGATACAATGTTGGTGTCTTCGGCAAAAATGTCCAACTGGATAATGCGCGTCTGATAGTGGACATGTGGAACCGGTCAACACGATCTGATCCTGTCCCGGGTGTCGGAATGGCCCTCGCGAGAACCTGTTTCGAGGACATTTCAGTTATGGCACCAAAACTAGGCGTGCGACGGCTCTATCTTCATGATTTTTCATATCCATTATTTTAGTAACCATGAAAATGACCAGTGACTTCCCTGGCCAACCCGTGGCCACCGGAATGTGCCCTGGAGGAACCTGTTTCGAGGAAATTTTAACCATGACACCAAAACTAGACTCGCGACGGCTTTATCTTCATGATTTTCCATATCCATTATTTTAGTAACCATGAAAATGACCAGTGACTTCCCTGGCCAACCCGTGGCCACCGGAGTGTGCCCTGGAGGAACCTGTTTCGAGGACATTTTGAACATGACACCAAAACTAGGCATGCGACGGCTCTATCTCGCTGATTTTCCATATCTATTACACAAGTTTACAAAATAAAACGAAAGTCGTGAACTTCTGTCAACGACCAAAATTTTTGAAGCACAATTTAGTGCTGATTTCGAAACCGACCTTCAAAAAATTTTAAGTAGAACAGTTTTTGAGTTTTAGCTCAATATCGAGTTTTGCATTTTTTTTAAATATGTAATTTACTAAAATTCAAATATATTGCGTTTTGTTCAGCCAATTTTAAATCTTTTTCCATAAATTAAACGCTGAATACAATACCATTCGATCATCTGAATACAGGTTTTGCGTCAGGTTGATGAAATTCAAGATATTGACGAGTTTTAGGGACGATCTCCTTAAATTTTAGCAAAATTCCCAAAAGTTTTTGAAGAAATGTATTTTTTTCAATAAGAAAAAAACAACTTAAAAATTCTTTCTCGACATTTATTTGACATATCATATGTAGGCGAGTTACAGTAAAAATTTCAGCTCAATCGGAGTATTGATTACGGAGAATGAGATGTTTGAAGTGAGCGACTTTGCTTAAAAATAGAACAAAAATCGATTTCAAATCATCAACCTTGTATGGAAAGTCGAAGAAAATTCCGCTCTACTGTAATTTTTTTCTTTCGCGTTTTCGAACTCAGGGCATGATTCTACACCAAAAATGATCATCAGCTTACCGAGTTCAAAAATGCTGTAAACTAGTGTTATTTTTGTAAAATGAAAATGACCAGTGACCTCCCTGACCAACCCGTGGCCACCGGAATGTGCCCTGGAGGAACCTGTTTCGAGGACATTTTGACCATGACACCAAAACTAGGCATGCGACGGCTCTATCGTCATGATTTTCCATATCCATTATTTTAGTAACCATGAAAATGGCCAGTGACCTCCCTGGCCAACCCCTGGCCACCGGAATGTGCCCTGGAGGAACCTGTTTCGAGGACATTTTGACCATGATACTAAAACTAGGCATGCGACGGCTCTATCGTCATGATTTTCCATATCCATCATCTAGGGTAAAGCGCCAGGGAGGTTACTGGTCCTTTTCATGGTTACTAAGATGATGGATATGGAAAGTCAGGAAGATAAAGACGTCGCATGCCTAGTTTTGGCGTCAAAGCCAAAATGTCCTCGAAACAGGTTCCTCCAGGGCACATTCCGGTGGCTACGGGTTGGCCAGGGAGGTCACTGGTCATATTCATGATTACTAAGATGATGGATATGGAAAATCATGAAGATAGAGCCGTCGCACGCCTAGTTTTGGTGTCAAAGCCAAAATGTCCACAAATCAGGTTCCTCTAGGGCATATTCCGGTGGCCACGGGTTAGTCAGGGAGGTCACTGGTCATTTTCATGGTTACTAATATGATGGATATGAAAAATCATGAAGATAGAGCCGTCGCATGCCTAGTTTTGGTGTCATGGTCAAAATGTCCTCGAAATAGGTTTCTCCAGAGCACATTCCGGTGGCCACGGGTTGGCCAGGGAGGTCACTGGTCATTTTCATGGTTACTAAAATAATGGATATGGAAAATCATGAAAATAGAGACGTCGCATGCCTAGTTTTGGTGTCATGGTCAAAATGTCCTCGAAACAGGTTCCTCCAGGGCACATTCCGGTGGCCACGGGTTAGTCAGGAAGGTCACTGGTCATTTTCATGGATATTTAAAAAAATGGATACGGAAAATCATGAAGATAAAGACGTCGCAAGCCTAGTTTTTGTGTCATGGTCAAAATGTCCTCGAAAAAGGTTCCTCCAGGGCACATTCCGGTGGCCAGGGGTTGGCCAGGGAGGTCACTGGCCATTTTCATGGTTACTAAAATAATAAATATGGAAAATCATGAAAATAAAGCCGTCGCAAGCCTAGTATTGGTGTCATGGTCAAAATGTCCTCGAAACAGGTTCCTCCAGGGCACATTCCGGTGGCCACGGGTTGGCCAGGGAGGTCACTGGTCATTTTCATGGTTACTAAAATAAGGGATATGGAAAATCATGAAAATAGAGACGTCGCATGCCTAGTTTTGGTGTCATGGTCAAAATGTCCTCGAAAAAGGTTCCTCCAGGGCACATTCCGGTGGCCAGGGGTTGACCAGGGAGGTCACTGGCCATTTTCATGGTTACTAAAATAATGGATATGAAAAATCATGAAAATAAAGCCGTCGCAAGCCTAGTTTTGGTGTCATGGTCTAAATGTCCTCGAAACAGGTTCCTCCTGGGCACATTCAGGTGGCCAGGGGTTGGCCAGGGAGGTCACTGGTCATTTTCATGGTTACTAAAATAATGGATATGGAAAATCATGAAAATAGAGACATCGCATGCCTAGTTTTGGTGTCATGGTCAAAATGTCCTCGAAAAAGGTTCCTCCAGGGCACATTCCGGTGGCCAGGGGTTGGCCAGGGAGGTCACTGGCCATTTTCATGGTTACTAAAATAATGGATATGAAAAATCATGAAAATAAAGCCGTCGCAAGCCTAGTTTTGGTGTCATGGTCAAAATGTCCTCGAAACAGGTTCCTCCTGGGCACATTCAGGTGGCCAGGGGTTGGCCAGGGAGGTCACTGGCCATTTTCATGGTTACTAAAATAATGGATATGGAAAATCATGAAAATAGAGACGTCGCATGCCTAGTTTTGGTGTCATGGTCAAAATGTCCTCGAAACAGGTTCCTCCAGGGCACATTCCGGTGGCCACGGGTTAGTCAGGAAGGTCACTGGTCATTTTCATGGATATTTAAAAAAATGGATACGGAAAATCATGAAGATAAAGACGTCGCAAGCCTAGTTTTTGTGTCATGGTCAAAATGTCCTCGAAAAAGGTTCCTCCAGGGCACATTCCGGTGGCCAGGGGTTGGCCAGGGAGGTCACTGGTCATTTTCATGGTTACTAAAATAATGGATATGGAAAATCATGAAAATAGAGACGTCGCATGCCTAGTTTTGGTGTCATGGTCAAAATGTCCTCGAAAAAGGTTCCTCCAGGGCACATTCCGGTGGCCAGGGGTTGGCCAGGGAGGTCACTGGCCATTTTCATGGTTACTAAAATAATGGATATGAAAAATCATGAAAATAAAGCCGTCGCAAGCCTAGTTTTGGTGTCATGGTCAAAATGTCCTCGAAACAGGTTCCTCCTGGGCACATTCAGGTGGCCAGGGGTTGGCCAGGGAGATCACTGGCCATTTTCATGGTTATTAAAATAATGGATATGGAAAATCATGACGATAGAGCCGTCGCAAGCCTAGTTTTGGTGTCATGGTCAAAATGTCCTCGAAACAGGTTCCTCCAGGGCACATTGCTGTGGCCACGGGTTGGCCTGGGAAGTCACTGGTCATTTTTATGGTTACTAAAATAATGGATATGGAAAATCATGAAGATGGAGCCGTCGCATGCCTAGTTTTGGTGCCATAACTGAAATGTCCTCGAAACAGGTTCCCGCGAGGGACATTCCGACACCCGGGACAGGACCAGATTGTGTTGATCGGTTCCACATGTCCACTATCAGACACACATTATCCAGTTGGACATTTTTGCTGAAGACACCAACATTGTATCTAGCAATGCATGTAAACCATAATTGAAAGCGTATGCCGTGTACTGAGTACACGACGCGACCGCTCGTGTAACTTTTTTTGATGCGAATGATGGAGGGTTAAGTAATCCATGGTGCAAATGCTGATTTAATATCAAAAGAGATTTCTGAAAATCCATGCACAAATTTCCTTAAAATCCATGCAAAATTCGATTAATTTTTTTTTTTTTCAATTCTACCTATTCGAATTTCTGAAAGATTTTTTGCAAGATAAACTGATGAAAATTTTCTAATGTTTTCTAGGATTTTTGAAAAAAAAATCAATGAAAGCAAATTCCTTATGTGGTTTCTAAAAAAACTGTGCATAAATTTCCCAAGGAGTTCCTGTATCAATTTGTGAAGAAGTTTTTTGGAAGATTTTTTGATAAAAACTTGGGATTTTTCACATTAATTTTGTATACAGATACAGATTTTTGAAAATTGTGATACAGATGTTGCATAAAATCATCTGGCATACCTGTAATACACGGCTTTAGGACATTTGGTCGAATGACATTTGGTCGAATGACGTTTGGTCGAATGACATTTGGTCGAAAGTATGTTTGGTCGAAAGGACATTTGGTCGAATGGACATTTGGTCGAAACCCATTTTGTGGAAGAAGAAACATATGACATTTAGTCGAATGGTCAATTTGTCGAATGGACATTTCGTCGAAAGGCGCTAACCGATGAAAAGAGATTTAAGTGGAAAAATATTCTAGATTTGGGTATCTGAATTTATGTGTTACTGAACTTACCCAAGCAACACACATGTTATATATTAGTTACGGCAGCGCAAGTTTTGGTTGTATAGAAGTTTATTTGACGTTATTCCAACATAATGTTAGAATTACGTAAAATTAACTTCTATACAACTAAAACTTGCGCTGTCGTAACTCTTATATAACGAGTGTGTTGCTTGGGTATTTGGTTGAAAGTATGTTTGGACGAAAAATATGTTTTCACCGAAAAAAATCAACAAATCTCGAAACATAAAATTCAACGGTGACGAAAAACCCCACAAAGAATATACGTTAAGTTGTATAGCAATTTAATCATGTTAATAATATCAAACATTAAACAGCAAATATTTCATTCAAGGGTGTTTATTATTAAGGTAACTTAATTTGCAATGTAGTTTTCGTTGGCATTGGTGAAGTAGTTGATTTTCCATCGAAGATTTCTCCTTATCTTTAATATTGGCTCTTCTTCCAAGTTTCATAATTTCACTGCGTTTTTGTGTAGCACATACTGGCTTTTCCATCATAGGTTTCTCCTTCTTTTCAACATATGCTGTTCTTTCAAATTTGTTATTTGTGCTGAAAGTGGACATTATGGTTGTGATTTTTTTTGTTGATGATTTTTCCTTCTTTTGAACATAGGCTATTCTTTCAAATTTCGCATTTGTACTATGTTTAAATGTTATGGCTGCTGTCTTTTTCTCATACTGAAAATATATTTTGTTTCATTGTACGAAATCACTCGTCATGTTTACAAATGCCATTCGTTGTTTTCTGCAACGAAAAGCTTCGTAATGTGAATGAGTTCTTTTCGTACAAAATTGCTCCGACACATTTTTCTGTCTCTTTTTTTTTTTGTCGGAATGACATTAAACATGCTTAAAAAAATACCACACGTTCGTCCACTTGGATACCACAGGCTTCGAATCACGTATCTTCTGATTGATACCTACCAGTGCTAACCACCCATCTGTGGGCGCTTGTTGAAACCATCCAAAAACAACCAGAACGCTTTCCACTTTGGTTCTGTTCATAAATAACCTTCACTTCCAACCGAGAGCACATTTCCTTTCCTCTTCTCGCACACGCACCGTCATATGCTCATGAAAACAGGTTGCTTTGTTTTCTCTGCGATCCAACCAAGCGTTAGTGAGGACTGCAAAACTTTGTTGCATTCTACGAAGCAAAATTTTCTTTTTACGCATGATTAGTAAAAAACGTATGACATTTGTATGTTTTGTTTTATTCTACACAGCTGGAGCTAAAATCTACGAATGAGCAAGTTGACCGCGTGTCTGATTCGTGATTTCGTACATGATACTACTCCATTTGTATTGTTTCAGCATGGTGGTACGAATGGACCGTACATTATACGCAAATTGCTTTCAATTTACGAAAACTAGTTTTACGAAACATATTCGTTGAGGTTTTACGAAAGAATATTCTGAGTGCATGTATTTTTCCTTCTTTAAAACATAGGCTATTCTTTCACGTTTATTAACCCTCCTAGGATGTTCGGTTTTTCGCACCACGTTGGCGTAATGCACGTTCAGCGTGCCTGTTTGGATCATATTGACCCCAACATCGTTTTCCTGTACGCTGTACAAACTGCTGAATGTTTCATAAGAATTTTTTCCTTTTGAACACAAGCTGTTCTTCATTAGCTGATGCCTCTTTTTTTTAGATATTTTTCCTTCTTTCAAACATAGGCTGGTCTTTCAAGTTTACTCATTTCATTGCGTCATGTATCAACTGCTGATTTTTTTCATCAGTGGTTATACCTTCTGGGGTTTTGTTCAAGTTTCCTGATTTTATGTACTATGTTCATATGTTGAAGATGCAGATTTTTCATCTGATATTTTTCCTTCTTTTAAACATAGGCTGTTCTTTCATGTAGTGTTGCACTTGAACTGAACACGAGTCGAAAATATTTAATATAAATGCTTTCAATGTTTTGATTGAAACGCAGTAGAAATTAAACTTGCGTGTCAGAGCTCAAGACCGCCCGTTCAGATACCGATTCAGCTCCGAACTCATATGTGCTTACTCTAACGATATGTTATGCGAATAAACTGGTCCGGTCACCCGGAGTTTCAGCAAATCCGTCAATACATTGTGGGGTTGAGAGGGGATGAGGTGTAAGAAAATGTTATTGATAGCCATGACTTTTTGAGATTTTTTTTCTGGAATAGCCCACCAATGGACTGATGACAAGACTGATTGGTTTATTGGTTTATGATCTTGATGGTTATTGTAGCTGACATGCCGAACATATTCCTGAAAATCCGGATTTTCCGAAAACCACGGTAATCAGACCGGTTCACTCGGATAAGCTCCCAATAAAACATAAGTTTCTGAATCGAATCCCAAGATTATTCAAATCTTTGAAAAATGGCAGATATATAACCATTTCAGTTTTGAGGATACCAGGGTATCATGCGTTCCAACTGAAGAATTTTCAAATATGTCTGATCGCAGCGTGCCGAGTTTAAACTTGAACGCGTCACTTTTTTCATGTTATCCTATTATGGTAGTATCATGCACTGCAAGCAAGTATCATCATTCGGGTATCGCTAGGTGTATTTTCGGACATTCTCACTTACGAAGTAAATAGGTACTGCTGATTTGCATTATTAGAATAACTAGCCACAGAAGTTCAATGTCGTGACTGTTCGTGTGACTAACATCTAGTTTGCCACGTCCGTACAGCGTCAGTAGCGGTACTAGAAGTGTCAAATAAATTTTGCTTACCAAAACAAAAGTTCCTCTACAAGATGGACACTTTTAAAAAGTCTATTATTACAATTAAATTTATTAAAATAATTAAATATGAAAAGTGACTACAGCGCCATTGGAGTTCTAGTGTATTTCTATTTTTGCATTGCTCTAGCAGCGAATGCCACAAGCCGCAGAGCAATATTGTTGGTAACGAGATGATAGTTTTCCAATGACAGGTTCAACAAGTTTTTTTCCGTTGATCTGCGAATAGTAGCCCCATTAACGTCGGCATTCTGCAGTTCACGAGCCAGGTGCGCAAGACGTGTGGGTTGAATTAAAGTTCTCACGTTCCAAGATTTGATTTTCCAATCGTTATCCGTAAATCGTTGCCTGGTCTGTTGCCGTTAAATCAATCCGTTTTCTCTAGTTTTGCATTTTTTCTGGTAGGTGACGGTTTAAAACAGGCTTCCTTACCGGGGCTGCTCTGCCTACATGGCGCTCAAGGGGCTACCACCTAGGGTACGCACCTCCCTATTGAGTATTCGGAACGTACCTACTCAAGCTGAAGTCGGAAATACAACAGTGTGCGAACTGCCCTACCTGCTAAGCACATAACTCTTATCTAGCGGTTTTTGTCATCGGCTGGTCTAGTGTCTTTTCATCAGTTAGTGCCTTTCGACCAGATGTCCATTCGACGAATTGTCCGTTCGACTAAATGTCATATGTTTCCTACTCCATAATATGGGTTTCGACCAAATGTCCATTCGACCAAACGTCCGTTCGACCAAATGTACTTTCGACCAAATGTCATTCGACCAAACGTCATTCGACCAAATGTCATTCGACGAAATGTCATAGATTCAAATTTTCCTCCGTTGAGAAAAAATAAAAAAAAAACCGGAAAAACTAGGCTCGAACTCGCGGAAAATTTTCGAAAAAATATTCTTGAGAAGGTGATTTTTCGCTGAAATTTTTGGAATGCACTTTTTTCCTGAGTTATGGTCAACATAACATCCTCTTCCGTTCGGTTTTTGTGATGTTTTTTTTTGTACGTCATTGTATTTTGGTCAATAAATGCATTCAAAAAAAAAAAGTTTTATCACTTTCCAACATATCACGTGATTTTATTTTTTATTCGTGATATAATTGAAAAAGCACTGTAGTCCAAGTTCTAAATTTTTCACTTCAAAATCCAAAAAAATATAAATTTTCTGTGGAATTCATGGAATCTGGGGTCCACACTCTGTTGCTGCGTCAATGAATTTATATTGGAGAAATCCTACCCAATTCTAATTAAGTTTTAAAAGCACTACAATATCTACTTTCTGGAGAATTCCTCAAGTAATGTCAGCTTAATTTCCAAACTCTTAACTCTCTAATGCAAAATTTCTCAAACTTTGTTTCACGACCGCTCAACCTCTTGTAGGCACGCATCTATGAAAAAGTGGGGTGACGACGACCTGGTTGGCTACGCGAGCCAAGTTTGAGAACCAATGCCCGAACACCAAACATCTCCTTAAGGCGGGGTATAGTTTGAACATTTTTGTATTTGTTTTATTCTGGAAAATACAAACTATTAGAGTAAAAGTACTAATAGTGGTGCTATTAGTACCTCCTTGTAGTAAAATAATTGAATAAAATTGATAATACCACAAAATAAAAAGTCTCAAAACGTTAATCGGTAGTTTTCCACTTAAATTTGCTAGGAAAAATGTTAAAACCATTGTTTATTTCAGTTTGGTTCCTATTATGAAGGTAAAATTTAACATTTGTTCCTATAGTGAATTCTTATGGGACCCACCACTATAGGAACACTACCACCACTATATGTGCAAAGGAGCAAAAAAATTAAGGAAATGAATTGTTTAAAATAGGTTTTTCGGCAAATCCTGAACAAAAAATTGAATTAATGTTATTAATAAGATTTGATGCATCTATAAAAAATGTCATTTGCAAGCTTTTTGGTCAAAATAGTGCTAAATTGTCACAATCACCACTATTGGTACTACCTCCACTAAGGGAGCTTTAACCCTATATTTTTGGCTGATAGTTTGGAGTTTTGGATGCATGTCTCGAAATGGTTTTCAGTTTTTTTAGCGAATGTGCGTATTTTTTTGCCTTTCTCGTACACTAAGTGTACTGGAAAGGCTATATGTTCACTCCAAAAATGACTTTTTGTTAGAAGGCCCGGAGGGTCGAGTCACATATACCAATCAACTCAGCTCGACGAATTGAGGTGATGTCTGTGTGTGTGTATGTATGTGTGTGTGTGTGTATGTGTGTGTGTGAGTATGTGTGTGTACAAAATAAACTCACATCACTTTTTGACAGTAAACCTCAACCGATTTTAATGACCGACGGTTCATTCGACGCGGAATCTGGTCCCATTGTTTCCTATTGAAAATGGTTCGGATCGGTTCAGCCGTTCCGGAGTTATGGCCATTTAGGTGTTCCGGATCGGTACCCCAGGAAGGGGCCGGATATGAAAATGCTACAAAACCATGCATGCGACATATCAGACCACGGCTATTTCGATAACCTGACGAACGGTAAGCAGGAAAATACTCTCAGTCAATATCTGAACCAGTAGTATTCCGGAATCGGTTCCGGATGTCCCGCCGGAAGTGGCAAAATATAAAAGTGAGCCAAATCCATGCATGCGATACATCAAATAGCGGCTTTTTCGATAACCTGATGAACAGTGAGCAGGAAAATAGCCTTTGACCCAGCAGAGACTACCGGTAGTGTTCCGGAACCGGTTCCGGGTGCCCCGCCGGAGGTGGCCAAATATAAAATTGAACCAAACCTATGCATGCGACACATCAAATCGCGTCTCTATAGATAACCTGATGAACGGTTAGCAATAAAATGGAATCAGACTATATTTAGGAAAACCAGTAGTATTCCAGAACCGGTTCCATGTGTCCTGCCGGAAGTGATCAAATGTAGATGGGAACCAAAACCATGCATGCGACACATTAAATAGCAGCTTTTTCGATAACCTGACGAACGATAAGCAGGAAAATAGCCTTTATTCACAGCAGAAACTAACGGTAGTGTTCCGGAAGCGGCTCCGGTTGCCCCGCCGGAAGTGGTCAATTATAAAAGTGACCAAACCCTTGACCAAATCCATGCATGCGACACATCAAACAGCGGCTTTTTCAATAACCTGGTGAACAGTAAGCAGGAAAATAGCCTAAGATCACAGCGGAGACTACCGGTAGTGCTCTAGAACAGGCCTGCCCAACCTTTAACGATCGCGGGCCATATTTTACACTCCACATCAGTTGACGGGCCAGAATTGAAATTTTATAATCCATACGTTTTCTTGAAACTTTTCTGAGCATTTCTTGCCAAGGCTATGGCTAATTCCTATAAATCCAAATTCGTTCAAATTCTGGAATAATTTTGGAGTTGGTGACGATATTGTAAAACATTGTCTTCATAAACGAAGATTCGTATTTTTTGTGTTGTCCCAGAACTTGCCGGAATTTTGAGATTATAGCCACATAAATAAAATCTCAAAAATACACAAGAATTGTTATTGAATCTTCTATGAATTTTAAATTTTTTTTCCTTCCGCTGTTGGAGAAAATTAAGCCATTGCGCACAATAAACTGAAGTTTTGAACCGAAATTCTGAAAATGAGTAGAATTACTCTGAGGTAACGCCGACATGTTTGTTTTAAATTGCAGTGTGCAATGTCAGTCAGAATTCTGAAAATTTTTCAAACATTTCAAAGTTCATTGTGAAAATTTGAGGCCTCTTCTGGCCGAAATTCTTAAAGAACTCAAAATAACTGATTGAAAATCTTTGAAAATTTACCTAAAAATATATGTCAAATTTGTTTTGAAAATATAATTCATTGGAAAAAGGGAAACATTCAAAATAATTGCTCCACCGGCCAAAAGTCATAACTTTTCTTCATTCGTGCCGCGGGCCGCATGAAATGTCCTCGCGGGCCGGATGCGGCCCGCGGGCCGTACGTTGGGCAGCCCTGCTCTAGAATCAGTTCCGGATGTCCCGCCGGAAGTGGTCAAATGTAAAAGTAAACCAAATCCAGGCATACAACACATCAAATCGCGGCTCTTTAGATAACCTGATGAAGGGTTAGCAAGAAAATGGTTTCAGACCATATTTGAGACAACCAGTAGTATTCCGGAACCGGTTCCAGGTGTCTTGCTGGAAGTGGTCAAATGCATATAGGAGCCAAACCCATGCATGCGATATATCAAACCACGGCTTTTTCGATAACCTGATGAACGGTTTACAAAAAAAAATAGACTTAGATCACATTAGAGACTACCGGTAGAACCCGTTTTGTATGTCCCACCAGAATGACCAAAATGTAAAATGTAATCCATGCATCCACATCAATTTTCGGCTTTTCAGAAAACCTATTGAACAGTTAGCAAGAAACTAGTCTCAGACCATATTTGAGACAATAGGTACAGTCTTGGAACCGGTTCCGGGTATCTCACAGAAAGTGGTAAAAACAGTTAAAATAATCGATGCAAGCGATAAATATGTGTAAGAGAAAAAAATCTTCACAAAACTGATGCAGGCTCATCAAATCACACCTTCTCATATTACTGAGGTGGAAATATACAGTAGAATGGGGGTTGCATGAGAAAATTGAAATTCAATCGCATCAACCTCGAGCAAAGTTTTTGAATCCCGTTTTGCGTCTAAATTTTGTACGAAAAATTTTACTTGCTTCCATTTTTTGGTCAATTTTTTTTTGAATCTAGTAAGCAATGATAATAAAATATAGCCTGAAGTGTGCAGGACAAAGTTTATCGAAGACTGTAAAGTGATTTTTGGTTGTGAAATAAATTATATTTTTAAGTAATAAATTATATTTTTAAGTAATAACCGTGTTGGTATTGATGGGTCTCCAGTAATAGTAAAGGTGGTCACACAGTCAACTAAGAGGTCTGATATTTTTCAGCTTTGCCTATAAATTGAACATAACACCGGAAATATGTGCCATCTGTAAGTTTTCCAACTCGACGGTGGCTTGGATAAAATTCTTGCTTTTATAAATAAAGTATTCACAGGATTCAGGATGCTTACGTCGACGGAAAGATCGTGAGTACATATTCGACGAGAAAGGCAGTATCACCACTAGGTGGATTAATCCGGGTTTTTTTTTTTATTATTGAAAAATTGATGTTTTAGTCACCGTTCAGATGTCATTCCTTGATAAGTAGTAAGTTACAAAAATTTATATGTTTTTGCCTTTCTCGTACACTAAGTGTACCGGAAAGGCTATATGTTCACTTTAAAAATGACTTTTTGATAGAAGGCCCGGAGGGTCAAGTCACATATACCAATCAACTCAGCTCGACGAATTGAGGTGATGTCTGTGTGTGTGTATGTGTGTGTGTGTATGTGTGTATGTGTGTGCGTATGTGTGTGTGTGGACAAAAAAACTCACATCACTTTTTGGCAGTAAACCTCAACCGATTTTAATGACCGACGGTTCATTCGACGGGGAATATGGTCCCATTGTTTCCTATTGAAAATGGTTCGGATCGGTCCAGCCGTTCCGGAGAAATGGCCATTTAGGTGTTCCGGAACGGTACCCCAATAAGCGGCCAGATATGAAAATGCAACAAACCCATGCATGCGACAAATCAAACCACGGCATTTTCGATAACCTGATGAGCGGTAAGCAGGAAAATTGTCTCTGACCATTTCTGAACCTTTAATGTTCCGGAACCGGTTCCGGACATCCCGCCGGAAGTGGCCAAGTATAAAAGTGAAACAAACACATGCATGCGACACATCAAACCACGGCATTTTCGGTAATCTGATGAACGGTAAGCAGGAAAATTGTCTCAGACCATATCTGAACTGGTAGTGTTCCGGAACCGGTTTCGAACGTCCCGCCGGAAGTGGCCAAATATAAAAGTGAATCAAACCCATGCATGCGACACATCAAACCACGGAATTTTCGATAATCTAATGAGCGGTAAGCAGGAAAATAGTTTCAGACTATATCTGAACCGGTAGTGTTCCGGAACCGGTTCTGTGTGTCCCGCCGGAAGAGGCCAAATATAAAAGTGATTCAAACTCATGCATGCGACACATCAAACCACGGAATTTTCGATAACCTGATGAACAATAAGCAGGAAAATAGTCTCAGACCATATCTGAACCGGTAATGTTCCGGAACCGGATCCAAGTATCCTGCCGAAATGGTCAAATCTTAAAGTGAACCAAACCCATACATGCGTCACATCAAAGAGCGGCTTTTTCGATTACCTAATGAACGGCCAGCAAATATTTCGGAATCGGTTTTGAGTGGCCGGAAGTGGTCATATGTAAAAGTGATGCAAATCCAGGCATGTGACACATCAAGTCGTAGCTTTTACGATAACCTGATGAATGGTTAGCAAGATATTAGCCTTAGATCACATTAGAAACAACTGGTAGTGTTCCAAAACCGGTTCCGAGTGTCCCGCCGGAATTGTCATACTATGCATGCGACACATCATTTTGCAGCGTTTTTGGTAACCGGATGAACAGTTAACAAGAAAATAGTGTCAGACCATATTTGGTACAACCGGTAGTTACCCGGAACTGAATCCGGGTAGTAAAATGTAAATTTTTACCTAACTAATGGATGTGGTACCGTCAGTGGGGGTGTCATTGGGCCAAAATTGCATAGTCCTTCCTTTTATAAGTCGTTACAACAATATTTTAGCTCTAAATTAACTTTAAATTTCGTATACTCGTTCATATAGGTATAACTCAGGACTAGTGTAGATATAAATGCTCTTATTTTTTTTTTTGACGATGTTGTAGCTTAATTAAAATTGGCCCAATTTAACCACTTCTAGGGAGTGACATTTACCCAAATATTAAAAATCAACCAAAATTGTTCAATTTCACAAAATATTGATGGCTTATCAAAAATATTGAATATATTGATACTTACGCACAGCTGATTAGTGTAAAATCCGTTTAAAATAGCTTCACAGACAAATAAACGTAAAAATTGAACCACATTGATTGTCATCTATCAACGATGCAATAGAAATCATCCGTTGTCACTTAAATATATTATACTAGCATCCTCAATAAAAGATAGAAGTATTCTTCATCAAATGCTAAAATTATTTAGGTACGTAAGCTTGTGCGTGCCTTTGGATTTTGACTAAATCTTACAATAATCTCTGAAACTTTTCGCAGAATTGGGCATAAAATTCTATGAACGATGTATGGAGCACTTTTACCTTGTAGTTTTATCTGAAAGTTTGACGAACAGTGTAAGGGTCGCACACGCTTAGCAAATCTTCGACAGAGCTGCGAAAGCGACTCTCCACGGAGTGAGTGTAATTTACACTCACCACGTGGAGAGTCGCCTTCATAGCTCTGTCGCGGCTTTATTATGCATGTGCGACCCTCACATTATTCGGCAAACTTTTAGATAAAACTATAAGCTAAAAGTGCTCCATACACTATTTTTTGATAGCATGCTTCTGAGCAGATATAACATCAAGTGAATTCTTTGCAAGTGAGTGTTCTCATCCCTGCATACCGGGTGTTCTTCTGTTTTCTAAAGAATATTTTAAAACAACGATTTTGTGTAGTATGTCTAACAATAAAATACACATCACTGTTTCTTAGTTAAAAAATTAACTAAAGATCACTTTTTTCTACACCAGATGGTTGACGCAAGTTATATCTATCATATCCTACCTACTTTTGATAATCACTTAGGTAAATGTTAGTTTTTTGAACGAAACATCTTTCTTGATTTTTGGTCCAAAGTTACCCCCAGGCCTAATGTCACCTTTACTGACACGACTTATCGACAATCCGATGCACAATTAGTAAAAAATAGGGTCAGACCACATTAGATACTTCTCGGTACTATTGCGGGCTCGGATGTGCCTTCGAAAGCGGCTAAACAGTAAATTTGAATCAAACCCATACATTCGATATGTATATCAAATCGCGGCGATTAGGTATAAAGCCTGTATCCGCAATAATCGGGACACAAAAGTACGGCAGTAACTCTGTACTGAATCAATAAAAATTGGTCAAAAATTAAGTGAGAACTCTTTGATGTATGTTTATTATTTGTGCAAAATCTCATAAAAATCGATGTATTACTTTTAACTGTGGATGAGAAACAAACAGACGTGGTTTTTAAGATTTTGTACAATCAACACCAATTTTTATTCGCATACTAGATGGTTCTTTTCCGCTACAATTCAAGGTTCTGTGAGGATAATTATGAAACTTTGTGAGTAGTAATGATACTTATAGAGACACTTTCTTGCAAAATTTCATCAAATTTTATCAATTGGATTGAAAGTTTCTGGTGTTGATAGTGTTAGTGAAAATGTTTCATGTTTTTTCTGTGCGATGTTTGCCCCTTCATAACTTTTGAATGTATCTGCCAATTTTCATGAAATTTTCACAGAAGGTAGTTGATTATGTTTATATTATGCCTGCAAAATTTGATGATCTTTGGTGTAGTACTTTCAACAATACAATCAAAACAATAAGGGGTACTCACTAATTGTTGTCTGAGGGGCTAAAATCACGGTCAGCCCCAATATATGTTTCGACTATAAAATTGTTGATAGTGCATCGATTTTTTTGAAATTTTGCCTATGCAAGTAAAGGGTGAGAGGTTTGTGTTCAAAATTTCAGTCATTTTCTTTATCAAATTCATAAGTTACAGCGTTGGCAAGGTAAACCAGGGGCTGTACAAAATTCAATTGCTCGCGTTCTACTGTTTCATTGCTACAACAAAAGGTACTTCACCGATTCACATGATATTTTGTAGGTGAAATGAACACATTTTGATATATTATCAGGCAAAATTTGAGCAATTTTGATGTATCTATTGTAGAGTTACAGCCATATTTCTGTGTCCCGATTATTGCGGATACAGGCTTTAGGTGAAGAATTAGCAATAAAATAATCTCAGACCATATCTGGGACAACCGATAGTGTCATGGAATCAGTTCCGGGTATCCCACCGGAAGTTACCAAATATAAAAATGAACCAAACTCACACCATACGACACATCAGATCGCAGATTTTTTGATAACCTAATGAACGGTTAGCAAGAAAATAGCCTTAGATTCCATATACCAACTGTTGTGTAACAGAACTAACGTTCAAGTGATAAATCATATCGTGGCTTTGTTTGATGGCCTGATAAACGTTGGGTATGAACAGTGACGAATAGGTCTAAGTTCTCATAAATGATGACCTGAAAATCTAGAATGACGCTTCAAAATTTTGCGGCTGCATGACACTTGGTTGGTTTGAATTTTGGATCGTTGCACAATGAGAAAAAATAGGTATAAAACGCGAATAAATTCAATATCTCTGCTCGGAGTGGATGGATTCAGATGAATTTTTGACACAAACTGCAAAAATCTATACAGTTTCAGATAAGGGGGGTGTCATTCGCCGCACGATGCTGGAAATCGGTGTATCGGGTCCGTTTTACCCCACTATCTCTCGTTTTCATCTATTTGGAAAAATCCTGAAGTGAAAAATAAATGATTTATTTAATTTGTGTTTATATAAAAACTTCCGTAGTATCGAATGGAGCTGGTTTGGCTCACCGCACGGCCTTAAAAATTGAATTATCTTCAAATAACTCCAATATCCCCTATTTTTTAAAACTTTCACATGCATTTCTGCCAGAAGTGGAACGCAATCGATAAGAGTAAGACCAACCTTATGTCAAATTGTCGATACTATGCAAATTTTTGCACAAATACGAGTTAAATGAGTCATTTATTTTGCACGCCAGTCGGGAATAGGGTAACCAATATAATTTGGACCCCCATATATTTTGGACCCCCTGGGTCGTATTATCATAATTTTCACAGATGTAATGAAGAGATGACTAAAATTTGTAGAATCATTCGTTAAATTAGATTGTTTTGCACGAGCAACAATCATTTGCCCACGGGAAATATCATTATTTGCCTTGAAATTATTTTTTATTAATCTCGTCATCCGTGCGAGTGTCGCGGCATGTTTACGAAAAGAGAAAGTGGTGCTGGGGAAACTTGCAGATGTAAACAAAAACTTTTAGCATTCTAGCGAATTAAATTTGCAAAGTTCGTCTAATCAGCCTTTGTCAATCAAGTAATTAGGATGTGATCGAGCATATCCAAGTGGCAGATTCTTCGAAAATAGTTTCAAGTTGGTTTAAACACCGGGTGTCCAAAATATATACTTTAGGGGGTCCAAAATAAATTGGGACGTCCAAAATAGTGAAAGCTGATGCTTCAAAAATCAGTTATTTTCATCAAATTTTCGGCCAGAAATGACCTTGTGGGTATTTTTGACGGACAGTGGCGGCTTTTACGGTCATACCAACATCATCATTATGTGTAACACCCTCTGAATCTGTTTGTTCTCTAGGGGTCCAAAATTCGACCGTTACCCTAGATGAGGATTTTCTCAAAAAGGTGAGAGAAAGAGAGCGTGGAGTAAAACGAGTTTAATACACTGATTTCCAGCATCGTGCGGCTTTAGTGAAACTATAGAGATTTTTGCATTTTGTGTCAAAAATTCATTAGAATCCATCCACTCCGAGCAGAGATATCGAATTTATTCGCGTTTTATACCTATTTTTTCCACTGTGCGTTGTCTTATATTGACTGAATATCGGATGTCATGCTAGTATAAAATGTATCTATATAAAGCACGAGAAAGGCATCATCACCGCTAGGTGGATTAATTCGGGTTTTTTCCAATCTTGTCATCATAATAGAAGACTTAAGAGGAGTTGAATACACTTTTAAATTATATTCCTTAAAGTTATTCGCTAAATGAAATTTTCCATTAAAATACAAATTAAAATATTTCCTCTATAAGCTCAAAATCTTACAATGATTTCTGCTCAAAAAGTCAATCACCCAAATAAGATTTAAAGAAAAAAAAAAAAAGTGATAGATAAACAAACAGAAAAATAAAAAAAATCATAAGCCAAATTTCACTAAATCGTGAAAAAAAAACATGGTAAAACAATTTAAGATAACGAAAAATTATATTTATATCAAAATCAAAAGTTTGGGCCATTGGAAGGTAAAATTGGAATTTTCAGAGAAAGATCTCTTAAGATATTTGAAAAAATCTCGAGCAACGTTTGTAGTTAATTTTGTAAGTAGTCATATTTACTTGATGGGCTACAGCTCGTAGCAGTGAGTCTACACCGCATGAAGTATTCGCTCTCACTGATCTCGGTCCTGGGCCATTCGCTTCCAGTCGTCCTAAACGCCTAGATTCCTTAGGTCCTCCTCAACCAAAACGCTGTTTAGATACAACCTTTCACCGAGAAAAGCCAATGCAACCAAATTATTGTAATTATTGGTGATTACTCAAGTTTAGTGGAAGATTCAGAGTCTTGTACAACGTGAGTGTTGTCATAGTTTGTATCCTACGGAACTTCATCAGGCTTCGCAGGCGGAAAAAGGCCCGATTCGCAACCGCAATCCGTCTTTTGACCTCGCGGTTAGCATCATTATCCCGAATCACCGAGTACCAAGATACACAAATTCATAACAATCATACTCAATTGAAAATGCGTATATTTTCACTTGTTCACCGCGTGTGAAAGCAAATTCATTGGAACCGCAGCGCCAGTGCCAGTGCCTGTCAGAATAATATTATACCAAAGGAGACGGGGGTCGAACAAAACGCCACAAAAATATGCTTAACTCATTAAAATTGATAACATCAAAAATAATTATGCGAGAAATCAAAGCGCATATTATTTCGGCGCCGGGAAACCGACATTTAATCCTATTCGAGGCGATTCCGGCGAATGAGTCTACTCCATTCAGTGGTAATAACATTCGTCGAACGGCAATAATCACACGCCAGTGCCAGTGCCCGCACACCCATTATTAATAGCTTATGTTTCCGTTTTCTGTCTCATTTCAGCTCAATTTTGCTAAATTTAGCATTGGGAAATTCGTCCCCAGCATGAACAGCCTGGGCAGTGGCGGTCTGATGCAAGGCTACCAACCTCATCTGCACCAGCACCAGCAGCAGCAGCAAGAGCTGCACCAGTCGTCGTCGCACCACGAGGCATGCCTGGAAGGGTTCATGACCATCCGGGAGCAGGGCCTGCCCAACCTGAACGGGAAATGGTGCGGGACGGCTTCCGGCTATACGATCTACTACAGCGAAACCAAGTCGGTCAACGTAAGCATCCAGCTGGATCGGTTGCCTCCGATCGGAAGTGGTGGTGGGATGGGTGGATCGAATGGGGCAGCTAATGGGGTGGAGTTTCGGCTGATCTACAAATTTCTGAGGCAATCGGATGCGAAGCTTAGGTAAGTGGTGTTTGTAGGCGGATATTTCGAGTTGTAGTGGCTTTTTTAGCTATTCACTCTTTTGAAATTCCAATAGAGCCTAGCCTGTGGGATTATACATGACCTCACTTACCAGTTTTTTTACCAAATGTTTTTATTTGTCAGTGTTTATATATTTTGAAAATTGTAATTGTAAATCTATCATAAATCTAAAACTTTTTGCAAAAAAAGTTTTCTACTAAGAGAAAAAGAAACCTCTCTCTTGAGGAAAGGCTTGTTCAGAGAATAGATCTAATAGCCATTGTAAATAAGGATTGAAGAGTGTCAGTGATATACGGAGGTTCTATAAAAAATGTTCACAGCTATACCATGAGTAACTGTGAGGATTCTGGGTATCCGGTAATGATTCCAATAAGAATTTACGCATCCCAGCAAGATCCTTGTAATCCTGCAGATACCAAGTGAATCCTATAGATGTATGAAGCATCTGAAAAGATGCGGATGCCGAAAGTAACTGGCTTATTCCAAAACAGTATGGGATCTCATCAAAAAAAGCTGGAGATTCTTTGAATGAGTGTAATCAGTTTCGGACCTTTTAATTCCGCCCTATGTTGCTTATCCTTTGACAGATACGCGTATTTCGACTACCACGTGTAATCTTCCTCAGTGTCAGTTATCCACTGATAACTGGAGATTCTTACAAAAAATAGGAATTCATACAAGGGACTGTCGAATTGAAAAAAAAAGAACATATTTTAGCAGGATTCTGGAAAAATAAACTGATGAGTTCTGGAGATTTCAAGAGGATATTGGAACTTAAAAGTGATTCTGGGTAGAAACTGGGGTGGCAAATGACGACAAATAATGATATTCAAGAATGAAGCTACAAAATCTGGCAGTAAGCTTGAGATTTCTGCAAGAATTGGAAATGTTGACATAGTTTGGAGGAAAGTGAAATTGTCTGCTGCGGATTTCGGGGGCAAGTTGTCTGATAGTGGAAAAATAAGATGTATGTCTGATATTAATTTTTGTAGAAACTACTGGCAAAAGACCTTCGTTGAAGGATCATGCATCGAAATTAATCAGAAGAGGACGCAATCAATGTGTGATGGTTGCATCACATATTGTAAGAGAATTTGTATTTGCTTACTAAAATGTTTATGTGAAACACATAATTAAAAGCAATTTGAAATATGAAATAGAACTCAATTCAACCGGGTCCGTAATGCTTGAAAAGGTGATTCCGGAAACCGGTGTCATGATGCTCTATTTTCAATATTTCACAAAATAACTGAATACCACAACAGCCAATTAAACTCGAAATTTCATTACGAAGATCATTAGTCACGCCATTCCAGGTCCCAACAGTGCCGATGGCAGTGCATTGATATTTAATAATCTCTCTTAATTAGCTTGCTCAGCACAATAATGCACTCCCTGTCTGTCATCCTTCCCTTATGGTGCCCTGACCCTCCCTCCAATCGAAACAGAAAAGCTAGAAAGACTGTGTGGCACAATGTTATCATCAAAACAGCATTATAAAACTCCATATCGAATCAATAACTGCATCGATACCTCCTCATACAGTTGGGGGGCAATGCAGAGCCATAAAAACCCAGTAAATCCCCCGCGCTTCAGCACCCCCGCGAGATATGGGGTCAACGATGTCGATGGTAAAAAAATCCTGTGTATCAGGATGCTGTGAATAAAAAAAAGTCCTCGCTGGGGCTGCTGGATGCTATCAATAACAATCCCGCCGCGGCGTTGCTGCTGCTGCCCCACAGGTTCGTTGATTTCAGCATTTATCGAATTGTATTGGTGCAATCGAGGGTGGGAGGCGCACAGAAAAATACGTGTATATAAAATGAAAGCACTTCTGCTGCTGCATACATCGACGCGAGTCGTAAACCGGATGGGAATGCATTAAAGTAAATTTAATATTGCGATTCCATATTTGCAGAGTTACTTTTTTTTTCTCGTTGTTCGACGATAAGAGTTCAACGTGTTTTTCGCTCTTCAGAGAACATGTTTTGAGCTGTTTGTTACTTCATAGATTTTTTCTGTTGTGGAATTCTGGATTGAGATAAAATGTTGAGCACTTTCACAGTTATTGCGCTCTTGCTCTCATTTTCATATCGTGTGGAAGGAAAGAAGCTTGTCTATGCTCAAGTAAATCGAGCAAATTGCCGTTACTTTCCTTTCTTTCCCATGAAAATCTCATGAGTTCCCCCGAAAACTTCTCATAAGCCCTCGGAAACTTCTCTTGCAACCCCATGGAATCAGCTGAGCCCTCGAAACGCTTCTAAAATCCCTTGGAATCTTTAATGACTCCCCTAAGAACCCCTAAATTTCCTAAAACCCCTCTAAACTCCATAAAACGGCTTGACGCTTTTCTAATAATCTCTCTTAAACAGTTCTACTACAGATAAACAGACGAACACCTGTAGCAATTTTCTCGAAAATCCATCACCCACTTCACTCTACCAATTAGAATAACTAGCAGCAGAAATCCAATGTCGCGACTGTTCGTTTGACTAACATCTCGTTTGCAACGCCCTTACAGCGTCAGTAGCGGTACTAGAAGTGTCAAATAAAACTTGTTTATCAAAACAAAAGGTCCTCTATAAGATGGAAACTTAAAAATAGTGAATTAGAACAATTTAAGTTACTAAAATAATTAAATATGAAAAGTGACTACAGCGCCATTGAAGTTCTAGTGTATTTCTATTCTCTACCTTCATCTGGTGGAAATGTTACACGAAACACTGCGTTATGCAGAAGTCACTGTGACTTACTTCTGACAAACAAAAACTTACTTGTTAGAAGTAAGTCATAGTGACTTCAGCGCAACAAAAACCTGCGTGGCCGTGACTCTTCTGTGACAAGTGTGTTCCTTGGGTAAGAATGTGGTATACTGATCGTTTGCATCGTATACAATGGCTGTTGCAATCCTTATCCTAGAACATAGTTAAAGAATCCCTCCATAAAAGATTCCTTTGATTCCTTCCAAAATTGCTCCAGTGATTTCTTTGAAAAATCCTCAAGGAATTCCCTTTAAAAAGTGTTCTATTAACCATGAATACCAACCCAATTTTCGTTGTTTCAAGGTCCATCTCCACCAGAAGCAAACCAAGATCAATCATTTTTACCAAGGTATGAAGACCAAAGATTTTCCTAGCTGGACCGGGTCTAGGAATCGGTTTGGTAGATCTTCCACCGTAACTCAACCTAAAAAGGTGATCCACCCACGCTACGGGCTCCGTTAGAGATCGAGCCTCTTTTATACCCCCTCAAACCCCTCATCCATTAGCACACCTCTTAGCCGGACCCGTGGCGTAGTGGCTACACGTTTGCTTCATAAACAGAAGGTCATGGGTTCGATCCCAGCCCCGACAATTTCGACAGTAGCTCTTTTTCCCTAAGAGCAGCTGACATTGATCCTCTTCTGAGCCCATGACTCAAATGAACCCGGATACTTGGACATCGGCGAACGGCAACCCATAATGGACCCCCAATCGAACTGGAAACAGGAACAACCAACAGCCACACATCAACATCCTCGTTCTCATCATTCTACCATGATAAAGAATGGTAAAGAGTGAAAGCAGCGCAACGGCAACCAGTTCGATGTAGTAAAATTAGAATAGAATAAATTTAGGCTCTGTACAAAGTGTATGTACAGCTTCCAATTGGAATCGCTCACGGAGTGCCCTAGTGGACTAGAGATGGGTAACTCACTCACGAATCGACTCAAAGAATCGATTCGCGAAACCGAGTGAGTGATCCATGACTCTTTTCAAAAGAGTTATGATTCACTGATGTTCATTATGATTGCTAAAAGAGTTGGTATGACTGCGCCCCTAATGATGATTCGACGCAGAACATTGCAATCCTTGACAATTAATTTTGTTTTCATACTTATATTATGTGGGTGGCTCGCACCACTACTAGCGATTCGATTATTTGGAGAAATTAACGAAAACCTACGAATCCTGCATTTCATTACGTTATACTTATACGTTTGTGCAGATCGTCAATATTCATACCATGCAATTGAATTTTCTTAAAAACTGGGCAGATCCGTACAAAAAGGAGTTGGCTCACATCGAAAATCAACATTTTCTTCAAATCCCGGAAATGAGTTGCTGAATCGATCAAAAGAGTCGACTCTTTTTTGAGAGTGAATCGAGAGCGATTCACTCTCAAAATTGAATCAGTATTCCCATCTCTATAGTGGACACTAGAGCTGTAAATTAAGTTAAGTGATTGAAGAATAAACAAATTAGAATACCTCTTGACATCTTGTATTTGGGTTACCTGTTTGGTGGACTTTTACTCCTAGAACAGGTGGTCCGTAGTGCTATTCTAAGCCAGCAGCTACACGGGCAAGAACATCTTCCATGGAATCCTTCGGAAAATACTTCGACCAAGGATTCTTAATCTTCCAAGGTTTCTCTCAGATCTCTTTCAGTGGTTTCTTAAGAAATTCTTGCAGAGATTCTTCTACAAATTTCTCCAGGGATTTCACCAGATACTCCAAATATTTTTTGTTGACGATTATTTTGATATTTTTTTTTAAATGTCTCCAGGGATTCATTCAGAAATTCTTTCAGATTTTTTTCTGTTGGTTTCTTAAGAAAAAAAATCTAGATAATGTATAAATATATCTTCAAGAAGTCCATCAGGGATCTGTTCAGGGATTGTTCAAAGGAATCCATTAAAAAATCTCACAGGAATTGGTCCAGGATTTTTTTTTTCAGAGATTCTTGCGTAATTACTTTCAGTTATTCGGAAGGAATTCCTCTAGAGATTTCTGCAGGAATGCATACAGATATTCCTTCAGCATTTTCTTTCGACTACTAAGTATTTTTTATTAATCTTTAATAAAGAGATTTTCAGCCGGGGGTAGGTTCATCTCGGCGGACAACTATATGAGCTTTTCCAAGGATTATTTAAGAAATTTATTCAGATATATTTCATAAAAAAAATGTACGGGAATATCTCGAAAGTTTTTTAGGGCATTTTTGCAGAAGCTCATCTACGCATTTCACCATGTATTCCTAGAGAAGTTCTCTCAGAAATACGAGGATTATTTTAGAAATTCTCAAAATAAATCACAATATACCTTCCTTGGCATCCCACAAGGAATCTTTTAAAATATCCCCAGAGTCTTCTTAAAAATTTTCAGATATTTCTTCAGGAATATCAGCAAGGTATTTCTTCCCAGTTGTTCCTTGGAGTTTTTCAAAAAACTCTCTAATATTTACCCCATAAATCCTACAAAAGTTCCTGTAAATTCTACCAAGAATTACTTGTGTATTGACTTCAGAAATTCCTACAAGGTTTATATGTAGAAATTGTTCCTGCGGTACCATCAGAAACATCTCCTGGGATTCAAACAGAGCTTCCTGCAGAAGTTGCTACATATATTTTTTCAGGATTTTTCAAAAGTTCTTTCAAAAATTGCGTAAAAAATACTGGAAGAATTCTTGGAAGAACACATGAAAGAATTAAGAACAAAAATTCCTGGAGAATTTTCTGAAGTAATCGTTTTAAACCACTCCTGATGATTACCTGAAAAACTTGAAGAACCCTCTTCAGGTAATCATAAGCGAATTTCTTAAAAAAAATGTTTAAAAAAATGCAATGAATGGAATCTGTAGTAATTTCTGGTTTTTGGAGAAATTCCTGAAATATAACTGTAAAATTTCTGGCAGAGTCCCAGAAGAAAGGTTTGAATGAATCTTAAGCAGTGAATCAAAATTCAACCATCGCGCAACAATAATGACAATGTTGCAACCTGTATTTGTTGCGACAAACAAACCCATGCAACATAAGTTTGTCCCAACTTGAAAATAATGGGATTAACATCGTACACCACAAGTTTAGAGATTTTCAAGCCTTGCATTGCGATTTTCGAACGGTAACTTCGAGTCGATAAACACTGCAACTCTGGTAAAGCTCTATCATCAAACAGTTTCGACTTTGGGTTAGCAATAATTTATTATTCACGAGTTGAAAAGTACGCAACAAATTCAGCTTCCGTTTTGTCTGCAACAAAAAAATTCGAGATCATGTCATTATCTGTTACCAGTAGGGATAAAGAGTAATCGTCGCACCTTCTTTGTTGCTTGTTTTGTGCCTCTTTTGTCTGACAATTCTCTTCACTGATCTTAAGCAAACTCTGGTGGAAGGAATACTAGGAGGAGCTTCTACAAGAATCTCTCGAAAATTTACAAGAAAAACCTAAATAAATTCCTCGGAGAATCTACAAATATATGAAGTTTTACATGAAGAAATTCCAACAATAATTTCAGGAAAAAATCTCCTAAAAAATTTGAATTTCTTAAAAAAAAAACCCTGGAGGTTTCTCTGAAAGCATCTCCGAATCAGAAATTCGAGGATTACTTAAGCAATGTCCCAAAGAACCCTCACATACTTTTCTAGGTATCTCCCAAGTAACACAACTTGTTACAATACTGTATATATTACATGATTCATACAAACGTCCATGTTTTGTTTTGAATATAAAAAACCTATTTTCGTACACTTATATCACCGAAAAAGCGCAAAAAATGGCGGCTTATAAAACATCTTTGATGTTACTAAAGATGTTTTTCAATGCATTCTTATAACATAAAATAAAGTATCGAACATGTTCTCAGCAACATCGTAAGAACTTACTTTTTGCTAGCAGGAAAATTATTCTTTGTCAATCGCATACTGTGGAAATAAATGTGACATGTGATATTTGGTAATAGCTCAAAATAATTGTCAAGCCTTACATTTCATTTGTAATTTATCATTACGATGTTTGGTCACTATGACATACATGTGCCACTCAAAATTTATGGTGAAATAAACACATTCACTTTTCATGAATTAATTCGCCTCCCATCAGATTGAAAACAAGAAGGAAGGGTGTTGTCATCTCTATAGTTTTTGTGAGATTTTCGAGTACATTTTCAGATATGCAACATGGTGGATTCTTGACACAGTACCGTCAAAAAGTTTTAGAATGCTATCTTCAATTATAACGTATTAATAATGTTCTTTTAGACTGTAGAATTTGTATTCGTTATCATTAAGGCAACCATATTATTCGGAGAAAAACGTGTAGATGAACAGACTGCTATACATTCATAAAAGCGTTAGTTATCAAATCTTTTAGCAGGCACTGTAATTTATCTGGCCTGATAGGAAAGTATTCAAAATATTGGAAAAACGTTCAAACTACAATTTTTGTACATCTCAATAACATGTTTGTCGAGTACTACTTGAATCGATTGAAATACATTGAAAAAACATCTTGGCAACGTACTTTCAACATCCATTTTCAAATAGCATACAACGATGTTATTTTTGGTTTTGATACCTGTTTCGAACATCAGTGCAACAATAACAAAGTTAGAGTGCAGCTCGTGGGATCAATCTGAATAAATTCGTGTCTAATTTTGCGAATCAAAAATTGTGTTCTAAGTTAGTTTTAGTCGCCACGTAAGTACTTAAAGTGTCCGCACAAAATGAAATATGAGTTTCGGGTGCTATTATAGTTAAGTTTCGGTTTAGTTTTATGTGCATAAGATGTTTCATAAATTTAAGTGAGAGGGGAGACAGAGATCTGATAAACTTATACATAACCGTATTGAATACGTAAAAATAGCGTAATAGTAACATACTTGAGCCCAAAGGTTATATCTATGTGCTAATGATGTTTTACACATCATCTTGAATTGAAAGAAGACAACGATACACAAATCAAGTTTAATCAACGTTATATTTACGTAGCTGTAGCGTGTGGTAAGGTTGATAAGATTTTTAGGTGACTTGTTAATGCCAAACATAGTTTAAACCTGATTTCAACGTAAGATGTGTACAGATACGTTTAAAGTACTATAATAAAACATCTTTTTCGGATTTCATTTTCAAAGATGTTTTCTGTGTTACTTGGGATCACCAAAGGATTCCCAAGGAAAATCGTCCAGTATTTCTTCAGAAAGTTCTCCAGAAATACCTCCTGGGAAAATTCCAAGAATATCCCTCGGATTTCTTCAGATGTTCCTCGAGTCATTTATTCCAGAGTACTTACTGAGATTGCTACAAGGAGTCTTAAAAAATTCCTTCAGGAATTCTTCCAGAAATTCTTGGTTAGATTGCTTCTGAAATTTCTTCAAGGACTCCTTAAAAAATATCTCAGAGTTTCAGAAATTTCTTCAGGAATATCAACAAGGTATTTCTTCGCAGTTTTTACGTGGAGTTTCACAAAAAAATCATCTAAAATTTTCTCCAAGAATCCTATAGCCGTTTTTTTTGTTAATTCTACCAAGTGTTCCTCAGCGTTGCATGAGAAATCCCTTGAGGAATTAGGTAAGAAATTTCTGGTTGAATTACTTCTTCAAGGACTCCTTCAAAAGCATCTCCAGTGACTTCATCAAAATTTAAAAAAAAATCTTCAGGTAATATCAGCAAGGTACCTATTTCTTCGCGATTGTTTTATGATTTTTTTTTTCAGAAATTCCTTTAAAATTTTCTCCAAGCATCCTACAGTGAATCCTTTGTAATTTCTTCCGAATGGACCTCCTTTTATTGCTTGAAAAATTTCTTCGGAATTCCTGCAGAAATTTTTCCGAGGTTTGAATTAAGGAATTGCACTAGCGGTTTCGTCAGAAATATCTCCTGGAATTCCTTAGGAGATTCTTTCAAAAATTGCTTCTGACATCCCTTCAGGATGTTTTTTTTTTTAAGTTTATCCAAGAAATGCATGAACAAATTCTGGAAGAACTTCTGAAAGAACCCCTGAAGAAATTTCTAAAAAAATCACTGAACAATTGTCTGAAGGAATCCATTCAAACCATTTGGTGATACCTTTGAAAAATTCTGGAAAATATTCTTGAAATTGTTTTGGCCAAATCTCATGAAGCATTCTGAAGTTGTCTCTGTGGGATTAGAAAAAAAATGAGTAACTTCTGGAAGAACTGTGGAAGTAATTTCAATTAAAATTTTTTGAGAAATTTGGGGAGGATTGCTGGAGTTATCTGTAGAGAAACTTCAGAAGGAATCTCCCAAAATATAACTGCAAAATCCCAGCAGAAGTTGCAGAAAAAGAAACTGGGGGAGTTCTTTAAATCCCTCAATGGAATTCCAATAATGGCCGAGAAGATTTTCTGAATGAATCCTTGGAAGAAGAGATACTTCTGAAGGACTTTTTAGAATAATTTATCGTACAATGTCTGAATGTAGGAGTGTTCAAAAACCAATGAAAGAAGACATCTCAGAAGAAAATCCTGCAAAAACGAAAAAAATATTTAGAGAACCATTGAAGAAATTCTGAAAAAGATTTTTTTTAAGAAATCTTTCATAGAATACATGGAAGAACTGTAGCACCCTCTGCAGGTAGTCATAGTGAAATTTCTTATTTTTTCACGCCAACTTATAGATTCTGTAGTAATGTCTGCAAGAGCTACTAAGAGTTTCTTCGGAGAAATTCCTGAAAAATCAAAAACAATTTCTGGAAGAATCCAAGAAAAAAGGATTGAAGAAAAGCTGAGCAAACCCTGATAAAATTCCAGGATGAACTTCTGGATATGCATTTGAAAAACTTCTACAAAAATCTCTTGAGAGTTTTCCAGATTAATTTCTAAATAAATGCCTGAGAGATTCCCTAATTATATGGAGTAATACATAAAGGAATTAATGTGGAGTGGACCTGGTGTGATGGTTAGAACACTTGACTATCACGCTAAGGACTTGGGATCGAACCCCACTCCCGACAAACTCGCAAAATGTGAGTTCTTCCTTCGGAAGGGAAGTAAAGCGTGGGTCCCGAGATGAACTAGCCTAGGGCTAAAAATCTCGTTAATACAGAAAAAAAATAAAAATAAAGGAACCAAGAGAAATTCCAACAATTATTTTTGAAAGAACTCCTTCAAGAAAAATATGAATTTCTAAAGAAAACTCCTGATGAAATCTTTGACCTCTGTGAAAAAATGTGCACCTTCTGAAGAAATCTTTGGAAGAATTCGTTGAAAAAAATCCTAAAATAATTTCTTTAGAAGTTTCCATGAATTCCTTAAAAAAATACCAAAAAAGAACTCCGGGAGGAAATTCCGATAATTTTCATACTAAAAAAAGCATACTAGAATAATTGTTGAAGGGATCTTCAGAAGAATGTAAACTGAGCTTCCTCAGGAAAACGCATTCCTGCAAAAATGTCCTTTCCGCGATAATTTCAGAAAAAAAGCGAAGAAAAGTAATTCATGGAGGAGTTTCCCCAGAATAATTCTTAATTAGGCGCAATTTTGACGTCAAGGATGGAAAGGGGGTGGAGGAGGTTGTACTTGTCTGTATAGGGGGCGTTAACATTTGTTTTTTGTTCTTTTGTCAGGCTAAGACCATGGGTCTGGGCGTTTAAATTTGGATACCTTGGGTTCTAATTTTATCATGTTTTTTTTTAATGAAAACGAAGCACCCTGCTGAGCAGCAGAAACAATATTCCATCCCAATGTTTAAAACTTATAAACGATTACTTTTTTTAATAATCGTTTATAAAAAACCCTAATTAATCCACCTAGCGGTGATGGCGCCTTTCTCGTGCCTTCGAAATGTATATCGCACTTTCATACAATTAACAGAAATCCATTTCATGATACCACAAATCCTATCGTTTATCTGGCTTTTAATGTTTGAGCCTAAAACTCTTAAGAAAAAGACGCTATCTTGAATTTGAAGAAGCCATTTAGGATTTAAGATTGCTATCTTGGATGTTCTAGTCGCAATTTTTGGAATCCAGGCATCATCCCCATACCAAATATACCAGTAATGCAGTGTTTCAGGCCCTAAAACTCCATTAAACAGCCGCGATTTTGAATTCGGAACCGCCATCTTAAATTTTAAATCGCCATATTGGACATCCTGATCGCCATTTTGGACTCTGGAAGTCTTCCCCATACCAAATATACCAATATTGCATGGTTTTAGAGCCTTACGCTTCTTTAAACAGACGCCATCTTGAATTTGAAGCCACCATCTTGGATTTCAGACCGCCATCTTCCCCATCTCCAGTCCAGACATCTTCCCCATGTCAAATATTCCCATATAGCATGCTTTAAGAGCCTAAATCTCTATTAAACAGCCGCCACCTTGAACATTTGGCTGCCATCTTGAATTTTGGGCCTACATCGTGGATCTTCTGGTCTCCAGTGTTGATTTCCGCACAAAACTCGTCAACCAAGCTAAAGGTTACAAAAATCGCCGCAGTTTGATGTATCGCATGATGGGGCTAGTTCAGTTTTATATACGGCCAGTTCTATCGGTGCTGGTCCGGATCACTGAAATGGCCATAACTCCGGAACGCCGATCTGGACCATTTTCGATATCAAACAATTCCGGTTCGATTCAAGCTATAATCCAAAAAATCGGCCAATGGGAAGTGCCTTAAAAGTGAGTGATTTTATTTTGCGTACATACATACAGACATAATCCCAATTCGTTGAACTGAGTTAATTGGTATATGCGGCTTGATCCTTCGAGAAGGTTTAGATTCGGTTGGTGAAGTGGTTTTGGACTGTTGAGAACCTGAGTATCTGGTGACGAGTTTTGAACAGTGTGAGTTAAACTGAAACAGTGAGGTACCTACGGTGTTCGATTAATAACTTTTGCGATTTTGTGTTGATAGAGGTAATCGATGAATTAGCGGATTGGACGCTAGTGACGAAAGGAATTGAGTTTAGATTCGATTCGTGAAGAGGTTTTTTGGGCGATTTTTTTTTTGGGGCATTGCTGAGAAAAAAGTAATCAGACTGCTGAAAGGAGTTAAATGAAAAGAGCTGAGTGTGTGGTGACGGGTTTTGCGATCTTTTAGTTGATGATGCAAACGGACGGTCATGATGTCAACGCCGCCTCGGATCATTTTCGTTTTGATCTGTGTTTCAAAGCTCAAATGTTAAAAAAAAGCGAAGAACAAGGAAGAAGATGGCGTAACTTATGTTTGAAGGTGGATGCAGCTTTTCGTTATGATCAATGTTTTAATTGATTTCCGGTTCAAATTGGGTGAGATCTTTCTATTTTTTTATTGTAGTTATTGTAGTTATTGTACCATTTTCTTTATCAAACTTGACCATGCAAATGGGAGAGATTAGTAGCGTTAGTTTTTTGTTTCGTTTCAGAGAGCGAGTATAGGCGCTTAAGCCTTAGGCATTAGGGCCAGGGCATACGATTTAACCCTCTAATACCCAAATTTTTGATTTTGATCTAAATATCATTTTTCGTCATCTAAAATCGATTTAAACATGTTTTGGAAGATGATTCTTTTCAATTTTTTTTTTTTATGTCTTTATTTATGAGATTTTCAGCCCGAGGCTGGTTCATCTCAGGATTCTTTTCAATTCTCGATTTCGTGAATTTCAGTTTTTGATTTTTCTAATTTTTATTTTTGAACATCCCCACACTTTTATATTTTTCCTAGAAGCCAATTTGGGGAACGGATTTTTTTAGATGAAAACATTTTAAGATTTTATGATTATTGTTGAAATATTTTTATTTAAAATTTTTTTCACAGAAAATTTTATTTTCCGTGTAATTTTAATGAAAATAATTATAGAGTGTATTCGATTCTCTTAAACTATTAAACAAGGATAGAATGATTTGGGAAAATTTTTAAATATGTTAATTGTAGCGATTCAATACAAAATAAATAATGACTTCTAAAAGGTGACTAAAACATCAATTTTTCAATGATTTTAAAAAAATGTAAATACGCTTTAAAATACACCAAAAACCATTTTGAGATATACTGAACAGTCCTAAATATCAGCCAAAAATATAAAAAAATTGATTTTCCACGAAACAAAAACTACAAAAATGCTCAAACTATACCCCGTCTAAAGGCGGGATTGGGTATTAGAGGGTTAAATGTCATTGTCCCATCCCTGGAAATTATACTACCATGGAGTGTGCATTAACCTTCTTAGCTACGCCACTCCCAACGGTTATACTTACATACCCTATCCCCTGTAAATGAAACGGTTGGTACGGTTGTCCCCGTTTCTTCCTTTATAATATTCAAAAAATTGCGTCAATTATGTTATTCATACGTGGGTTATCTAATTGCCGCTAGTTTTTGAACTTTCTTTACCATTAGTCTGCACAGTGGGCCTGGCCGTTTTAATATTTGTATCACATCATCACTGATATGCTGCAAATATTAATATTGACAAGAAAATATCTGAAGTATTTCGGATATTTCCAGGATGCTTTTCAATACTGGCTGTGCAAGCACTAGAATAGAATAGAATAGAATAGAATATGCGGCTTGATCCTTCGAGCCTTTTTCCGAAAAATCTTTTTTTGAGTTATTTGTGTACGAGAAAGGCAAAACACTGCTTTCGAGCTTTTTTGCTTTAGTTATCTAACTAAACCAACAGATTCCAAGATCTTTTTTGGTAGCAAATTTAATAATCTTTCAAATGCGATAAGTTTGACCATTTTCAAGTTATAGCCAGTTTGAGACATGCAAAGCCAAAAACATTAAAATTCAATTACTACGTAACGGTTGAGATTTGACCATATGCGTAAAACATTTTTTTCACCGGTCTGAACCTGTTTGCTTGCTAACGTTTATAAGGTTATCAAAAAATCCCAGCTTTGCTGTGTCGTATACATAGGTTCAGTTCAATTTTATATTTAGCCGCTTTCGGAGGGATACCCGGAACTGGTTACGGCACTACCGGCTGCCCCTAATGTGGTCCTAACATTTTTCTTTGATATCCAATCATCAGGTTATCAGAAAAGCCGTCATTTGTTGTATCGCGTGCATGGGTTCGGTACTCTTTTATATTTGGCCACATCCGTCGGGACCCCCGGAACCGGTTCTGGAACAATACTGGTTCAGATATGGTCTGGTACTGTTTTCCTGCTAACCGATTATCAGGTTATCGAAAATGCCGTGATTTGATGTGTCGCATGCATGGGTTTGGTACTCTTTAATATTTGGCCATTTCCGGTGGGACATCCGGAATCAGTTCCGGAACACTACGGGTTCAAATGTGGTCTGATACTGTTTTCCTGCTTACCGTTCATCAGGTCATCGAAAAAGCCACTGTTTGATGTGTCGCATGCATGAGTTATGTTCAATTTGATATTTGGCCACTTCCTGCGGGACACTCAGAACCGGTTCAGATATGGTCTGAGATTATTTTCCTGCTTACCGTTCATCAGATAATCGTAAATGCTGTGATTTGATGGGTCGCATGCATGGGTTTGGTGCATTTTCATGTCTGGCCCCTTCCAGGGGTACCGATCCGGAACACCTAAATGGCTATAGCTCCGAAACGGCTGGACCGATCCGAACCATTTTCAATAGGAAACAATGGGACCAGATTCCGCGTCGAATGAGCCGTCGATCGTTCAAATCGGTTGATATTTACTATCTAAAAGTGAGGTGACTTTTTTTGTACACATACACACACACATACATACACACACACACACACATACACACACAGACATCATCTCAACTCGTTGAGCTGAGTCGATTGGTATATAAAACTTGCCCCTCCGGGGGCTCTATCAAATTTTATTTTTGGAGTGAACATATAGCCTTTCGGTACACCTTGGTGTACGAGAAAGGCAAAAAGTAATCGTTTATAAGTATTATTTTTTTTTTTCTAACTTATAAACGATTACTTTATTTCATGAAAACATCAACTGAGCTCAAGATTTTTTGTCTGCGTTGAATGTATGATAACATTTCTAATTATCATGTCCTCCCTTTTTTCTCTTTCAGGTCTGAAAATCGAATATGGAATGGAGATCGCGTACCTGGATCCTACTGCAACAAAAATTTCTACGACTGTGACAAACGGTAAGTTCATTCTGGTGCTCATATTTTGAACATGTGTGCAATGATATAACTATTTAAGTTTACCTTGTTTTGTTTTGAAGTTCGTCGTTAGACGAACTAAGCGAAACAAATCGGCTTTAAAAAAATGGGCAAACTTAACATGTTTAGATTTTCTAAAACTTGTTCTCAATCAAGAGAATTGATCAAAAAATTAAAAATTATGTTTGCTCATTATCTTTATGGTCTCCTCTTCTTCTTGGCGTAACGTCCTCACTGGGACAAAGCCTGCTTCTCAGCTTAATGTTCTATGAGCACTTCCACAGTTATTAACTGAGAGCTTCCTCTGCCAATGACCATTTTGCATGTGTATATCGTGTGGCAGGCACGAAGATACTCTATGCCCAAGGAAGTCAAGAAAATTTCCTTTACGAAAAGATCCTGGACCGACCGGGAATCGAATCTTTATGGTAGATCTTTTTTTTTTCGCTGAGCCAAGCATGGATATAAAAACTGGTTGAGGTGAATTTCATTAACTTGAAAGTTCTACAAACATATTTTTACTGCTTATAAATAAATTCATGGAACTTCTATCAAAAATCTTGTTCTGAAACTCAGTTTTCTGACCTACCTCCAAAAACACATTGCGTAAACACTCTGTGAATGTTTCAACCCTCGACATCCGACCCCAACTTAACACAACTTTCCTGTCCAAAGCATTAAATAATCAGAACGTTACGCACCGAACGATGCGATGGTTGGGTGACCCGTGTTGGATAAATAATTACTTCATTTCCCAGCACCCAGCTGTGTGCCCCAATCTCAGCCAGCATCAGCAACAGCAGCAGGACCAACTTGGGGTCACCACCCCCGCATGTGAACCGAACAATTTATCGTTTTAAATGCCAAATCAGCAGTGGTGAACCACTAGAGAGGCGGTACCTACTGTATTGTTGATAGTGCCATTGCTGCTGCTGATGCTACGGTTCGTTCAACCATCGCATCCCATCCATTCACCATCAATGCAATGTGTAGGGCGATAGTCGGCTCGCTCGGCGGCGGCGGCGTTGTCATCCATCAGAAAACCCAAGCGGGGGACCCGAAAGTCCCATCCCCTCATCCGATGACTAAAATTGCAACAATATGATAGTGCACACACGGAGCAGAGTTGATGAGTGTCGAACTAGATTTGTCAGCAACCGCCGTCACCACCGCACACCGCACCCGAACCGAGCTGCTGTAGTTGGCAGTTGCGTGTGCCGAGGGCACAAAAAGCTTACCGACCGACGACCCATTGCATTGCATTGTGTGGTGTTGTTGCAATGGACAATCACGTACAGTGGGTGTTGGAACACTGGCGTACCGTGCCTACCTCGCCTGGATAGATTGGTTTGGGACTCAGGCGTTCATCGTTCGTGGAGCGTGTGTGTCCAGATTGTCTCCCAATAAATTAACCAAATTCGTTTCCTACTCGAAGGATTTTCCGTAAACGGATTGGCACTGTGCAGGAATTTAAGGATATGTTGGAAAGTAGCATCCAACCATCACCTCTGTTTTGTGTGAACCAATTCTAGCTTCCAGGAGCTCATCCACTCCTCCAAAACTGCGATTGAGTAGGCTTCAGTCAATTCTACTTCATCGATCGATTCACCGTAAACCTCCAACTAAATATCTTGACGATGGCCACGGCAACCGGGGACTTTAACATGAACACCTCATCGTACATGACATTTCATAACACCGGACCCAGGATAGATTGAGCACTTCTTCCTGTGTCGTAAACTAGTATTCGATTCTGGAAAAAACTTTCGAGAATCTTGTACAAGTACTCGGGTTTGAGGATACCACGATATGCAGGTGCACATCGGAAATAGTCGCTCAACTAGTACAATTGAATGCTTTCCTTATATCCAGCAGAGTCACTCGGCACAGTAGCGGATCCCCCTCTTTTAACACTGGAACGCTGTCTCTGCAGCCTTTGTGACCGACAGGATGACGTTCGACATCCGCTTCCGGAAGCCGAACAGGTTGCTCAAGAGACCATTTACATCCACAATGTACCTCAACGTTCTATTGAGGATGATCTTTTCGAGTATCTTTCCCGCCTTGTCGATCAAGCATATTGGTCTAAATGTCTACGGGTCTCTGGGTGGTTTCCCCGCCTTTGGTAATAGAACAAGGCTCTGCCGCTTCCAAAACTCTGAAAAAACTCCCTTGTCCAGGAATTTGAACATAGCAAATTTGAACATCCCAGAAGCTTCTGCAAAACCTACTTTGACGCCAAATTCAGAACGCCATTTACTAAACGTCAGTCCCGGTCCCAACTGTATTACAAGAGCAGGTCAAAGATTAGGGACATGACACGTAAAAAGTCTCTCAATGATCCCCTCCAACATCTCTGGAGACTGCTCTGTAGGAGTTATTAGACCTCTCGTCTTGGCCATCACGATCCTGTAGGCATTACCCCAGCACTCTGACAGAGACCCTCGATGCAGGCCTTTTAGCTTAGGCTTATCTCGATCATCAGCGCAGCTTTTGCAGCGGCGATCACCACCCGCCGTTCGTTTCACTCCTCTTCAGATCGTGCTCGCTGCATTCGCTGCCTAGCCCATAGACAGGCACGGCGCTGGTTCGTAATCGCTTGAGTCCACCAGTAAGCCGGTGGTCTCCCATTTCATGGGTGGATTCGCTACCAGCTCGTCATTGTAATGCGCCTCCCTCACCGAGCTTGTCGTTCATGTATGATGTCTTCCACCTTCGAGGGCTTGGCCCAGCCACCTTATCCTTTACACACTGCCTGCCTAGCTTCCTGCTGTTGTTGTAGTCGATACTGTAGCGAGTCGCCAGGTGATCGCATGTGAGTGTAACCGTTGCCCACTCTTCAGTTTGAACTATTTGTTAAGCCAGGACTACAAAAAGTAACATCAATAATCGACTCCGTACCTTTCCGACTAAAGGACAGTATTGGCCAGGTTGACATCTAGTATGGCCAGGGTCTTTTCAGTTCCATGACTTCCATGACTCCTGATTCCAGACACCTGAGGCAAACCTTCGGTAGCTCGCGTAAGGTCACCATCTTGAGCTTCCCTACTTTAATGGACTTGTTAGCATCTGCCACAGAAAAATGAACTAAGGCTAGCAATGTCCCGAGCTCTTCCTCAAGTCACTTGTAGGCGGCGCCCTTACGATTATTGTCGTGCTTGAGCTCAATGATCATTTTGCCTGTACGAGTACGTCTAATACAGCGTACGTCAACCCCCATACCTACGAGCTTGGCGTCACTCTCTATCGCATTCAAGACTTCAGATTACTGCTGGGTGAGTGCGACTGGAAATTTGTTACTTCCGGAAAAATTGGCTTTCACAGTCTTGGACTATTCAAAACGGTGAGTTTTGCTTTGCCCGACGTTTCGGCTCTTTTATTGGGCCTTTTTCAAGGGAATAGCTGTCAACCGAAACGTCGGGCAAAGCAAAACTCACCGTTTTGAATAGTCCAAGACTGAGAAAGCCAATTTTTCCGGATGCTTCAGATTAGACGTAAAAACTTGAAGTATTTTTAGGCAAAGTACGTTTAATTGGCAAATTGAGAGATAAATTTGTGAAAAAATTACCACTTGTTTTGGTGGGATTCGAACCCACGACTCCGTTATCGCTAGTCCGGCGCTTTAACCAACTAAGCTACAGAACAAGTTACAACTCTGCAGAAAAAATACTTCAAGTTTTTACGTCTATTTCAGACATACTAGCCGACTGGTATAGCCGGAAAAGGGCAATAAAATCATTGCTTCAGATCACTTTGACACTTCCGTCTTGATGATGAGCGCGAACTCTTCCGTTCTTGCCCGCGAGATTCCAGAGGGCGTCATTACCTTGACCAACTACAGCCTGTTGTGACTGAGGGCCTCCCGACGGTCAACCATTCTCTTCCCTCCAATCCGGGGCAAGAAGACCTTTTAAGGCCCACCCTTCCCAGCATTCCGAAATGGTTGGCTGGGGTCCGATTCACTGGCATTACTGCCCTTCACTTTCAGTGTTGACCTTGCTCCTGGCTCCCGGCCTTGCGAGCGCCGCATGGTTTCTCCTCACCCGACTGCTGCCTCCTCACGCTTCTGAAATTGCTTGTCGTGATTGATCGTGTCTGTCGTACCCTTCGGGATACCCAAAAATGGGAAGGACTCAGTCTTGGTAGGCTTCGGCACTGTCAGTTGGAAGGCACTGCTGCCAGGGTTGCAAAAAAATGAAAGCATGCAACGAACGTGAGTTTTTGTTTTTGTCTTTCCACCACACCGCTTCTGACGTTGAAGCCGCTTTCCTCCACGGAGGTGCGTGAGAAGAGAATAAAAATTCTCTCGTCTCTCACATCGTGGCGACGGCGAGATTCAATAACAACATTTTCCCTGTCATTGGCACTCAAACGAGAAAATTCACCACGCTTGCTTATGGGCCAGTCGCATTCATGCGGCCGTTGTTGACATGAAGCATCCATCAGCGCAGAGCGTGTGTTGATGATGGTGGAGTCATTTGGTCCACAAAGTAGTTGAGTTTTTCTGTGTTCACATTCAAGTATCTCACAGTGGAGCTGAAAATGAATGCCTAATGCATTCAGTTCAGTACAATTTCATTCAATTGAATGTGAATTTTTCAACTCTGACTGCTGCTGCCGCAGTTGCCATAAGCTTATCATGGTCCTGGTTGCCCCCAACTTCGACTTAGCCTCAGCAAGCTTTTTTGAGGGCCTTGCTGATGGTCGACTTCGAGGACGCAAAGTCAATGGTGGAGTCTTGCTGCTGAGTCCTTTATGGTAGAAAGCCCATCCCTTTTCGTGTTGATGACCCTCGTCAACCACAGTCTTTCCATGACCACTCTCGAAATGCTAGCCGGGGAGGAAATGAGGTTTCCTATGTTGATACTTCGAGCACAGCTACCTCTATTTGTCATCGCTCTCCTTAACATTTTGGGGCTGGAATGTTTTGCCATTGCTACCACAACCTCGCTGGTCTCAAAGAAGCTCAGTTTCATTTCCGTGGGTCAAAGGGTTATTCAAAGACCTAACTATTCCACTCCTCGCGAAGGAGTTAACTTAACCTTGTTACCAACTGCTTTTTGATTCACGTCATTAACCTTCCGTAACTCACGCGGTTGACTACCTGAGTCTGCACCACGCTAATGAATATAAAAAGCGAGATTTTTTCAGCGTGTTACAAAATACAACAGCGCGATTGCTCGAGGGTTAATAGTAGTTTACGCAACAAGGTGCAGAATGAAGATTTTTACAGCACGAGTCGTACATTTATCCAACGAGGCTTGCCGAGTTGGATAATTACGACGAGTGCTGTAAAAATCGAGTTCTGCACCGAGTTGCGTACAAAGTTTTTTGCACCTTCATAAATTACCACTTGAGGATAGTTTTTAACTAAACTTTTTCATCAGACTGCACACTGATGTTCATAGCCATGATTAAGGAAGTCTGATCATAGCACGTTATACTGTGCAGTTGTCACAATTTTTCAAACCTGCGTCCAGAAAGCATCAATAAGTTGATCAAAACTGAAAACAGTGCTGTAATGGTTCATTACGCAACACAAATCAGTGCTGTAATGAACCATTACAGCACTGTTGATTTGGTGTGGGAAAGTAGGCCTTTTCCTGTCAGATTTGCGTGAGGTAAAATGGCCTATTACGATGAGAAGTTGCAAAAAAATCATTTTGGATCTCAGAAGCAGCACGTGAAAAAAAAATCCACCACGTGACAGCCCTGCATTAACGCGGTAAGGGACAAACAATGTTTGTTATCCTGTTTTGTGGACACTTACCAGCGAAACAAGGGACCCGTAATGCTATTCTAAGCCGGCAACTACATAGGCTCAGTTAACGCTTTTGAACACATTCTTTAAGTCCAGCGTGACTGCCGCGAAATAGCGGATTCCCGTTCGATTATTTTGAAACGCTTGCTTAGCCGTGTTGGTAACAGTCCTATGGGGATATTTTATAACTCGGATTTTTTCTGGAAATTCCTCTAGGAATTCCTCCGGAAATTCTTCTAGGAATTCCTCCGGAAATTGTTCTAGGAATTCCTCCGGAAATACCCCTAGAAATTCCTCTAGAAATTTCTCATGATATTCCTCTAGGAATTCCTCGGGAAATTTCTCTAGGAATTCCTTGGGAAATTTCTATACGAATTGCTCCAAAAATACCTCTAGGAAGTCTTCCGGAAATTCCTCCCCAAGTAACCACGGTGCTGAAACCTTATTGCATGCAGATATACGGTGTATTTAGAGCAATCATTACTTTACATGCAAACTTAAGGTTGATTTGAAGTGGGAATGAGCAATTATAGAATCAAATTAAGATAATACTGGTATAATCGTAGTTCAGTCGCATAATTGCCCATTTCCGCTTTAAATCAACTTTAAGTTTGCATGTCAAGTAATGATTGCTCTAAATACACCGTATATCTGCATGTACTAAGGTTTCAGCACCGTGGTTATTTGGGTCTAGGAATTCCTCCGGATATTCCTCCACGGATTCCTCTGGAAATTCCTCCAGGAATTCCACCGGATGTTCTTCCAGGTGTTTCTTCCGAAAACTATCGGAGGAACATCCTGGAAGAATTCCTGGAGAACTCCCGGAGGAACTCAAATAGGTAATCCTTGAAGAACTTCTACAGGAGCTTTGGTGAAAATGTTGGAGTAATTTCCGGAAGCTTTATTGAATGAACTCCCGGAATTTTCGTAGGAACTCCAGGAGGAACATTTGGAGGAATTTCAGGAGGAACTCTTTCAGGAACTTTTGGAGAACTTCCTGGGAAAATTCCTGGAGGAACTCCCTGAGGAATTCTCAGTGGCACTCCCAGAGGAGCTCCTGGAGGATCTTACTGGGAGAATTCCTAAAGAAATTTCTTAAGGAATTCACGGAGGATTTTTTGGAGGAACTCCTGGCGACATTTTTTGAGGAACTTCCTGGGAGAATTCCTGGAAGAATTATTGGAGAATTTCTCGAAGAAAGTCTCGAAGGAATTCTTGTGAAAACTCCTGCAGGAACTTTTGAAGGAACTCGCGGTGGAACTTCAGGGGGAACTTCCTGGGACTATTCCTGGAGAAATTCTTGGAGCAACTCCCAGCGGAATTCTCGGAGGAATTCACGGAGCAATGCCTGGAGAAATTCCCGGAGGAATCCACAGAGAAGCTCCTGAAGGAATTTTTGGCGGAATTTTTGGAAATATAATTTAGGTGATACCTGTTTGAATTTTCGGAAGAATCTTCTGGAGGAACCTTCGGATTTTTCAGAGGTAACTTGTGCAAGAGCGTTCGGAAGCATTTTACACGGAATCACCTGAAAAAAATTTCTGGGAAATTTTCGATTATTAATCTCTGTAGGAACTCCCACAACATCCAGAAAGCATGTCTAAAAGGAATTCTTGGAGAAATTTCCGCAAGCAAATCCCCGTAAGAAACTCCCGGAGGAATCTCTAGTAGAAATTTCTGTAACACTTTTCAGAGGAAACTCCTAGAGGAAATCTCGGAATGAGTTTTTGGTAAACTGGAATCTCCTGAATGAATTTCGGATGGAGTTCTTTGAAGAGGTTGTGGAATTCCTTGAGGAATCTCCGGAAAACATTCCTGAATGCTTTCTTATAATGAATTCCCAACAGTGACAACATAAATATACGGATAGCAATCGATGGTTCCGCTCGCGGTTAAGAACGATGCGACCTTTCTGGATAATCGGCCGTTGATTTGAAGTTCTCATATCAATTTCCTTGTCGTTTTTCTGGCGGTGTGATCCTTCAGGGCATATCCCGGTGGCCACGGGTTCACCAGAGTGGCCGTTGGTCTTTTTTAAGATAGTGGATATGAAAAATCATCAAGCTAGAGCCGGCAAATGCCTAGTTTTGGTGCCCTGACTAAGTCGGCTCTGACTGAATGTCCAGGTTCTCGCTGGGGCCGTTCCGACACCTGTGTCAGGACCAGCTCGGGTTGGTCGGTTCTACATGTCCACTATCAAACACTCATAATCAGCTGGACATTTATGCCGAATACATACACCAATATTCTATCTAGTACAGCAACCATATTTGAAAGCGTATGCCGTGTACTGAGTACCCGGCGCGATCGCTTGTGTATCTCTTTTTGGTGGATCCCAATCTTGATCTCAATAAATATTCTAGAGTAGTTTTACGAATAAATTGCAAAAAATCTTACGCTCTCTAAGCACAAAATTCTAAAAGGGCTATTTTATAACTCGAGTCGACCGTAATTTCACGTGACTCGATAGTAGTCGAGTTATACAAAACGAGTTTGTCGATAGATGTCGAATATATAGTCTGGCTCTACCTGGTGCTCAATGATTATGAAAAGGCTTTCGACCGTCTCAATCACGAGAATAAGTGGGTAGACCTGAGAAAATCATCGGCCTCATTGAAGCACAGTACAGGGCATTTTCGGGTGTCTCGTCTGATACCATCCGGGTCGTTGCTGGAGCGAGGCAAGGATGTATTTGTGCAAATCCGACAATCATCTAACAGAGAATTGCCCAACGGCGTCGATACTTACTTCACGCTGCTGCTCGACACGTCTTGCCGGGTCGATAGTCCACAGAAGAAAGAAGGACGAGATGATACTCTGCGTTCGTACATCAATGGAGCTCGTGTTGGAATGAACACTCACTGGCTGAATGAACCTTAATCGACAACGAACCGAGGGGTATATATTATTCTATACTCTAACGGATAATAGGGTATCCCATAGTATTCTATCCCCGCTACTGTTCGTGAACGTAATCGATGATATCCTGGTAGGTGCGATTGATCGCGATCCAAATTGTGGGTTGCTGTGGTAATCCATTACAATGGAGCACCTAAGGACCTGTCCATAAACTACGTAGACTTTCAAGGCGGACGCGGGGGTCTGACCAAAGTCTACGATCCATACAAATTTCGAAAATTAATTATGAACAAAAGTCTACGGAGGGGGAGGGGGGGTCTGAGATTGCCCTAAATGAGTCTACGTAGTTTATGGACACTTGGACAGCGCCTAAATAACTTCATACTGGTCGATGACGTTGCTCTTTAAGCTCAAAGGCGCTCTGATATGCAGAGTAAGCTCGATGATCTTGCCAATCTCTCCTCAGGTCTTACCATCAACGTCAGCAAGGCCAAGTCGTTGCCACTGTGGGAAAAAATATGTATAAAACGCAAATAAATTCTATATCTCTGCTCGGAGTGGATGGATTCGAATGTATTTTTGTCACGAACTGCCAAAACCTCTACAGTTTCAGATAAGCAGAGTGTCATTCGCCGCACGATGCTGGAAATCGGTATATCGGGCCCGTTTTACCCCACTATCACCTTTTTTGAAAAATCCTGGAGTGCAAAATAAATTATTTATTTAATTCGTGTTTGTGTAAAAACTTCCGTAGTATCGAATGGAGGTGATTTGGCTCACAGCACGGCCTTAAAAATTGAAATATCTTCAAATAACCCCGATATCTCATATTTCTTTGAAATTTCACATTCATCTCCGCCCGGAGTTGAACGCAATCCTTAAGAGCAGTACCAATCCTATGTCAAATTGGCGATACTATGAAAGTTTTTACACAAATACGAGTTAAATAAGTACGCCAGTTGGGAATAGATGAGAATTTTCTCAAAATGGTGTGTGTGAGAGAGAGTAGGGTAAATCGAGCTAAATACACTTATTTCTAGCATCGTGCGGCGAATGACACCCTCCTTATCTGAAACTGTAAAGGATTTTGGCAGTTCGTGTCAAAAATTCATTGGAATCCATCCACTCCGAGCAGAGATATAGAATTTATTCGCGTTTTATACATATTTTTTCCCACTGTGCGTTGGATGTAAACACGGTTAACCAGGGTAGCTGGACAAACAGTTGAGAATGTTGAAAGCTTCCAATATCTTGGTAACCAAATGGCGGCCGATGGCGGCACCAAGATTGACATAGAAGGCAGGGTTGCTTTTGTGAGTTTGGGAAATGTATGGAAAAACAAAGTCTGTACGCCAGTCAAACTTGGTATATATCAGCGAAGAACACTCAACGGCTGCAGGTCTTCATAAATAGATGCCTGCATTATATAACTCGTGCATGGTGGCCTCACAATTGGATCTACAACGTAGAGCTCCACCGTCGATGTCATCAAAAGCCGATAGTGCCAGAAATTTTGGAGTGAAAGTGGAGGTGGGTCGGCCACACTCTATGCAGGGGCGGAAACGAAATCATTCAAGACGACTGGAACCCAACAAGACGTGGCAGCAGAGACAGACCGAGAGGCTCATGGTGGCGTAGCCTCAACAAGGAAACAAGCAAGTAGACAGAAATATGACCTAACCACAGGTCAAGACGGTGGCGGGTAATCGCCCAGGATGAACATCTTTTAATTCGGCTCTCTGTACCACCTTAGATAGGCGCTCAGGACTGAAAGTAGTAGATAAAAAAATCCAAAAAAAAAACTAACAAAATGTAAAATAAAACCATGAAGAATCTCTGTTGTCACTTGGGAAGGCTGTTCGATACAACCAAATACAAATTTTAAAAATTATTGCATAAGAGCAACACACTTCCCACCCAGTGCGTCACTGGAAATGACACCGATCATTCAACCTTCCATAGACCGTCACAGTTTTCCCATAAGCATCTGAATACATACCCCATTCCACACTCCTTCCTAATGAAAAATCGATTTCCTAAACCTTTTCGCAGCACATCAAATCACTGCAGCAGCAGCAACAAAACAGATTTTCACACACGAAACTAACCCACCCGTTCGGTTTTTGCTCTTTTTCCCAGAATCTGCCGAATACGATCGCCCAACTATCCCGGCATTTATCCACGCAATTTAACATGTAAATATTATATTAATCATCGGACGCCACCGAGCGGGCTCCACGCCATGATCGTCATCCGCCAGCCCGACGGCCATAAATTAAACATCAAGGAGCAGGCGACGCATCACGAGGCAAGCACCAGGATTTTGAGGTAATTTATAATTTAAACTCCCTCCTTTTTCGGGTTCGGGTAGGTACCTACTGTGTGTGCGAGCGAAGGTACAATGAGTGACACTGCTGCAGCACTGGATGAACGGATGTATGAAAGCTGCATGAGACGAACGGATGAGTGTCAGGTTTGGATGATTCCTGTTTACCGGTGCGGGTAGACAATCTCTACTGATTGTGAGATTTTACTGGTGAGAATTTTCGGTTGAGTAGTTCAGATTTATGTGAGGCAGAATCAGCGGGATAGACTAACAGTTTTCAAACCATCAATATGTCACTCCGAGCTAAAATGATTGACAGGATTGCGATACACTCGACGTTGCGAATTCTTGCAGCATGTGGATTACGTCAGTGAACCTTCAAAACCTTGGTAAATGTTTAGGTTTATTTTTATATTAAAAACAATAGTCAATAAACTTTCTACGAAGATTGAAGCTATTGAGTCTATCCCGTAGCGAACTTAAATTTGATTGACCTCCCCTAAATGCTGCATATCGCCAAATTATGAACACTCACACAATGAATCAAAGAGATGGGTGCTTGGGAAAGTAATTCTATTGGGATTCTTCAGGAGTTTCTTCAGGTATTTCTCCAGCTATTTCTTCAAAAATCTTCCTCTCATATAAATAATATATTTTAAGGGAATATTAAAAAACAATCTATACATATTCCTTATAATTTCATCTATTATTATTTAGAATTTCGTTCAGAAATTCTAATAAAAACTTCTTTTCGAAGTGGGGAATATTTATCTCTTATTATTTTTTCCTAATTTTTATCTACGTATTTTTTTTTATTTTTCCTCCCAATGATTCATTTGAAATTTTTTTTAGATGGTTCCTTAGAAATTATTTCAGGGATTTCACTAGAAATGTTTCAAAAAAAATTTACAAAAAAATAGCATGTTTAGTTTTTTTTATTTCTTTACGAATTTCTTCAGAAAACCTTTCTGGATTTGGTTGGGAGATCCAACTGGGATTTTTTTTCTGGACATGAATGAGTTTAAAAGTTCCTCCAGAAATTTCTCCAGTATTCCATTAGAAAAAAAAATTCAAGGATTTGTAGAGAATAATTGCCAAAAATTCGTTCAGAAATATTACAGCCATTCGCTTGAGGGTCGTCCATAAATGACGTAGGATTTTAGGGGGAGAAGGTTCCTGAAATGGCTGCGAGTCATGTATTAGGTATAGAAAAATAGGCCAGAGGGAGGGTGGTGTTGAAAATTGTCAAAATAAAATGCTATGTCATTTATGGACCGCCCCTTTCAGGGATTATTCCCCAAAGATTCTTTCAGATGTTTTATTTCTGAAGGATTTCTGGATTTTTTTTGCAAAAAAAAAAACTTCAGAGATTCTTGTGTATTTTTTTACAGATTCCTCCAGAAATTGTTTCTGGTATTGTAAGAATGTCTTTTTTTTATTCTTTAACCTTCACGTACCCGACCCCAACATCTCATTTTCAAAACGATGGTATTTCGTCAATTTTCATCCAACTTTTCTGAAGTCGCCCTCAATCGATCATAAATTTATGCAAGTTTATTACACCCAAGTGGCCATGCAATTTCCGGAACCATTCCGGAGATATTCCGGATTGTACTGGGGTCAGGGAGGGTGCCGAAATAGCTAAAAATGATTATTTCCTGTGTTATTGTGTTTGAACCATCGATTTTCAGCGGAATTTTCATTGCGAACAATAAAACACAACTGCGATAAGCAGATTTGAATAAGTTGATCCATCCGGATTACCGTGACAGGTTCCGCGGAGGCCTCATTGGGGACACTTTTGGTTTTCATCCAAAACATGTCGTGCGACATATCAAACTTCATGATTTCAAGAGAATGGGGCTGAAAAAAATGATTGAAGTATGAAGAAACTGATATAGCCGCTCCGGAACACCTGAAACAGATTTCGTGAGGGCCTTTCAAACACAACAACACACGAAATAATCACTTTTGATCATTTGGCAAAATAGTCAACTCCCCCACCCCCTGACCCCAGTACAATCCAGAATATCTCCGGAATGGTTCCGGATATTACATGACCACTTGAGTGTAAGAAACTTGTACCAATTTATGATCGATTAAGGGCAACTTCAAAAAAATCGAATGAAAATTGACGAAATGCCAGCATTTTCAAAATGAGTTGTCGGGGGTCAGGTATGTGAAGGTTAAGAAATGACTGAAGAAAATCCTTCAGAGATTACTTTGGATATACCCAGTGCAGTCATGGTAAAATTGGATGTGGGGTCTCAAGGTTCCATGGAAATGAATTTGGTTTTAAGCCCTAATAACATTATTTGGATACTTCTGGTAAAACTACGTTCTTCAAAAATAAAAATAAAATTCCCTGGAGAAATATATCCATGGAACATATTTTTAGGAAATCCCTGCTGAACGAGTCACTAGAAAACATTTCAAAACGATTTTTGAAGCATTTTTTCAGTAAACTCCGCAAGAGTTTCTGAAGAAATCTCTAGTTGAATTTATGTTTAATTCTCTAAAAGGTTTTTTGGATCAATTCGTTAAATAATCTATCTATATATATAAAAATGAGTTTGAAATCCCTTTGAGGCAACAAAAATCACAAACGGCTGAACCGATTAGGATAGCTCTTGCACGGTTCGATTCGTTTCCGTGGTGGCTGTGTTTATATGTACAAAAAAGTTACGAAAATCAACTAGAAAAGTAACAAAATTGAAAAAGAACTGATTTTCTATGAGCTGGGAAGGAAATCAACATGACCGAAATGAAATCAATCTAGAGTGCGGTGCTATTTTGAGCTCAACAGTTGTCAAACCACCACAGCCACAAATGGCAAAACAACGTTTGCCGGGACAGCAAATATGTAATGAAATTAAAAAAAGATTATGAGAAACTCAAAGTAGGATTTTCTAACGAAATTCCTGCAGGAAAACCTGAAGTTACACCTTGGAGAACACCGGGTGGCAGAACATCTAAAGATAGTTTTAGAAGAATTCCTGGAGAATACCCGATGGAAATCTTCTAAAATCTTTCTATGATTATCCAAAGTTACTTCCGTAGGTTTTTTGATAGAATCCCTGAAAAAAGTTTTGAAGATGGAAGAATAACTTATAGCATTCTCAGAAGAATCTATGAACCCCTTGATAAATTTCTGAACGGCTCTCTGGAGGATTTCCCAAGATTTTTTAAAGAAACCCTTCAAGCAATTTTTTAAAACGAACTTTGCTGAAGGGAAATCTAAACAAATCCGTGGAGCTTATACTGAAGGAATCTATGAATTTCATTGAAGGTTTTCTAGAGGAGTACTTAAAAAATGTGATGGAATTTCTGGAGGAAGTGCTGAGGTGACAAAAACTATTTTGAAAAAAAAAATCCATTGAAGAAATATCTGGAATGATCTATATATGCTTCTTTAATCAGTTAAAGTATTCTTGGACATACTTTTGAACGAACCAGTGAAAAATTTTCTGGAAGTTATCCTTGCAGTAATTCGGATCTCTGAAGCAATCCACGTAACAATTTCCAAATGAGGTTTTGAAGATATATTAGGTGAACATTCGAGAGTCTGAAGTTATCCCTGGATGATTTTTTTTTATGTAATACCTAAACAATTTTGTTAAACCAATATGGAAGGATTTTCATTTTTTTTCAAAGAAATCCCAGAAATTTCTCCGCGAATCCCTGGAAGAAAAGAATACCTGTCCTCTCCTCTTCTTGGCGTAACGTCCTCACTGGGACAAAGCCTGCTTCTCAGCTTAGTGTTCTATGAGCACTTCCACAGTTATTAACTGAGAGATTCCTCTGCCAATGACCATTTTGCATGTGTATATCGTGTGGCAGGCACGAAGATACTCTATGCCCAAGGAAGTCAAGGAAATTTCCTTTACGAAAAGATCCTGGACCGACCGGGAATCGAACCCGTCACCCTCAGCATGGTCATGCTGAATACCCGTGCGTTTACCGCCTCGGCTATATGGGCTCTGTAAGTTTCTTAAAAAAACTTGGAAGATTTTCCAAATGAATAGCAGGAGCCATTCCAGAAGGAATCCTTGAAAGAATTGCAAATGAATACTATATAAGGCTTTCTGGGAAAATCCTTCAATTAATTGTTCAAGAAATATTTAGAGAAAACTTTGAATGATTTGAATGAGCAATTACCAAAAGAATTCATCGAAAATTTTCAGAAAAAAACCTCTTGAGAAGTTACTTAAGGAGTTCTTGGACGCATTCCCGAAGAGGTCGCTGAAGATAACTTCCAAATGAATCTCAGAAAGATTTTTTTAGAAAAAAAAACCTGGAGGAAAAAAATCAGAAGAAATTTCTGGAAGACATCTTGACTGAATCCCTGGAACAAAATCTTTGGAAATTCATATTTATGAAGTATTCCCTGGAAAACTTCTTGAAATCCTCTCAGAAAGAATTTCGGAAGAAATCCGTGTTTGCCTTTTTTTAATAATCTATGGGAATAATTCTGGAGATGGAAGTTTCCTGGTGAAATCCTTTAAAAAAAACTTGAAAATTCCCTCGTAAAATTGCTAAAGGAAACACTTGAAATTATTTCAAAGTGAACGCTATACAAACATTCCAAATGTATTCATGGAGAATTTTTTGAATATTTGGAAAAATTTTAGGATTTTTTGGAAGTTTTCTAAAAAACTTTTAACAGCTTCTGAAGGAATCTCCGAGGGACTTTCTCAAGGACTGTCTGGAAACTTTCCCTCATGAATATCCAGATGTGTGTCTGAAAGCGTCCCTGGCCAAATTTGAAGATTTTATATTAAAATTCTGAAAGAATTCTCAGTGAAACTTTAGAAGTTTCACTAAAGAAACTTCCTAAATAAGTCCTTGGAAGTTTTCTGTAAAAAAACATGAATTTAATGAATTTCTGGAAACATTCTTAAGACAAAATTTCCAAAAATAAATGCTTAAATAAATTTCTCAAAAAAAAAATCGGAACGTTTTCTGAAAATTTCTTTCAAGATTAAAAAAAAACCTGTAGGATTTTTTACCCTGAAAAAATTCTTTGAGAAAAAAAAAATGTTGCATTTAAAAAAAAATCTTCTGCAACAAGACTTTTAAGTGGATAAAGACATCCCTGAAGAAAATTTCGGAATAAATCATTAGAAATGTTTTTTTTTAATAACTCAGAGAGGATCTGTTAATAAAACTGCTTGAGAAATTTTCGAAGAAATTGTTGGAATATTTTTTTTTAAAAAGCCTGGTTTCTGAAGGAATCCCTTGAGAAATTTTATGAAAGCACAGTAGATACGCAAAATTATATTAAAATTATGCTTTTCAAAGAAGCGTAATTTAGTGTTTTTTCGAAGACCTGGCTTCTTAATGAGTAACTTGTAGTTACAACAATGACACCACTGGATATTCTTCTTGAGATTCTTCCTGAATTTTCTATAAGAATTTCTTTATATAATTTAACATGCTTTGCTTTTAAAATTGCTTCACAGACTCCTTTAGCAAATCCTCAACGGAACCCTTTTAGAAAATACTCCACGGAGTCACTTTAGAGTTTTTTTTTTTACAATTTGTTCCATGAAGAAGACGCCGACATCGGTGTCAAAACGTCGCACAAAATGGAATAGTTTGTTCTACTGAAACAATATGGCAAAGCTGGAACAATCACTAAACTCTCAACATTAGGTATCAGTAGGTCAGCTCCAGAGGTACGTTCTCCTCCATTTGGAAAAATTGTGCCAAAGCTTTTCATTCTTCCAAAACTTTTTTTCGAAGTTTTCTCCAAGTAATATTTTGCAAATTCCTATAGATGTTTTTTACTTAAATTTGACTGTATTTTTTTAAATTCCTTCAGGAATTTATTTGGGAATTTCTTCCGAAATCCGTTTTACTGTTCTTCCGGTTCTACAAAAATTCTTCAGAAACATTTCAAAAGGCTCCTTCAGTATTTCAAAGACTGCATCAGGAATTTCAGCAACCATGTATTTACTTCTTCATCTATGGATGTTTTTCAAGAAATTTCTTCGCAGTTTTCTTTAAAAAAACCAGGAGTCTCCTCCAAAAATTCTTCAGGGTTTCCTTCAGTAATTGTTCCAGGGCTTCCTTCACATATTTTTCCAGAGATTAGAAAAAATCATCACTAGTTTTTTTTTTTTTTCAAAAACTCAACTGAGAATCAAATTTAAAAAATCCCGGAAGGATATCTCCAGGAATTTCTACCAAGATTCTTGCATGATTTCTGTTTCCTGCACTAATGTTTGCAGGGATCACTGCATGAATACCTCTGGAAATTTCTTAAACATTTCTCTGAAATTTCATTGAAATTTTTTGAGAAATTTCATCTGGAATTTTTAATTAGAAAATTCTTCAGAAATTCATTTAAATATTCTTCCATATACTCCATGGATTCCTTAAGCTTCCACAAGGATTTTTTTTTTCTCAAAAATTGTTCCTGCAACTCCTTTAGGAAAACCATCGCAGTTTTTTTCAAATGTTCTACAGAGATTTCTACAAAAAAAAATCGTCCTTGAATGTTGCTGTTCATGTGGAAACTTCTTCAGAAAATCCAAAGTTTCCAGCTTTGCTTTCTAAAATTTCTTCAAGGATACTTCAGAAAAAGCTCCGAATGCTCCTTCAGTATTCTGAAAACTTTATCAGGATTTTGAGCAATAATGTATTCAGTTATTCATCCACTTTTTTTTCGGAAACTTTTGGGCAGATTTCTATTACAAAAAATACCCTCCAGTTGTTTCTTCCGAAAATGCTTCAGGGATTCGTTCTAGCAGGAATACCTTCTGAGATTCCTGCACCAATTTATACGTAGATAACTTCAGGACTTTCTCTGGTGTATTTTTCTGCGTATTTTCTCAGAAATTCCTCGAGGATTCATTTCAAGGGTACCTTTAAGCATTCCACCAAGGATTCTTCCGGAAATTTATTCAGGAATTATTCCAAGGACTTCTCATAAATTTTATGAACAGATTTTGTTAGAAATATTTACAGATATTTACATTTTTCCTTCAGACAAACTACTTTGTAGTGTTCAGACATTTATTCATGGATTTTATTTAGAAATTCCTAGAGGGATGTCTACAAAAATCCTCCACGGGACTTATCTGAAATTCCTCCATGGATTTCACAAACTTTTCGGAACTTTTTACACCAGTTCTTTCAGAAATACCTACAGAAATTCATACAGCGGTTTGCTAAAGATGTGTACAGAGATTTCCACATAAATTCGTCTTTAAATGTTGTTGTTGTTGATTTGAAAATTCCTTCCAAATCCGTTTAGAAATTTCTCCAGATATTCTTTCTGAAACGTCTCCATATTTTCAGTCGATAGCGCTCTACGACTACGTCTCCATATCTTCAGAAATATATTCCACAGACTTCAACAGGATTTTCGGCAATAATGTTTATTCATCCATGGGTTCTTTTTTTTAGAAATTCCTTGGCAGATTTATATTTAAAGAAAATTCATTCATTCCAAAAATGCTTCAGGGATTCGTCCACAAATTGTTCCAGGATTATTTCTTTATATTGAAGATGTTCAGTCCACAGCATATATTAACTTTTACTCTCACTGAACAAAAGCTACTACCCTGCTTATTCTTCTATACCTTTGGAGAACGAAGCGCACTTGGTGTTGTTATTGAGCATATTATGATAAATTTCCGACACTTTCTTCTGGTAGAACTTTCAATGCATGTTACTTAATCATCGTTGGCAAAAACCGGAAATTCCATAAAACCAATATGTATTATTTCTTCTACGAACGGTGACTGATCAAAGTGGCGAACTCGCAAATATTAATTCCTACCTTCGGTTGCATTCTGCATACCCCATCCGAGAGGATGAAGCATAGAGAAAGGATTCATGTGAGCAGCCAGTACTGGTGCAACGGAGCGATGTGCCAAGCAGAGCAGCAGATTCGGTCCCAAGCAAGCGTGATTGAGTAGCTGCGGCTACAACGAGAAGTTTATTGCGTCAACAGCACAGTTTATTGCATTTTTGTGAATTCTGGCGGAACGATATTGGGCCCACAGGCTCTCCAACGCGCTCCATTCGCACAGACAAAGTGTATGACGAAGTAATTAAACAAGGGCGTGTTCTGGGCGGATGCTGGGAGCGGATCATTGCTGTGGTTGGTAACCCGTGTTCAATTTTTTTGTCTAGGATTTTTTTTTCTAAGGTTTATTTTCAATGTATGACACAAAGTAAGCAGTCAAGTGGATGTCGTTATGTGGTGGTTGCATAGGAAATTGATCCAGCGTTATTGGAAGTTTTGTGTAACACACTCATTGGTATGAGATCCTGTAGAACAGCAGACATGCTGGCAGAATAGAAGCAGACATGCGGCGAGCGGAAGTAATCAAATGCTTTTGAAAAATTGCTCGGAATATAAACCTATTTGTTATTAGTATATAAACTTTGTTCATCCAAACGTTTATTTTTTTTGTAGAATTGCATTCAGTGAGCAATACAGAATAAAAATGTTCGAGACATTTCAAAATTTTGAGAATTCACATCCTGTATAACGACTAGCACGTGGTCATTATTGAACTATTTTTAGAGTCAGATCGACCAGGCACTGTCTTAGTTGGGGCATTACGCCTTGAGAAGGATACTGTGGTTCGCGCTCTGGATACCTCGTCCTCTACTCCAATCATGCAGGCTTAAGTATCCTTCCGCTTATTGATTTCCCGATGATTGAACATGCGACGAAACGTTGCGTTGTACGGGGCTGTTTGTATGTATCTGTATCAACCGTTTGCCGGAGTGTTTGCTTCCATTCACAAACCTTCCCCAGTCGACGATAATTTCTCGTTAGTAGTACCCTTGACGCTTTGCAAACAAAGCTCCAATCCTTAAGGAGGAGCAATCGGTAGGGAAGCGAGCGATCTCACTTTCTCATATCGCAGTAGCAGCAACCTCAAATCACATGTTTACCACCAGGAATACGATAAATCTAATTAAGCCTCTTCTCATTAAGATCGGTTCGGTAGTAGTGGAGAAAACCCGGCGGAGTCTGCAGCAGCAGTGCCGTTAGCGTCTTCTACCAGCAGCAGCATCAGCAGCAGGGCGTACAGTCAAAACAAATATTTATCGTCATGATTTGCCATAACTGGCATCATATGCGGAGGGCGAAACTTATACTCGAGCACGGTTCAAGGATGATTTTAGGCATCGGAAGCAGAGAAGCCCATTGTAGTTGGTAATAAATCCGTCGTCCTATTAGCTCGTTTGGAGTGCCTGAAACATGGGACATAATAAATCTAAGCGAGAAGAATGTTGGTTTATGGCAGTGCTGTCATAGTAAAATCAAAGCTGGTTTCTGTTTCCTGGAATGTTTGCAGAAAAAAATATTCTTGCGGGATTTTCCAGAATGATTTAAGCAAGAATTCATCTAATGATTCCGCGTTGGGGATGAACCAGCCTCGGGCTGAAAATCTCCTTAATAAAGCTAATAATAACAATAATAATAATGATTCCGTCTCTGTCCATTATACATAAGTGACCCGATTTTGTCAGCGCCTTTGGAGAACACATTTTTTGCTCTCCTTGAAAACCTAAATAGTTTTTCCAACTTTTTATCTCTCTCTGATCTGCCCTTCAGCTGTAGTTTGATGATAAACATGGATGAATTGGTTAAAGTTTGACCGTAATATAATGAGAGCAAAGCGTATGTCGCAAAATGAGGCTGACAAAATCGGGTCCTTACTGTATTTCTTTTTTGAAAATTTCTCCAAGGATTCCTCCAGAGATTCTTTCAACAAATCCCCTAAGAACCCCTAAGGACTTCTTCAGAAATTTCTCAAGGAATTTCTCAACAGATTCTTCTTGGGACTGGACCACGGATTTCCTCAGAAATTTCTTCCCGAATTCCATCGCAGAGGAGACGAATGTAACAGGTATTTTCGGATTTCTCTCCATCGTCGACTAGAGAGTCCGCCCACGCTCTTTTGTTCCGTCTACATGAGCGTTTCACTTCTCTCTCGAGAGCCGAATAGCGCTGATGGGCTACGGCTTGGCTCCTCGTGTTTTCGCTCGCTCTCTCGCGGCTTTGGCGTTCCTTCGCTCTTCTATATTCCTCTAGGTGTCATCTGTTATCCACTGCGTTCTCTGGGTACCCAAATTATTCTCCCCGGTGACGATGAAGGCATTATTGAAGGCGCTCCATTAATTTTATGATGGTCGGACGCAATGTCAGCGTCACTTCACTTTGCACACTGGTCGAAGGGGAAACAGCGGTCCCCTCATCACCATGTCATTGTTGCCACAAAATTCGGCAAATAGTTCTCCGTTTTCGCTCAATCTCTTTTGAGACCATGACGTCCCATGACATGCTTATAGTCCGAATTGTTGGAAGCAACCTTCGTGTCAATGTCTTGCATTTCATCAGCATCAGTAGCATTATGGAACACTACTTCATTGATGGCAAAAGGTTATTTTGACCATAACAAATTGCAAATGATCCATAAAAAATCAAAAAGCGCTCGATAAAAAAATAAACATTTGTTCCATGAAAATAGTTTTTATAAATAATTGAAAACGTTCCATACTTATAGAAAATGTACCGGTAAAATGCAAATGCTCTTAAGAAAAACGAAATTGCACAATACAAAATAGATAAATGTTCCATAAGTATTATCAAACTGCACCATATAAAATATGATTTGCTCAGTTCTCTCAACCTCAAATCACTTACATATTATTTTGAGCATTTTTCAAATTTCTTTGGAAATGTTTTGTAATTTGTTTGGCGATTTATTTTAATTGAGGATTCATCCGTAACTCATTTGGAAATTACGTGGCAATGATTCAGGGATTTTTTTTGCAATTTCTTTGGAACCACTTCGAAAATGTCTGTAAAAATTTCTTCAAAGAATTTTTCGGCATGTCCTTTAACCCGTTTGACCCTAGGTAAAAAATAAAAGTTCAAAAAGTCTCCAACAGACCATTTCTCAACAGAATTCAACCAAATTTTGCACACAAACTCGCACAACACTATAGTTTTGGAAATATACGGGATCAACATTTTCTTGGACTTCTGGACGGAGTAAGGCCGGTGGGTCACTGGGTCAAGTCGGGAAAAAGTAAGGCCAAGTACGATTTGCACCCCCATAACTTTCTTCTTAATGAAGTTTTTCAATGGGAGTTGGCACATCCCGTTACCTAACGGTAGTTGATGTTGCTACAGGTTCGAATTTGATATTTTCCGATAGGTTTCTTTTGAGTTTTTTGAGTTCTTGAGATATTCAACATTTCTCAACCATCCAAGTCTTCATTTGCGTTTGTTGTCTCCAAATGAAATTAAACACGAGATATCATTCCCTTATTGACCCCATAGGTCATTGGAGACATCTTTAGAACATGTGTTGCCTCGATGGATTGTCCGAATCCGTCCTTACGAAACATGAACACTCGAAATAATCACCAAGGATTATTTTCGATTATTTTTATCGCTTTTATTTGCACCAATACTTGAACATCTGTATAATGTTTGTTATATCAACATGCAGTGGCAATTTTGGACGATCTGATTGAAGACATGCCTTGACTACATAGAACCGTGGATGGACTATAATTAGACCTATTTGCATGCGGAAAACAACGGTTTTGCTCCAGAAACCAATACTACATCGAACAGGAGCAAGTAAAAGCCTCGACTGGATTTCTGAGTACCCGAGATAGCCTGGTAAAAATGAGGCCTTGACTTCATTGAGCTGTAGATAAACTGTAAATTAACTATGTGGAACCTCTGTGAACTACATAAACTCATATTCTATCATGTGTCAATGAGAAGGTCTCGCAAAACTATTCCTAAGAAAATTTGATGACCTTAGCGAAGTCATGCCTTGACTTTAGAGAACCATAGACGGACAACAATGAGAGTTTTATGAACGCGGAAAACAACGTTTAGCTCAAGTAACCAATACTACATCGTACAGGAGTAAGTAAAAGCCTCGACTGGATTCCTGAGTACCCGGGATGGCCTGGTAAAAGTCAGGCCTTGAGTTCATTGAGCTGTAGATGAAAGGTAATCACATGTTTTACCTGTGTGGGATCTATGTGCACTTCATAAACTCATATTTCACCATGATGGGTAGGTCTCTCAAAACTATTTCTAGGGAAATTTGATAAACTCATTCGCTAATGCTTCAATTCGCTCATGCCTTGACTTCTCCTACTCCTGTTCGATGTAGTATTTGTTTCTGGAGGTAATCATTGTTTTCCGCATGTAAATAGGTCTAATTGTGGTCCATCTACGGTTCTCAGTATTCAAGGCATGAATTCGCTCAGTTTATCAAATTCCACTAGGAATAGTTTTGAGATACCTGCTCATTGACACATGATGGCCCAAGCAACACACTTGTTATAATAGAGTTACGACAGCGCAAGTTTTGGTTGTATAGAAGTTTATTTTACGTAATTCTAACATAGTGTTGAAATAACCTAAAATAAACTTCTATACAACCAAAACTTGCGCTGTCGTAACTTTTATATAACATGTGTGTTGCTTGGGGGATTATCAGTGGAGCGGACCTGGTGTGATGGAACACTTGACTATCACGCCGAGGACCTGGGATCGACTCTCACTCCCGTCAAACTCGCAAAATGTGAGTTCTTGCTTCGGAAAGGAAGTAAAGCGTGGGTCCCGAGATGAACTAGCCTAGGGCTAAAAATCTCGTTAATACAATTAAAAAATGATGGATTATGTGTTTATGTATTCCAAAGAGGTTCCACACAGGTAAAACATGTGATTACATTTCATCAACAGCTCAAGGCCCGACTTCAATCAAGATATCCTGAGTAGTGGAGCGGACCTGGTGTAATGGTTAGAGCACTTGACTATCACGCCGAGGACCTGGGATCGAATCCCACTCCCGACAAACTCACAAAATGTGGGTTCTTCCTTCGGAAGGGAAGTAAAGCGTGGGTCCCGAGATGAACTAGCCTAGGGCTAAAAATCTCGTTAATACAGATAAAAAAAAAAAAAAAAAAAAAAGATATCCTGAGTACTCAGGAATCTAGTCGAGGAATTCACTTACTCCAGATCGATGTAATAAGGACTGTTCAATTTATAAAACGGACAACTTGCTTGTTCGATATCTTTTTCATTTTTCAATAAAATCATTATCAATTTTTTGCGTCACTTTCTATAGCTATTCTCAAATGTAGGAAAAATATAATATTAAGCAAAATGTTCTTTATTGTGTAACTGAAGCGGTTTTGGTAAAACATCAATAAAAACCCATTTCTCATAATTCGCCATAACTTTCCACATACTTAACATGCAAATTTTCATGAAGTTTTTGATGAATTGGAAGCTTACACTATTCTACTAAAGGTAAAGCTCAATAGTTGATCAGTAATAATGCACCAAGCAGGCTCCAGCTTGATATAGTGAGTTGCCTTGTTTTCATAGAAATTATTAAAAAAAGTTCATTTAAGTCCTGTTGCAATAACATCACGGATTCGGCTAAAAATGTGTCCCGAGTAGTAGAATATTGCTCTCTGAATGATACAGAAGAAAAATTAACTTTTAATCGCATTTTTCATCAAAAATTTAATCCGTAAAGATGGTAATCTTAAAAAATTTCAAACTTTTTGCTCCATTGATGCAGATGTTCGACTCTAACAAATCTTGTTATTATATATTTCCAACCAAGTTGGTCCTATGTTATTGTACACCTCATTTAATAATAATCGGATGCAAAGTTTTTATTTCCTACATTATTGTTATGCAAAATTAGCATTAGGTAGCATTGTTATTTGGAAGAACCATCAAAGAACGAAACTGTTTGATTACTGTATCTGTAATGGCGCACAGTAACCAAACCAGTAATGCTATTAAGAAGCAGTTTTCTGCACTTAAAACCACATTATTCGCACTTTCGACTGGATGCATAAAAAAATAATTATTTAATATTTTCATGACCTTTTTGCTTCATAACTGAATTTTTTTCAAAAAATTGAATCTTACTTGAGACTTTAATATCTCAACCCTTAATTTTCTAATTGAGTTTAAATTTTGCCAGAATGTTTATTACTCATGCTGCTGCAGCATGGCACATACTTTTCTGGTATTAAAAACGATATACCATATGTGAACAGTAATTTTATATTTATTTTCAATTTTCAGCAATCGAAAAATTCATCTCATTTAACATCTGGGCGATTTTCTATAAAACAAAACTATTTTTATTCTATTCAAAAATCATTACTATATTGAGAAATGATGTTCTGAAAAACGAAGCAAGCGTGGTTAAATTTGAACTACGCGTCTTCTTATTATAGCCTTATAAAGTTGTCCGTTTTATAAATTGAACAGCCCTTATTGAATTATAGGGCCAACCGTTGTTTTCTGCGTGCAAAAAAATCTTGTTGTTGTCCATCTACGGTTCTCTGAAGTCGAGACATGACTTCGTTTAGGTCATCAAATTTTCCTAGGAATAGTTGTGAGAGACCTTTTCCCTGACACATGATGGAATGTGAGTTTATGTTGTCAATAGAGATTCTACACTGTCTAAACATGTGATCACAGTTCATCAACAGATCATAGCACTCTAGGCCTGACTTAAATCAAGATGCCCCGTGTATTCAGGAATCTAGTCGAGGAATTTACTTACTCCAGTTCGATGTAATATTGGTTTCTGGGGCTAAACATTGCAGGTTCCACATAGGTAAAACATGTGATAACAGTTTATCTACAGCTCAATGAAGTCAATGCCTGACTTCAGCCAGGCCATCCCGGGTACTCAGGAATCTAGTCAAGGCTTTTACTTGCTCCTGTTCGATGTAGTATTGGTTTCTGGAGCTAACCGTTGTTTTCCGCATGCAAATAGGTCTAATTGTAGTCCATCCCCGAGCAGAGGAGAATATCAAGTTCATAAAAACAGAATCACATAGCCTGTTTTTATATCATAATTTGTTATTATTAACTTATCGAAGTACCATTCATCTCACTGATGTCTTAAGGTTGAAGGATTCGTCAATGGCATAATCGTCCTCATTGAAAATTCAAATATTATATTTTCATTGAGAAAATTTCAGTTTTGAGCGAGAAAACTGCTTTCGAGTTTTCAATGATGACGATTTAATGACGAATCCTTCAACCTTAAGTACAAATCTGAAATATACACACAGCAAAAAAATTCTTGTAATATCACATCATTTTCGCTGCACATCAGTCGCGTCGTAAAAATGATGTAAACAGTTACATCATTTTCATGCAACAAATTAGCCGTCGCAGCTTGAGAGTGGGTCTAGCAATCGCTAGAACCGGATCTATAGATGAATCATATATAAGTAAAATATTAGCATGGATTCGTACACTGATCCGTTGATTGTGAGGGATATCCCTTACCTCTCGGCTATTTCACCGAGTTAGAAGGAAGGTGATAAATATGATACTGCTTCTACACAGCAAATAATTTTGTAATATCCAGGCGCGTAATTTTTGGCGATGTATCCATTTTTGAACGTAATTTCATTCGATTACATCGTTTTGCAACATTTATCACACTCACTATGTATACCCTGGTTGGCACTGGAAAGTGTCAACAAACCCATTCCATCAAACACTCAGAAGCAGTATTATATTTATCAACTACCTCCCAACTCGGTGAAATAGCCGAGAGGTAAGGGGATAGGCCTCACAATCAGCGGATCAGTGTACGAATCCATGCCAATATTTTACTTATATATGATTCATCCATCGTTCCGGTTTTAGCGATTGCTAGACCCATTTTCAATCTGCGGCGGCTGATTTGCTGCGTAGAACGGATGTAATTTGTACATCAATTTTACGAAGCGACTGATGTGCATCGAAAATGATGTGATGTTACAAGAATTTTTTTGCTGTGTAGGTATCTGCTGGAATGGGTTTGTTGACACTTTTCGTTGCCAACCAGGGTGTGCATGGTGAGTGTGATAATTATTGGAAAACGATGTATCCGAATGAGATTACGTTCGAAAATGAATACAGCACCAGAAAATACGCGCCTGGATATTACAAAATTATTTGCTGTGCAGGAAAAACTTGTAATCGTCTGTGCCTTCTTGAATGTTGCTAATTCACAAATGGAGAGATAAGCTTGGAGACGCGTCTCCGAAGGATTTTGGGCCGCTGAATCCGAATCCGGGCTTAGATTTGCTCCAACACGTCACAATTTTGAGCTATACCTCAATATATAGGGCAAAATATGCGATTTTGGGCTTTTTTGACCGCCAGCCATTTAGCATGGAAATATTTTTTTAAGCAATCAAAAGGTTAATTGGTCAATTAACATCTAAATTAACGACTCATGCAAAATATTTCGTTTTACTCAATCAAATTTGATAGATTTAAGCATTTTATGTTAGTATGAAAAATTGCATGCAACTTTTGGAGCGTGACTTGTATGGGAGATATCGTACCTAACATAAATCGCTTAAAACTATCAAATTCGATTTGGTAAAACGAAATATTTTGCATGACTTGTTGATTTAGATGTTGATTGATCAATTAACCTTTTGATTGCTTAAAAAAATATTTCCTTGCTTAATGGTTTGCAGTCAAAAAAGCCCAATATCGCATATTTAGCCCTATAAATTGTGGTATAGCTCAAAATTGTGACGTGTTAGAGCAAATCTGAGCCCGGATTCGGATTCAGTGGCCCAAAAACCTTCGGAGACACATAAGTTTGCTCCTGAGACAGACAAAAAGTTAGTTTTTGTTACGCTGTGTTAGTGAAAAGGGAGTGTTCGCGGTGTGGGCTCGAAGTCAGATCGGCTTTCTATTCTACAGAACCGTTACTTATTATGTGGCTTTAGTTGGTTAAAACGCCGGGCTAGCGAATACTGAGTCGTGGATTCGAATCCCATCAGAACGCGATTTTTTTTCCACAGATTCGTCTCTCAATGTGTTAATTAGTAACATTATGTACCTTCTAATCACAAGTTTGTCCAGTATGTTTCAGACACATCGGAAAATATTGTAAATGTCAGTAAAGGTGATATAACATTTTATAAATCGAAAGATCAATTAAACCAATGCTACAATAGCTTACATACATGATTCAATCTCTACATTTAATCTTAACATGTTTCAGATTTGATCAAAGAGTACGAATTTTGCTCGTTACATTACTCTAATGGACCTTACGCGAAGGAAACCAATGTGGTAATTCCGAGAATCAGACCCCGCTTCCCCCCTCCCTCAACCGGGCACTATTCAACCAGAGAAGATCGATAATAATTATAGAAAATCATTGCAGAAACCAAAACCTCAACCGTTACATTGTGGTAATTTGTATTAATAAGCAAGATGAAGCAATTCCGGTGCGCCGAGCACGTTATCACTTGAATGTGGTGCGGCTCCACCAAGCGCAAGGGCAGTTGGAATGGCACTGACTGGAAGGACTGGGGGTTTGCTTGTTCAATTCATCCAAGAAAGGGACTTTGATCGTGCCCGTAAAACCGACCATAATTAGATTCCAATAGGTATCGAGAAACTGGGCTACGCACAGGAATCACGTCATCATCATCGATGAATGCCGGTTGCCGAGACCGCACTGCGGTCCGGCGTCGTGTGTTTTCCCAGGAGGTGTCCAATCTACACAGATGCAGCAGCCAGCAGTCAGCATCATCAGCTAGCAGCAGCAATCAGGGCCAGGTTCTAAATTAATTATAATTGAATTTATTCGCTTGCAAATGTTTGCAGTTGCCGAAGCGAAAGTGCACGGTGCGCTTCTTCGAGGTGAAACTAACATCCTGAAATAAACAAAAATAGCAGCAATTGCAATTTGCCGGGGAACAGCCGGAAATGAGCGCGGCGACGGTGGCTTGGGTTGGCTGCTGATGCCGAGTTCCGACGACATAATTATGAACTCTCCCTCCTGTAACCTAAGAGAGAGTGAAAAACGGGTGACACGTTTTGGAATACACTGCACTACTGCTGCTGAGGACGCTGATGCTGTGCTGGTGGAATGGTGAAGCATCGAGAGAGCAACGCGCAACCATCGAAAACCTCAACTGCCAACAACTGGCGCTACTGACTCTGGGTAAACTGGCATACTGCTGCTGGAATATGGAATCGGTTGACAGTTTTCACATGTTTCACACAAAACACACGCCACCGCCACTACTGCAGCGAATAGAGCCGGAGACGTAAGGATGCACCAAGCTCCAACGAGCTGAACAGCGCACAGTGCGTGGTTAGAAAGAAACGAGTCAAAATCGATCTTTTGATGTCGTTTGTTGTCCCTCAAAACTATCAAATTTGATTTGGTAAAACGAAATATTTTGCGTTGATTAATTACTGATCATCGCCGACGTTTCGGTCCGACTATTGGACCATCTTCAGGGCTCGATACACAAATCAACAAGTCACACAAATTTGTTCAATTTTGAAACCGTCGGGTTGAAAAGGGTCACGCCGTCTGGTACACTTCTGGGCCATTCGTTCCGGTTGGGTTTGGGGAATCCCTAGCTGGTGCACAGGTACTACCTGCCGGTGCAGAAATTGAACAAATTTGTGTGACTTGTTGATTTGTGTATCGAGCCCTGAAGATGGTCCAATAGTCGGACCGAAACGTCGGCGATGATCAGTAATTAATCAACGCAAATTGTTAGACTGTAAGCCGAAATTTTCCATGAAAATCAACAACCATCCAGTCGAAACCTAAACAACATAGCGGAAATATTTTGCATGAGTTGTTAATTTAGATGTTAATTGACCAATTAACCTTTTGATTGATTAAAAAAATATTTCCATGCTTAATGGCTTGCAGTCAAATAGCCCAAAATCGCATATTTTGCCCTATAAATTGAGGTACGTTCTGGAGCAAATCTGAGCCCGGATTTGGATTCAGCGGCCCAAAATCTGTCAGAGACACATAAGTTTGCTCTTGAGACAGACCAAAAGTTAATTTTTGTTACGCTGTGTTATTTTAAATCCAATCCATGTTAAAAGTTTGCTTGGAGCGCTCCAATTGTGGTTTAAAGATGAACCTAGTGCTTAGTTCCTCCATGATCGGATCAATTACCCTATGTATTTATAGATCAATACGCGAAAAATATCTCATTTTCTCAATTACAATGAGATTTTGATCATACGCTGTCGTAAATAATTTAATTTTGCACCAACACATGCCATTTTACCTCACCCAATTTTTGTGAAGTGAAGACCTTGGGGCCATCCATAAACCACGTGGTCATTAGGGTGGAGGGGGGGTCTGCCAAAAGACCACGAAAAGCCATGGAGGGGGGGGGGGTCTCAACCAAACCACGTGGTTTTTTTATTTGGTATTATATTTTTCTTATCTGTTCCAAAAACATAAAATGAATTGGATTTAATTCGCTAAGCAAATTTTTCTGTCCACAGCACGAAAAATTGTGTTGACAATTTAGAATATGTACAAACAAACCACCTATAGAAAAGAAATAATATCAGGAAAGGTCATTTAGCGCACTTTAAAATTCCGTTAATCGAGTGGTTGGTCACCACCACTCTAATGCTGTGTACAAAAAGCGAAATTTTTTCAACGTGTTGTACAATTTTTTTTTCTGTTCGGATGAGCCACTGCGGCCAGTATTTAGATCTTTTGTGGCAATACCCGTATCCTTAGTATTTAGTGCATGTCGTACTACTCCATTGTCATTGAGAGGCAATGGAGCATCGATTTCTGTACAGATCTTGTTTTGTTACCTCAGAGGTTCGAGAAATCGAATGTGATGAAAAAGTACCGTTTTCACAGGGATATAAATCTCAGCGAAAGTGCGCCCTTATTCACACATAATCGATTCTATTTCTGAGAAAAACAAAACGGTAGAACTGATATTTGTCCATGCATCGGAACCCTGACTTCATCCATGTCTTGCTTCTAGTTTAGTCCCAGGACAACATTGAAAAACCCGGGGCTTTAGGCTAGTTGCAAAACGCTGTCAAATTAGAGAATGTGTTCGGTAATAAAAATTCACGTGAGTCCTTGTATCACCAGTACTTATCAATCCTTAATAGGTTTATACGCAATTAGATACGCAAAGCATGTTTGTTTTCCTTACATCAAGTGTAGTCTCAACGAGGATAAACCGAGTCTTTAACTATCCGTAAGGCAAAATAAATGCAATTTTAGAAACTGTCACTAGTAACAAGGGCTTTGCACCATTAATCCTTATTACCAAAACGCATTACCCTAGCTTATCAAGTTGGATGTCACCAGGGTTCAGTTTGGTAGATCTTACTCCGTAACGCAACCCAAAAGGGAGATCTACCCACGTTACGGGCTCCGTTAAAGATCGAGCATGTTTAAAACCCCCTCAACCATTCATCCCTCAGCACGGGTCGCCTGACACCTTGGATTGGGGTTCCCTGTTTGGTGGACTCTTACCCCCGGAACAGGGGGTCCGTAGTGCTATTCTAAGCCGGCAACTACACGGACAGTTGTACAAAATACACATTAATGAAAAACTTAAAAGAAACTTTTTCTTTCATTTACACACTCATTTCAGAGTCACTTGTTCGGCTGTTCTATTTTCGGTAAAAGTTCGGATAATCGAAGTTCAGCACAGTTAACCGAAGTTCGGCTATTTTTTACCGAACGTTCGGTAAACATTACCGATGATTCAGTAGAGTTTACCGAACGTTCGGTAATTTTTTGACGAACTTCGGTAATATGTTGCTGAACATTCGGTAATCTGAACTTTTACCGAAATTAGAACAGCTGAATACGGTACTTTATTTTAAGTGTGTAGGATACCTTTTCGCTTTTTTCTCATGAATACTTGAAAGTTGCATAATCCTGGCTAATTTGAGTACAAGTTAATTCTACAAGTGTTTTGAAAGGTCCAGTTTGCCTAAGATTACGCGTCACATATTTCTCTTCTAGCAGAGTTAAAATAATGTACATACAGAAATACTACACAGATCGAAAAAAGAGTGCAAAATTCCGTGACATATGATGCACATGATTGGAGCGTGTGATATCACAGAAGTTTACATGACATATCAAGTAAAATTCATAAAATAACATGTAAAATTCCATAATAAGTCATGTAATTCAGCATGACTCTGTGTGTTTACATGACATGTAACACAAATTTACATGATATATCATGCAAACCAATTTAAAAGTAGGTTTACATGACTAAACTGAAATTTACATGACGTGTAAATCTCATTATTTTTATCTGTGTACTATTACTATTACAAAAACTAAATACTATACAATTATGTATTATGGTACTACTGAACATCTCCAGCTAACGTGGCTGATTCTTGAATCAGACTAAGCCTTTACAGATCATTTATTTTTACATGTTCTGCTAACGAAAGAACGAAATGACATGCAATTGTGAATATCTTTCTATTTACAGATCCCTCACTTACATTTTTGAAAAGCTGCCTCCTTCTTTGAGGCTGTCATCCTTGTAAAAATCTAGCTATTTTCTTGAAGTGAAATTTAAGACGTTTTTTCTTCTTCGGTCTGGTTCTATGTTCTCGCAGTAATTCGTCTTGTATCTCTTAAAAATAGTGTTATTTGAACATTTTCACAGTTATTAATTGAATTGCATTCTTTGCTTGCCCTGCATGAGTGCGTATATTGTTTAGAAATCACAATACACTTTGTTGTTATTTTGTTGTGGTTATTTTTGATGGGGTTTGACTGAAAAAATCGCACATAAAAAAAAACCACGTGGTCCCCCGGGGGACGCTTAGCCTGAAACCACGCCACGGTGGGGGTGGGAGGGTCTAAAATTCAGGAAAAAATTACCACGTGGTTTATGGACATCCCCCATCAAGCTCTAGTGGCTACCGTGTCTGATTTATATGCAGAAGATCCAGGGTTCAATCTCCTACCTGTCCCTTCCCTCTTACTCCTGAGAATCCTTGAAGAAATTTCTTGCGGAATGCCTGAGGGAATTTTTGAATTACTTGCTGGATGTATTTTTGATAAATTTCTGGAGGAATCTTGGAAGATTTTTGTGGGGCAATCTTTGAGGGCACTCTTATAGGATTCTGTGAAGAGAGTTCTAGGCGAATTTCTTAAGAAGAATCCTTGAATAAATTCCTCGATGTAACTCCTGGAGAATCGTTTAAAGAAATGCCTGGAAGAATCTTTTGAAGAATTCCAGGAGATTTGCTAAAAGAATCTTCTGGTGGATAAAGAAATTTCCAAAATTATCAGAAAATATATGAAACAATCTGAAGGAAATCCTTTTAGAATTCCTCTAGGATTCCCTGATGAATTGTAGGAGATGCCCCAAAGAAGGAAGGGAGGATTTGGGAATGAATTTTATAAATATCTTTGATGAAATTCGGAATGATTTTGAATGCTTGAACCAATGACATAGAATGTTCTGAAAAAAAAACATCTCTTGAGAATTCCTGGAGAAATCCCTAAATAAATTCTTGAAGGCTTTTCTCATGAAAATTGTGTAATAATGTTTAAAAACATTCCTGGTTTAACATATAAAAGAATTCCTAAAGAAATCTTTTGGGAAATTCCTGAAGATTTTTCAAAGAAGTCCCTGGAGAATTTCCTGAAATTTCAGGTTTTATTTAATCAATTCTTGAAAGACTCCATGAAGGGTTATCTGAAGGATTCCCAACCAGCTCAAAGCAAGTGCCAGAATTTGTGAATCATCAGCACTGTTTTCAAAATTAAATATGTACTCTTGTCCTGACACAGATGCTGACATACATATAATAATTTTTATTCAAAAAACAAGTTGAGGATCAAAACTCGTTTGTTTGTTTGCATTTCCAATAAAAATATCGTTAATAACCATTGAAATATAGCGCAAATATTTCTTCAGTCCTCTTCATTCAGTTCTCAAAGTAAATTTCTTAAATAATAGATGACGGAATTTTTTGAGGATTATCTGAGGAAATTTATTGAGGATATCTTGAAGAAATTCCCTTTGGAAATCCATTAAGTAATCCCTGATAGAATTTCTTGTGAATTCTCTGGTGGAATATTATCTTGAGGAGTTCATGAGAAAATTACTCAAGTTTTCCCAGAGGATATTTGTTATTAAATCCCTGAGGGATTTTTTATTGATTCTTTGGAAAAAATCCTTGAGTAATTCCTGAGGATTCCCTGAGGAAATTCTTTGAGGATTCTCATTGGAAATTTCTTGAGGAATGCCTTAAGTAGTTTCTTGAGGAATCGCTGAGGAAATTCCCTCAGTAATCCCTATATTCTTTTTAATAATCGATGACGGAATTGCTTCAGGATTTTCTGAGGAAACTGCCTGAGAATCTCTTGAGAGAATTCTCTTAGAAAATGCATTGAGTAATCCCTGATGGAGTTTCTTGAGGATTCTCTGGGGAATTCCTGAAGAAATTACTAAAGTAATCTCTTTTGGAATTCCATGGGTAAACACTGTGGAAATTTCTTGAGGTATGTCTAAGGGAATTCTTGAAGAAATTTGTGTATGGATTGTGCATAATTCTGGAATCCTCTGGGAGATTTCTGGTGGCTAGAGAAATTCCTAAAAAAATATCAATGAAAACAAATATCATAAAATGTTTTTTTTAATTGGATTTGAATAATTGTTTGAGATATTCCTGGAGAAAATTATAAAGAAATAAGTTTTAAATAGGAAATTCGGGAAAATTTGAATGATTTTTTGGAGAGCTCTTCGATGAAATTCCTGATGATTTTTAGAGGCATTCCTGAAAAATTCCCCAATGACATTTGTAGAGAGATTGTTTGAGAAATTTTCAGATGGACTCTCAGAAAAAATAACTCATAGAGGAAACCCTGAAAAATTTCTCGAAAAATTACCGAAAAGAATTCCCGGAAAAATCCATAGATAGTTCTTGGAGGAATTCCTGGTGTAGGTTTTGAATCAATTACTAAAAAAATCTTTTAAAGAACTTCGTGAAGGTTTTTTTGCTAAAATTTCTGGATGATTTCCCGAAATAAATTTCAGAACCTATATGTATGATTATTTCTTGAAAGACTCCATAAACGAGTTTCTGGAATATCACCAAACAAATTTTCGTGAAAATATCGTATTTTTTTATATCTGTATTAACTTCCGAAAGAAGAACTCACATTTTGCGAGTATGTCGGGAGTGGGATTCGATCCCAGGTCCTCGGCGTGATAGTCAAGTGTTCTAACCATCACAACAGGTCCGCTCCACCATATTATTAATATTTTATCGTAAAAGATTTCCGGAAGAGCCTTGAAGGTATTTCAAGTAATAACAGGAGGATTCCGTTTATAAATTTCTGTAAGAGTCTTTTGAAAGGAGGAATTTCTAGGAAAATATTTTAAAAAAATTATAAAAATAAAGTTGGAGAATTTGTGAAATAATACCTGGAGTAGCCATTGGTGGACTTTTTGTAGGCGTCTTTGAAGTAATTCCTGGGGAAATTTTTGAACACATTTCAGGAGGAAATTTGAAAGGAATCCCTGAAAAAAAAATCTTAAGGATTATTAGAAGCAATTTTTAGAAGAATGTCTGTAAGCAACTATTGATGAATATTTCAGAATAATTCTGGAGGATGTCATAAAGGAATTCTGGGGCAATCCCTGCAGAAATCATTGAAGGCTTTTCTTCAAAAATGTCCGGAGGAGTCCTTGAAGAAATTCCAGGAAAGTTTGTAAAGACGAATTTCGCACCAACTCGTCTTCGGGGTTGGCAGCACCCCCTCAGAATGTTATGAAATTTTGTAGGTTTCAAGACTTTACCTTTTCAAGCAACTTTGCGTATTTTGTTTTTTCAAAATTAACCTAGACTAACATTTAAAAAGAGTCAAAGTTCTTTAACCGTTTTTTTTCACAAAAAAATAACTCGAATATGATAAGATGTACAAAAAAGTGATGTATGGGTGACATTTAGAGAATTGTCCAAGCTCTCATGAAAAAATATTTTAAAAATTATAAATACATTTTTACACGCTAAAAATATATTTTTAAAATTAAAAGTCAATTTACAGAAAATGCCCACTTTTTTATGTTTTGAAATTTTTTTCCAAGAAAGTCAATATTGTTGCCTAACTTTCCTCCATACATCACAAGATGGGCACTTTTAAGGAAAAAAACTTTTTCCAACAAAAACTTTTTCATGTTATTTTTTTAGCGTGTTGCGCATTAGCCGTTTTTTTCACAAAAAATATAACTCGAATATGATAAGTTGTACAAAAAAGTGATGTATGGGGGACTTTTAGGGAATTGTCCAAGCTTTCAAGAAAACACATTTAAAAAATATAAAAAAATGTTTTACACGCTAAAAAATATGTTTTCAAAATTAAAAGTCAATTTACAGAAAAAGCCCACTTTTTTATGTTTTGAATTTTTTTCCCAAGAAAGACAATATAGTTGCCTAACTTTCCTCCATACATCACAAGATGGGCACTTTTAAGGAAAACAAATTTTTCTAAAAAAAACTTTTTCATTTTATTTTTTTTTGCGTGTTGTGCCTTAACTCGTACAATAATGTATCCAGAATCCTAATGACAATCCATTAAAACTTAATGGGCTCAACTACTTTTTTAATATCTTAACGTGCTTGACATTGAAAACGTGCTTGATATTGGAAAGGGCTCAAGACAAATTTGCTTTTAGGATTTTATATCAATGAAAACGCTTGTGTATTGATGAAATATGTACATATGTATATGTGTATTCAATTATTTTCTTTTCTACAATATATACATCCTTCTTTTATACATTCTATTTTAGCGTTTTTTGAATATTAGATCTTTAGTCTATCTGAAACAAAGTAAACTTTTTTGGATTATCTGTTGAATTCGAAAACTTCTTCGCTTCAATTTGATTTTCAGAAATTGGCACAAATGAATGAAATTTTTGTGTACCAGGTATTGTTTTTACGTGACTGTATGTGTATAGTTCTTCAAGTTCATCCGTCATTTTTGCATATTGTTCATTTGAAATAAAGCAGAAATTCAATTTTGTTATATTTTTTATTTATTTTTTTTTATTTTTGTGTATTTTAACTTATGCTAATTCTACACTTAATTTTGTTATATGTATATCTGACTGTTTAACTGCCCAGTCATACAGTTCTCGAGGAGTTGTGATTGTGTTTCCATAATCTCGAGCAAGACTTGCTCGTTTTGCCATTCGCTAGAGAGTACCTCCAACAGCGTCACATGGACCTTTGCCATGTGAAGTTGCGAAGAAGTGCCATTCTGCTTATAATCCATAATTGGACCGAAAACTGCACAAACTGGCAAATTGTTTTTGTTCTTATAATGAGCTGCTGCTCCATCTGACATGAAAGTTATTTTTGAGAAATCAATCGATTGTTTAACCCTTATGTGACCGACAGGGTACCCGGGTACCCAGCGCCCATTTAAAAAGCACGGTGTAGAAAAAAGCAAAAAGTTTGTCGGACACATAACGGTTAATGAAATCCAGCAGTTTTGATATAAATAACTGGACTGCTGTTGTATCGTGTGTAAGTACTTCAGATATTATTATAAAGCTCAAGTTTTCCAACTTATTTTCTTTTCTGTAGTACACTTCAAAGGGGTGAATGGTAGCCTGAGAATTTTTCCAATGGTAACCTTGAGCTGAATTTTGAATGATAAATGAATAATTTTCTGAAAAGTCACAAATTGTTAATACTTCACCCTGTTTAAGAGATTCTTTTTTATCCCGCAAAAATGAGGATTGTTCTTTATAAATGAAATCATGAGTTATAAGCTTATCAACTTTTTCTACAAAATACGAAACAAACTCGTCTATAGTCTTAGTAATAGTTTCCAAATTGCATCGATCAGTGGTTAGCCATTGTTGAAATAAAACCGATTCTTTATCATTCGCTTCTAATAATGATGTTAGTTCACTGGTTCTAGGCACACAATAATACAATTTCAGCAAACAGAATGCTGTTTTATGCATTCAGATATCAAAACAAGCTGAGAAACAGGTTCTATTCCAGTTGGGATGTAACGCCAAGAAAAAGAAGGCACTCAATCAAACAAAGTTGTAATGCCCATTGAGTGTTATTAAATGGGTATAAGGATTCTTGATACATCCTGTACGAGTTAATGCGCAACACGCTAAAAAATAACATGAAAAAGTTTTTGTTAGAAAAAGTTTTTTTCCTTAAAAGTGCCCATCTTGTGATGTATGGAGGAAAGTTTGGCAACAATATTGACTTTCTTGGAAAAAAATTTCAAAACATAAAAAAGTGGGCATTTTCTGTAAATTGACTTTTAATTTTAAAAATATATTTTTAGCGTGTAAAAATGTATTTAGAATTTTTAAAATATTTTTTCATGAAAGCTTGGACAATTCTCTAAAAGTCCCCCATACAACAATTTTCTATAGGTCTTGTCATTTTTGAGCTACATCGATTTTAAAAAATTTTTCAAAAAAAAGTTAGGCCCACTTCAAATGTTACTCTTGAAAATTTTCGAAAGTTTAAGTATGCAAAGTTGCTTATAAAAACCTAGTCTTTATGCCCACCAAGTTTCATTCGATTCTGAGAGGGTGTTGCCAACCACTGGTCGAGTTGGCGCGAAATTCGTCAGGTATTCCGTAAGAAAATTTTGGAAGAATCCTTTATGAAATTCGCAAAGTAAAGTTTGAAAAATTCTCGCAAAATTGAAAACACATTTTGAGCAAGACTGGATGAGAAATAAACAACTTGAGTATTGCAAACCCGCTATTTTTATTGAAAACCGTATTAAGGAACTTTCTGGCATTAAGTATTTTGATATTGTGTGACAAGCACTGTGATACACTACGGTAAGTATGGGCCAAAAAGTATGCAATGCAGTGCATTTTCTTACAATCAACAGCTTATGTTCTTCATGAAATAGCTTTTTGATAAAATCCTCAGTCCCCTCAGAATTCACAGCTTTTTCCAGGAACAATCTACAACGGATACACCTGTCCCTACCTACTTTCCTCTTCTTCTTCTTCTTCTTCTTCTTCTTCTTCTTCTTCTTCTTCTTCTTCTTCTTCTTCTTCTTTTTCTTCTTCTTCTTCTTATCAAAACTTCCCAACAGGGACAAAGCCTACATCTTAGTTAGGTATTCTATGTATAAACATTTCTGTATTTATTAACCCTCGATCAGTCGCGTCTTCGATCACCCTTGGCGACAGTACACGACGCGACCGCTCCCGGGTTAACATTAGGCTCTGAGGTTTTGAAAACTCTTCATTGAAGCTAATATCTTTTATTTTGGTTTTATTACGGTTTTAAGAACCTCTTCTAGTCTATTCGACATGAAAATGTTACTTGGAGTGTATACATATATCGTATGGTAGGCATGAGATACTCTAAGCCCCAGGAAATTGCACCCTAACCATGGTCATGCTGGATACACACCTTTACAGCAGTGGATATATTGGTCGTGTAAAAGCAAAAAATGATTGACAATTGATTCATCCCTGCTTCCAACTGTGGAATCCTGGATCTCGGACGACGGACAGACACCATTACGGTTTGGAAGTTCTCATAAGAAGACTTAATAAACTGCACATCAACTGCACACGCAATCCGTATATTAACCCGTTAGCTTCCGTACCTGACTCTCAAACTGATTACACTTCTTCACAGGCCTACTCGATCTATCTACGATACCACACTCCCCCCTTACATAATAGATTAAATCTAACAAGGTTTGTACATAATTCTTATAATACTCTGGACGCTTCATTTCTCGATTGCCTCGTCGGATGGTTGTGGAAATTTCCTCAGGTTGGTTCTCCGGATCAGTTGAATTAGAATGTATCCCCTGTAGATGCTTGAGTTTCATTCGGAGTTGATGAGTTGAAACCAGATGGTGAATCATCCACAGGCTTAAGATGAACCACGTTCCGGCGGTAGTTTTCCGGTTTCCAACGAGCGCATCTCAGCATCCGATCTATGTCTGCTTACAATCTCGAACTTTTCAGCGCCATAGTTGGTAGACAGTTTGTTCTCCTTAGTTATCCTTTTTGCCACAACGATATCCCCTTCTTCTAGCTGGTTTGGAAAAGCTCTCCTTTGATTGTTTGTCGATTCTGCTGCTGCTACTTTTCGTTCCCAATCTCGATCTCTGATACCTTTAATCCATGGTTTATACGCATTGTGGATACACTGTATTTAATCTTCAAGTACCCTGCCAAACATAAGAGACGATGGAGGTTCGCCTGTCGTTGAGTGTGGGTGGAATTGTACATCAGAAGAAAACTACTCAAATACCATTTCCAATTTTCCGAGTTTTCGGCTTGACTGATTCTCAGTCGCTTCAGTATTGTATTATTCATTCACTCTACTTCTTCAAACGCCTGGGCCAGTGCGGTGTTGTCTTTTGATGTTCTATGCCGAATTCGTGGCAGAACGTTTTAAACGGCTTGCTGATGAAATGTGGACCATTATCTGATCTCAACGTTTCCGGAGTTCCAAATCGACTGAAGGTTTCGAACAAGGTGTGAATTGTTAGCCCAGTCGTCTGTTTAATTACGATTAATTCAGTTAATCTACTGAAATAGTCAACCATAACCAGAAGAGAATGGCTTTACGGTAACGGGTCCGGAAAGTCGACAGCTACCTTGGTCCAAGGTCTATCAGGCATTCTGCTTCGGAGCATTGGTTCTGGAAGTCCAACCGCTGACACAAGAGTACATGATCCACAGTGTTTAACAAATTCCTTGACAGCGTCATCTATTTTCGGTCACCAAACCTTCTGTCTCAGATGAAGTTTCATAACGCTTATTCCAGGATGACCGTCATGTGCACATGATAGTATATGTGACCGAAGTGATGTTGGAATTATGAGCCTGTCACTTCGTAGCAAAACGTGGCTGAATGTAGTTCCGATTTGAAATACTTGAACACCTGTGCCTCATCCGACCAGTATCCTGATCGTAAAGCCTCCAGTAACCTCTGAAGAATTTCATCTTGTTTTGTTGCTTCCGCCACTTGGGTGAATGTTGCCGCTTTTGGAATTGAGTTCTTTACTAGTTGATTAATGTAAGACTCCGCTGTCGTATCAAAAAGTTTCATGTTGCAAATCGAAAATCTGGACAAAGCATCGGCTAAGTTGATTACCCCAGGTTCGTACTTAATTTCATAGTTATACGGCTGAACACGTAGAACCCAACGCTCGATTCGTGGACATGTCGAGACCGAGGACTGAACAGGATTTTGATTTGATTTGAATCAGCCCATCATCGTTTTCCTGAATCAGCACTGCTCCTAGACCTTCCGGACTTCCATCTACAAACAACTTTGTTTTCTTCTCAAATAATCCAACATATCCTATATCATTGACAGCCTTTTTGATCGCGTTGAATGCGTTGGTCTGAGTTTCTTTCTACGAAGACACATAACCAGAATGTAGAAGTACTCGCAACGGTTCTGTTTTTTTCGTCAGATTAGGAATAATACGCCCGATATTAGCTATCAAACCTAAGAAACTTCTCAGCGCTTGTAGGCGTTTTCGTGTGATGCTCCAAATACCACTTTATCATCAAGATATACGATAACACCTTCCAAACCAGATAAAATCAATTCCATCGTCTTCTGAAATATTTCTGGGGCGCAACTGATACCGAACATAAGTCTCTGATATCTGAGTAAGCCATTCTTGGTTATGAAGGCAGTAATAGGAAGAGATTTTTCAGATATCTCTCGTTGATAATACGCGTCTTTGATGTCGATTTTAGAAAATATTTTCGAGCTTGTTACTGATCCAAGAATTTCATCTACCAGAGATAGATGATGAGTTTCCCTTAATACCGCTTGATTAACTCGACGCATGTCGATGCACAGCCTAACGTTAATTCCATTTCGGGAGTTTTGGATATGTTACCGACTTCAAAACCAACCCTTAAGACATGTGGTCGGCGTTAAGTCAGAGAGGACCATGTGTCTTTTACTTAATTTCTAGAAAAATGACTTTAAAGTTTGCAACTCAATAAGTTTTGAGTTTTTCAACAAATGTTCTTGAATTTTTGCCATAAAGCTCAATAACTATTCATCACAGCATCGCTCTGTATTGATCGCGAAAAAACATAAATTAAAGCTTGAAACCGAGAAATTGCTAATTAATTGATTGTACTTAGTCCACTCTGACTGAACGGTTTTTGGAAAATCTTCAACCAACTACAGTTCACACTCAAGTTTTTACATATTTGATGAAAAAATAATGCACAAGCAGCACAACAGATAATAGGAGTAGTGTATAATGTGAGCAGGAAGTTTGAAATTGGATATTTCGGTTCTTACACTGTTGATTACCATTTTCAATTTTTATGTTCAGTCAGAGTGGACCAAGTACAACAGTTCAATATCACATGAAGGGTAGTCAATTAATTAGCTATTCAACAATTCCTAACTTGAACATTTAATAGCTAACAACTTTTGAATGTATTTTCATAGTTCGGTACGTTTTTGAAATATTGTAGTTTCACAGTTCATAATAATTTATTCAGAGGACTGGTATTTTTCAAAATTTCGTTCAGACAGAGTGAACCAAGTACACAATTCTTAAATAATCGGTAAAATCAATTTCTTCATGAAACGGGTATTGGTACATTTCAATATGATGCCCAGCAGCTACTAAACAAACATATTTTGATTTGGAAAGGATTACGAAGTATAAGGTAATTTCAACCATATTTCTTAGAGACACATGGTCCACTCTGTCTGCACGCGAAATGCCACAATATGCTTCAACACGATGATCTGTAAAATACGATATTGACCATAATAAAATGGAATTTCACGTGCTTTCTTGATCAATAATCATCAGAAAATGCGTTAGGGAGTCATACGATTTGCAAACGTATCACATTTTGATGAAAAACTATTTTACTTATTGGATTTTAACCAATACGTATTTTTTCAACTCTCTTGACATCAAGCTTATGGTCCACTCTGACTGCACACTATTATCGATTTTCGCGGTTCAATCAAAAGAAAATTGTGCTATAACTCTCGTTAAATGTAATATTAAGAAAATTGGGTGAATGTCCCAAGTAGCTTAAGTAATTCTCAATAAAATGCCCTAAAAATCTAATTTTCGTCAATTTTGTTACTTGGTCCCCTCTGACTTAACGCCAACCATGTAGTGCCTTTGCCGTTTGATCGCCCAGTAAATTCTGTTGTCCTACCTTTGCAACACAAAATTTTGCTTTCAATTTTCTCTCTCCAGCGCGGATTATGGCCATGAAGCTTCCTGAGATTTGCATTTGATCTTTTGAAGCGTAACATGTGAAGTTCTTATCGTTGTCTGTGGTCATATTCCAGACAGATACTTTCATCTGTTTCATTTGTTCCCATGTTTTCTGGTTCATGGTGTTGGCTGCCGCTCCTGAATCGGTTACCATAGGTATTACGATTCTGCCAATATGTTTAAATATGGCGTAGAATATGTCCCCGTTATCTTTCTCGTGATCGTCGTAATCTTGAACTACTCTGATGCGCTTCGTTGGGATGGGATTACGTTGTCCGTCACCATATTCTCGCTTCAAACATTGTTTTGCAAAGTGACCAGTGCCTTTGCATTTCAAACAGGTTGCCGCCCTGGCTGGGAAAATCTCATGGCCGTACATGGCCACATTTTCCGCATGAGTAGCATACTGGGATAGCCCGAGCTTTTGCTTGAAACGATCGGTTTGCTCTGCCTGTTTCTATAAATACTATAATATTAAACCCCATTTATTAAAATAACATACATTTTTTTACCCATTGAATCGCGTTTAACATTCTCTGGTCTTTAGTTAGTGACCTTACTATTCGAATCACCAGATGATGCATGTTTCCCAAATTCCTTCATCTTCTTTTCACTCTCCTCCAAGCTTGTACCCAAACTCTCAACTTCGGCTAGCGGCATATCCCGTTTGAGCATTTTCTGCCGCAATTTGTCAGAACAGCTCTTCTCGACTATCTAATCAAGAATCACCTCCTCCGGTTTGTCATATTCACATCTTTTTATTTGAGTCCTCAGCCGCAAAACAAAATCAGCAAAACTCGCTGAAGGTATCTGGGAAATCTGACGGATGTCAGATGTCGTTCATAAGTCCGTCTGCGATAGGGCTCAAAATGAGCATCCAGCTTTGCTATTGCAGCATCATAGAAAGGAAGATTCATCAACACCATCGAAAAAGTTTCAAATTCGGGGAGATTATCGTAGATATCTCTTAGATCCGAGCCTCCCAGACATAGCAGTTTTGAACGTTTCTCATACTGCTCCTCGTTCTTTTCAGACTCGAAATAGCATTCGAGGTCGGCTTCCATTTGGCCCAGGCCAAAGGTAATTGAGAATACTCCAATGCTGTCTGAAACGGCCTGATACGCACATCCATGTTGTTCTTGGTATGAAAGCATATTTTCATTCAATATATAAAAATAATATTCAATAGAAAGATCTCCAACGCAAGATGTATTTCACTTAAATATAACTTGTACCATGATGACGAAAACCGCCATCTGAAAACTGTAACGAAAACCGCCTTCATTTATTTTTGGCGAAGCCGCCTTCTTTGTATTGAGACGAAAACCGCTTTCTCTAATTGTGACGAATACCGCCTTATCTGAATTGTGACGAAAACCGCCTTCTCTGAAATGTGACGAAAACCGCCTTCTCTGTATTGTGACGAAAACCGCCTTCTCTGAATTGTGACGAAACCCGCCTTCATTTATTTTGACGAAACTGCCTTCTTTGCATTGTGACGAAAACTGCCTTCTCTAATTGTGACGAATACCGCCTTATCTGAATTGTGACGAAAACCGCCTTCTCTGAAATGTGACGAAAACCGCCTTCATTTATTTTGACGAAAACTGCCTTCTTGGTATTGTGACGAAAACTGCCTTCTGTAATTGTGACGAATACCGCCTTCACTGAATTGTAACGAAAACCGCCTTCTCTGAATTTTGACGAAAACCGCCTTCATTTTATTTTGACAAAAACCGCCACCTTCTTACGACGAAAACCGTCTTCCAAAGTTGTGACGAAATCCTCCTTTTCCAAAATATGAATTATTAATATAATTCAAAATAAAACAATCATAACCATTTATTTTTATTTTGGTGAAACATTCACACTTTATTATATTTATTCAATTTATTTGCATCTCACTATTTCGTTCAGTGCATCATCCAAACGAACACTTGCATAACTACATTTGATCATCATTCATAATATGTAAACAAAACTTGCGTATTTCTCTATACTTTCAGCATTACTTTCGATTTTGTACATTCAAAAATTTACCTGCGGTGATTATTGTATCCCAGAGTACTTCCAATGTTAGAAAGCACCTTATGCATCATACCAGAATGGTATTCTGTTGATCCAGTCCGGGTCGTTGAGAACTTCAACTCACAAATTTTCTTTCGACACAAATGAATATGGATACACGATATTTTGTTTACAACAATTTACTAATACCACAGCAACCCGACCAGAATGACAATATTCGAAATGATGACCACGTTAATTTTCAACACAAAATCTGTTCAATGGCTGGTTGGCAATTGGTTCAACTCTGTTCTATAATTTCATTAAACAAAACTGTAAAAAAAAACAGGGTAGCTGCTTCCAACCACCAGGCCAGCGTATACCATTTTGTTTCCGCCCTAGATAATCCGTAATTTTCTAGGCTGGGAATTGAAATAAAAAAACAAAACACGCAAATCTTTAGCTTTAGTTCGAACATCTCACTGAACACATCTATGTGTTACTCTTCCACGCTTCATCATCATCATCAATGACGGTTCTTCCAATGTAATGAACTTTGTCATCGCGGTTGCCATGGTAAGCACAACCGTTTGAGTTTTTTTCACTAGCACGTGACTGAGCGAAATCGAAGGAAAAAAATCTGAATGGTGCGTGGGCCAAATTCAAGCGACATTATCACTATAATTGATATTACTCACATTTTCACCTCGTCGCCAATGTGGAATCCTGGATCTCGGACGACGGACAGACACCATTACGGTTTGGAAGTTCTCATAAGAAGACTTAATAAACTGCACATCAACTGCACACGCAATCCGTATATTAACCCGTTAGCTTCCGTACCTGACTCTCAAACTGATTACACTTCTTCACAGGCCTACTCGATCTATCTACGATACCACACCAACTATCATACTCTGCTGTCGGCACTTCTTCAGAGAAACGATTCGGCCTGTGTGCTGCTATCTAAGTAACAGTGATCGGATAAAAGTACTTGAACGATTGCCGGAAGAAATCTTGTGATGATTCTGTGGAAGAATCCCTAGGCATGTACCGAGACTAATAGCTGCAAAAATCTTTGGAAAAAATTATCGTAGGAATCTCTACAGGAGCCCGTAAAAGAATTCCTGGAGATTTTCCAAAAAATGTCTCGTAAGTATTCCCTCCGTTGAAAAGAATAATGTTGGAGAGAAATCCTTTGAAAAATCTCTGTCGAACTCTCGGGAAGAATCCTTGGGACAATCGTGGCGTGAATTCCTGATTCCTGAAGGAATCCCAGTAATTTGCCCGCAAAAAAAAAAAAAGAATCGGGAAGAAGTATTTCAGACGGCATCGTATGTTACACTGATGGCTCCCTTCTCGAAGGTCGAGCAGGTGCTGGTGTTTATTCTCGTGAGCTAAGGCTGTATCAGTCTTATTCACTTGGTAGACACTGTACCGTTTTTCAGGCCGAAATCTTTGCTCTTATGTGCGGAGTGCAATCAGCACTTCAGCAGCACGTAATGGGCAAAGTAATATACTTCTGTTCAGATAGCCAGGCTGCTATTAAAGCACTTGCTTCGGCCAACTCCAGGTCGAAGATAGTTATCGCTTGTCGAACTCAAATCGAGGAGCTGAATTCAGCAAACGCTGTTCACCTTCTATGGGTACCTGGTCATTCTTCCATCGCTGGAAATGAATTGGCTGATGAGTTAGCTCGCTCTGGAGCATCACATGACTTCATTGGCCCGGAGCCAGCTATTCCGATATCGAAGTGTTGGGTGAAGCTTCAGATTCACACCTGGGCTGTCACTCAACACAGACAATATTGGAATAGTTTGGAGTCATGTCGTCAAACCAAATTGTATAGTGCTGAGCCATCTCTACGGGTGGCGAAGTATCTAACTAATCTGTCTAAGCAGAATTGCAGCATGCTGGTCAAAGCATTGACTGGCCACTGCCGACTCAGCTATCACATGGCGAATATTCAGCAAGCTGATTCATTTGCCTGTGATAGCTGTGAATCCGATTATGGAACTTCGTATCATTTGATATGTAACTGTCCAGTTTTCGCGCAACTGCGTTTCCGAGTATTCGGTAAACACTTATTAAGTGAAACTGACTTCAGAAACCTGAATCTTCAGGATATTCTGTTGTTCTTAACCCGCTGTGGTAAAGAGCTATAGGCTCTCTTTCGCTTTATGCGTTATTACAGTGCCCTTTTCAGGGCGCTGTTTGAACCCATTGTGGTACGCTTATGCGTTAGTACCCTCTTCCAGGGTATTTTTCCTATTTCCCTACCTGTCCCTATCCCCATCCAAATCCTTTTTCCTTCCTTTTCCCTCAGGTAGATGATGAAATAGGCTGTTATTTTGGCGATGGCACAAATGTCCCAAATGGAGGATAACGTGCCTCTGGAGCCGGCCTTCTGATACCTGATACCTGAGACTAATAGCTGCAAAAATCTTTGGAAAAAATTATCGTAGGAATCTCTACAGGAGCCCGTAAAAGAATTCCTGGAGATTTTCCAAAAAATGTCTCGTAAGTATTCCCTCCGTTGAAAAGAATAATGTTGGAGAGAAATCCTTTGAAAAATCTCTGTCGAACTCTCGGGAAGAATCCTTGGGACAATCGTGGCGTGAATTCCTGATTCCTGAAGGAATCCCAGTAATTTGCCCGCAAAAAAAAAAAAGAATCGGGTTTCTCAGACTACCGTTCCATAGGCAATCGATGTAGTGAATCTTCGAATGTCATGATTCATGGTAGGTTTATGGTGATTCAAAAATAATATGCCCCGCATTTTGAATTTCACCATTAGGGTTACCAGTATTACGAAAGTATGGTCTAAAAAATTGAAGTTTAAATAAAATGTTCGAAAACTTATAACTTTTGAAACATCTGGTCAATTGAACATTGAATTGAATTTCTGGAAAATACGTTGAAAGGGTCAAATTGTGTTTGGATGCAAAAAAATATGTTTTATCCAGTTTTCATGGTCATGGGCCAAAAAGCACCCTGTATTTATATATGTAACTCAATATTTGCTTAGATTACTCCTTTTCGACATTTTGTCCTAACAACATCATGTTCCTTTTGCAGTTTTGGCTTTCGACGTTTTGGCATTCACGTTTTCTCCTAAAGCCATTTTCCATAGAGAATTTTTTTTTATATTTGATCATATTTTGAATGCTAACCAAAAAAACACCAGGTTTCAGTCAAAAAAATGCATAGCTTTTTAAGATTTACAATATAAGACAATTTTAGAGCAGCATGTATTTGTACGGTTTTCTTTTTTTTTTCGACGAGCGAGGAATACCCACGAGGACTACTTCTTCTTCTTCTTCTTGGCGTAACGTCCTCACTGGGACAAAGCCTGCTTCTCAGCTTAGTGTTCTATGAGCACTTCCACAGTTTTTAACTGAGAGCTTCCTCTGCCAATGACCATTTTGCATGTGTATATCGTGTGGCAGGCACGAAGATACTCTATGCCCAAGGAAGTCAAGGAAATTTCCGAGGACTACTTGTGAAATGTCAATAAAAAATTCCTGAGGAATTCTTAGGGGAATCCCTACAAGATCGTCAACAATAACTCCAAAAAAAACACTAGACGAATCCCGGAACATAATTTCAAGTAAAATTCCACGATATACCTAGTAGAAAATCCATTAAAAATTCCTAATGGAATGTTAACCATTTCTGGAGCAATTTATATAGTAATCCGTTGGACTGGAGAAATTTCAGCAAGAACTGCTTAAGGAATCGCTGTAGTTTTAGTATGTTTCAACCACCACGGATTGTAAACTTAAACCAATAAAACATTTAAGAATTTTCGGTTCAAATTTGCCTAGGTGTGAAAGGTTTCTTGATTCTATATGCTGCGTGGAATATTTTTTTTTTTCAATTTGGGAATTATAAGACGTGTTTCAGAAGCGTTGCTTAGCCGTTTTCAGATGTTTCGGAGGGTCTCAGATGTCTTACGTGGCGTCCGTGGGGGATTAGGTGGATATTGTAGGTATTTCAGGAAGTTTTAGGGGATTTTCAGAGGCCCCTTCACAAAATCCTTTGGGAACGTCCATAAATGACGCAGCATTTTGTGGCCGACTTTTTACTCCCCTCCCCCTCGTAGCATATTCACGCAAACCTAATACATGGTTCGACACACTATCCCAGACTCCCCCTCCCCCTAAGAAGCTACGTCATTCATGGACGCACCTCATGAAACTGCTTGAAATGCCTCTGAAACCTTAATAATCCCATTGAAATGGTTTTGAAATCGATGTAATTCATTTGCAATGTCCCTAGAACTCATTTTATGTTAGGGTTCTGAAACCTGAAACCCCTTGACACCATACTATGCACAAGAGAGGGGTTTTTGGGGTTAAACCCCTCTCATTACCGATGATCCATGCTCCGTCCTTTGCCAAAATTAGGGAAAAGCCCTCCGTTGTCACCTTTTTTTGTGCACGGGGCGATTGATGTGATACGATTCTGACCTGAAATGCCTCGGAACGCCCCTGAAACCTCTTTAATCCCATTCATTGCCCCTTGAATAATCAATTTGAAATGCCCCTGTAATCCCTTGAAACGCGTTTAAAAGGCTCTAAAACCCCCTGAAAGTCACCTGAAAATCCCTTGAAACGCTCGAAAAAAGTTGACAAGCTCTTCAAACGCCCCTGATACCCCTTGTAACGCCCTTTAAAGGCTCTTGAGATCCCACTGAATCGCCCTGAAAGTCTCTTGAAACTTCCCTGAAACCCCCATGACCCTAGTCGTGCATTGGATTTATTTTGACCCAGATATGCACGCTGACCGTGGTGAGCGTCAGCTAACGCACGACGAAGGTTAATACTATTGAAACGCCCCTGAAATCCATTTTAATTCAATTAAAACGTCAATAAAACCTGACGGAACGCCCTAGAAGGCCATGAAACTACCTTCTGAAACGCCCTGAAACCCCTTTTTCGGGCTCTATGGGAAGTTTTTGAAAACTCCATATTGGCCCCACCTCAAAGGCCCAGGAGCAAGAACGGCTCCCGCGAACTAGGTTCGCTCATTAAAGCCCTGGCCTAGCGTATGCACAAAATTCCCTCTTTTTATGCCTTTTTGAATTTATACACATTCAAAGTTTATACACCCCCAGGCAATGGCATAATAGTTATTTATGTGACGAGTTGCAAAAAGCTGATTTTTTCAGCACGAGTCGAACATTTATCTAACAAGGCTTGCCGAGTAGGATAAATAAGAAGAGTGCTGAAAAAAGTGCTGAACATTATGCAACTATTTTTTATTATGCAACTCATTTCAGTTGCATAATGAAACAGTTCAGAAAAATTGACCATTACGGTACCGAATTGAGTTAAATAAAATAGAAATTATGATACTGAATTGCATACAAGTAATTTTTATTGAATTCGTTTGATTAATGATAGGTTCTATAGTTCAATACATAAAAATAACATCAAGTACAGCTTATGGATTATCATTTGCAACTGATGTAATTTTCATATGCATTTTTTTGTCAATTTTCATTTGTCGCACACCCATTATCCACCCCAGCAACAGAGAGACAGCTGAGCGAACAAACTCGCTTGTTCGAGAACTGCCAACGCAGTTAGAGGTACATATATGGTAACGACAGCAGTAGCAATTGCAATTTACTAAATTAAATGACAACGAATTATAACGACTCCGGCATCATCACCAATCGGGTCGGTGGGAGGTTGGAGCACGAAGGGCACATTGCATTGGGTCTGGCTGGGTGGAAACCCCATCGTAACATACGACCCCACCACCGCAGTCACACAGGACCCGAACGGAACAGAAGCTCTGCGCGCTCGGAAACGAACAAGCAAAGACAACCAGCTGGCGAAACTATCCATTCTGTTTGCTGTTTTGCGGAGGGCATGATTTGCGCTGATGAGAAACGAACATTTTCCGCAAGTTGGATATTCGAGCGCGTATCTGCTGACACACGTTTGATGTTGCGATGTATCCGGAGATCTGGAAATTTCCATTCCGTTTAACAGTTTAGGGAGTTTCTTTTTTTTTTTTTGCTGCTGCTAAAGCGGTGAATCACTTCATCCCCATTTCGCCATTTAGTAACAGAATGATTCAGCAAATTAGAATTCACATCTTGATTCCTTGGAAACCACCCGGTGTAGGACCCCTCCCCGGTTTCCGTCGCTTCTTTTCGATTCATAAATTTACCTACTTCTGCCTTGGTTTACTTTCCCGGGGCGCAGCACGTGTGCTAGAGAGCGACTTCCCGTAGCAATAACTTTGATTGCCATATGGAAGGAAAGTGGCTGATAGCGTGGTTGTTCATAGTGTTTCATAGAAAGGTGGAAGGAAAACTGGTCGGTGTGTGACCGAGGTACGACGTGAACCGATTAAGCGTTTGAAACGAAATTTACAGCTCTTACCCAGTTCAACAGTTTCTCTGGAAATTTTTTATTTTTTTGGAAAATTCTTTAGAACTTCCTTCAACACTCTCTTTTTAACAGCAGTTTATTCGGGATTTATTTTTTCGAAGTTCTTTCGGTCGTAATTTTTTATAAATATTTTTCGGAATTGGATAATACTTTCAGAAGATATTCCATTTCTCCGGAAAATCCTTCAAAAATTTGGAAAACTCTTCAAGGCTTCCTTGGGTAGTTCCTATAGGAATACGTTCAAAGATTCCTCCAGGAATTCCTTTGGGAGTTGATTCGGGTGACCATCCAACATTTTTTTCTTTCACGATTTCTCAAGAATAATTTAGAGGTTAATTTAGAATTAAGAAAGTTCTCTCAAATTTCACCTCTCAATTTGTCAATAATCTACATTCTGTGCCATCTAATTACAAGTTTTTTCCAGTATGTCTTCTGAAGATCCTTCGAAAATTTCAATAGGCGATTTTTCGGAAAAAAATCCAGGACTTCTTTGGGAAGTTTTCTGTACAAATTACTTTGGTTATCTCTTCAAAAAAATAGCCTGTGAATCCTTCAGAAGTTCCTCCGGCGAATTTGTCCAGGATATTCGTTGAAAATTTCTCCATTAGTTGCTTTCAGATTTCTTTCAGGAGTTCCCTGATAAATGTAGTTCCATCATGAACTATTCCTTGTTTTGTTTTATCCTGAAATTCCTTCGGCAATTTCTACAGAATTTTATTTAGGAATTCCACAAAAAAATCTTTCTGGAATTTCCATATGAGTTCTTTAATGAATTTATCGAAGAATTTCTTACATAATTGTTATTTTAACCCTCGAGCAGTCGCGTCTTTGACTACCTGCAACGGCACTACGTTCACGCCGTGTATCACAAGCGTGCGTTTTTCATGGTGCGTGTTTTACTGAACCACTCTATGAGTTTTTTAAGGAGTTCTTTAATGAATTTCTTTAGGAATTCTTCCAGGCAATGATTATGATGTTTTTTTTAGTAATATCCTTGTTGATTCTTACAAGGCTTTTTTCGAATATCTCCCTAGGAGTTCATCACGAATTTATTTGAGAGTTCTACTTAATTTTTTTTTCTCAAAAGTTATGTTGAAGTTTCTTGCAGTACTTTATTTGGAAACGCACCCAGGAGTTACTTAGTATATTCCTACAGGCTGACTTTCCAACTTTCTGTGGAAATCTTTTTGGAAATTTTTCGGAATTTTTCCACTGCAGGATTTTTTTAAGGAACTTCCTCAGGAGCACTTTCCCTCATCGCTCTAGGAATTCCTTTACGAATTGCTCCTGGAGCTTTCAATTTTTTCTCCAAAAAATCCTACAGGAGTTCCTTTGGGAATTTTGTCATTAATTTCCTTTGTCAAAAGCAACTACACAATGTTTAGAAAGGACTTCGGATTGATTTTTAATTTTAGATCTTTTAAAGCGCCTGCAGAAATAACTTAGTCTCTTTTAAAATAATTAGGTCAGATCATTTACTGAGAGTGTTGAACGAAGACATTGCTCAAGTATTTACAGTGCCATTTGGGGCAGCAAGTAGAAATTTCTTCAAGAAACCTTTCGGTAACTCTAACTGAAGTTTTTTTTAACGATACCTCCAGCAGTTACCTCGAGAATTCCTCCAACAATTATAAAAAAAAATAGTAATAAATTTCTACAATTGCAGGATTCCTGAATTCCTACATGAATTCATTTAGAGTTCTTGTAGGGTTCATTTCCTGCATTTTTTCCAGGAATTCATGTGGAAGCTCTTGCAGAAGATCCTTTGTAAATGTATAAATCATTCAAAAAAATTTGCGGAAACTTTCCGTAAGTGTGTACAAAAGTTCCATTGGAAATTACTTCAGAGTTTCTTTGGAAGTTTCTTACAGGATTTCATTCGGTTTTACAGCCATTCCTAGATATGTTCGGAAATTTATCCAGGAGTTCCTTCAGAATTGTCTTCAGGAATTCCCTTGAAATTTATTTCAATGGCTCTTTTGTTAGTTCCTTCAAAAGTTTTTTCGGAAACTTCTTCGGATATTTATCAAACTTTTTTTTCGAAAAGTTCTTCAGGATTTTCTTCGGCTGCATCTAGAAAAAAGTTATATCGAGAATTTCTCCAGAGATGCCTTCCAGGGTTCTTCCATATCCAGAAATATGACATTTTTTTTATCTAGGGTTCACCCGGAAAGCATTTGTGGATTTCCTACAGAAAATCTTTTAGAAATACCTCAGGCATTAATTCGTAAATTTATAACTAGTTTCCTCATAAATGTTTTATCAATATACTCAAAAAGTTGTCTTTCAGTTCCTCCTCTTCAAGAGTTTCTTCGTCAGTTCCTTCATAAAATCCTTCGTGAATCTATCCAAGAGTCCATTGGCGAATTCCAAAAGTTCTTCTGAGAATATCATCTACAGCATTTGGAAAATTCTTTAAAACTCACTTCAACTTTTTTTCGGGTTTTATTTTTACTCCATGATTATCGTTCAGCGATTAATTCTCCAGGAGTTTGTTTGGAAATTTCCAGGAGTTCATTTCGTTGAAAAATTATTACGAGATTTGTCTTCAGCAGTACCTTTGAAGTATCTCTAGATGATTCTAAGGAAATCCCTTCAGGTTTGCCTTCACGATGTTCTCTTTGAGTTCAAAGGCAGGTCTTCCGGGAATGATTTTATCTATTTTATCGACTGTCTCTCCTAAAGTTCCTCCCAAAATTGTCCAGAACCTCCTTTGACAGCTTTGTCGAGGAGTTATTCTGGAAATTCCTCCATGAAATTATTCTGAAAAATGCTCCACATGTTCCTCCGGTGAATTTATCCAGGATATTTGTTGGAAATTTTTCCAAGTAAGTAGAAATCTTCCAGGAGATCCTTGATGAATCGAGTTTCTTCATGAATTATTCGATGAGATCCTTCAGGAACTCCTCCCGAGTTTTCTGTGGGAATTCCTTCAGGAGTTTTATAAGAAAATACTAAGAAGTTCTTCCAGAAAACCCTGGAGAATACTTCAAAGAGTTCTTCATGAGTTTTCGTAAGAGCCCTAGTATTTTTCTTTTGTCAAATTGACTACAAAAGTTTTTAGGAGCCATCATAAAACCAAAATAAAATATAATAGGTTTATGACGATTCTCAAAACCTCTACAAGGCTAATTGGTCATCTAAATTTTACTAAGAAATTATTTCATGAATTCCTCCAAGAGTTTGTTCTATTTTTCAATTTTTTTCGGTAATTCCTCCAGAACTGTATTTCGGAATTTCCCCAGGAGTTTCTCAAGGAGTTCTTCGAAAAATGTCTTTGGGAAGTCTTCCAAACCATACTTCTGGATTTCTTTCAGTAGTTTTGTTTTCGGAATTCTTCCAGAAAATCATGAGGCATTCGTTCAAAAGTTCTTTCAGGATTTTTTTTCAATTAATACTTTCCTGAGTCGCTTTTGTAATTCCTTTGCAAATTGCTCATCATTTGTTCTCTAAAAAGTCCTTTGAGAATTCCTCCAGGTATTTCTTCAAGAATTTCTCAAGGATTGCCCTTGTGAATTTCTCTCGCAGCAATGGAAACTATACCGTTTGGAATCCTTCTATATGATTCAGTCCAAACTCCTTCAGATTTTTTTTTAATTTCCTCAGGAATTGAGAATTTCTCTATGAGTTTAATCACAAACTTCTTCAGGAGTGCCACCGAGAATTCTTACAGAACCTCCATCGCGAATTTTCTCAAAAGTCCCTGGCATAACTTTTGAAGGAATTCCCAATCGGATTTTTGGATGGTTCCAAAACAAACTGCTACAGAAATTTGCACTGGAACTCCTGGAGAAATTCCCATATTAATACCTGGAGGAATTTCCGATGGAACTTCTGGAAGAACTCTTAATGGAACTCGAGAAGAGAATCACTAGAGATCTCCTGGAGGTATTCTCAAATAAAACTACTGGAGGAACTTTGAGAGGAACTCCTGGTGAACTTTTATAGGAAATTTCCGAGACAATTCCTGGAGGAAATCCCGAGAATTCCTACAAAAATCCAACGGGAACACCTGGAGGAATTTGTACTTGCACTCCTGGAAAGATTCCTAATAGAACTTCTGAAGCAATTTCCGAAGCAATTCTCAGGTAAAAATCTAAAGGAATAGCTTATTTAACTCCGGGAGGATTTTTTAATTTACTTTCTGGAGGTTTTTTTTATGAATATCTCAATAAAACTGCTGAAGATAAACCCAAATGAACTCCTGGATAAATATTTTATGATATTAGAGAGGAACGAAGGAAGTCATGAAAGACTTCCCTGATGAAACTTTCGGAGGAATTTCCGATTGCATTCTAGGAAGAATTCTCTTGAAGAAATTCTTAATGAATGAACTACTGGAACAATTGTTGAAGGGACATCTGAAGAATTTGCCCAAGGGACTTTTTGAGAAATTCATGTTGAACTTCTGGAGAAATTTCCACATAAACTTATAAAGGAGTTCTTGGAAAAATTCCCGATGGAACTCCTGGAGGAATTCCTCATGGAACTTGATGAGAGAATCACTAGGGAACTCCTGGATAAATTTTCAAATAAAACTACAAAAGGAGCTTTCAAAGGATCTCCCGGAGTTCAAGAGTTCAAGAGAAACACCTCTAGTAGTAATTAAAATGGGATTTTCCCCTCTAATGGCTCAAGACATTTGTTTCCAAAATTTCGTTCCTGAAATATCTTCTATATATATAAAAATGCAGTGGCATACGTGGGACCGCGCATAACTTGCGAACGGAAGCACCGATTTTGGTCGTCTTTGTTTTGTTCTGTTAGTTTTCACCCAAGGAAGGTTTGTGAGGCAAAAAACATGGAAAAATTGAGAGTTTTTGAAAATCGATCTTCCATACATTTTGACCGGGGATTTGGTCTTGGCTAGAAACTTGAAACGTCAAAAAACGCAGTAGGCAAGACAAAGTTTGCCGGGTACAGCTAGTTTTAAAATAAAATCGAAAATTCTTCCATTAGTTCTTTACAGCATTCTTCTCGGAGTGACATGATAAGTCGAGTTCCTTAATGAGTTTTCCCGGATCTTCTTCTATTTTTCCCAAAATTTCCTTCGGGGATTTCTTCAGGATTTGATTTTGTAGTTCCTCTAGGAAATCTTGAAGACAAATACTTATGAGTTCATACAGAAAAAAACCCTGAGAACACTTCCAAGAGTTCCTTCGGGAATTTCCCTGGGAGTTCCTTCATAAATTTTAGCAAGAGTTTTTTTTTTTTATTTTTCAACTTGTTCGGGAATTCCCCCTCAATTTCAATTACGAATTTCTCCAGAAGTTTCTTTAGGAAATCGTCGATCATGAGTTCTTCAACAAACTCTTCGATAATTCTTCGAATACTTGTTTTGGAAATTTCCGTAGGAGCTCTTTTACGAATTTCTTCAGGATTTATACTTATTTTTTCTCAAAAACTATTTAGAGAATTCTTCCAGGCAAGGAAACCATACGAACAGCTTTTTGGTGTCAACGTTTTTGAGCATCCGTGCAGGTTGCATTTTACATGAAATACAGATTTTGACTTTTTTTATTTCTATGGAATAAACATTTTTTACCCAATTTTGTATGGGAAACAGATTTTTGAGAACTCATGTGGCATATTTGCCTACAGAGTTAAACTTGGGAGTTTCTCCAGGAGTTCCTTCAAGAATATCTCCATGAATTTTTATGGAATTCTTTCGAAATTTTACCAGGAAATCCTTAGGATTCATCCGTGAGTTTATTTTTTTCAAGAATTTTCCTTGAAGTGCTTTCTTGAATATCTCTAAGAATTCCTTCGCGAATTGCGTTATTTTCAGAAGTTCCTTTTTAATTTTTCCATGCACTCCACTGGGAATGCCAAAAGGGGTTGAAATACGAATTTCTTCTGGAGGCCATCGGTCATTTTCCAAGAAATTCTTGTAAATATTGAATGAATTCACTGTAGCACTTATGAAGGGAATTCTCCCAGAAATTAAAAAAATGCATTGCTTTATTAAGATGTGACCTCAACAATTTGACACTGAATTTCTTTAAAAGTTTTATTTTGTCTTTATTAAAGAGATTTTCAGCCCTAGGCTGGTTCTCTGTGCTAAGTGATTCAAAAGTTCTTTTGGATTAAATTGGTTCCAATAAACATCACCAGGAATTGCTGAAGAAATTTTTCTAGAAAATAATTAAGTAAATCGTTTGAAAATTTCTCCTGAAATACCTTCAATTATTTCGTAAGTAATTTCTTTCAGTTCTAAGAAATTTCCTCAAGAAGCTGTCAGAGATTTGTTCAAGAAAAGTTCAAGAATAACTTCACGAATTCATTTAGAATTTTTTGAAGGAATTCTTCTAGACATTCTTCCATTATTAATTCAAATGATTCAGCCAGGTCAGCCAGGAGTCCCTCCAGATATTCCTGCAGAATTTCATTCAGACAGTCCTCCAAGTTTTTCCGGCATTTTTTAAGGGAAACTTTTAGAATTTCTCCTCGGACTCGTTAAGGAATTTATTCAGAAATATTTCCAAAGAACTTCCACACGTATTCTTTCAGAAATATCCTAGGATTTTTTTTCTCTAGGTATAATTACAGGTGATTGTCAGAATATTTTTTTAGTTAAACCTATTGTTATTTCTTCAGAAATCCAATGATTGTTCCAAAAATCCTCCATCAATAAATTTTCCCAGGAATCCACCACCCGATTAGTTTCTCCAGGAAGTTCCAAAGAATAATCTTCTGCTATTTTTCTTCCAAATTTCTTTTTATTTTCTCCAGAGTACTTCTTGGAAATTTCACAGGGAATCTACTGGTGATTTCATCCGAAATCCTTCCAGGGATACTTTCAAAAATTCCGAAGCGGATTCCTTCAAACATATCTCCAGAGACCTCTTCAGAGTCTTCGGATTTTTTCAGGAAGTTAAGCAAAGACTTTCTTCCTAACTTGTTCCATGGAGTATCTCAGAAATGCCTCTAGAAAATCTTACAAAGGTTCCTTGGAAAATTCTTCCAAGAGTTCCTTTAAAAATTGCTTGAGAAATTTTTTCAGTGATTCCTATCACGTTTTTTTAGAAATTGCTTCTGCAGTGCCCTCCCGGGATTCTTCAGTGATTCCTGTGGAAAATAATTTAGATTTTCTTCCGGTTTTTTTTTTAGAAGTTCTTTAGGAATTGGGTTGTTTAGTGAATAAAATATTGCTATTTTCTATAGCCTTATCGAAAGAGCTCATTTTTCTGAGTATAACGTGATTTAATTGGATTCCAACACCTTTGTTTTGATGGGTAAATCAACAAAACAGTTTTAATTTTCGTGGATAGAATGACAGTTCAATCGCTAAAGTGACAGTTCAACCCGAACAAAAAAATTTCCCCATACAAACTTTAAATGCATTTTAAAAATAGTTCCCGGACTCCAAAAATTATGAAATTTTGGATTTCGACTAAGTTTTGGGCGGAGAATCTGATTATGAAATAATCCGAATACCCCTAAAGAACCCAATTGCACAGAAAACACTACATGAATTCATGAAAAAAAAACCCTGATGGAATTCCTTTGAATAATTCTCTAACGGAAACCCCTAAAAATATTCTAGAGCTTCCCCGAAAAACAATCTAGAGGAATTCCTGGATGAATATCTGTGATAATACCACAAGAAACTTCTTTATATATCTACTTTAAGCAAAATTTGATGCATTTCCTTGTTTTTTGGATTTTGATTTTTGTCTATTAAATAACGAAGCAATGTTTTCAAAATTGATTTCCATGGGTACACATATAGAGGAAGGCTCAAGGTTTTTTCTGATTTGTTTTCTTAGTGGAACCTGTTTCCAGTTTTTACAAAGTGTATTAAGAAAAATCGAAAAACATGGTTTTTGTTAAAATTAATAATATTCTCCAATGGGAAAAAAATCTGAAGATTCCTTAATCCTTTCTTCAAATGTGATTTTCAAAATATAGCTTCGTTATTTAATTAAAAAAAAAACATAAAATAAGGAAAAACATCCAGTTTTACATTAATTCATAAAAATATGAGAATACTCAAAATAACTAGGACAGGCAAAATTTTCACTTTTCTAAAAATGTTCAACTAGCTGTAACTTTTCGAAAAGGACATCAAATGTGCTCACATTTTTACTGTAAAGTATCAACTAGTTGTGTATCAGTGGTCCAATTTTGGAAAAGATCGGGTTACTCTACACGAAGTTAGAAATATTCTAGAAAAGGGTATAATTATCCGATTGCCAACTTTGAGCTGTTATATCTCCGGATTCAATGCACCGAATGCAATGAAATTTTGATCATTTATGACTAATGTAGTGAACTTTTAAAAACATTTCACTTAATTTAAAATTATTAATAAGAAAATAAAGTTATAGCGGTTTAATTGTTTCTATGTTTTTTCAGTAAATTAATCTATTTTTCATATGCATCCCAATACTTTTTCATTTTATTGCCGGCCATTTGGTGTCTTTCCTTTAAAACATAAATATATTCAAGTCCATTGCAGGAATTTAAATGAACTATAATTACTATCTCGAAATTCGAAACAATGATGAAGTTTTGAATATACCACAATATTAGAAAAATAAGCTAGTCGTTATAGTTTTCTTTCGTGTGAAGAATTTTAAGTTTAGTCAAAAGCTTTTGATAGCTCATTATATTTGTCATAGATGATCAACATTTCATTGCATTCGGTTTATTGAATTCGGAGATATAACAGCTCAAAGTAGGCAAACGAACAATTATACCCTTTTCTAGAATCTTTCTAACTTCGTGTAGAGTAGCCCGATCTTTTAGACCACTGATGCACAACTAGTTGATGAACTTACAGTAAAAATTTGAGAATATGTGATGCCCTTTTCGAAAAGTTACAGCTAGTTGAACATTTTTTGAAAAGTGAAAATTTTACCTGTCCCTGTTATTTTGAGTATCCCCTGTAAGTGCAAGGAGAAAATGCTTCACGATTTTCTATAGAGATTCATGGAGAAATTGCTGGAGGAGTTTGTTGAGGAATGTCTTTGAAAATGTCTGCAGAAATCCTTGCGAAAATTGCAAACAAAGAAACAAAAAAAAGGAAAAATAATTTTGAAAACCACCCAAGATTTTTTTTTCCCAAAATGTTATTTTTGAAGGAATTTTTGGAACTGAAACACCCTTTATAAGAGATTTTTTTTATTTTTTTAGGAAAATTCCAATCATAGATATTCGAATGCCAACATAGATTTTGGAGTAATTTTTGCAAGAATTTTGAGAAATTCCTAAAGCATCACCGGAAAAAAAATTGAAAAAAATCCTGTAGAAAGCTTTGCATAAGTTTAATCTGATTGCTTATCGACTGTAGGCTTGAACGGATACGGGGATTCTCTCGGCTTTTGCAGTCGGTGACAGCAGCGAAAACAAGTTTGCCTCAACTTCTGCCGAAACCGTCGGAAGTTGAGGCAAACTTGTTTTCGCTGCTGTCACCGACTGCAAAAGCCGAGAGAATCCCCGTATCCGCTTTGCATAAGTTCTTAGCAATACCTGAATGAAAGCAGAAGAATATTGTAGAAGAAAAAGAAGATTTCTAAATAGTTTCCTGAGATAAACCCGGAATACATCAAGGGACTGGCAATAATTTCTGAAACAGTTCTTTTATTTTCTGAAAATGAACAATTTCTTAAAAACCTCCTAATCTATATGAAAATAATTCCAATGGAATTTATCAAGAAGAAAAAAATGGAAATAAATCCTAGAAGAATTTCTTGAGAAGCTTCTACAAGAATTCCTGCAAGTACCTTAAAAAAAACTCCTGGAGGAATCTTTAATAATAGTCCTAGGGGTATCCTTCAGGAATGCATAAAGATATACATAAGGGAATACACACAAGAGCCTCTGTAGCAAACCATAAAGCAATTTTCTGAAGAATTACTGAGGAAATTCTGAAGGAAACTCCTGAAGATGATTCAAGAAATATTCCTGAAAGAATCTCTGAAGAAATCTCTTGAGAAATTTTCGAAGAAATACAAAGACTTGTACAAGATTGCATCATAAAGGAAAACCAGAAGAAATTGGAAATAAACAATTTGTGAAAAGATTATTTTTATAGTGTGAATTTACTCATGTTTTGTGGTGGTGAACCCGTCCGTAACCAACCTTTACTGTTCGATTTCCCGACTGCAACACCTGAGCGCTATTCCCCACCGGCATTAGATTCTCTTACCGTCGTCGTCGTTGGTCGGAATCCGAACTGGCATGGCACCGTCGCATCTTTTCCTAGTTTCCAATTTCTTCCGCATAGGATTTATCTCGCTGCTAAACTTCCATTACCAGCTGTGCTCTGACGCGCTCGGCCCCATGCACCGCACCACCGCGATGTAGCACAGCTTTGGATGCAAAACTTGTAAATTATTATTTCGGAATTATCATTTCATATGGAAGTATGGAAACCTGGGCTGCGGATGGGATGGGGGAGTTCTATCTCTATCAGAACGAACGGATGTGGAAAGTTTTTCTAGGAAGCATTTGTTCGTTCGATTTGTTGGAGGAGTTGGACGACGGAAGGGTTCCTCCGATTCGTTTAAATATTGCAACCCCGCACCGGTGAGCACGCTCCGGAATATTAATGTGCAACTGCTACACCACTGTCGAGTCTCGGGATTGGATTGGAACGGAACTTACCGGGGAAATCTTTGGTTATTGATAAACGATTGTATATGCAGAACCATTGCTCCATATCTACGGACATACCATGGCATGGTATACCTACCGATGAGTTCTGTGGGTTCTGGCCTGGTTGGAAGTTTTGGCGAAAACTTTCGTTCCCTTTGATTTTTGTAATATTGAATCAAGGGAAGTTGGTCCTTCTCGAAAGGAAAAAGGCTCTTTCAGGGAGTTTTCAATTGTTTCTCAAAAGCGAAAAGCGAGGTTTGTGTGAGTGCAACGGGGGAGAAAGCATGTGATAATTCGATTGTGGAATCAATTGAGCGTGAAGAGTGAAAGTTGGTTGGTCAAAAGTTTGTTCCGAATGTTCGATTCGGTGCTGCGAATGCGATGGTTGAACTTTTCTGTGCTCTTTCTTTGTGCGGTACAGGAGCTGGGAGCAGTGTTACGTGGAACAAGATTACCTCACGATACACGACGGAAAATCGCTGGAGGCTCCTGAGATAGGACGGATTTGCGGTGGCGACGTTCTGCCCGATATCGTTTCCAGCGGGCCAGACATGATGGTTCAGTTCAGAACTTCGCCGTACGACGTGCCGTTCCATCCGAATCCGGTTACATTCTTGCCAGGATTTGAACTGGAAGTGCATGTGAGTATTTTCATAGAAACGCGTTTTAAAGTTTGCTGCAAACTAAAATAACTCATCTACTCCATCAAAGGTCCTCTACGTGAACTCCAACTCGCAGTCCTACATACGCCAGCCCGGCCGTTGCGAGTTCTCGATCAGCGCCTTCGAGAGTCAAACGGGCGAACTGGAAAGCCCGCAGCACACCCTTCCGCCGGAGAGTTCATGCATCTACCACTTTCAAGGCCGACGGCACGAAACCGTGTGGGTCTCGTTCATCAAATACCACTCGGCCATTGATCCGACCGGGTTTGAATCGCCGGCCGAGTGCGTCACGCAACTCCGCATCTGGGATGGACGGTGGTCGGTGACGTCGCGACCTTACGGTAAGTTGACCTTGGTGTGTAGATGTGTGATTTATTGAGCGTGTGGTACCAATTCGTAGTATTCCTAGGCATGCATCCCGAATACACCCGGAACGCCAGCCTGATCGAGCAGATCTGTCGCGAGGAGGTCCCAAGATTGTGCTCGCGATCGTTGATCGCCAAGGGAAGTCGACCCTGCTCAACACAAGGTGAGAAAGGGTACAGATGGTCATAGAAATGAAGTAATCGTTTTCTGTTTTTCAGAGAGCTACTTGTCAACCGGATCCGACCTAACGATTGAGTACCGCCCAAGCCCGATCGGTACCGCCAGGCTATACGGACCGGCGTCCGCTTTCAAGTTGCGGTACGAGTTCGTGGATAATTCGTTGGGAGGAGCTCCACTGGAACCCTTGGTGGCACCTTCGGCCATGCCTGAACCAGCTGCACTCGTTCAATTCCATCCCAAATCTTGTGATCGAGTATTCAGGTCCTCATCGGCCTCGAGAGGAATATTCCGATCACCATCTAATGTGTTCCTCTACGGAAGAGGTGGATCACCAAACATCTCCTGTACGATTCGATTCGAGGCCGGGATTGGCGAAAGCGTCAGGTAAGAACAATCATTTTGTAGACATTCATGAACATTCTTTACAATGACTTCCTTCTTTCGGTAGGTTATCAATAACGCGAGCACGCTTCGGAGGTCGCTCCTGTCAGAACATGCAGAATCGATCGGGACGCTGGCACTGTAATCACCACAGCGGTCCCATTGCAGACCTACGGATCAGCGAAGTTCCATGGACAGATATACCACCGCTTCCTCGGGACTGCCTCTGCTCGGACGTGTCCAGCTCCATCAACCTAGCACCACTCGCTGCCAGCATCGTTGAAGTACGTTTCACCGCAATGCAAATGGAGGTCGATCAGGACTTCCGCGACTTCTACTTCGAGGGGCGCTACGAGTTCGAAAAGGACGAATGCGATACGGATTGGAGCGTTCGCCGATTACGCGGTCGCAGCGGTGATGCCTTGCTCAAACCAACTCCTTGTCCGGCATTGATTCAACCGTGGCTCGTGGAACCTGAAACCGAAGGCAGCTACCTGGTTCTCAAAATGAAAGGCTTTTGGATGCCGCCATTGCTCCATTCCGCTCCGCCATGCCCGACAGACGCTCGCATCACGGTGTATTCCACCAACAACCCGAAGAACTCCCGAGACCTCTGTCCATCCGGTCCGGATGTTGTCGCTTTCTCCGATGGCTGGGACAACGCCTACGAGTACAGTGCTCTGGAAATCTCGAAAAGCCTAATTATCGAGTTCAAGAGTTCCCGAAAGCCGCGAGAGTTCGAAGGCAACGATTACAAATTTTCCTGGATGGAGATCTACCCCGGCAACGACTGTCCATTCAAGTGTCAAGAGCTGCAAGCCTGCATCCCCAGAGAACTCTGGTGCGACGGAAAAATCCATTGCCCATCCGGACAGGACGAAAGCTCCACCGAGTGTGACCACCGGATGCCTCTGTCTCCTCTGCACGTCGGAGTGGCAGCCGCCACCCTAACGCTCTTCCTCTCGCTAGCAGCCGGCCTCACAGCTTGCGCCCGAAGGAAACGAGTCGAGAAGAAGCACCAGCTGCAGGCGCATCACGTGGACACCAACGGGCGGTATCCACACCATCCGCCGTATGCGCACCACTCGGCTCCCCATCATCACATGGCCAGCAGTCACGCCTTGACGCCCATCTATCTGGACCCCACCAAGGATAGCTTCTGTTGACAAGAGCTGGAGACTTCGGTGTAGCCCATGCCGAAGTCCCAGGATTTCTACTACTTTGCGTTCAATCGTTAGGATGCGAGGCGGCCACATCCAAAGTAAAGCAACTGAATTCTGGTGATATGTAGAGCGGAAGAGAGAGCGAGTGTGAGAAAATCATCAGCCAGATGGGGACGAGACTATGCAAGAAATCCAATAATTAGGGGAAAACAAATCATTCGTAGGTGGAGCAAGGGGAAAAATCCACGTTCTCTAGAGTAAATGACCTAAATATTTAATGAACAATAACCCGTAAGGTGTGTGGAGAAGGGAAAAATAGCGTGGCAGTAGCGGAAGAACGAATGAAGAAATGCAAGTGATTGAACCAATTAAAACGAGCGACTGAACCGCGAATGAAGTGGAAATGATGAATACGATTTGTGGCGGATTGTGACACCTAGCGTTCGAGGAGGCGCGGTGTGGAAAGATGAAGATTTATGGACATAATTTATTTAATCATCTATCAATCAATAACTGTTGAGGGGGTTAGAAGCAAAGGGGTGTAAGTGACAAAAAAAAAACATTCGAGTAAATGAGGTTTAAAGTTTTTCACCAATTTTTAAACCCATATGGAGTTCCAAAATCGACCTAATTTTCTACGATTTATTATAATTTTTCAAATCATCGTAAAAATAATCTTAAAAAAGTTCCTGAAAGCTTGAAATCTAAAAAAAACTGATATACTCAGCTCAAAATCGAGAAAATGGTCACTTATACCCCTTTGATTCTTGTCCCTTCAGTTCTTTTTAATAGCTTCTACGAGTCATATTTGAGCGGTCCAATAGTTTTGGATTCGTGGGGATAAAGTTACATGCAAGTTTTCAAAATTCAATTTTTTCAACCGTATTTGAGTTATAGGGTGGGGCGGGGCAAGATGGGTCACCTAAGAATGGATCACCATAACTTTGTAAATACAAATCGTATTGGTTTGTATTCGTCCGCTACTCTTCAATACACTAGTTAGCTATTGTACAAGTCGATAAAAAGTTTATCAAATACAACATGTGATGTTAAACAAGCAGTTTTGAAAAGTGATCGATTGCGTGCCGTGAAAAAAGTGCGGGGCAAGATGGGTCACCTTTTAAGTAATTCACATTTTCTCAACGAAAATCGTCAAAATATAAGATTTGTCCCGCATTCATATATGCTCCATATACATACTGAGTAAACAAGAGCTATTAGTAAACATTTTATAAATTTATTTGGAACTAGCTGTCCCGGCAAACGCTGTCTTGCCAAGCTGTGGTGGTTTGACAACTGTTGAAATCATTGGTGCACCGCACTCTAGATTGGTTTGATTTCGATCGTGTTGAATTTCTTCCCCGTTCATGATAAATCAGTACTTTATCATATTTCTTACTTTTTTAGATATTTTTTGGTACTTTTCCTACTTATAAACACAGCCACCACGAATACGAACCGAACCGTGCCAGAGTCATGCTGATCGGTTCAGCCGTTCTTGAGTTTTGTTGCCTCAAAGGAAATTCAAACTCATTTTTATATATATAGATATAAAAAACTTTACGATTTGAGTGGTCCGCAGGCGTCTTAAAAATCGATGTTTTCACTAAAAAATTATCATAATTTTATGTTATAATTTTGAGCGTTCATTCCGCTTGATTGAAGTGAGTTATGAGATAGTCTTGTAATAAAAAATAAATATCTTTTGAATGCTCCAAAAATACGTTCGAAATTGAAGGTGACCCATCTTGCCCCGCGGCCGTTTATATGGAGATTATATGGAATGTATCGCATAAGAAAAATGGCTAAAAACCATTTTATTTTTTACTTCCAATGAGAGTGAATCATTTTTCAATCAATGCCCCAAAATTTTGTATATTCATGCTGGTCATCTAACAAAATTATTAACATAATCAAAACATGAGTAAGGCGCCCGAAAATGGCACTGACCCATCTTGCCCCGCCCCACCCTACTTTCATTTGCGGAAGGTTTCAAATTATTTTCCGTCGTTGAAATTTTTTTCATGCATTTAATAACGGATAAAAATGAGAATTGCCTAAAATTTAGTAGAAAAAACAGCCTAAAGTCAAGCAAGAAGTGTCCAATAAAAAAATTTGAAATGTTTCATAAACAACTTTTTGGAAACTTCCTCGGAAAATCTTTTATGGGCAATTTGTTTGGGAATTTCTTAGATTTTTTATTTAAAAATTCTTTCGGTAGTTTACTTTGGAGAGGATTTTTTTTGAAAAAAGATTTAGGAACAATTTTTTAAAATTCTTTCGGCAATTTTAGTTTTGAAGATCCGCGTTTTCTCTAGTAACTCATTCGACAAATCTTTTGCAAATTCTTCCGAAGTTCCTTTGGGGCTTTCTGAATTTCCAATGGAATCCCATGAATGATTTCAAAATAATTTTCATAAAAGTAACCTAAGCAGATTTATTTTTAGAAGTTTCTTCTAATTTTATTGGAAGAGAATTTCCTTTTAAAATCGATTTAACAATTTATTTATGAAATGCTCATTTCCTGCAGAAATTCTTTCAACAAATTCTTTACAAATTGAAGAGAAATTCTCTCAGAGATTTCAAAGCAATTATTTCCGAGAAAGTAACCTAAGCAGATTAATTTTTAGATTTTTTTTTCCTAAATTTGTTTGGGAAAATACAATTATTTTTTGAAAATTGATTCAGAAGTTCATTTTTGAAATTCTTCTGGCAATTTTTATTTTGGAAATTTGCATTTCCTATGGAAATTCCTTCAGTAGTTTTTTGGCCATACCAAAAAAAAATCCCTGTGCGATTTCAAAGCAATTACCGAGAAAGTAAGCTGAGGAGATTTATTTTAAGGAATTGCTTCGGCAATTTATTTGAGAGCGGATTTTTTTGGGGAATTAGTTAAATAATCCATTTCTGTAATACTTCCGGCAATTTTATTTTCGGAAATTCGCATTTCCTAATGTAATTCATTCGAGAAATCCTTTGCCAATTGCTTCAGCAGTTCCTTTAAGGATACCTGAATTTCTAAATAAATTACCAGGGAAGTTTCTAAGAAATTGGCAATAAAATAAACCTAAGTACTTGATGAAAACATTAAGAAAGGAATTGTCGAAAGAGTATCTAAAGAAATAGGCAAATAAATTCTCATAGAATTTTTGGAACTTATTTGGAAAGAATTATTCAATCAATTCGCAAAGCAATTGACGAAGGAATCCCAAAGTTATTGGCGATGGAATAACCAAGTTGATGCCGCAATTACTGTCGAGAAAATTGCCAATTTCCAACAATTTTTAAAATAATCCCAGATGTATGTTTTCAAAAGAGGTTTTCAAAAAAAAAAAAAACGAAATACTATGAATGTTTCCTAGGGCCCATATAGCCGAGGCGGTAAACGCACGGGTATTCAGCATGACCATGCTGAGGGTGACGGGTTCGATTCCCGGTCGGTCCAGGATCTTTTCGTGAAGGAAATTTCCTTGACTTCCTTGGGCATAGAGTATATTCGTGCCTGCCACACGATATACGCATGCAAAATGGTCATTGGCAGAGGAAGCTCTCAGTTAAAAACTGTGGAAGTGCTCATAGAACACTAAGCTGAGAAGCAGGCTTTGTCCCAGTGAGGACGTTACGCCAAGAAGAGAGAGAGAGAGGAGAGGAGTTTCCTAATAAATATCCAAAAGGAATTGTCGAGCAAATTCCAATACAACTGATGAATTCGCAGAAGACCTGCGACATGAGATTTAGTATGCATTTCCGAAGCAATATCAGAGTTGAACTCTGTCATCATCATATATATAAAATCCCAGCGTTGTTTGTCTGTCTGTCCGTAACGCTTTGAAATGTTTCGTTGAAATGTTTCACCATAGTTGTATCAAATTTCTAAAAGGTACGAGAACTTTCTGGATGTTTTTTGACATTCTGGAAATAATAAGAAGAACCTTCTGGAATGTTCTGGAACATCAATATTCTAAAAATTCTAAAAACTTTCTGGAAGTTTCAGAAAATAAATAACGTTCTGGAATGCTCTAAAATATGGAACTGCTTAAATTTTCGAGAATCTCCTTGAAGTTTCTGGGCGCTTCAGAAAGAAGAAGAACCTTCTGCAGCATTGTGGAACACCTTTTTTTTTGGCGTAACGTCCCAACTGGGACAAACCCTGCTTCTCAGCTTAGTGTCTATGAGCTCAGTTATAAACTGAGAACTTCGGCTTCTAATAACCACTTCTAAGTTGTTAAACGTTTTAGAAAAGAGCCTTCTATAATGTTCTAGAGCATGAAACTTTATTATATTGGGAAAAGGTTATGGACGTTAGGGAACGAGCAAGGAACCAAAAAAGGACCTTCTAGAATGTTCTGGAACATAAAAATCCATAAAATTTCCAAAAACCTCCTGAAAGATACTGAACGTTACAAAAGTAAAACAATCATCTGAGATATTCTTAATATCACACTTTCTCAAATATCGAAAACTTTCTGTGCGTTACTGAACGTTTCAATCAGAGAAAGGAGAAGAGCCATCTGGATTATTATGTACACTTTTCATTCTTAATTTCAAGAACTTTCTGGAAGTTAATGAAAGTCCAAGAAAGAAGTAATGGCCCTTCTGAAATGTTCTGGAACTCCAAAATTCATGAAATTTCGAGACCTTTCTAGAGATTACTGAATGTTTCAGAAAGAAGAATAATAATCTACGAAAATGTTCTAGATAATCAAAATTCTTAGAACTTTCGAGAAGTTACTGGACAAAAATAAGACAAAGACCTTCTGCAAACTTTTTTAAATTTACGAAAAGTGTCTGAGAGTTTGTGAACGTTCCAGAAAGAATGAAAAATACCCTTTAAGAAGGTTCTGGAACAACCAAATTCATAAAATGTTTGAGAAATTTGTGGAAGCTTCTGAGCATTCCAAATGAAAACAGAAAGAATCTCTAGAACATTCTGGAACATTAAACTTCCCTGGTATTTTCCAGAAGTTACTGAATGTTTCAGAAAGAATAAGAAAACTATTCTTCTGGAATTTTCTGGAACAATTTTTTTAATGCCGATTATGTTCGGGGAGTTTGTCAACGTTCAAGAAAAAAAAATGTCAAATGGACCTTCTGAAAAGTTCTGGAAAATCAGAACTAATTAAATTTTGAGAACTTTCTGGAGATTACAAAACGTTCAAGAGAAAAGCATTCTGGTGAGAGATTCTGGAATGTTCCAGAAAACAGTTTCATTGAAGACGTTTAACTGGAATTTTTAAAACATTTTTTTCTAGCTAACGTGGGGTCAGCTAGTTATCAGTAGTAGGCAAATCAAAAAAATTTGATAGGTTGACACTGCGATATAAATCAGCATGTTGAGTCACCGTCAACATCCTTTATCAAACTCACAATGATGGCATTTAGATATCAAATTCGTTGAGAACTGTCAATTTTCTTCTGAAAAATTTTGGGGCCAATTCCTTTGCCAACTTCTAAGAAAATTTCTTCAAAATTTCTCCAACAATTACCTAAGGAAACATTTTTGTTTTTTTTTTCCGAAATTCTTTTTTGGAATTCATTTACGCATTTTTATATAATCCCCTTATCAATGCATTCGGGTATTCTTTCAGCAATGTTTTCCTGATATCTTTCGACACTTTCAGAAAATCCCTTCAGAATGTGTCAGATATTCTTTGAATATTTATTAGGATTTGCTTTGGATTTTTTTCGACAATTTCTCTTTAAACATCTTGGACACTCCTTTAAGAAATTTATTCAGCAAATTCTTTGACAATTTCGTTGAAAACCTAATCAGATATTTCCTTATGAATTTATTTGGCTATTATTTTGAGAAATTCTCTGGTTTTTTCTTTCGAGAATTTCTTAGAAGATGTCTTCAAACATTTCGTCGCCATTAATCTTGGCACTTTTTTAGAATTTTTGTAGTTCTTTTTGGAATGTATTAGGTATTATTTCTTGGGAATAGCCTACGCAATGCCTTCAAGTGTTTTCCTGATTGCTTTCGACAATTTTTTGATGATTTACTTTGATTATTATTTTGAGAAATTCTCTGGCAAATTCCTTTGGGAACTTTTTGTAATATTATTTAAGAGTGTTTTCTGACAAGTTCCCATACCAACGCCTAGCTTTGAGGATTCTTTCAGTAAAGCTTTCTTGATTTCCTTCGACAATTTCTTTTGAAATTACTCTGGTAATTTCTTCAGAAACTCTTGTTTGGGTGTTTTTTTATAATTTTCAATGTCCTTTTAGAGATTCTATCGGCAATTCCTGTGGAAATCGACGAAAGATTTCCTAGAGAATTGCCGCTAGAATCTCTAAAAGGACATTGAAAATTATAAAAAAACCCAAACAAGAGTTTCTGAAGAAAATTCCAACTAGATTTCCCTCGGTAATTTTCTTTCGAAATTTCTTCAGTAAAGCCTTTAGGTATTCCATTGGTAAGTTGTTTTTTTAGCAAATCTGCCAGCACAAAGTTTAAACAAATCTCTGACATTGTTCTTGGATATTGCTTTTGGAATTTGATCCAGTAGTCCCTCCAATCTTCGATTGAGTGTAATCAGTTTCAGGAAGACTACAAGTGGTTGCCGAAATACGCAATTTTGTCAAAGGATAAGCATTAGAAGGTGGTACAAAAGTACTAAATTCGAAAAGTGGGTACAATTCCTTCAACATTTTTTTCTGCATTTTCTTTTGGTTTCTTCGGAAAAGCCTTTTAAAACTTATTCGGTAATTGCTTTTAGATTTTGTGGCATGTTTTTCTGTAAAGTCCTTCGGCAATTACTTTGTTATTTAGAGAAATGCTTTTGAAAATTCTTCACCAAATCATTTTGAAAAATAATACACGTAATGCCTTTGCTTTTGAAAATTTATTAGAGATTTGCTTTAGCTATTCTGCCCTGTGCAGCATAGTTGTCCCACGTTGACAGGGATTCCCATAGAACATGGGACAACTTTGCTACACACGGCAGTATTATTTTCCAAATTCATTCAGAAGTTATTTTGGGAATTTCCAAAAAAAATATCTGATAGAATTTCCAAAGTAATAAACGGCAAAATTATGAAAAGAATCGACTGAAAAAAACCAATAAAAAAATGCATGAGAATCTTTTGAAAGCATTGGCCAAGCAAGTTATAAATCGACTGTCAAATGAATTTCAAAATTGAAATTGGAATATATGGCCAAATATTCATTAAGTAGCTGACATAGTCTTTAGAATTCCATTGCTAATGCCTTTGGGATTTGATTCAGCTATTTATTTAAAATTCTGTCGGATGTTTTTTTGGATTCCTTGTTGTCAACCTTTGAAAACTTATTTTCTTATTTCACTGGTGTTTTCCTGCTCTTAGATACTGCTTGGTTGATTCCTTTGGAATTTTCATCAAAATTTTGCGCGATAATTATTTAATAAATTCGTTCGGCAATTCCTTATGGGTTTCTTCGGACATTCTCTTTGTGACTTTTAATGGATTTTTGTTCGGGAAGTTGTCCGTCAAGTTCTGTCAAAAAAAAATCTAGTAGATGTCTTTTCTCATTTCCATGGTAATAGATTCGAGATTTGTTTCAGCTGTGATTGTGGAGTGTTTAAGGCACTCTTTTGTGAATTTCCAAAATTATAGGATAACAGAAAGAATAACGAAAGGATTACCAACTAAATTTCCAAAAAATTGACAGAGTAGCTTCCTAAAAAATGACTAAGAAATTTACAAAGACAATGTTGAATGAATTTTGAAAAGAATTGCCGAAGAACTTTTAAATGTGGTAATTCATTTAAAAGTTCTTCGGCAATTCTTTTCAAAATTCATTCAACATTGGCTTTGTAAATTCCTTAGTCATTTTTTAGGAAGCTACTCTGTCAATTTTTTGGAAATTTAGTTGGTAATCCTTTCTTATCTGGTAGTTTCCGAAGAAACCGAAAGAAATTAGAAATAAAATGCAGAAGAGATTTTCCACGACATTGCTGAAGAACTTTTCAGAGTCATTACATAAAATGTCTATAAAAAGTTTCTAAATATTCAGGTGAGGCCACTGCTGGAGTATTGCCAGGGAAATTTCAGAAAAAAAATCAAATAAATTCGGGATGAAATTCTTAAAAAAAATCTTAAAAAAATATTCAAAAGAATTGAGGAATCAATTTCCGAAAGTAATGCAGAGTCATTTTCTATAGAAATTGATGTAAGGATTTCCAAAGACAAACAATACTTTGGATCTTACATGGCTTATTCGTTTACGTTTGATTATTTAAAGATTCTTTCGGCAATTTCTGTTGGATTCCTTCGACAAAGTCTTTGAAAGCTTATTTGGTAATTTCAGTATAATCTTCATTTCAGCAACTCTCTTGGATACTGCTTCGGAAATTTCTTTGAGATTATCTTCTAAATTTCTTTGCACCGATTTCTTTATAAATTCCTTCGGCAATCTCTTGTGGATGTGCTCAGCAGTTTCTTTTTGAATTTTATTAGAAATTTCTTTGGATAATTGTGCGTCATTCCTTTTTTTAGAAAATAATCTGGTTATTGCCTTTGCTTTTGTAAATTTCTTAGGTAATTCCTTCTAGATTTACTTAAACTGTTCCATTGTATGTATAATCTTTTTTACCCTTCTCTGCAAATTTTCAAAAAAAAAATAAAAAATAACAGACGGAATACCGAAAGGATTCCAACCAAAATTTTCAAAAAACTTGATGGAGTAGTTTCCAAAAAAAAACATGAGAAATTTCCGAAGAAATTGACATACGAATTTTTAAAGAGACTGTCATATGAATTTCGAAAGGAATTGCCGAAGATTTTTACAGAAACTCCTACCCCAAAAAAAGCCGATGGAAATCAGAAATTGCAAAAGGTATTTCTGAAAAAAAAATCAAATATTTTTTCTTTACAAATTTTATAAACATATTCTGAAATAATTTTTAAAGTCACCGCCGGACTATTTCCGACAGAAGTTGTCAAAGAATGCCAAAAATATCCCGATGTTTTTTTTAGAATATCTTCCTAAAATTTGCGGTAAAAATTTCCGTAGGAACAGTAGAATTATTTTCCGAAGAAATTGATGAAAGGATACCCAAAAAATATCGGTAAAAAATCTAAATAAATTGCTGGAGGATCTCATGAAGAGAACTACAACACTAAGATCAAATTAATAACTCCTTTGACAAAGTTGTTCTTTAATGTGATAGCTTTTCATCTTCTGAGCAACTTTCCGAAGAGAATGTCCTTATCAGTGATCCACAGTGTGCGATATACCAGGCCCGTGCACAGAAGTGGTGCCAAGGGAGGGGTTTTTCACAATTTCGGCAAAAGGCGGAGGGGCGCCTAGTGTAAGAAACGTCGGTAATGGGGAGGGTTTAACCCCCAAAACCCCCCCCTTGTGCACGGGCTTGCGATATACAATGCTTAGACTAAACTGGTAGCTTATGAGAACACTAGCGCCTCGTAGTGAGCATTGTTGAATTATTGTTCTCTATGTATCTCTCCAAGTGGCTTAAAACGCTGGATATGCTACGCTCATATTTAACTGGAATCTCCTCCAGGCGAAGGCGACATTTACAAGTGTCAAATCACCCTCGACAGTTTTTTTGTCATGCTTGATTAGCTGGCATCACAACTTGAAAGATAAGAAGATAGGATGATGTAGTGCACTTTGGTATCTAAGATTTTTACAGCATGAGTTATACAACATGGTTTACCAAGTTGGATGAATACGAAAAGAATTGAAAAATATTTTTTTTTTATTTTTTTACTTTTTCGTTTATTTGGAAGGCTCGGGCGTCACATGGGCATAAAACTGAGCCGAAATCTTTTGTTTTTACATTTTGCATTTTACATTTTACATTTACAATTTACAATTTATTACTGCTTTAAAACTATGTTAGCTTGGGAAGCCGAAGTACTCGCGACTGTTTCGAGGTTAAGGATTAAAAAAAAGAATAAAATAAAATTGGGAAGGATGGATTTATGGGTTTAAAACCTAATTATTTGCTAATTTATACTAAAAACATTGATGGGACAAATTGTCCATATCTGTAACGGAACCAAAAAGAAAGGACTTTATCGGTAGACAACGACAAGTAGAGGACAAACGGAAGGGGCGATGACAGACAGGGGCGAACAACAAAACCAAAAGGCGAACAACGAAAACATGAAACGTACTACATCAAACTCTGACATCAACACGTTTCAAAAACTGGTAAATCAGGTTCATGTATTCCAAATCAAGTCCTGTCAACACTTCTCTAACGGGTTTCTGTTGTTTTCCTCGGACCCGGAGAATTTCATGCAGCTCAGATCTGACCTCACGATACTCATTGCATCCCCACACGAAATGTTCGATATCCTGGTAAGCCACGCCACAGACACAGAGATTGCTTTCTGAGTGCCTAAATCCAACCCTTTGAATGGTGCAACCATCTACCCATCTCTCCATCTCTCCATTTGTGTTGCCAGCTGATCAAGGTCTCCTGACGGGCTCATGCAAAAAAATCGTCGAAGGCGATTTGACGCTCGAAAATATCGCCTTCGCTAGCGCCCACGCTAGCCAGAGAGTCCACTTTCTCATTGCCCAGAATTGAGCAATGTGAAGGGACCCAAGCTATGGTGATGATGTATGAGCGTTTGGTTAAAGCACTCAATATTTGGCGTATTCCATTCAGGAAGTACGCTGAGTGCTTCATCCGTTTCATTGACTGAACAGCCTCCAGAGAACTTAGACTATCGGTAAAGATGAACTGAAAAAATATAAAAAAATATAAATTTTTATACTGATTTACATAAAAGTAATGATACATTTTATTTCGAGAAATCTTAATCTCTACACGCCGCACCGTCACTGCGCCACTCGTCATCATTGTACCTATCCACCAAGACATTGCGCTCGCAAAAAAAAAAACTGGAACCTATGAAACGATCGTAATGAGATGAAATTAATTTTAATTAAGACAATCAGTTGTTGAAAATGCCAGACAAGCGTGAATCGCTCCGAGAATCCGGAAACCGGCACAGCGTGGCAGGCGGCCGTTCGAAAGACATTGCGTCGGAAAAATTGAATAATAGCGTCAAGAAGAGCTTGAACTGTTCTGCTGAGAAAGACGATGACACAGGCGTGTAACAGTTTCCATTCGTTGATGAAGTTTGAGTGTGTCGTCATTTGGCAGTTTTCAACGATGCGGGAGGGGGTGGACACACCCCGAATGATGGAAAACTTCGTCATGAATAGAATATTATTTTAAATTACATCCTCGATTTAAGAGCATCAGCCGTCTTGCTCCGGGACGGCGGAGTGACGACCACCACCGTAGTCGAAAGCAAAAGTGAAGAAAAACTGACTCTCATTTGTTATTGGAGCGTGAATGGAATAAATCGAATGGAAAAGAAAGCTCCCCGTTCCATCATCATCCCGAAAGCGGAGTCCAAATTTGGATATCATCATCGTTCAGGTCAAGTGACAATGGCGTCTCGTTTTCCACCAGGCAAGCTGCCGGTTTCCGGACTCTCCAATCGTCGTACTAAATGCAGAATGAGAACTGGGGAGGGAAATTATGTATAAATCAGCGGAAAATCGACGTAAGAGCGATAATTAGGAACATCTCCTGAAATCAAGTGTACATTTTGAAACTCGTAGTAAAAAATAAGGTTGTGAAGATTGGAAACGAAAATGAGAAAAGCTGAACGAGAGAGGCATGGTGACTGCGAGGAGGAATGTTCTTCTGGGGATGGTAATTATCCTCTCCGAGGGCGCGCTAGATAGGACCGGCTTAATGGAGCAATCATACTCTTACGCAGAAAGGCCAATGACAGATAACTGTCAGAGTACGTGAATAATCCTGGTAGATGGACATAGTGTAAATAGCGTTTTGCTGAACGAAGGTGATTAGACTTTAGGAACATTATGTCACTGATATACGTTTAAGTAACTTAGGGTCTAAGAAAAAGGAAAAAAAGCTATGTTCTTTAGGTTAAGTACTAAGCAAGACATGAATGTGTCGTAAACAGTCTAGCCTTAAGAGAACTCTCATTCAATCTCATTTATACTTCCAATAAATCTCACGCAGTCAAACAATCCCTAGTCAAATTGAAATTTTCCTCGAAACCATCATTGCACTCTCAGAACGTAAGCAAAATTCCACCTGAAAAATACATTTTTAAATCGCGATTTTTACATTATGCTGTCGCTATTCGAGTCTTATAATGCTAGTGTAAATATATCGAGAGGGAATCTCCGCTAAACAAAACTGATTTATTTTTCCAATCAGAAAAAAAAACCAATCCCATCACTTCCCATACCAGTCGACAAACCTAGAAAAGAAAAAAACAAACACGCAACTGAATAAAGTAAAAAACAGAGCGAACCGATTTTATTGTTTCTCGAATCGTCAAATAACAATGTGATTCTCAGTAGTTAAGAACGAATTGAATAGTGAAACACACAAGATGAAGAAGATAAATAAAAAAAAAGAAATACAGCAACTAAATAGAACGACATAACCTAATACAGAGTTTAATTCTCCCGCAAGATTAAAGGAAGAATGAGTACTATGTGGGCGCTTTGCGATAAGGATGAACCGGCGATGCTCGAGGTGTAGGAAACAGATGGGTATTTGTGAAGGTGTAACACCAGAAAAGTTCCCAAAGATTATCCGTTGCAATGTTGTCGAATCTCTGTTTGCTTACATGCCACACGAAAACTGTTGTGCTTTTGCGGATTATATTAATAATAATGTGTGAAAAATGTATCACTAAGTCATTGTACACTGTACAGTCTCGAAGCCTCAGTGATAAGTCTCCCCCTTGGGAGCATCCGTGGAAACAATGAGCATCGAACCATTCCTTCAGAATGTCTTTTTCTTACGCTCCCAGTTAAGATCCAATTCAAGATTTTTTATTCAGTGAAACTATGCCAGGATCTATAACGTTTTCCTACCTCCTGTAGCATATTTTTCATTAGTAGCCCTTTGAAGAATTTCAAGACCAGAGCAGCATCCTGGAGAATTATCGGAAGGAATCCCAGTATAAACCTGTGAAGGAATCCCGGAGTTTTTTAAGGAAGGAATTTTTAAATGATTTCTGGATTCCTGGAGAAATATATAAAAGAATCTCAGAAACGAGCTTACAATAAAAGGCCTGTGCATATTCCGAACTTCTGCAACCCCATCGGGGTAAAATAGTCCTTTCTGAATAAGGGAATTTTTCTTCAAGTTTTCTATACATATATACATACATGTTTGGTAGGATTACCTCTCTGATTTTTTCGATAGTTTTGCGCCCACATAAAAAACTTTTTCGTTGGAAAAACATAGAGTAATCCCTTTCAGTTAGTCTTCCACGAATGGCTTTCGGAAATAATTTTTTGACATTTACCATTCCTCTAGATTATTCTTCTGAATTTCCTGTAGAATATCCTTCAGAGTTTCCTCTTTTTACTGGAATTTCTTCAAGAATTTCTTTAGGAAAATTTCCGCAGAAATGTATGTATAGATTTTCTCAGGAAGTCGTGTAAGATTTTTTTCAGGAAATAATTCTCGAATTCCTTCGGTAAAGTAAAGGATAAATACTGAATTCCTCCAGAAACTTCTTCAATAATATCTTTAGAAAATCAAAAAATCTCCCAAAAACTCTTTCAAATTTTTTTCCAAAGATTCCTTCAGAAATTACTTCCGGAATTCTTTCAAAAATTTCCCTGGAGATTCGCTTATAAGAGGTTTTCATTAATTTGTCTATGGATTCCTTTGAGAAATCCCCTATGGATTCCTTACAAAATTGCTTCTTAAATTCCTTCAGAAATTAATTTAAGAATTGCTTTTCCTTTTCTACAGGAAAGCTTTGAGACATAATTTCAATTTTTTTTTCTTATATTCTACCACATTTTTTTTTTAAGAAATCCGTACAGGTATTTCTATAAGAAGTGCACCACAGATTTGTTCAGAGATTGTTTTAAGGAATCCATTGCCAATTCCTGCAGTAATTCCTCTGGAGATTATTGCATTATTTCTTTTCAGTGGTTCAAGCGGGAATTCCTACCGAGATTCATGCAGGATTTCTTCTAGATAGGTATTCCTCCATGCCCTTTCCCGAAAATTTCACTGGTACTTCCTTTAAGGATAACTCTAAGAATTTCTCCACGGATTCTTCAAGGAGTTAAGATATTCATATAGGAATTGTTTAAAAAACACGTCCACAAATTGCTCTAGAAAATCCTCCAAGAATTTTACTATAGGATTTTTTTCAGGAATTTTATTTTCTTAATAATTTACAATAAACGTTTCTATAAATGCTACCAAGGGTTTCCTGAAAAGTTTCTCCATGTTCTTACGAAATTCCCTCCGGTTTTTTTTTCAAATGCTTCTCTTGCGATTAATTTAATAGTGCTTCTTTAAATTTCTACAAGAAATCTGCTGGACATGTCTTCAGATACTGCTCCAGGAATCTTTTAAGAAATTGATGCTGGAAATCGTTCCGATTTTTCCAAATCTGTCTCCAAAGATGTGTTCAAAATTTTCAGAGATTTTTCAAAAAACTTTTGTAACAGATTCCTTTCAAAGCTCTTCCATAGAGTTTTCAGAAAATTCATTAAATATTCCAAGAAATCCAGCGGAAATTCTACCAAAGTTTCTTACAAGAATTCACTGAGAAATTGGTTTAGAGATTCTGCAACAACTTATAAAAAAAGGATGTTTTAGAAACTACTTCTGGGGTTTCGTCAGAAACATCTTTTAAGATTTCTTTAATGACTCCTGCAGGAAGTGTTCCAATCCAAGGATTTTTCAGAACTTCTTTTAAATATTTCACAAAAAACTTCTGAAAAAGTTACGTAAGAAAACCTGATGGAAATAGAACAAACAAATCCCTGAAGGATTTTTAATCTTTTAAAACAGATACCTTTTAAGTGTCGTATAAGAAATTCTTAAAAATGCTTTGGAACGATCCCTGGACAACTGCTGATGAGGCAATTTCTTAAGTAGTCGCTGGAGGAATTTCTGGATGAATGCCTGAGAGAATGCATGAACAAACTATTCAAAAAAAAACGTTTTAAATTCCTAGAAAAACTAATCACGAGAAACTTTCGGAATAACTCTGAAAGTAATTCCAAGAATACGTCGATTGAGAAATTTCTGGACGGATTTCTGGAGTAATCCGTGGAATAGTTTCTTTAAAAATGTCTGCATAAATTGCAGACAAAGGTATTGGCAGAATTCATGACAATTCCTAAAAAAAAATCTGAGGGTTTCCTGTAGGATTTTCTGAAGCAATCCTTGGAAGAACTCCTAGAGACACCATCGTAAGAATTCGTAGAAATATTTCCTATTTAACTTCTGAAGGGATCAGTACACAAAAATCACCAAAGTACAACTTATTAAAATAAATTTCTGAAGGATTCTACAAAAACGAAAAAAAAAGCACGGAAGAATTTTTTTGAGAGAAGGAGAAATTAAAAAAAAAAGTTTTTTTTAAGAAATTTTTGGAATATCTTTAGAAAACTCTGCTGCAGCAGGTAACCATAGAATCAATTGATGAAAAACTTACTAAAAAGTAATTCTGAAGTAATTTCTTCAAAAAATTCAAAGAAAATTCCAGAATATTTTTTTTCAATCCTGAAAGAATCTCTAGGAATTTCTTGGCGGTGTCCCTGGAGGTTATCGTAGAAGAATTCAAAAGAAGTACACTGGAAAGAATATTTTCTAAATGAACTCTCAGAGGAATCCTTGAAAGAAATCTTGCTGAACTAATAAAATAAACTCCTGCAAGACGATTCCTTTCGCGGTAATTATAGATAAAAATCGAAAAATATATGTTTTTTTGGAATTTTATAATTATTTGATTCCAGAAAAAAATAACTTTATCAGGCGCAATATTGAAGTAATTTTCATGAAGGCGTAACAGTAAAAAGGCACTAAAATTTGGTAACGTTGAGTAACCGGCTCTAACTTAACTATGACAGCACTGCTCGCAGGAGAAATCTCCTAAAGAATCTCAAAAGCATTCCAGGAAGAACCCCGAGAGAGGTATCTGAATAAATTAGACAAGAACTTCTGAAGGAATCCCAGAAGAAATCCCCGATGGAACCATTGAAAGAATCCCTTTAAAAATCCCATGAAAAAAATAGAGGAATCCTGGGAGAAACCCCAGACACAATCTCAGAAATACTCCCGAGAGGAATATCGAAAGGTGTCTCTGAATAAATCCAGGGAGAAGTCTCGTTTGAATCCCTGGAGAAATCCTTGGCGGCAACTCAGGAGTATTTTCATATGAATTTCCAGGAGGAAATACTACTATTATCTTTATTAACGAGATTTTCAGCACAAGACCCTGGAAGAAATCCCCAAAGGATCCCAAAAGAAAACGTGGAATATTTTCTGAAAAAAATCTGGTTAGATTTCTTAAGAAATCAGTGATAAAAAGATTTTTCAAAACCAATTCCTGGATGAATTTCTGAAAGTAACTTGGCTGATTTTCTAGTAGAAGGAATCCTTAAAAATATTTCTTGGGGAAACTTTATAATTTTCAAAACATGTCGGATAAAATTGCATTCAGACTTCTTTAAACATTTTCTGAAAAATCTCTGGAGAAATATTCACAGAAATCCGTGGAAGATGTTATGAAATAAATTTCTTGCGGGTTTTTATTCATGCATTAATTTGTCCATGAAAGATTTCATGAATAGGTTCTTAGAGAAATTTGTGGAGAAATATCCAGAAGGGGAACCCTAGAAGATTATCTTTAGTAATCTCTGGAAAAATTTTATGAGAAGTTTCTGGAGAAGTTTCAGAAAAAAATCCCTGGGAGAATCGCTTACTCAAACTTTGGAATCTATGATTTTTTTTGTTAAAAATTGCCGAATGAATTCTCAAAATAAAAAAAAACTTAAGGAATCTTTGAAATAATTTGTTGAAAATCGAAGAACTTTTTTCATTAAATCTATGGAGGAGTTTCTGAGGAAATCTATTTAAAGTTTTGCAAAGGAGTCTTTGGAAATATTTCAGATGGAGTCTCTAAATCAAGAAGAAAACATATAAAGAACTTTATGGAGAAATTCTGCAAGTGAAATGTGGCACATTTTCTTAAATAATTCCTCGAGAAACTGCTGAAGAAACCTCTAGGGTATTTCCTGAAAGAGCCCCTGGATGAACTTCTGAGGAAATCCATAAAAAAAAAGTAAAAAAAAATAATCCTTTAAACAGTGTTTTAATGAATCTAAGGAGCATTTTATGGGAATTCAAAAATGATTGGTAGAATTTCTTAAAAGATCATCAGACTGATTTATGAAAATGTCTCTTGAAAATTTTATGAAAGCTGCTCTTGAAGGTTTTTTGGAGAAATCTTCAGAGGATTATCTAAATAAATATATGGAGGAATTTCTAAAGAAATCCATTGAAGGTTTCTGAAAGGAAACTTTTGAGAAAATTCTGAAGGATTTAATAATTTCTGATCATCCGAAGAAATTGCTGCAGGAGATTTTTAAGCAATCCATGGAAAATTTTAGGAAAGATCTAAGGTAATTTTCAAAATGAATTCATGGAGGGGTTTTTGACAAAATCCTCAAGGAGAATCCTTGGAGATCTTTCTAGTGAAATCTTTATAGGAATTTCTAGAGAAAACTTTTGTGTTTCCGAGATCAAATCAAGAGAAATTGTGCGTAGCAATCCGCACAACTTTTTCTGGAAAATTTCTAGGAATTGTAAGAAAATTGTAGAGGAATCCGTGGAAGATATTATAAAAGGAATCACTTCAGGATTTTCTAAAGGCATCCATGGAAAGTTCCGGAAGGAATCTATTAAAGATTTTTTTAAAAGAAATTTTCCTTAACAAGCCCTGATAAAAATCTCGACAGGTTCGTTGAGGATTTCAAAAAATCATTGGAATGTTTTTTAAAGAAAACTGTAGTGAAATTTCAGCAAAAATCCGCGAAATTTTGTGTCTGGAGAATTTCTGAATAAATTCTTAAAAAAATAAGGAATCGTCAAAATAATTTGTTAAATAATCCATGGAGTACTTTCTCAACATATCCAAGGAGGAATTACTGAGAAAATCTATTGAAAGCTTTCTACAGAAGTCCTTGGAGAAAGTTCCGAAGGAATCTCAACAAGAAATTCAGAAGCAAACTTTGGAACAATTTGTGAAGCAATTCATGGAGGGATATCTCAAGTAATTAATGACAGAGTTTTAGAAGATTCTCACGAGAAATTACTAAAAGAACCCTAAAGGGAACTTCTCGGAGAACTCCTAGAGGATTTTCTGAAAAAAAATATTGCTTTAAAAACAACAGAGGATTCAAACGCATTCAAGGATTCAGAAAGAGTTTCTGAAAGAATCCAAGTTGAAAATTTTCAGATGATTCGTGGAAGACTTTTTGTGGACTCCTGAGCGATTCCAAGCAACAGCATCAAAATTAAGGAAAATTTTTAATTCATGATTTTCTATTGAACTGAAACTTTGCACAGTTTTTCAGTTCCATCTAAATCGCCATTTTTCGATATCAAATTTTTATTTAGAGCCACGACTAACTTTTCAAAAGGGTGTATGTGAAAATGGTTCAAAAATATTCAAAAATATGCACAGCAAAAACGGATTGTTCGATTGTTATGAATTTTTCAGCAAAGTTAGATAGCTAAATGGTGATTTCTAAGAAAATATACACTGTGAAAAAAAATCTATTTTATCATTGAAAAACATCATTTTTGTCACAAAAACTCAAATATCTCAAAACCCTATCTTTTTACCAACTTGAATTTTTAAGGGAAAACGGTCCATTGTATTAGCAATCTACCATAAAAATTTGGTGATGGTAAACTAATAAACAAAAAAGTTATAACATTTCAAAAATTTCACAATTTTTACATTAAGAAAAAAAAATTTTCTGTGTAAATTATTTCGGCCGGGAATCGCGATTTGATGCTGATTTTATTGTTCAGCAAAGTTAGATAACTAAATGGCGATTCCTAAGAAAATATACACTGTGAAAAAAATCTTTTTAACATTAAAAAATATCATTTTTGTCACAAAAACTCAAATATCTCAAAACCCTATCTTTTTACCAACGTAATTTTTAGAGAAAACGGTCCATTGTATTAGCAATCTACCATGAAAATAAACAAAAAAGTTATGACAATTCAAACATTTCACAATTTTCACATTTAGTAATAATTTTTTTTAGTGTAAATTATTTCGGCCGGAAATTGAAGTTTGATGCTGATTTTATTGTTAATGGCCTTGCGTGAGTAAAACAAGTTGTTTTTATTATATATTATATATACATATAATATACTATGTACCGTAATGTTCCGATTTTATCACGCCCTCCGCGCATTAGTCGTTTATTCATTAATTTGCTGTTACATTTGAGGACAAGTGTTTCCCTCTTCTTCAAGATGAATGTTGAAAGCGTGTTTTGCAACGTTAAAAATATTGAAATGGGTATAGATGTTGAAGAATATTACAGGGCATTTTTGAAAAGGGGCGTAATTAAATTGTTTAAGCAGATGTCGCTGATGGCAATTTCTCAGTTGTTGTCGTTTTCGAACTTCCTGCGCCCTGCTTTACCGATGATATACAGATGGCTCGTTTGTCAAATTCTAGACGGCAGGACGTGCAATTGCGTAATTTTGTACACAATGTGGACATTTGGGCATAACCAGTCTCTTTCAGTTTATCTATGGTGCTTTCGGTGAGATTTCGTAACTCTTTTGAACATTTTTTTTCATCAAACGGTCTACAAGAGAGCGTTGAGTTGAAGACCTTTGAGAAAGCGACTGTTCATCTTGTTCGTTAGATTATAATAAACAAAATCACTTATTAATTTTAACTTACTTGTTTGGTGTTGGTGGCTGAAGAAAAAAAATACTATACAATTTTTAATATTCATAGCGGTAGTATTTTTTTGTTTTTTTCGTGAGCATTGTCAGGTATGTATACAGACAAACAAACGTAACACTGGCGAAATTTTCATTGACCACGCCTTCAACGATCATTTTGAATCTTGGTTGTGGCTTTCATAACAAGAAGAGCGCCCATCGTTTTTCTTTGCGTTTGACGTTTCACACTAGCGCCTTCTGATGACGATATTGCACAACGCAGTGTTTCGTGAAACATTTCCACCAGCTGGTGATAGTGTGAACTGGGCGATGAGTTTTCACTAAAATTGTTCTAGGCGTTTCGTCTGTTTGTCTGTGGTATGTACCTCTTATGCATTTGTTGTTGTTGAAGTTACTCGCATTCTTCCGATCATAAAGTCTGTTCTCTACACACTTAATTTTGATTACCGAGTTCGGTAATTTTTTGACGAGATTAAAACTGCTGAGCACCGAACTCGTTCAGCAAAAATGCATTGTTTACCTTTTCCATACGATTTTGACAGTTGTTTTACTGAGCCTCAGTAAAATCGATTACCGAAACTACCGAGATCGTACTGCTGTTATAATCTCGTCGAAAAAGTACCGAACAGGCAATTTAGAAATAAGTGTGTAAGAGGGATTTTTTTTGCGGATAAACTAGACGTATACGCGTATATAAAACTTTTATTATACAGCTTTTGTCTCAAAAATAAATTCAATTCCATTTTTCTTATAATCAACAGCTTTTCAACACTATCAAGGGATTTTTTCACCAGTCACGTACAATAAAAAGTATGACAATCTCAATATTTTTGATCACAACACTGGATCGCGTCTAAGTTTCAAATAGATACTATAGTAATTACGAATAATCAAACTAAAGTATCATGAAAACAACTTGTTTAATTCAGGCGGTAGCCTTTACAATAAAATCAGCATCAAAATATAATTCTCGAAATAATTTACACAGAAAAAATTTTTTTTTGCTACTAAATGTAAAAATTGTGAAATGTTTGAAATGTCATAACTTTTTTGTTTATCAGTTTACCATCACCAAAATTTTATGGTAGATAGCTGATATAATGGGCCATTTCCCCTAAAAAATTGAAGTTGGTAAAAAGATAGGGTTTTGAGATATTTGAGTTTTTGTGACAAAGATCATATTTTTTCAAAGTAGAAAAAGAAATTTTTTACAGTGTATATTTTCTAAGGAATCATCATTTAGTTATCTAACTTTGCTGAAAAATTTATAACAATCGAACAATCCGTTTTTGCTGTACAGCTTTTAGAATATTTTAGAACTATTTTCGCATACACCCTTTTGAAAAGTTAGTCGTGAGTGAATATGAAGGTTTAATATCAAAAAATGGCGATTTATATGAAATTAAAAAACTGTGCAAAGTTTCAGATATTTTTGAAATGGTCGCTCAGGATCGACTGACATGACACCGTGGAATTCCTGTCCTTGGAAGAATTTGTAGGTGTATCTTCAGATTGATTTCTGCAAAAATCTTGAAAATTTCCTGAAAGGTGCTCTAGAAGAATTTCAGATAAAATCCTCAGAGGATTATCTAAATAATTTCATGCAGCAGTTGCTCAAGAAACCTTTGCAAGCTTTTCAAAAGGAAACTTTCTAGCAATTTCTGAAGAATTTTTGGAAGAGTATTTGATAAAATCCCTAGAAGATTTTCCGAAAGAATCCCCGGAGAATATCATGAAATAACTGATGAAGAGGTTTCTGAAAAAAAAAACTCCATGGAAAATTTGCTAGGAGAATCCGTTGAGGTATTTCTGGAGAAAACTCGAGAATTTGCGATAATAAATCAGAAAAAAATGTTTGAAAAATCTTGAAAATTTATCTGACAAACTCTCTGAAAAAATGTGAAGAAAAACATTTTTAAAGGATTTGTTGGATAAATTTCTGAAAAAAATATCTAGAGGATTTCCTTGTGGGAGCCCTAAGAACTTTCTGTAAGAATCCTTGAAAGAGTTTTTCGACATGTTCCAATAAGATTTAAAAAAAAATGAAAACTTAGTAAGGCTGACACAAATTTCGATTTTCTCTAATGTCACGCACCCAACCCCCCCCCCCCCCCTCCTCTTGGAAAATTTTGGTCGAAATTTGACGTTTTTAAGGGAAACACAAATAAATTATTCACTAACAACTCGACAAACTAGAGTTGCCAAGAAAATTTCCTGACAAATCCGATGAGTTTGATTATTTTACCTTATTGTTTGGGTAATATTTCATCAAATACATTTATTATTTATCATCCCCCCTTTGACGAATCAACAAGTGACAAAAGAAGAAAGTGAGATTTGTTCCAGCCTAATAACTGAGAAATTACATTGAAGGTTTTCTGAAGGAGTCCTTGGAGTCTGGAGGAATATCAACAGGCAACCTTAAAGGAAGCTCTGAAAGAACTTGTGAGTAAATACGTGGAGAAATTCCTGAATCAATATACCCCTTTCGTGACGGAGCGCAAAAAATTGAAATTTCCATACAAATGGCTCAACTTTGGCTCTCCAGAACTCTAAGATTTCCCAAAAAAAAGACAAGTTTTTTTACCTCATTTAAAAGAACTACTCTTTATCTTTCGATTTCTTGCTTTGACTACCTAGACAAATCGGAAATAAAAATTATGCTACATACAAAACTTTTTCATGTTTTACGGTTTTTGTATACTTTTTGTTTACCTTGTTGTGATAAATCTCACAGGCAACGTTAACAAAAGTTTGTTTACACACAAACGAGTATAAGTGATGGCTGAATTATTGAAACAGTTTACATCACATAAAATAAAGTCTAACCAGATGAAAAAATATGCAAAACCGCTACCGCTCAACAGCACAATTGTGCTGGTTCGTCACGAAAGGGATATGGAAGACAGTATCTCTCTTGAAATTTCTGAAAGTACCTTTAGAGGAATTTCTGAAGGAACCCCTGGATGCATTCCTTAAAATTGCAGAATTAATTCTTGAATGAATTTCCTAATGAATCCAAGGGGATTTTTTCAGTAAATTCATGGCTTATTTGCTTTTGAACTCTTTGGAAGAATTTCTAGATAAATGCTCTGACTGGTTTCTTGAAAAGCTTCCTGAATATTTCCTAACCGCTGTTCTGAAGAAGTTTCTTAGAAAATCCTCAGAGGATTATGGCAATAAATTCGTGTGGAAATTTCTGAAGAAATCCGTAGACAGCGCCTTTGAAACAGTAGAATTTTTAAATACATTAATATAACATTTCAGTTGGCGTAATGTTTCTATTTGTAAATTTATTCATCGGATAATCTTTGCTGGAATAATCTCAAAGAACAGTTTCAAGTCTCTTAGGTTTGAGAAGGTTTTGAAGAACTTCATGAATTCTGACAAGAATATTATACACTTTGTAACGGGTCTTTGTTAAAACCAAGTAGACCTAACATTGTTGTTTGGGAATCTCTTTACTCAAAAAACGCCCAAATAAACCCCGATACTCACTTGTGGCATAAGAAGCATTGCGATGCATTTTAGACTGAAATCCTTAACCCTGCAACAATCGCACCGGAAACCCTTTAGTTGTAAATTAAATTTCCGGTTCAATACCAGGTCCCGCAAGCAAGATGTACGGATGTAACGCAGCTCAAATACGTGTGCTCCCTTGAACCTCATCAGAGAAAAAAAAATGCAGTGTACTTTCCCACAAACCAAAAAAGAAAATGTCAAGCATCAAACACCCCAATCCGCTTGTGTGTGTGCGTGTGACCATTGTTGTTGGTTGAAACCGTTTCGTTTGATGTACGGAAGTTTTTTGCTGTTTAGAATTATAGGTGAAAACAGTACGACGAACTGATTGGTGTTTATTGTGTTGAAAGGAACCACAAGCGAGATTTGATTTTATCATACTGATACAACACGCATGTTTGGCCAGCTGTACTGCTGTGTAGCAAGACATCGATAGGCAACTTTTCCATCATCATCAAGGGACAATTACCGAATCGGAGGAATCACTGGATTAGGCGGAAGGGAAAACCCGCACACCGTTTAATTCCTTTGAGAAGATAAGAACAGATTGGAAAAATCTTGTACATATTAGTAAAATTGAAAAAAAAATCCTGAAATTTAAGAAAAATAAAGAGAAGAAGACGAAAAAAGTGATTCTTATGTAAGAAAGTCTTGAAATAGGTAGTAAGTATGTACTGAAGTAAGACTAATAAAGACACAATGAAAATCGAAATGCGAAACAAAATCAATCCCTTCAATCCCTCTTTGATTGCTAATCTAGTGAAAGAAAGTAACTAACATGCCCTAATTTCGGAGCCGTCAAAGAAAATCACTGTGGCTCGAGATAGGGTTAAAACTGTAGCAGATATGAAAATTCTGGAATAGAAAGGGCATTTCAGAATTTGTTTGTAAATAAAAATTGTTTCTAAAAATGAGGAAATTCCGAAAAAAAATTGTTTTACTGGCGTGGTTGAGAAATCCCTGGGTGGATGTCAATTCTGATTAAACCATATATTTTATTGAAACCTTTCAGAAACAAATTGGATGAGATAACGGTCACCTTAAAACGATTACATTCACATGCTATAAAGAAACAATTGTATAGCTTCGTCTACTACAAATTGGCAAAATATGAAGATGCAAAACGGCATTTCTAAAGGGTATAATGTGCGCATGCGCCTGTTTGCTTCGCGTAAAATGATAAAAGATGGAGGGTGAATGCGTTTGTGTTAATCACTTCCTCTGCTGCTATATTTTGCAAGCATACATATAAACGGTTGAGTGCCACCTACATGCTCAACGCAAATTTACTGTAAGGCAGAAAAAAATGAATCGCTTGGCTTATCAAAGACGTTTTAATTCACACGTAGAACTCGCTTATTCTAGGTTTTTGTTGAATGATTGGACTTTCGATTGAATAGAGCAATAGCGTGAACTTTTTCTAGTGTTTTCAGTATTTTCGGACAGATTTTCCAGTTAGCAGTTTTTTTTGGATTTTCTGTTGGCCAGACGTAAGAGAGCGTTCATAAATTACGTAGCATTTCAGGGTGGGAGGGGGAGTCTGGGATTGTGTGACGAGCCATGTACTAGATATAGGAAAATATGCTACGAAAGGGGAGAGGAAGAAAAAAATTGACAAAATTATGCTACATCATTTAAGAACGCTCCCTTAGTGCTGACGGGTTACGTACAAAAGGCTGAATTACGAAAGGCTGAAATTAGAAAAGGCTGAAATAGTGGTTCGACTAGTTTCCAAACGCACCCGCCTAAATACTATCCTCAACACTAATAACTCAGAGAAACAGATGCTTGAGAATAATTACATACATTCGCTGATTTTACGATCTATTTGAAAATTTGCTTGTTGGTCGATTAACCAGCTGTTGCACTCGCATTGCTGCCCCTCTTGGCATGTCAGTCCCATGTTGTTTGTAATGTAAATCATATTTTTGTCTCTCACGATCCCATTTAAAATAAATTTGATATTTCTCTCGCCTCATTCCACAGCTCAATGTGCCACGAGAAGTTTATGCATCACATGAATACACTTTTTTTTTTTAAACAATTGGAGTTATAGTGCAAAACGTAGACACTTTGAAAAACAACATGGCACTGACATGCGAAGAGGGGCAGATTGGTTTTGCTTGAGCTTGCCGATTGACCGTCCCTTAGTTCATAGTTGGTCAAACTAAGCCATTTTGAGGGCACATGCTTCAGTTACTATGATCCGAATCAGGAAGTTTTATGACTGGGTCATAATTCTATGGATTATTGAACGCCTACATTACTAAGACTGCATTTTTCAAAAGAAAAGCATATATTTCAAAGAAGGGAAAATCTCTGATGATATTGTTAGTAACCGTAATGACAACAATCTTCAAAACAACATGACTCGAAAGAATAGCTATCTAAAGAAGGAAAAAGAAACTACATCCCTTCCGTGACGGACCATAAAAGAATGATTATCTCAAATTTTCTCTCATAAACTTAAAGTCCTCTAGAATAAAACTTTCTTTACTTCGGCTACTTTATCCACCTATGCACTTTTTGGGGTCAAATTAGGACCAGCACAATTGTGCTGGTCCGTCATCAAGCCGGTTGATGTTCTCTAAGTAATTGCTAAAATTGCCTACTTTTAGGCGTTTAATGGTACAGAAGATTTATTGTAATTATTAAATCACTGCAAACTGCTAGTTTGTAGAAATTTAGACGTATAATTTCAAATCTAGAAACAAGAGATCAGCTTGACAGGGTATTCAAATCATAGAAGTGAATAAGAAGAAAATAATAAGAACAGCAAATCCCTGTTCCAATCTAATTCATGATACCGATAATATGGAGTAATATTATTCACCCAAGTATTCAAAGTTCTTTAAAAAAAACTCGTACAAGCTGATATCGTCTTAGTTTTTACAAACTATCACTTTGTACAGTCATTGCACAATTATGGGTCACACACAATTATTAGTCACTTTTCACTTTAATTGATAAATACTAACTAATTGCAAGCTTTTGTTACCCATTATCATTTCTCGTTTATAGGTCGATTTGTTTTGTGTCTCTTTACGTATCGCACACGGGCTTATACTTCCAAACATACATATTTTCGATATTTTTTTGTTCGGCGCAAAACCATCATCGATTGTGAATATCGGAAAGTGCGTGCGCTACTTTCGTAAGCTCTGTAAAAGCGAGCTTCAGTGATTTTCAAGTGCAAAATGGTATCGTCACCAGAACAAGGGTATAATTAACGTTCTAAATGTAGAAATCCCTGTGACTGCAGCTAATTAAAGCTTATTTCAGGCAAAATTTAAGTGACTCATTATTGTGCCAAGGAACACCGAAAATTACACAATTATGGGTCACTTTTTGTGCAGCATAATATTGACAGTTCTGTGTACATGGGCATTGCATACTTTTAGGCGTTTATCGGTGGTTGTGTTGAAGATTTTGTCCAAATTTTGAAAAATTGATTCCAAATCGTCAAAACACGCTTTGTTAAGAGGTTTGAGACCAGTTTTAGATTCTACTATAGTTGATCTATCGAGAATAAGTGATTATTCAGTGACAAAAATAGACAAAACATTATTGTTGAGCCGGTTCCTCTTGAGTGACCCATAATAGGCATCAATTGACCCATAATTGTTACACAGCCAATTTTGACCCATTATTGTGGTTTTCATTATTCACCAACATTTTAGTAATTTTCACCGTCTAAAGTGAATTTTACAAGTAAATTTTTGTATAAAACAATATAAAGGAGTTTCAATGAAGAGAATATAAAATAAAAATAATGAAAGTGTTGCTTTTGTATCTAAAACGATTCATATTATGGAATGATTGTTCCTTGAGTGACCCATAATTGTGCTATGAGTGTAGTCATTTAATAATTAAAATCAATCTTCTATTCGAACGCCTAAGAATAGGCAATTTCCGATGGAACTTGAACCGCCTTGGGGACGGAACAGCACAATTGTGCTGGTCCCACTTAGACCACCCAGAAATCTTGTGCTTCTCAACAAAGCACCACTTTTTCTTCACCGTTTTGCAGAACTACTCCTTTTCTATCGATTTTCACCGCTGCATACCTGGATTAAACAAATATTTATAAAAATACGACAGATAAAACTTTTTCAACTTCTAGGGTGATTGGTTTACTTTTTGTTTAACTTATTGTGGCGTTTTTCATAAACAATTCCAACCAAAACTGAGGCTCAGAAATACAAGTTAGAGTAATAACTCGATCAAAAAAAATATTTACGTAACATATTTTGAGGAAAAAACAATTGAAAAAAAATGTGTAAAACCAATGCCGAAAAACAGCACGATTGTGCTGGTTCGTCCCGAAAGGGATATGAATATTATCAGTTCCTTTTTGCGTTCGTTGGTAAGCATAACTAGCCTAGGGGCAAAACAGATACAGGGAGAGTAACTCCGTTATCGAAGTGTTGCTCAGAATTCCTCTGGATAGCTCTGGGTCACTCTGGTTTTCCCGAAGTGTTGTCTGATACCAGTGAAAAATCGAGCAGTTTTACCCAATTTCCCGCTTCGTAGAGATGTTTCTGAATGGATTCGAACAAAAAAAAGAGTTACTCAGGATTGCTCAGAGTTGCTCCGGATTTCACAGTGTCTTGCCCCTATCTACCAGCCTCTACACGAAGCTCAGTTTCGACACTAATGCCCATGCTGAGGGTTACGTATTCGATTCGCGGACTAAGAGCTTTTCATTATGAAAAATTTCTTGACTCCCTTTGGCATTGAGTATCTCCGTACCTGTTACACAATATGCCAAGCTGAGAAGCAGGCTTGATCTCGAGTTCGGGCGTTATTCCAAGAAAAGGAAGAAGTGCTATAACTTACACATGCGTTTTCGTATTTTCAGCCTTTTGTAATTTTAGCTTTATGTTACACTTAAAATTTTGACTTAAAAAAAAGCTTTACCAATTTAGGTCAAACGTTATTAAAAGTTCATTATATTAGTCATAAATGATCAAGATTGTATTGCATTCGGTTTGTTGAATCCGGAAATATAACAGCTCAAAGCTGGCTATTGGATAATTATACCTTTTTCTAAAATCTTTTTAACTTCGTGTAGAATAACCCGATCTTTGTGGAGCGGACCTGGTTTCTGGATCCTATTCAAGGGGTCCAAAGGGGTTTCAGAGGACAACTAAAATTGAATATGATGATTTCTAGGGCATTTCAATGGGATGGCGGAGGCTTCATGGGTGCTTCGAGGCATTTCAGGCCGTTTCAGGGGGTTTCAAAAACACCCTGAAATCAGGAACGTTTTTAAAGATATTGTGATGAGGTATCTCAAAATCCTCTGCAACTTCCTGAAATACCTCTGAATTCCTCTTAAGACCCCATCGGACCGCATGTAACGCACCTGTTACCCTCCGAAAACTCCTAAAACACCTTCGTAATGTCTCTGAAACCAGTCTAGAATGCTCTAGAGTTCCCGAAATGCCTCCGAATTCCCCTTAAGACCCACTCAGATCCCATGTAACTAACGCGTAAGACCCTCGAAAAAGTAGCTGTAACGTCTTCAAAGCCAGTAGGTAGTTCTCTGAAACTCTGCAATGCTTACGAAAACCCCCTCAAACCCCTTTGAGATCTCCTGGTACCTCGCTGAAACGCCTTAGGAAACGACCCTGAATCCTCCCTTTGCTCTTCCCTATAAACACACCATGGCCACCGTTGTAATAGTAACCGTCATTATTCAACAAAACATCGATGCACAGTTTTCAATCCTACAGGAGTTTAGTCCCCATTTCCGCGGGATTTCTTGAAGAGTTTCTGCAGGAACTCCTCCAGTAATGGATTGGGAGGGTTCGACTGAATGGGATCGTTATGCTACGTAACCGGCTAAGCAGTCTCTTGAGGAAATCAAACGATGTTATTTGACTTTGCCCAACGTTTCGACCACCTTTTTGGTCTTCTTCAGGGGTTCTGGAAGGTTTATTATATATTTTTTTGTACTTTGGAAATTATTAAATCTAACTTACAATCGGTATTATCGTTCTTCGTCAAATTTTCTGCATTGAACTGTCGGGGTCTGATTAATTATTTTGTTCATCGGGCTAAATCAAACATACATGCAAACATTAATCTCTTGGTCAAAGTATACAAATTGGTTTGGACGTTACGTGTAGAAAATTTGACGAAGAACGATGATACCGATTGTAAGTTAGATTTAATAATTTCCAAAGTACAAAAAACCATATAATAAACCTTCCAGAACCCCTGAAGAAGACCAAAAAAGTGGTCGAAACGTTGGGCAAAGTCAAATAACATCGTTTGATTTCCTCAAGAGACTGCTTAGCCGGTTACGTAGCATAACTCCTCCAGTAATTCATCTACTGATTCCTTCAAGAATTTCTCCTGGGTTTTCTCCAAGAATTGCTCTAGAGTTTCTTCCAGTAATTCCTCCAGGCATTGCTGCTGGATTTCAACTGAAATTTCAGGGATTTCTTCTAAAATTCCTACTGGAATTCCATCATGCATTCTTCCAGGATTTCATCCAGGAATACCTACAGGGACTCCTCTCCGCAAAGGATTCCTTCAGGAATTGATCCAGGTATTCTCCCAGCATTCGCTTCAGAAATTCCTCCAGATTTTTTTCTCATGGATTCCTCCAGGAATTTCTCCTCCAAGGATTCCTCAACGAATCCCTACTGGTATTTCTCTGCGTATTCCTCCAGGCATTCGTCCTGATATTCCCTCAGGTATTTCTTCCAGGTATTCCCTCCAAGCACTCTTCCAGGAATTTATAAAGAGATGTCTTCAAAAATTCCTCCAGAAATTTCTCCCAGAATTCATCCACGGCTTTCTTGAAAGTTTCTGCAAGGATTTGTCCCAGTAATGATCGTACCATTTATTCAGAATGAATCCAAGGATTTTATTTATAGAATTTCTCCAGGATTTATTCCAGGAGCTCCTCCAGGAATTTATAAAAGAATTCCTCCAGAGATTTCTCCAGTAATAACACTTGGCATTGCTTCAAAAAATCCTCTTGTAAAATTATTTTAAATTCCTCTCGGAATCTCTTAAGCAATTATTCAGAGGCTCAAACAGGAATGCCTCCAGATGTATCGGCAGATTTCTTGAAATTACTTTACAGCTTTATAAAGTAATTTCTCCTGCAATTTATATTGAAATTCTTCAAAATAATTCTACAGGGATGCATACAGGACCTAGGAAATTCTCCATGGAGTCATCCTGGAGGACTTTCAAAATTTTCTCAAAAATATCTTTAGGAGTCCATCCACGGATTTGTTCAGGAATCCATGCTTGAATTCCATAAAGGAAACCCCCTGCTGCTCATGCATGGGATTTCTTTCAGAAATTCGTGCAGCGATTCTTTCAGAGATATATCCAGAGATTTTTTCTTCTCTAAGAAATCCTGCAATTATTTATTAATAGATATTTCCGAAAACTACTCCAGAGCTTCCTCTAGAAGTTTTACCAGGAACCCTTATTTTCAGAAAGTCCTTTGCTGCAATGTCCTGCGAGATTCCAATCCAGCGCTTGCTTGAAGATTTCATTCATAGAGTGTCCCAACAAACATTATTGCTGTATACCACATGCATAAACCGCTCTTAAGCTTTATTATTAAAAAAAATGGCTGAACAAGCTATTATTCAGCTGTCATTGTGAGTCGGAGTGACCGTGACCGACCCACCGCCATTCACATTCTCGAACTTCTGTTGATATCGGTTTCTGAAGGCATCATCGATTCAAGATCCAGCTGTGAGGCCTTACCTTACCTTACCGGTCAGACTAAGTCCAGTCTTCCCACAAACGCAACTCCAATAATGCAAATTATCAGCTCACGAGCGATCAATCAACGTATCAATTGTATTTTTATTGCGTGAGATTGAACTGTAGCGATGACCAGAGGCAAAGAACGAACATGATGTGGCTTTGGGACAAAAGGTCGAAGGACAAATGGTCGAAGGACAAAAGGTCGAAGGACAAAAGGTCGAATGGACAAAAGGTCGAATGGACATAAGGTCGAAGGGACAAAAGGTCGAATGGGACAAAAGGTCGAATGGGACAAAAGGTCGAATTTTAGTAGACCAATTTACCAGCTGGTATTTCTCGCTTATAAGACAAACATTTTTGAGAAGTCTCTGTTGACGCTCATTGAAAGAAACATTGTAGTGCTGTTATAGAAATCATATGCATTTCAGTCACTAACATATCCATAGGAAATTTTTCCTTCTTTTGTTTGTAGGCTGTTCTTTCAAGCTCTGTTAATGTAGTATTTATTTAATGGCAATTTAGTTTGGTTTTTTGTTCGGGAATTTTTCCTTCTTAAATTTATAGGCTGTTCTTTTAACTTTTGTTAGTGAAATAATTATTGACTCCTTAGACACTTATTTTTCAATCAGAAATTTTGCCTTCTTCTTTCCAATATCTGTTCTTTCTTACTGTATTGCAGAAACATTCATTAACTTTTTGTGCTTAGTGATCATCCCCTCTTGGATTGATAGGTAGATCCTAATACTTATACTGTATAAGTAAACAATTTAATTTTGTTTGCTCATACAGGCGTTACGCCAAAAATTGAGATTTTTCGATCCCCCTCTCCCTGTCCTATACTAACTATATTGCTTGTTACACTTTTGCAAACCACCCTCCCCCTGTAATCGTGACGTACTTCATGGATCACCCCTATAATACCCAGAAATTTGTCCTTTTCTAATTTATAGACTGCTTGACTTTATTTAATCGCATTAATGATTGGAATTTCAAATGAGAATACATATTCCGATCTATGATTCATCCTTGTTCAACCCATAGGCTGTTCTTTCAAGGAATCAGAGATGGCATGCTCCTCAGTGCGAAACGTGTGAAGAGAAAACATACACTCTACACACGACTTTCAACGAGAGCGAGGGTGAACTACGCAACTTATTTCACAGACAAACCACCCGCTCACCCTCAAAATGAGTGCTCAAACAAATGTTAGCACAAACATGTTTTTTTCAGTTTCTGCGCGCACAAAATGTGCACACAAAAATTCGTGTTGAGAGCGCACTCAGTCATGCTTCCAGTGCAATACTGTGTGTACCACAGGAGTATAAAAGTACTTGCTTGTCTAAGATATCACATAAATCACAGACAAATAGATGTGACACTAACGAAATTTCAATCTCATATATCTCATGATCCTGATTACTTAGAAAGTTGATGTCTTCGGCAAAGTTGTTTGGCTGGTCAAGGACTAACTGATAATAAGATTTAAGATTCAAAATTCCACCGCTAGGCGGTGCTAGTGAGCTACAAACTTTTGTTTTTCATAAATATCAGGAAAATTTACCAAAAAATGCAACTAGCGCCGCGTAGCTGTTGAAACTTGAACCAAACGGTAATTATTCTGAAAGCCCTTGATCTACCAAACCATATTGCCGAAGACACCATCTTTCTACAAAATGAGGATGCTGAGATATGCGAAATTTAAAATTTGTTTGCTCTCTAGCGCCGCCTAGCGGTGGAATTTTGAATCTTCAGTCTTATTATCGGTTAGTCCTTGACCAGCCAAACAACTTAGCCGAAGACACCAATTCTCTAAGTAATCAGGATCATAAGATAGATGCGATTGAAATTTCGTTAGTGTCACATCTATTTGTCTGTGATTTATGTGATATCTTAGACAAGCAGATGTAACACTTGCAAAATTTCCATCCCATATATCTCAGGATCCTGATTACTTAGAGAGTTGGTTTCTTCGGCAAAGTTGTTCAGCTGGTCAAGGGTTTTCAGAATATGGGCCGTATGATTTGTGATTTCACCGCTAGGCGGCGCTAAATAGCGTACAAATTTTACATTTCACATATCTCAGCATTCTGATTCTTTAGAAAGATGGTGTCTTCGGCAAAATTGTTTGGTAGATCAAGGGCTTTCAGGATAATTATCGTTTGGTTCGAGTTTCTGCAGCTAGGTGGCGCTAGTTGCAATGTTTTGCAAATTTTCCTGATATATATGAAAAACAAAATTTGTTAGCTCACTAGCACCACCTGTTGGTGGAATTTGGAACCAAAATATTCATCAACTGTAAGTCCTTGACCAGTTTAAAACGTCTGCTTGTCTCTGATATCACAGCATTTGATACCCCTTAGCGGGTTTTGGACTTACTGGCATGCTTTCGGTTCACCAAATGCTCAAACAACACTGACCCCTTTAAACACACTGCGTGTGCACTGAGTTCTGTTTTTTCTGCGTGCGCGCAGAAATTGCGCACTGGTATAATGACCTGCGGGCTCTCATTGCTCTCACGCAGCACTCTAAGGGGCTGTTCATAAACCACGTAGACCAAAATTTGGCCATCTCAGAACCCCCCCCCTCCCCCTCGTAGACGTAGACTTATTATTTTCCATATTTAATCATAATGAATAACATTACTTTTCATCATTTATGGGCATCTATTTCGAATTGCAATGCGGTAAAAATTGCTGCACAAAGCTATTACAAGTTTTAGAAGACACTTTCCTATTTTCCAATAATGATTGTTTTGAAGTTGTTGAATAATTTTGCTATCACTCGTTCTATTTTTTAATCGTCGTTTTTCTGTTGAATTCTGATCACTTTTTCATGTCTTCCAATTTGTCTTTAGTCTATTTAACCTCTTTACCCTTTTTTATGTCTTTCGACCTTTTGTCATAGATTCACATGATGTAACTCACAAACGATTTTGCACACATCTGTCAGTACCGTCACATGCTCGCCCGAACAGCCGAACAACACCAAATGGGGTATTTTTAGAAGCTACGGCACGAACGCCCGATACGCACACAGAAGCTACATTCGCATGTACCGACACTATACCAATAAAGTTTCCAGCCTACAATGCTTCGCGATGAGCTCATCGAAAAGCATCGAAAAGGAACAGCCAACAATGCTGATCAGCGTCGAGTCTGTTCGTGTGCTATTCGTATCGCAGGTTGGTTCGATAAAGCGAGGAAAGGTGAAAACGTATTCGTTGTCGAAAGCAAATCGCATCATTTCCCGAATATTTTCACCAAATAGCAAGCTTGCGCAACTTCGGTACTTTTTCTCGCACTTGTGTTGAACATCTAACGCCGAACATCGAAGTACCCGTGTTTGCTAGCGTACTCCGTACCGAAGAGTGCTTAAGTACGAAACTTGTGTACGTATCACAGAACAAAACCGAAAATCGAACCGAGCGCGAACCGAGAATGAAACCCGAAGCGGCTTTCGGATTGGTAAACGAGAGGTGCCGAACTGTCAATAGTTGTTCGAGAAAGCTCTATTTTGCACGATCGTTTCCCACTTCGTTTTGTGCTGTACTTATGCACTCTACAAATGTTCGTACTTGTGTTTAAAAAGAACTCGTTTGGGTGCAGATTTGTGGGCTTCAGTTTGAACACCCAGTCGTAGTAAAGGCGAAGTTTAAATACAGCAGTATGTTCGTTTGGGAAGACTGACTAAGGCTTAAGTGTCCTCTGCTGTACGTAGTGTAGGTAATATAAATAAAATTTAATAATATGTTATCATAAAGCCAACATTGAACTGATTATCCAATGTTTCAATAAAAATAGGCATTCTGGTTGATACTGTTGATTTTATCCAAACCAGTCTAAGGCAAATCATGACACCTTTACGTGATAGACTTTCCTTCATCGACATCGATCACCAACCTGTCAAGAGTAAGAAGGTATGTAAATGTATCTGAACGGAAGTCGTGCGGAAGTCGAGAGCAAATGACAAGAGTGTTGCCGGCAGTGCTCACACACTCTGTCTCGCTCGCTCTCTTTCGCACTTTCTTCTCACGCCTGAGGAAAGACCGGTTGCGGGTGCTTAGGCTAGAGACGGAAGAGTCAGTTTCGAGAATAACGTTCTTGATAGTGGACGCGTTTGCAAGTTCGTGCAAGTGGTGTGATTATTGAAACGGCCGACGAAATGGCTTCACCCGACAATGGCGGAGTAAAGGATTCGAAAAACGCTCCCCAGAAGAAGTAAGTTTATTTAACAAGTTCTTATCACAATGATTATTAAACAAAGTCGATAAGTGCTAGTTTTTTTGTTGTGCAAAAGTTTCGTATAATTATTAAGCGAGTGATTTGTGCGTTCGACTCCGAGCGTCAAAATGGCGTCTATCAGACATTTTTTTAATTTGTGTTCCCATCATTTTAATGGAATTAATTAAGATCAACAATCGAATTTAAAAAGAAATATAACTTATCGGCTATTGATTTAAACTATTTTTTTTCAAAAGTAAATGCATTTCCCATATATGAAAGGTTTTGAGAGATTTGTGAATTCGGCCACGATTTACAAAATGGCGTCCTACATACCGGGGCGTCCATCGTTGATATATTCCTCATCTTCTGGTGGTAAGTGATAAATGGACACAAATGATTATCAAGCTGAATTTGCCGTGAGGTTATGCATATTGTTAAGAACGTTTAATTCTTGTGGATTCGAGGTTTCAAATCCAACTCCCGAGCGAGTTGGTGTGTCTGGCAGAAGACACTTGACCCGGGTGGGCCAAAGCAGTTTGAAATCCAATCTCTGAGCGGATTGGTATGTCTGTCGGTAGACATTTAACCCGGGTGGGTTAACATAGTCGGGATTCCAATCTCTAAGAGGGTTGGTGTGTGATGAGAAGCTTTTGATCCGGATGGGTCGACAGTATTTAAGCCAACCTCCGAGCGGGTTGGCGTGTTTGGCAAAAGACACGTGGCCCGGGTGGGTCAATACAGTTGAAATCCAATCTCTGAGCGGTTTGGTGTGTCTATCGGTAGACACTTGACCCGGGTGGGTCAACTTAGTCTGGAATCCAATCTCTGAGAGGGATGGTTGTGTCTCATTAAAGCAACATGGAAGGCACTTGTCCCGGATGGGTCAACTATCTCAAAATTAACTTCGAGTATGTTGAATAGAGATAGTACTGGTTCTGGAAGGATCTAACACCTGGAAGCAGTTCAAATGTACAGTTGAGTAAGAAAAAACGAAGTGAAATGTTCAGGAGTGAACGACCGAATTTGATTGCCAATGGATCTAACTTGGGTTGAGTATTGTGAGCCTGATAAGCTTACAATACACACTCAGCCTTACATTAGATTGGCTTCCTTTTCGGTTTCTAAATGAACAGTTAAGTAAAAGCGAGTAATATGTTCAGGAGTGAACGACTGAATTTGATTGCTAATGGATCTAACTTGGGTTGAGTATTGTGAGCCTGATAAGCTTACAATTCAAACTCAGCCTTACATTAGATTGGCTTCCTTTTCAGTTTCAATATGAACAGTTAAGTAAAAGCGAGTAATATGTTCAGGAGTGAACGACCGAATTTGATTGCCAATGGATCTAACTTGGGTTGAGTATTGTGAGCCTGATAAGCTTACAATTCACACTCAGCCTTACATTAGATTGGCTTCCTTTTCGGTTTCAAGATGAACAGTTAAGTAAAAGCAAGTAATATGTTCAGGAGTGAACGACCGAATTTGATTGCCAATGGATCTAACTTGGGTTGAGTATTGTGAGCCTGATAAGCTTACAATTCACACTCAGCCTTACATTAGATTGGCTTCCTTTTCAGTTTCAAGATGAACAGTTAAGTAAAAGCAAGTAATATGTTCAGGAGTGAACGACCGAATTTGATTGCCAATGGATCTAACTTGGGTTGAGTATTGTGAGCCTGATAAGCTTACAATACACACTCAGCCTTACATTAGATTGGCTTCCTTTTCGGTTTCTAAATGAACAGTTAAGTAAAAGCGAGTAATATGTTCAGGAGTGAACGACTGAATTTGATTGCTAATGGATCTAACTTGGGTTGAGTATTGTGAGCCTGATAAGCTTACAATTCAAACTCAGCCTTACATTAGATTGGCTTCCTTTTCAGTTTCAATATGAACAGTTAAGTAAAAGCGAGTAATATGTTCAGGAGTGAACGACCGAATTTGATTGCCAATGGATCTAACTTGGGTTGAGTATTGTGAGCCTGATAAGCTTACAATACACACTCAGCCTTACATTAGATTGGCTTCCTTTTCAGTTTCAAGATGAACAGTTAAGTAAAAGCGAGTAATATGTTCAGGAGTGAACGACCGAATTTGATTGCCAATGGATCTAACTTGGGTTGAGTATTGTGAGCCTGATAAGCTTACAATACACACTCAGCCTTACATTAGATTGGCTTCCTTTTCGGTTTCTAAATGAACAGTTAAGTAAAAGCGAGTAATATGTTCAGGAGTGAACGACTGAATTTGGATTGCTAATGGATCTAACTTGGGTTGAGTATTGTGAGCCTGATAAGCTTACAATTCAAACTCAGCCTTACATTAGATTGGCTTCCTTTTCAGTTTCAATATGAACAGTTAAGTAAAAGCGAGTAATATGTTCAGGAGTGAACGACCGAATTTGATTGCCAATGGATCTAACTTGGGTTGAGTATTGTGAGCCTGATAAGCTTACAATTCACACTCAGCCTTACATTAGATTGGCTTCCTTTTCAGTTTCAATATGAACAGTTAAGTAAAAGCGAGTAATATGTTCAGGAGTGAACGACCGAATTTGATTGCCAATGGATCTAACATGGGTTGAGTATTGTGAGCCTGATAAGCTTACAATTCACACTCAGCCTTACATTAGATTGGCTTCCTTTTCGGTTTCAATATGAACAGTTAAGTAAAAGCGAGTAATATGTTCAGGAGTGAACGACTGAATTTGATTGCCAATGGATCTAACTAGGGTTGAGTATTGTGAGCCTGATAAGCTTACAATTCACACTCAGCCTTACATTAGATTGGCTTCCTTTTCAGTTTCAATATGAACAGTTAAATAAAAGCGAGTAATATGTTCAGGAGTGAACGACCGAATTTGAATGCCAATGGATCTAACATGGGTTGAGTATTGTGAGCCTGATAAGCTTACAATTCACACTCAACCTTACATTAGATTGGCTTCCTTTTCGGTTTCTAAATGAACAGTTAAATAAAATCGAGTAATATGTTCAGGAGTGAACGACCGAATTTGATTGCCAATGGATCTAACATGGGTTGAGTATTGTGAGCCTGATAAGCTTACAATTCACACTCAGCCTTACATTAGATTGGCTTCCTTTTCAGTTTCAATATGAACAGTTAAATAAAAGCGAGTAATATGTTCAGGAGTGAACGACCGAATTTGAATGCCAATGGATCTAACATGGGTTGAGTATTGTGAGCCTGATAAGCTTACAATTCACACTCAGCCTTACATTAGATTGGCTTCCTTTTCGGTTTCAATATGAACAGTTAAGTAAAAGCGAGTAATATGTTCAGGAGTGAACGACTGAATTTGGATTGCTAATGGATCTAACTTGGGTTGAGTATTGTGAGCCTGATAAGCTTACAATTCAAACTCAGCCTTACATTAGATTGGCTTCCTTTTCAGTTTCAATATGAACAGTTAAGTAAAAGCGAGTAATATGTTCAGGAGTGAACGACCGAATTTGATTGCCAATGGATCTAACTTGGGTTGAGTATTGTGAGCCTGATAAGCTTACAATTCACACTCAGCCTTACATTAGATTGGCTTCCTTTTCAGTTTCAATATGAACAGTTAAGTAAAAGCGAGTAATATGTTCAGGAGTGAACGACCGAATTTGATTGCCAATGGATCTAACATGGGTTGAGTATTGTGAGCCTGATAAGCTTACAATTCACACTCAGCCTTACATTAGATTGGCTTCCTTTTCGGTTTCAATATGAACAGTTAAGTAAAAGCGAGTAATATGTTCAGGAGTGAACGACTGAATTTGGATTGCTAATGGATCTAACTTGGGTTGAGTATTGTGAGCCTGATAAGCTTACAATTCAAACTCAGCCTTACATTAGATTGGCTTCCTTTTCAGTTTCAATATGAACAGTTAAGTAAAAGCGAGTAATATGTTCAGGAGTGAACGACCGAATTTGATTGCCAATGGATCTAACTTGGGTTGAGTATTGTGAGCCTGATAAGCTTACAATTCACACTCAGCCTTACATTAGATTGGCTTCCTTTTCAGTTTCAATATGAACAGTTAAGTAAAAGCGAGTAATATGTTCAGGAGTGAACGACCGAATTTGATTGCCAATGGATCTAACTTGGGTTGAGTATTGTGAGCCTGATAAGCTTACAATTCACACTCAGCCTTACATTAGATTGGCTTCCTTTTCAGTTTCAATATGAACAGTTAAGTAAAAGCGAGTAATATGTTCAGGAGTGAACGACCGAATTTGATTGCCAATGGATCTAACATGGGTTGAGTATTGTGAGCCTGATAAGCTTACAATTCACACTCAGCCTTACATTAGATTGGCTTCCTTTTCGGTTTCAATATGAACAGTTAAGTAAAAGCGAGTAATATGTTCAGGAGTGAACGACTGAATTTGATTGCCAATGGATCTAACTAGGGTTGAGTATTGTGAGCCTGATAAGCTTACAATTCACACTCAGCCTTACATTAGATTGGCTTCCTTTTCAGTTTCAATATGAACGGTTAAATAAAAGCGAGTAATATGTTCAGGAGTGAACGACCGAATTTGAATGCCAATGGATCTAACATGGGTTGAGTATTGTGAGCCTGATAAGCTTACAATTCACACTCAACCTTACATTAGATTGGCTTCCTTTTCGGTTTCTAAATGAACAGTTAAATAAAATCGAGTAATATGTTCAGGAGTGAACGACCGAATTTGATTGCCAATGGATCTAACATGGGTTGAGTATTGTGAGCCTGATAAGCTTACAATTCACACTCAGCCTTACATTAGATTGGCTTCCTTTTCAGTTTCAATATGAACAGTTAAATAAAAGCGAGTAATATGTTCAGGAGTGAACGACCGAATTTGAATGCCAATGGATCTAACATGGGTTGAGTATTGTGAGCCTGATAAGCTTACAATTCACACTCAGCCTTACATTAGATTGGCTTCCTTTTCGGTTTCTAAATGAACAGTTAAGTAAAAGCGAGTAATATGTTCAGGAGTGAACGACTGAATTTGATTGCCAATGGATCTAACATGGGTTGAGTATTGTGAGCCTGATAAGCTTACAATTCACACTCAGCCTTACATTAGATTGGCTTCCTTTTCGGTTTCAATATGAACAGTTAAGTAAAAGCGAGTAATATGTTCAGGAGTGAACGACTGAATTTGGATTGCTAATGGATCTAACTTGGGTTGAGTATTGTGAGCCTGATAAGCTTACAATTCAAACTCAGCCTTACATTAGATTGGCTTCCTTTTCAGTTTCAATATGAACAGTTAAGTAAAAGCGAGTAATATGTTCAGGAGTGAACGACCGAATTTGATTGCCAATGGATCTAACTTGGGTTGAGTATTGTGAGCCTGATAAGCTTACAATTCACACTCAGCCTTACATTAGATTGGCTTCCTTTTCAGTTTCAATATGAACAGTTAAGTAAAAGCGAGTAATATGTTCAGGAGTGAACGACCGAATTTGATTGCCAATGGATCTAACATGGGTTGAGTATTGTGAGCCTGATAAGCTTACAATTCACACTCAGCCTTACATTAGATTGGCTTCCTTTTCGGTTTCAATATGAACAGTTAAGTAAAAGCGAGTAATATGTTCAGGAGTGAACGACTGAATTTGATTGCCAATGGATCTAACTAGGGTTGAGTATTGTGAGCCTGATAAGCTTACAATTCACACTCAGCCTTACATTAGATTGGCTTCCTTTTCAGTTTCAATATGAACAGTTAAATAAAAGCGAGTAATATGTTCAGGAGTGAACGACCGAATTTGAATGCCAATGGATCTAACATGGGTTGAGTATTGTGAGCCTGATAAGCTTACAATTCACACTCAACCTTACATTAGATTGGCTTCCTTTTCGGTTTCTAAATGAACAGTTAAATAAAATCGAGTAATATGTTCAGGAGTGAACGACCGAATTTGATTGCCAATGGATCTAACATGGGTTGAGTATTGTGAGCCTGATAAGCTTACAATTCACACTCAGCCTTACATTAGATTGGCTTCCTTTTCAGTTTCAATATGAACAGTTAAATAAAAGCGAGTAATATGTTCAGGAGTGAACGACCGAATTTGAATGCCAATGGATCTAACATGGGTTGAGTATTGTGAGCCTGATAAGCTTACAATTCACACTCAGCCTTACATTAGATTGGCTTCCTTTTCGGTTTCTAAATGAACAGTTAAGTAAAAGCGAGTAATATGTTCAGGAGTGAACGACTGAATTTGATTGCCAATGGATCTAACATGGGTTGAGTATTGTGAGCCTGATAAGCTTACAATTCACACTCAGCCTTACATTAGATTGGCTTCCTTTTCGGTTTCAATATGAACAGTTAAGTAAAAGCGAGTAATATGTTCAGGAGTGAACGACTGAATTTGATTGCCAATGGATCTAACTTGGGTTGAGTATTGTGAGCCTGATAAGCTTACAATACACACTCAGCCTTACATTAGATTGGCTTCCTTTTCGGTTTCTAAATGAACAGTTAAGTAAAAGCGAGTAATATGTTCAGGAGTGAACGACTGAATTTGATTGCCAATGGATCTAACTTGGGTTGAGTATTGTGAGCCTGATAAGCTTACAATTCACACTCAGCCTTACATTAGATTGGCTTCCTTTTCGGTTTCAATATGAACAGTTAAGTAAAAGCGAGTAATATGTTCAGGAGTGAACGACTGAATTTGATTGCCAATGGATCTAACTTGGGTTGAGTATTGTGAGCCTGATAAGCTTACAATTCACACTCAGCCTTATATTAGATTGGCTTCCTTTTTAGTTTCAATATGAACAGTTAAGTAAAAAAAAAAGAGTAATATGTTCAGGAGTGAACGACTGAATTTGATTGCCAATGGATCTAACATGGGTTGAGTATTGTGAGCCTGATAAGCTTACAATTCACACTCAGCCTTACATTAGATTGGCTTCCTTTTCGGTTTCAATATGAACAGTTAAGTAAAAGCGAGTAATATGTTCAGGAGTGAACGACTGAATTTGATTGCCAATGGATCTAACTTGGGTTGAGTATTGTGAGCCTGATAAGCTTACAATTCACACTCAGCCTTATATTAGATTGGCTTCCTTTTTAGTTTCAATATGAACAGTTAAGTAAAAAAAAAGAGTAATATGTTCAGGAGTGAACGACCGAATTTGATTGCCAATGGATCTAACTTGGGTTGAGTATTGTGAGCCTGAAAAGCCTACAATCCACACTCAGCCTTACATTAGATTGGCTTGCTTTTCGGCCTCTAAATGAACAGTTGAGTAATACTAAATTTAAATAAATATTGATTCAAGGATGATACCATAGTAGTAAATTGTAAATGATGATCAATTTTACCTAAGGATACGTTCAAATCTTTTTTTATAGAAAAATGACGAGGCAAACGGCAAAGGACCCAACTGTGTTGCTGAAGGAGTTGGACGAAGAAAGGAAACGTAATGCGTCCCTGATGATCAAATTGAAAAAAGCCAGGGCCAATAACAAATTACTTGAACAATCCATGGAAGATGGTAGTTTCGTTCGTATGCATTCTACGATGCGAGATGACAGTTCTCAAAATGGCCAACACTCGATGATTATGTCATCGATGAGCAACTTGTCATTCGCTTCTCTACAGGTGCCGGAATGTAAACCGATCGAGGGAGAAGAAGAAATCGATCGCAAGTCTTATGAACAATGGAAACAAACGCTGGAGGCGTCTATGCAGCTGGCCGGCGTTACTGACGAGACAACGAAGATAAATATCTTCCGCATCAAGGCTGGACATAAGCTACTGGACGTTCTGGAAAGTACGGTGTCGAACGCGGAATCTCCGGATATCGTTGTTAATCCGTATTCAAATGCGGTTCATCGTCTAAGCACATTCTATGGTTCCCGCGATTACATGTTTATGCAGCGACAGAAACTACGATCGTTGGCTCAAAAACCAGGAGAGTCGGATGTAAAGTACGTGAAGCGGGTTATCTCGGCTGCCAAGCTCTGTGATTTCGGTGATGCCAACGTTGCAGAGCAGGTGGCTGATACAATTCAGTGTCACGCTCTCAACCGGCAGGTACGCGATGCGGGAAGAAAGATCCTGAGAAAGAGCGGAACCCTAGTTGATCTGCTTGAGAAGGTACGGGCTATCGAGATGGAGAACTTGAACGAAGAAATATTTGCTAAAAGTCACGGACCCGCGCAGGCAAAGATTGCAGCTGTCGCCTACGGGGAACAGAGAGGTTCGCAATCGGTAAACCACCGCTTCGGACCATCAAGTTATCAACAGAATCAACAGCCAAGATTTTTCGGAAACGGAACCGGCGGTCGACGGGGAAGAGGATCCAGTCGCCGCGAATTTATCAGGAGTGCAACGTCTCGTACTGAGTGCTGGCGCTGTTTGAGCAGACAACATCAACCATCCTCGTGTCATGCGATCGAGAAAGTCTGTCGTAATTGCCAGAAAAAGGGCCATATCGAACGAGCGTGTCATCAGAAACCATTGCTGAAGCAGATCAAACGCCGCAACAGTGACGTGGAAGAGGACCCAACACATGTGAAGAAAATTGCGGTGGTCAAGAAGGACGAGGATGATGGATCTGACGAAACCGTAAGTGTGCCGACACCGGCATAATTTTCTTAATTTTGTTTGTGTTGATATCACTATATTCGTGGTTACGAAGTGATTTTTTATTTGTTAACGGTCACATTCATTTGACCATTTAAATTTGTTCTGCTCTTATATATGAAAATGAATTCGATTTGGAATAAACAAACTGTTATTTCTAGTTAAATTGATGTCCCTGTATGTATTTTTCATTCTATATGGGTTCCAGGATAATTTGGATTCACATCGAACGGTGGAAGCTCCGATCAAATGTCGAGTAGGTGGAAATATAGACACAGAAAGAACTGAGAATGAATGTGATCCATCCATTTGGTGCTTTGGAAGATTTGCTTGCAACATCAGTAGCAACGGAATGGTTGTGGGACGTGTAGCTGGAGTAGAGGTTCAATTCCTAATTGATTCCGGCGCGGATGTGAACACCGTAAGTGGTGACATATTCCGGAGCCTAATGAACAACGTTGAAGCTAGACCTGGTATGTTGAGTGTTGAAGACGGTACAGACAGGCCACTAAAAGCTTACGCGATGGATCAAGAAATTGAGGTACATGCAACGTTCGTGGCAGAACTTTTCATAAGCAATGATCGCCCCAGAGCAATGGAAAAGTTCTATGTGGTAGAAAACGCACGAGCGTTATTGGGTCGCAGTACAGCTATCCGATACAGCGTTTTGCAAATTGGTCTCGACGTTCCGATACAGACTGGGCAACATTCAAGTTTCCCAGGAGAAATTCTCTCGCTTTCCACTAACACAGAGTTTCCCAAGTTCAATGTGGCTCCAGTAATTCTCAACTATGACAAAAACATGGCACCATCCAGGAGAATTTTTACCAGTATTCCGCCATCGTTCAGATCCGAGACTGTCCGTCGTTTGAATGAGTTGTTAGAATCAGGGATAATCGAACGCGTTACCGAGTCCATGGACAAGTCCTATTGTTCATCGTTGCTAGTGGTCCCCAAGGGGAAGCATGACATCCGGTTAGTGGTAGATTTAAGGGGACCAAATAAGGCAATTATTCGTACTCCGTTCAAAATGCCAACATTAGAGTCCATCATGACGGATCTTCCTGGACGAAAATGGTTCTCAACCTTAGACTTGACGAGCGCGTTCTTCCATGTTGAGCTCGACGAGAATTCCCGGCATTTGACGAATTTTTTTGCCGGAGACGGGATGTACCGCTTTAAGAGGTTGCCATTCGGACTAACAAATGCACCAGACACGTTCCAGGAAATCATGGAAACAGTGGTACTGGCAGGTTGTAAGGGCGTTCGCAATTATCTTGATGATGTCTTGGTATTTGGAGATACTAAAGAAGAGCATGACGAAAATCTCCGAGCCGTTATGGAACGACTTCGCGAACACAACGTTAGCATCAATGAGGAGAAATGTATCTTTGGAGCACAGTCCGTGAAATTCCTTGGATTTCAAGTAGGTGATGATGGAATTCGGGTAGAAGAAGAGAAACTGAAAGCGATACGGGAATTCCGTAGACCGGAGACCCAGTTAGAGGTTAAGAGTTTCCTAGGACTGATGAACTTTGCAGAGAGGTTCATTCCAGGCAGAGCTGATAAGACTGAAAAGCTTAGAGAGCTAGCCAAATCAGAAACATTCTACTGGGATGCAGAACTGGAACAGGAATTTGAATTCATGAGAGAAAAGGCACTCACCACTATTTCGAAATTAGGATATTTCGACATTCATGATGACACGGAACTTTTTGTTGACGCATCGCCGATAGGACTAGGCGCTGTTCTGGTCCAGTATAGTAAAGAAGGAATACCGCGAATAATTTCTTGTGCCTCGAAGGCGTTGACCGACACGGAACGAAGATATCCTCAAACCCAGAAAGAGGCGCTCGCCATAGTTTGGGGTGTCGAAAGATTCACTTTTTACTTGACCGGAAAAACGTTTGTGATCCGGACTGACTCCGAAGCGAACGAATTCATTTTCGGAGAAGGATTGAAAACAACTAAACGGGCCGTATCTAGAGCAGAATCTTGGGCACTGCGTTTGCAGTCTTATGACTTTACAATGAAAAGGGTCCCGGGTCATCTTAATGTGGCAGATGCTTTATCTCGCCTAATATCGAAAGCTCAAATCGATGAACCATTCGAAGAAGAGGACGAACATAATTTGCTCTATGCGTTGGACATTGGAGGTATGAAAATGACGTGGAAGGATATACAACTGGAATCCGAAGGTGATGAGGAGTTGTTGGATGTTCAAACCTCAATGAAGTCAGGTGTTTGGCCAAAACAACATTCCCGTTATGCGGCACAAGCAAAGGATTTGAGCAGTTTGGGTCCCCTTGTATTCAAAGAGGACAAAGTTGTGCTACCCCGAAAACTTCGAACACTGGCACTAACAGAAGCCCACCAAGGACACTTGGGATGCCCGGCTATGAAAAGAATTCTTCGCGACTATTTTTGGTGGCCAGGACTAAGTGCCGACGTTGAAGAGTTCGTAAAGAATTGCGTGACATGTGTCTCCATTTCGAAAAAGAATCCACCCATCCCTCTATCAAGTCGCCAGCTTCCGGAAGGACCGTGGGAGGTTCTCCAGGTGGATTTCCTCACTATCACTGGCTGTGGATATGGAGAATTTATGGTCCTGGTCGACACTTATTCTCGCTTCATCTCTGTAGTAGAGATGAGACATATTGATGCTAAAACAACTAACGAGGCACTGCAGAAGATCTTTTTTACTTGGGGGCTTCCACTTGTATTACAAAGTGACAACGGCCCACCCTTCCAAAGCAGCGAGTTTGTTGAATTTTGGGAAACAAGAGGCGTGACTGTTAGGAAGTCCATTCCATTGTGCCCCCAGACTAACGGAATGGTAGAACGGCAGAACCAGGGCATATTGAAAGCGTTGACGGCAGCGAAACTAGAGGGTACCAGCTGGAAAAAGGGGCTTCAGGAATACGTACACGTGCACAATACCCTAAAACCACACGCAAGGCTCTGCATCACACCGTTCGAACTATTAGTCGGCTGGAAATATCGAGGATCGTTCCCAGCCCTATGGAACACCAGGCAGGATAAAGTCGACCGGGAAGAAGTTCGCGAAAGAGATTCAACAACGAAATTCCAAAGCAAAATCTATGCTGATACTCGTCGTGGAGCAAGGCCATCTGATATCGCGGTGGGAGATGTAGTATTGATGGCGGTGCCCAAGAAGAACAAGACCGATCCAGTGTTCAGCACCGAGCACTATACTGTCTTGTCTAGGGACGGTGCAAAGGTGGTGGTCCGAAGCGACAGAGGAGTACAGTACACTCGCAATGTTCAAGATTTTAAACGATTACCAATAACCGGCGAAGCAGACGACGACGATGAACTTCCAAAGGACGCAGTTCCTTTTCCAACGCAGGATGAAGACAAATCGACTGAGGGCGTGACGGAACTAGTTTCGAATGCGGAAAAGCCGGAACAACGGCCAAAACGTACCATTCGTAGGCCAGAGAGGTTGAAGGATATGTTCATGTACCGCATTTACCAGTAACGGTGAGTTGCTAGCGATGTAATGATAATTTCAAGTAAATGTCCAAAAAAAAAAAATAATAAAATAATTTTAACTTATTTCTCCAAAATTTGGCACAGGTTGCGTTCAACGTGCATCTGCTTTCGTGTCGAAAATGTGCAAATTCGAATATGGTATTAGTATAATCATTCTTCAATAACTCACCTGAGTAGCTGTTGTTCATTTGAAATATCAAACATCCACCGTCTGGCAACGATAAATTCATCACAGAGAACCTTTGTAGGAGGATTTTGCCAATTTTACCATCGATGGAAGTAGCGGTAAAATGTATGATAGGTGGGAGAAATAAACTTTGAACTCATTCGCACAAAGTGATTTCTTTATTTACCATAAATCAGGAAACGTCTTCCCATGGCAGCTCACCTAAAATTCAAGGTAATGTAGGTATTAAAAAAAAATAAATGAAGTAGGTAAATGTTCAAAAAAAAAAAACCGGGCCGATGAGGTCGACGTTCCCAACTTGATTCTGAGGCTCCTCGTAAGTGCATCGGTCCCGGCATTGAATGAGTGGGTGATGGCATATTTCCCTTTCCCATGGACGGTATCGGAGGTCTCGGTACATCGTTCAGCTGCTTCAGCCTGCATCTTCGGTAATGCGACATCCGGAATTCGGGCGTGCAAGCCCATTCTATCCTTGCGTTCAACTTGCCGGATGCAGGTTCGGTCTGGCGGAATAACGCAAAATTGTTTGCGTTCTCTTTTACGGGAGTTCTCCCGAAAACCGTAGCCGTCCGCTTATGACGTCGCAACTTAACCCGCCATCGATCCACCATTCCTCCATCACAGGCGTTCAGTCGATGGGCCACCGCTGAAACTATTTTATTTTCCTGGTATACTGGCAATGCATTCATCGCATATAATGCGCTCTTTTTCATTGGATTCCACCTACAATTTGAGCATAGTAAAATGTAAAAAAAACGCTTGAATTTATTGTCAAAGAACATTTATAACTTACATTTTTTTCGGCTCCAGATTTTCAGCTGAGAAATAATTGCAATATTGCTTCCACCGATGATTCCGCGCAGCCATCTTTACGTTTCGAGCAAATGAGCACAAACCAAAAATGAAAAAAGGAGCGTTCAAAATGTAAAAAACATAATTGTCATTCTAGTACTTCACATTTCTTTGTTCGACTACTGAGAACGGAATCCTGGTACAGCAAACGTTCGATAATACCATAGATGTGAAAAAAAGTGTACTAAAAAACAAAAACAGCTGACAAATGCAAGGACAAATGACAAATGTGACAAATAGTAACAAAATAAATGTAAATGAAAAATTCATGCTGTCAGTCATGCTGGCAGTGACTACAATTTACTTTAATGGCAAAGTTGGGTTGAGTACGGCTGCTGTAAAGGGTGAACGAATGGATTAAATAAAAATTATCTTAATTCTACAAACCAAGAACGGCTTAGATGTTAATCTATCTATCTATCTATCTATATTCTATATCTATATCTATATATAAAAATGCAGTGGCATACGTGGGACCGCACATAACTTGCGAACGGATGGTCCGATTTTGGTCGTCTAAGTTTTGTTCTGTTAGTTTTCACCCAAGGAAGGTTTATGAAAAAAAACACGGGAAAATTGAGAGTTTTTGAAAATCGGGTTTTCATACATTTTGAACGGGGACTTATGGGCTTGGCTAGAGACTTGAAACGTCAAAAAACGCAGTAGGCAAGACAAAGTTTGCCGGGTACAGCTAGTATCATTATAAATATTGAGTTCTCACAGTGCGGGGTTACGAACGCTAATGAAAATCTACTGGTTGAAAATACAGTCGTTTGATATTGCCAGGAACAGCTGATTTTTGTTCAATATTTTCCACCAGTAACTCAAGTAGTAATGCAACGTGTACGTACAGGCAAGCAGTAACCACTATACATTAGAATTCAATGGCTTCCGCAGAGGGGATTTGTTTTTTGTTCTGAAAATCCGCAATAAAGTAATGCTCCAATTTGTAATAACTTTATTTTACATTTATTGCATTTATGTTACAGATTTGAATAATTCAAGAGTAGGGGTGAGAGAAGATGTAGGTAATATAAATAAAATTTAATAATATGTTATCATAAAGCCAACATTGAACTGATTATCCAATGTTTCAATAAAAATAGGCATTCTGGTTGATACTGTTGATTTTATCCAAACCAGTCTAAGGCAAATCATGACACCTTTACGTGATAGACTTTCCTTCATCGACATCGATCACCAACCTGTCAAGAGTAAGAAGGTATGTAAATGTATCTGAACGGAAGTCGTGCGGAAGTCGAGAGCAAATGACAAGAGTGTTGCCGGCAGTGCTCACACACTCTGTCTCGCTCGCTCTCTTTCGCACTTTCTTCTCACGCCTGAGGAAAGACCGGTTGCGGGTGCTTAGGCTAGAGACGGAAGAGTCAGTTTCGAGAATAACGTTCTTGATAGTGGACGCGTTTGCAAGTTCGTGCAAGTGGTGTGATTATTGAAACGGCCGACGAAATGGCTTCACCCGACACGTAGGAGATGTTTCCACTCTATTCGGCCCATGGCTGTGCGTCTCCAGTTCCGCACTCTGCGAAGGGTCTGCAGATCGTCCTCCACTCACCTAGCACGCTGCGGACCACGTCTTCTTGTACCGGTCGGTCTCGGACTCTCGAGAACCATTTTAATCGGGTTGCTATCCGACATTCTGATGCCGTGACCCGCTCACTGTAGCCTTCCGATCAGGTGTGGATGATCCTTGGTTCTCTCAGCTGCTCAGCTCGTGGTTTATTCACCTTCTCCGAATCCGATCTTCCATCTGCACTTCGCCGCAGATGACACGTCTTCTGTTCGGAAACGCTAAGGGCGCGTTAGTCTTATCAGCGTTTTGTGGATAGTTAACTTCGTGTGACGGCGAAGTTTTTTCGAACGTAGAGTTCTGCGGAGTACAAAGTAACCCCGATATCCTGCCACAATACTGTAACGCGGTTACAAAATCCTTTAACATCCTTATAAAAAAAAAATCATAATTTGAAACAAAAAAAAAACATTGGTTTCAATAATCAGCCTCCACTGTAAAAAAAACGAATCATGCGTTCCAGGTCTCTGGATTGTTATTGCAGGATCCACTAATTGAGTTTCGAAGTTCAAACATTTACCTAAATTCGGAATTGAAGCCCCGAAGGGAGCCGAACGAATGTACTCGGGTTTAGACGTTTAGGTACATGAAATATAGAAATTGAGTTGAAGGTTCTCTTTAATTTCAACCCTCGTTGGAACAAGTCATAAGTGGCAGTGCCAAGTTGTAAAAGTGAGTAGAGTTCGATAGTGAAAGCTAGAAGCATAGAATAGAGTGCAGTGCTTGGATTACAGGAAAAGTAAAGTTTAACTATTGTAGAAAAACAGGAAATTATGCTAATTAAATTTTCTAGTTTGTAAAATTTGCAGTGAAAACACAATTCTAAAAAAAATCCCAAAAGGGAGAATTGAACACGTGGATCGACAGTAAGATACCTATTCTAAAACCTGTAAACTCCAATACAATAGTGTGCTTTCTTTCATGGTTAGGCAGAAGCCATATTGCGTAATAGAACCAAGTCGGTGAAATAGAAGCCAGCCTAAATAATTTCGAACGATTATTGTAAAACGGCCGTAACCACACGAACAGGTAACTTTTGTAACACTTTTGGTAATTAGCAAACATTTCTAATGTGAAATCGTTTGAAGATCCCTTCAAACGAGGGTACCACCCTAGGGCCGTGCTAGTGGACTCATCGTGATAACACCAACTATACTTGTCGCGCGTGTGTACTCTTATGCCGATGAGGCCGTGACCGTGCAACCGTACATAATAGTAAGAAATCAAAGCTTGTTTTTCTCAGAGATGGCGCCACCACATTAAAAGTAAAATCATTTTTCTTGTATGGACAAATCGCTGGCTTGCACTTGTTCCGCATCGCAGCGATTTGTGCCTTGGGTCAAAAAGTTGCAAATTAGAAACAAAATCATTATCCCTACGCGTTTCTTCTGGGTTCATTGCAGTAACAGAGAATTGATTACATCACCATACAAATTTCAAGTTGTTTACTTCTTTTTTTCTGGCTGGCATTTTCCACCCGTGTTGCGCATGATGTTTCGAGTGGGTAGGTGCCAGGCGGCGCCGCTGTATATGTGAAAAACACATGGAACACGAGCGCCGTCTATGATTCCGTAGCGCAAACTTTTCTGCTTGTTTACACTGTTATCACGTTTACCGCATTTATCAGAAAAGCGCCACTACCGGCACTTTAGCATAAGCGCAGCTGCTTACTTCCTATAGCAAGAAATCAAAGCTTGATTCTCTCAGAGATGGCGCCACCAAATTAAAAGTAAAATCATTTTTCTTGTATGGACAAATCGCTGGCTTGCACTTGTTCCGCATCGCAGCGATTTGTGCCTTGGGGCAAAAAGTTGCAAATTAGAAACAAAATCATTATACCTACGCGTTTCTTCTGGATTCATTGCAGTAACAGAGAACTGATTACATCACCATACAAATTTCAAGTTGTTTACTTCTTTTTTCCTGACTGGCATTTTCCACCCGTGTTGCGCATGATGTTTCGAGTGGATAGGTGCCAGGCGGCGCCGCTGTATATGTGAAAAACACATGGAACACGAGCGCCATCTATGATTCCGTAGCGCAAACTTTTCTGCTTGCTTACACTGTTATCACGTTTACCGCATTTATCAGAAAAGCGCCACTACCGGCACTTTAGCAAAAGCGCAGCTGCTTACTTCCTATAGTAAGAAATCAAAGCTTGTTTTTCTCAGAGATGGCGCCACCACATTAAAAGTAAAATCATTTTTCTTGTATGGACAAATCGTTGGCTTGCACTCGTTCCGCATCGCAGCGATTTGTGCCTTGGGGCAAAAAGTTGCAAATTAGAAACAAAATCATTATCCCTACGCGTTTCTTCTGGATTCATTGCAGTAACAGAGAATTGATTACATCACCATACAAATTTCAAGTTGTTTACTTCTTTTTTTCTGACTGGCATTTTTCACCCGTGTTGCGCATGATGTTTCGAGTGGATAGGTGCCAGGCGGCGCCGCTGTATATGTGAAAAACACATGGAACACGAGCGCCATCTATCATTCCGTAGCGCAAACTTTTCTGCTTGTTTACACTGTTATCACGTTTACCGCATTTATCAGAAAAGCGCCACTACCGGCACTTTAGCATAAGCGCAGCTGCTTACTTCCTATAGCAAGAAATCAAAGCTTGATTCTCTCAGAGATGGCGCCACCAAATTAAAAGTAAAATCATTTTTCTTGTATGGACAAATCGCTGGCTTGCACTTGTTCCGCATCGCAGCGATTTGTGCCTTGGGGCAAAAAGTTGCAAATTAGAAACAAAATCATTATACCTACGCGTTTCTTCTGGATTCATTGCAGTAACAGAGAACTGATTACATCACCATACAAATTTCAAGTTGTTTACTTCTTTTTTCCTGACTGGCATTTTCCACCCGTGTTGCGCATGATGTTTCGAGTGGATAGGTGCCAGGCGGCGCCGCTGTATATGTGAAAAACACATGGAACACGAGCGCCATCTATGATTCCGTAGCGCAAACTTTTCTGCTTGCTTACACTGTTATCACGTTTACTGCATTTATCAGAAAAGCGCCACTACCGGCACTTTAGCAAAAGCGCAGCTGCTTACTTCCTATAGTAAGAAATCAAAGCTTGTTTTTCTCAGAGATGGCGCCACCACATTAAAAGTAAAATCATTTTTCTTGTATGGACAAATCGTTGGCTTGCACTCGTTCCGCATCGCAGCGATTTGTGCCTTGGGGCAAAAAGTTGCAAATTAGAAACAAAATCATTATCCCTACGCGTTTCTTCTGGATTCATTGCAGTAACAGAGAATTGATTACATCACCATACAAATTTCAAGTTGTTTACTTCTTTTTTTCTGACTGGCATTTTTCACCCGTGTTGCGCATGATGTTTCGAGTGGATAGGTGCCAGGCGGCGCCGCTGTATATGTGAAAAACACATGGAACACGAGCGCCATCTATCATTCCGTAGCGCAAACTTTTCTGCTTGTTTACACTGTTATCACGTTTACCGCATTTATCAGAAAAGCGCCACTACCGGCACTTTAGAATAAGCGCAGCTGCTTACTTCCTATAGGAAGTAAGCAGCTGCGCCTATGTTAAAGTGCCGGTAGTGGCGCTTTTCTGATAAATGCGGTAAACGTGATAACAGTGTAAGCAAGCAGAAAAGTTTGCGCTACGGAATCATAGACGGCGCTCGTGTTCCATGTGTTTTTCACATATACAGCGGCGCCGCCTGGCACCTATCCACTCAAAACATCATGCGTAACACGGGTGAAAAATGCCAGTCAGAAAAAAAGAAGTAAACAACTTGAAATTTGTATGGTGATGTAATCAATTCTCTGTTACTGCAATGAATCCAGAAGAAACGCGTAGGGATAATAATTTTGTTTCTAATTTGCAACTTTTTGCCCCAAGCCACAAATCGCTGCGATGCGGAACAAGTGCATGCCAGCGATTTGTCCATACAAGAAAAATGATTTTACTTTTAATGTGGTGGCGCCATCTCTGGGAAAAACAAGCTTTGATTTCCTACTATAGGAAGTAATCAGCTGCGTTTTTGCTAGAGTGCCGGTAGAGGCGCTTTTCTGGTAAATGCGGTAAACGTGATAACAGTGTAAACAAGTAGAAAAGTTTGCGCTACGGAATCATAGATGGCACTCGTGTTCCACGTGTTTTTCACATATACAGTGGCGCTGCCTGCACCTATCCACTCGGAAACATCATGCGCAGCACGGGTGAAAAATGCCAGTCAGAAAAAAAGAAGTAAACAGCTTGCAATTTGTATGGTGGCGTAATAAATTCTCTATTACTGTAATGAATCCGGAAGAAACGCGTAGGCATAATGATTTTGTTTCTAATTTGCAACTTTTTGCCCCAGGGTACAAATCGCTGCGATGCGGAACAAGTGCAAGCCAGCGATTTGTCCATACAAGAAAAATGATTTTACTTTTAATGTGGTGGCGCCATCTCTGAGAAAAACAACCTTTGATTTCTTACTATTCCGGCAACATAAAGAGCAACATCATAGCCACGACGAGCACCACAGAAATTCACCACGTGGTGTGGCCAGGCTGTCGTCGCGTTAGTTCAAGCGAAACCGGACAGATGGCGAATAGCGGTTTCTAGCACGCAAGAAGTTGCATACAAGCCGCGGGAGGTCACACGTTCCCGACCAAAAAGTGTATCAGCGAAACGAGCTCGTCACGTGGCGGTCCGAATCACGCCATCACCGCAGTAAGTGCACTTACCACCGCTGGACTCCGGGGGATACCGCTGCGACTTCCGGAAGTGAACCTACAAGTAAGATCTTCCCAATTGTAAACTACTAACCTAATCCTAAACCCCCAAATGTACAATGATGGTCGAATTGAACAATTGAACTCGAGTTTGTTTTAGTGAATCAATGCATAAGTGGAGAAAATAAACGCATGCCATGAACGTAAATGAGCAGTGGTTCCTAATCTAGTAGTTTCTGACGGTTTTAGTGAAAGAGGGAGTTCAACTCAGATCGGTGGTTAGCTTCGTACGGTAGAATAGGCTCTGGGAAGGAAATCCACATGGTAACCAACCCACCCTGTGAATTGTAAATATTTTTTTCTAATAGTTATTCTTTCGGTTTGGTTTTTGGTCGTGCTGAGGTTTCGAAAGCGGGTTTAGGTTTGAAGAAAGGACTCGCCCTGAGGATTCCTGGCCGGGTACGGGACATTTCTAGAGATTTTGGACACGCATCTTCACGGTGGAACCTCGAATCCACCTGGCGCTTAAGTGGAGATTGTTCCTTCCGAACCTTATCTTCCCTTCCCTGTCCCGTTACAATACGTCTCTGAAGGTCTCAGCTGGTGTCGTTGTCAGCGGTCACCAGTGAGCCCAAGTACACGAATTCTTCAACCGCCTCGATTTCATCACCGTTGATAGTGATTCGGAGTGGCCGGCGTAGTTGAAGAAACGGCCCTTAGCTCTCAATATGCACATCCTTGCGTTGATCGGCTGCCACCCGATCACACGTTGTCGCATCTTGCCCAACACTATAAATCCTGTTCCCAGTTCATTGGTGGTGCCACAGCTTTGGTAGAAAGTAGCCGCTCGATGTCCGCTTTTCCAAACTTTCTGTCCAGTCCAACAAAGTTCCTGCAACGCCACGATGTCGAAGTTGCGGGGATGTAGTTCGTCGTAGATTATCCTGTCACATCCTGTGAAACCTAGTTCCTTTCTATGCCATGATCCAAGTTTCCAATCGTAGTCCTTATTTCATCGCGTGGGTCATTGTATCGAGTCGTATTTTCCCCTATGTTATTCGCAATGGGGATTTTTACGGGTGGCTTATTGGGCCTACGCCAACACTTCTGTCTCGCCGGAGGGCCATCGTGCCAGTTCTGTTTAACGTCCCAACCAACACTGGGACGACCACGCTGATGGGGCTACCACCTTGGATCTAGCTGGGCGTGGTGCAACGTTTCTTACTCAGCCGATGGATGCCAGAACAGACGCTGTTTGAGCCGCAGCTCCTTGGTGGACAGACGCTCGGGTCGTACCTCCTCAATCTAGCTGAATTCAGAAGAACAACAGTGCCCAGGCTAGGCTGCACTATTAGCTAAGCACACAACTCTTAGCTGGCGGTCTCTGTCATCGCTTGACCCGTGGAAGCATGAGGAAGGAGCTTGTGAGGACCAGAGCTATGCTGGACGCTTTCCTTATCGATTCACCGTTTTGCAGCCACCTAAGTGCCATGCATAAGCTTCAAGTCAAATCAAAGATAACACCACTAGTTGGATTAATCCACTTTTTAGGGTTTCGGGAACAGTGAATTGTTGACCTAGGATTCCCTATCCATCGTGGTCGGACTGCTACTCTATTTGAGTCGTACCTCCTTGGTGAACAGATGCTCGGGACGAACATACCCAATCTAGCTGAAGCAGAGCTCAAGGTAGGCTGCGCTATCAGCTAGGCACACAATAGTTAGATGGCGGTCTTTGACATTTATTGACTCGTAGAATGAGGCAGGAACTTTTGAAGACCAGAGACACTCTTTGTCGACTCATCACTCTGCAGCCCACACAAAGCTCTGGGGACCTATTTTATCGATAGAATAAGTACAGTATGTTGACACATGAACACGATTTGATGATAAATTTCATATTAATAACCGGTGCCGAACGGCGAAAATTGAATATCGTGTGACTGAAAATTCCATTCCAGCTTTCACACTTCGACGGCCCCAGAAGGAAATGATGTATGGCCCAAATTTCATGCAAATTAACAGTTACAGTTTTTTTCACGTACGATGACAGATTGTTTATTTGTCTGGTGATCCCCTTCTGTGACTTCCCGACGGCGAGGAGAGGAGAGGAAAAGCATTTTCCATTTTTTTTTTGTTGTCGCTTAGAACGCTTGTTTTCGGATGTTGAAAAATTTAGCATAACCGTACGTGATCACGCCAGCCATACTAGGTACCTCTGTGGGACGCGTGGAGATGGCAGAAAGCAGAAGAACATTTGCACACACGTGCTGCCGGTCGACCTACCGGGTACTACACAGTGCTTCCGCAGAATTATGATGAGGAGACATTGAAACGCTTTGCTGTTAGGATTGGTGGGAAACTGGGTCCTTCTATGGATGTACCGGTAAAAGTATCGAAATGTTTGTCGTGTGGTTCTACGGTGCAAGTGTCACGTTGAAAACTAGACCAAAGAAGGAGTTGCAAGTAGTTTTTTTAACCAAACAATAGCAGGAGATTTTACCAGTGAAAGCAATATTTTACGAAAGGTGAATGTAGTTCAGTCCTGGGAGTTGCCGAAGCACAATTCACCGCGTGTGCATCAATGTGCACTCTGATGAGCTTTCAATTTTGGCGCGTAGTTCCGTTGACAAATTGATTTGCATTACTCATTTTTTAATGAAAAGTCACCGGGAACGAATGGCTGCGATGATGTCAGCTGCAGTTGGCGGCACACCGGCGCGAGGACATCAATATTCGAGTGGTGCCATTTTTCCGCTTCGTCTACGAAATTCTCAACAGGAACCGGACTCTGCTGCAAACGGATAATTTTCCGGTTTGGGGAAACAACCGAAACACAACCCATCCGAGCATTTAATTGTGGTTATTGAAATTAGTTAAATTTTAATGATAACCGGAAACTGGTACAGCTCATAAATTTCTCAGTCCCCAGTCGGGTGGTAACGAGCGGTAATGCGAACCGAACTCAAAGCGGTGATTCGACCGCGAAAATCAGTTCACTAACTACTAGTTAAGGCAGGTACATACAGCACAGTGCAGCGTGGCCAGCACCGGATGTGGATGGAGCGTGCACACGTGTGCGGTCGGAGATGGTGAGTAGTAAATATTCAAAAACTGGCCAACTGAATGAAACCGCAAACCGGGAGCATTGCAGCGTACCACGCGAACATGGATTTTGGTTGGCCAAATGTTGTGCCCTAGTTTTCCGGCGACGGTCAGTATGATGGACGAGGATTGTGCTGATATGATGACAAGTTGATATGCACTTTTTAGTACATCGAAATCTCAGACATGTATTAAAATGTTGTTTGTTGTCAGTTATTGCAATCAAACAATTTATTTCAATCAGTACAATCCGCATAAGTGCAATTTACCGTATGTACTTCTCTATAGAAGTACACACCATATAACCTTATTCTCCTACTGCCCTAAAGTTTGAAACGTCTTCAAATAAAATAGATTCATTTCATTGACTTCACTTTCTATTTTATCTCTCCACAATAAGGCCGTTGTTATCATATGAAACAGACAGTATTGTGGCAACCTGTCTGTCATGAGCTCATCAAACACACACGTGGAACCAGACGATGTGACGAGCAAGAGTGTCTTCTCTCGAGATAAACAGTACATTGCTGTCATCAGGAGTCCTGACTCAGGACAAGGAAGCATGATGCCGTAGCAGTATACCAACGAAGGTCCACAGGGACTTTTACTTGTCATCATACACTGACGGATCATATAAGCGCACAACAACGGCGAGACCTTCCTCTGACTTTTGTCGGATGTGAACGACACTCACCGAAAGGAACTCGTTAAAACTTGTCCATTTTGGGGTAGGGTATCGCGCCACTTGGGCGATGGCTTCTATATTCGTCTGTTTTCCACTATAGCTCAGTCAATTTTGAACCAATTGACTTGAAATGTTGTACACGGGTAGATACTATACCTATCTCACCACATTCCAAAAGTTGTGTCAATTGGTTCAAATTTGACTGAGTTTTAGTGGGAAACAGACGAATATAGAAGCCACCGCCCAAGTGGCGCGATTCCCTACAACAGAAAAACCATGCGCCAGCCAAACCGACACTTCAGCACCGGAAAGCAGAGACTCGACCAGGAGGGGAAGCATATCTATCTACTACCTACACGATTGTGCAGAAATTCTTTCAACGCATACGGAAGATAAAACGACCAATTTGCATCTCTGGAAGTATGGTTTCGGTTTTGCACAATTGTCGACCGTAACCACAGCAGTGGTGGCAGTAGCAGCAGCTGCAAGAGATACAGACTGGCCGGATGCTTTAACAGATGTATTCTCACCACCCCGCATCTAGTGCTCAGGGTCTTTTGCTAGAGATCCAAGGAAGGAATTTGTGAACAAGCTCGCATGCTTGTAGGGAAGAGTGTGTGAGAACGCTTCTTTTAGGTTTTTTTTTCAATTAATTTTAAAATGCGAGAAAATTAACTTTACATAATTCCTAAAATTGTTCTAACAGCAGAATTGTGCTTACTCAAAATGCAAAGTTTCGGAATATAATTTAGAAGAAATCCCTAAGGGATTATCTAGAAAATAATATCTTACATTTTTTTAAACGACTCTGGATGATTTTCAGTAGTAATCTTTTAAAAACTTTATAGAGAAATCCTTGAAGTAATTTATGAGGAAGGAATTTCTCAAAAAACTTCACGAAGAATTTCAATAGTAATTGCAGGAAGAATTTCTGAAAGAATCCTTGAAAGATTTAATTACAGAATACCTAGAGCATTTCATTGATTTATTTAATATTACATCAAATTCAAGATAAAACTGAATCAACAATATTTCTCTATAATACACGGTTCGTGGCTGCCGCTCTCCATCCTCGGTCGCGCCAGATGCTCGCCAAGTCACGCTCCACCTGGTCCGCCCATCGTGCTCTCTGCGCTCTGCACTCTTCGTCGAACCATTCGTTCCGTCGATTCCGTTCCACGTACCCGATGGTGCTCTCGGCTGCGTCGTTGATGGCTGCTTTCACTGTACTCCAGCAGTCCTTTAGAGGGGCCTCATTGAGCTCGCCCTCGTCTTGCAACGCGGCCTCGAGATTCTGCGCGTATGCTGAGGCGACATCCGGTTGCTTCAGTCGCTCTAGGTTGTACCGTGGCGGTCGCCGGTACCGTACTTTGTTGATGACGGAGAGTTTTGGGCGCAGTTTGACCATCACCAGATAGTGGTCGGAGTCGATGTTGGCGCCACGATATGTCCTGACATCGATAATGTCGGAGAAGTGCCATCCGTCAATCAGAACGTGGTCGATTTGAGATTCCGTCTGCTGTTGTGATCTCCAGGTGTAACGATAAGGGAGGCTGTGTTGGAAAAAGGTGCTACGTATGGCCATATTTTTGGAGGCGGCGAAATCAATGAGTCGTAGGCCGTTTTCGTTCGTCTGCTGGTGGGTGCTGAACTTACCAATCGTCGGTTTGAATTCCTCCTCCTGGCCTACCTGAGCGTTCAAATCTCCTATGATGATCTTGACGTCGTGGCTTGGGCTGCGATCGTACTCGCGTTCGAGCTGCGCGTAAAATGCGTCCTTGTCATCATCAGTACTTCCGGAGTGTGGGCTGTGCACGTTTATTATGCTGAAGTTGAAGAATCGGCCTTTGATCCTCAACCTGCACATTTTTTCGTCGATCGGCTACCAACCGATCACGCGCCTCTGCATATCACCCATCACGATGAAACCTGTTCCCAGCTCGCGTGTATGGCCGCAGCTCTGGTAGATGGTATGATTACCTCTAAACGTTCGCACCATGGATCCTGTCCAACACACCTCCTGCAGCGCTACGATGCCGAACCCGCGGTCCTTCAGTAGATCGGCGAGTATGCGGGTGCTCCCAATGAAATTGAGAGATCGGCAGTTCCACGTACCGAGTTTCCAATCGCAAGTCCTTTTTGTTCGCTGGGGTCGTTGCCGTTGGTCTCGGTTCGTATTATTCTGTTGCTGATTTTCCGTTACAATGTTTTTTTTATGGCTGGCTCATAGGGCCTGACACCAACCCCCTACTTTCCGGAGGACCATAGTGCACAGTTGAGCTTAGAGTCCTTCCCTGGCACTCGGACGTAGATCAGCCGCCCCTAACATGGGGATCAGACGCTGTTGTGAGCCGCTCCTCCTGGAGAACAGACGCTCAGGTTTACCGAAGCAAACCCCCCCTTCCCTGTCAGCCTACGACCAAAGTTCCCACCGGCGTTGGTTACCCGATCTTCCCTAAGGTTGCTCATAGTTTCCGGCCGGTACCGCGTGGAGGTAGGGATAGGAAATGCTGGGCAGAGGCTAGTGGATCACAATGGGATCTGAATTGCGCAGCATACCCAGCCTTTACCGTGCCAATACCTAGAGCAGTTTCTGAATTATTTTCTGGAAAATTTTGAGCTAATCGTTACGAGGTCTACTTCAACAGGAAATACTTAAGAAGTTCCTTCTAGCAATCATCCAAACATTCCTTGGAAGAACCTTTCAAAGATTGTTTTCTAGAAATTCTTTTGAGGGTTTTTTTCCAATTTTTTCTTCTCTCAGATCTCTAAAAATTTTCAATTTCTTCTGTAAATATTTCTTTCGGGATTCTTCTTAAAATTTTCATAAGAAATCATCTAGTTTTTTTCGAAATTTTTCTTACGGTTTCTACGTACATTCTTTAAGGACAGACTTGTAAGAGTCCCAAAATGGCCGCCACAATGGCCGACTTTGGCACCTACTCACGATTTCGAGAGCACAAACCTTTTCGTATACAAAACCAGCGCATCTGTTCTTCTTATTTTATGCTTATTACGAGTGTGCAAGAACATAATAATGAAATGCACTGTTGTGTGAAGTTTGCTTCTTGAGATTTGTGCGTTTGAAGTTCTGATGCATTCTTGAAGCGGGATTTCAAGACGTTTGTCCTTAAGGACAGACTTGTTAGCATCCCGAAATGGCCGCCACAATGGCCGATATTGGCATCTACTCACGATTTCGAAAGCACAAATCTTTTCGTAAACAAAACCAGAGCACCTGAGCTTCTTATTTTAAGCTTATTACAAGTGAACAAGAACAGAATAATAAAATGCACTGTTGCATGAAGCTTTCTTCATGAGATTTGTGCGTCTGAAGTTCTGATGCTCTGTTGAAACGGGATTTCAAGATGTTTGTCCTTAAAGGATCGCTCGCCGGAAATCGCAGGTTCTATGCGAATGCCCCAGTATTCAGGAAGAAATCATGGGAAGAATTACTCAAAGAGTTTGCAAAATAATTTGAATAATTTAAAAAAAAAAATACTATAACGGAATTCTTGGAGGCATACTCCTAGGAGGAACTCTTGAATAAATTCCTCAGAAATTCCTATGAAGAAACTTGGAAGGGATACCGTCGTGCGGGATGACATTGGACCAGTGTTCTGTAAATTTAAAATACGACGGGAATGCATGTTGTTTGCTAAACTACTAGAACTACTAAAATACATAATTCCAACATACTTGGCATCCATCGTCAAATTTTCTGACTTATATTGAATTTGTAGGATCGATGGACCGATATTACCCTCTAGGCCCAATGTCATCCTGAATGACGGTACTTTGAGAATTTGCCGAAGGAATCTTTGAGGAATTCGTGGAGCAACATATAAAGGCATTACATGATCGTTTCTAAAAGTTCAGGGAAAATCCTTAAAGGAACAACTGAAGAAAATCGTGACCGAATTTTTTGGAGGAATCCTTGAAGGAATAACTGAAGGAACCCTTGATGCAGTTCAGGGAGAAAGTAGAAGTTTGAAGTAGTTGCTGGAGAAATATTACAGGAATTTCTCGAGATTTTTTTTTATACAATTCCCGGGGGGAATCCTTGAAGGAGTTCCTGGAGGAATTCTCGGAAGAATTCGTAGAGACATTTTTGGAGGGATTGCTGGAAATGTTTTTGAAAGAATTATCAGGGGAATCCTTGATGCAATCAATCGAGGAGTTCTTGAAGAAATTACTGGAAGAGTATTTAAAAGCATTCCTAAAGAAACTCTTGTAGGAATCTTTGAATATATTTCTGGAGGAATTCTCGAAGAAATTGCCGAAAGAATCTCAGAAAGAATTTCTAGAGTTATCAAGTGGGTTTCGGCTTCTCAGTCATAAATTTTGCGTTTACTACTTTGTTATCTTCGCCTACGTTTCGACCCAGGATTGGCCTTCTTAGGGACCTAAAATTTAATTTAATCAGCTACAATTTTTTTCATGAATTATTAACTAATTGTTATTAAGATATCGATACATATAAAATCGATAAATATAAAAAGCCGGTAGCTAAAGGGTTGATTTCTCTCCACAACGGACATCGCTAAATGGGAGATACATAAGTCACATCACTTTCATTTTTGTGTGTTTCAGAGCTTTCTGGAGTTACGTCTGTCTTTACCGGAATGTCTCAAACGGCTGAATTTGGTTTTTCAATCTGCAGTTTTTCAAAAAACGGGGTTCTAGGGTTTTTTTTTCGAAAAACAGCTCATTGAAAAATCAAATCCAACCGTTTGAGATATTCCGGTAAAGACAGACGTAAGTCCAGAAAGCTATGAAACATACCAAAATGAAAGTGATGTGACTAATGTATCTCCCATTTAGTAATGCCCGTTGTGGAGAGAATTCAACCCTTTAGCTACCGACTTTTTATATTTTGTATAAATATTTTTAACTTGTCGTCCTAATATCGAATACGTTTATAATTCATAAAAAAAAAACAAAATTTTGTAATTGATTAAAATAAATTTAAGGCTCTGAAGAAGGCCCCATCCCGGGTCAAAACGTAGGCGAAGATAAAAAAAATAGTCGACGCAAATTTTATGACTAAGAAGCCCAAACCCACGTGATACCAAATTCCAGTCGAACTCCCCATTGTTTTCTAGAGTTATCTTTGCAGCAATAACTGAGGAATCGTTCCAGGAATTACTGGATGAACCCTTGATTCTTTAAGAAATCACTGGAGGAAAATTTGAAGGAATTCGAGAAGGCATTTTTGAAGACATTTGTGCAGGAATCCTTGTAAGAACTTTGGTGGAATTTGTGAACGAATTCTTGGTAAAGTATTGCAATGAATTTCCGGAGGTTTTCTTCAAGTTAGCGTGCAAAATTGTTGAAGATATTTATGAAGAAGTCCTACAGGAGAAATTGTCAAATGAAAAAATAAAATTCTTGGAGAAATCTCTGACACTTTTTTTTCAAATCTTGGAGACGGATTTCCTGAAGGACTTTTTCAAGCATTTCCTGGGTAAACCCTTGATGGAACTCCTGAAGAAATCCTCTTTAGAAATTGTTGAATGCTTGATGCATAACACTATTCTACATCAATATTGCATGATAACAGGAGTACACCTAATCCACCATTTAGGTAATGAGCCCAAATAGATTAAGCTATTACCCAATCAGATTTCAAGGTTTTAAAGAAGCTTAAGAAGGGAGTTTCTTGGAGGGCCTCAGGTGCGTTACAGGGGGTTCGAGGAGAATTCATGAATTTTCAGAGGAATTTTAATTCCGAGGGTTTCATGGAGGGCTCGAGGGAATTTAAGGGGGTTTTCTATGGTATATCAGGAAGTTTCAAAAGATTGTCAGGGAGTTCTGGGGGCGTTACAGAAGTATTTTCGGGGGGTTTGGGCGGCTTCATTTGTGTTACTTGGGGTCCGAAAGCGTTTCAAGTGGTTTCCAGAGGCGTTTCAGGGGAGTTCAGGAGATTTTTCGGGCATTACATGGAGTCATGTGCATTACAGGGCGTTTCTGGAATTTCGGAGGGTCTCAGATGCTTTTACAGGGGATTCAAGGTAGTTTTCAAGGGTATTTGATGCCACTTCAGGAAGTTTCACGATTCCAAACGTGTATTGGGAAACAGAAACGTTACAGGGGATTTTGAGGGGGTTTAAGGGTTACTCTGGGACCCACAGTTTTTGAAAATACACCACTCCTCTTGGGTGAGCTTCAGGGAGATTTCAAAGCCTTTTCAGTCGAGTGAAGTACAAGACACTGAAGACGACCTTACAGTTGAGGTCGAAATACGTATCTGTCAAAGGATGCAAATTCTTAGTGGAATTCAAAGGAACCGTACTTAACCCGATTTTCTTTTTATTTACTTTTCAAAGCGTTTCGCAAACGTTTTAGGTGGTTTCAGAAGGGGTTCGAAACATTCCAAACTGGTTACGCTTACATATCCGATGACCTAGGCTCAAGGCAGGTCTTGGAAATTCGTAAACAAACATTGAACTCACCACTGGACAGCAAATACTAGAATGAGGCGGTGCAAGTAAGAATTTCGTTCAAACACTCCAAGTTATGCATAGAGATGCGATGACTTATGCTCAAGAAAGATTTTAGGGAACCTTAAATAGTCCTAACCATCCCCTCATCTCTCACCCCTAAACACGCCCTTAACTCCCCGAGAGCGATCGCGCTGTTGTATTTTGTACAACACGTTGAAAAAATCTCGCTTTTTGTACTCAGCATCAGTGTGGTGCTGACGCAGGTAGTCAACCGCGCGAGTTACGGAAGGTTAACTCTAAATTTTCGGCAATTCAGTCTTGCGGATTCAAACGGTAGTTTGATAACTGCCCGACGTTTCGGCTGTGTTTGGCAGCCTCCTTCTAGGAGAAATTAGGTCTATCCCCTAGAAGAAGGCTGCACACAGCCGAAACGTCGGGTATTTATCAAACTACCGTTTGAATCCATAAGACTGAATTGCCTAAAATTTAGAGTATCAGATTCTATCAGTCGGAAATTACAGTAAAACTCCACTTAACTCCACTCGATACTTTTTACCCGTTAACCAACCTTATCACTAATTGTAAGTACTACTCTAACTATTCTGAACACATTCAAATTTCATTAAAGTAACGTTACCTAAAAAGAGGTCCCAGTGTACACAGTTTTCTGTACATTGTATAGATGAATCATATCCATGAAACTCTTAATATTTGACTAATTCCAAACATCTCTACCCTAGATAGATTCGGAGGAACTGGATGTGGTTGGGTGTTGCTCCCTTGGAAAGGCATCAGAGCAGCATTAAGGTGCTAGAGAACGATAGCCCAAGGAGCACTGCTCAAAAGTAGAACGGGATCACACTATCTGTTTCAATTGTTTACGGGGACCGGTGACAAAGTTCACACACACACCAGACCAAATAAATGAGCATGATTTGGGTAAGGTTATCTCCCACAGGACACGTGTTAACATATAAAAGCGGATTTATCGGATGCCATTCCGAATGAAATTTATTTAAAGAAAACAATTCCACCTAAGGGGAAGCAATTCCAATAACTTAAGAAGGCTGATAATTGCGGGATATTAAACAAAAATAACGCTGTACAGCCCCGTAAGTCATTTCAACCGTGGACAACAAACAGCGATTAAATAATATTATCTCACACGCCCCACGAAAAGCGCTTTTTGTTGATGCCGGTCTTTTCAAAAATAGATAAACGCAACAAGAAGATTTTATTCTTTCTTTGTCCAATGTGTAAAAACAAACGCTGACGAGAATCAACCAACAGTATGGGCTGTGTGAGCGGTTTTCATCTACTCAATAAGTAGGATGATTTTGCTACTGAATTAGAGAGGAAAGCCGATTCATTGCTTCATGTACATTCATGAGGGTGAGAATATTCACTTATTTAAGAATAATGATGAGACTAAACATGTGGATAACTGACACTGTCGAAGATTACCAGTTGTAGTCGAAATACGCGAAGACTCAAATTATTTTCAGCTTCAAACGGCTCACAAGTCTACCTCCGACCATCAGTCGATAAATCCTCCTCCTGCGTGTTTTTTTTTCTTCTCCGTTCCCAGAAAACGGCGCCATCGGAAATGGAATGATCTTCCGAGCCAAACTTCCTTCGCCATCAAGTAGAAAATTAATTTTTAATGTGCTTGTTCAACACTCGTCACCACCGCCGCACTAACTGTTGGAGCGCCGCCGCTGAGAGACTCACGTAGAGCTGCGAACGATAATGTTGGGAATGAATTTTTGAGCTGTTCATAAATAATTCCCCAATCGTTTGGATCCGAGGAAAAGAAAAATGTGCGATTTGACTCAAGAAGAAAATTGTCGGTGGCCAAGCGGTAATTGATTGAAGTCCGGTATTTCTGATTCTGTGATCAGATGATGATTCATTCAGACCACAGATTCTAGAATTCGTGAATTGTGGTTATAGTTGATACAGATTCTAGGTCACCAGAAATCCACAACCAGACAAACATGGAATACGTGAGAATTGATGAATTTTTAACACAGACAGTTAATCTGAAAGAGCGGCTTTCAATCATTCTTTTCCATCATTTCAAACCGGGCAAACCCCACCAAGCGGTGGGTGAATAGATACCAAAGCATTTTCATTCTTGCAGATGATTCACGAATTCAGATTCTGAATTGAGTTGCATTTTGCATTTTTTTTCTCTCTCAGATGCATGGTACACATAACTTGCCGCATTCGGGAATGTGCACCCACTGCAACCGAGTGTACAGTTGGTGGTAGGAATCCCAGTTGCCGTCGGGTAGATGTTATCGTTCACAACTGTCTGGTGTTGGAATTTCTACGCTAAATTTGGTATCTTCCCAAGTGGAGTGAATGATGATGGAGTTGTATGTTTGCATACAGTTGGATGATACTGGTGGCGCATATGAAAACAAGGTTCCAATTAAATTCTTGTGAATTCAACGAAACCTTACTGAAACTTGGATTGAGATGGAGATTGATATTGAAATATTAATTGGGGTCAAAATTTAGATCATCAAACACCGAATTTAGGATTAACATGACATTCTGTGATGAAATAATATATTGCAAAATGGTATAATTTCTATGGGTTTTTAGTAACTTCCTCAAACACCAAACCTATTTTTATTTCATGGACATTTATTTAAAATCTGCATAAGTTCAAACAGGACATGAAAAGGGGAACTTTGAACATATAGGGTCTTGTACTATTTAAGCAGGTGTATCTATTTTGGGCACTTGCAGCCTAATAACGTAATTTGGGCCACTTTATACCTTATAACGTAATTTTTGACACACAGTGAGATACGTACAGTATCAAACCCTATACAAAAATTCAAATCAATTGATTTGAATTTGACGTAGTTATAGCGGCAAGTGCCCGAAATAGGTACACCTACCCAAATGGTATTAAGTCAGTGTTTTGAATGAAGAGATTCAGTTTGCCATAACAAGTGTTGTTCCTGAGTGTTTGAGATGGAGCCAAAGGAGTTCTGATTCTGGGGACCCAAAAAGACGAAGTTCTTAGGGCTTCGAAAAACGTTTTAGAGGGCTGTTAGGGGCTTTGGGTCCTTCAGAACTCATAGAGCTCTTAAAATAGCCTTAAATGACTTTAACTTACTTGATACTTGATGGGCTACAACTCGTAGCGGTGAGTCTATGAAGCATTCGCCTCCACTGGTCTTGGTCCTGGGCCAATCGCTTCCAGTCACCCTGAACGTTTAGAGCCCTTAGGTCCTCCTCAACTACAAAAGCCACCATGCGCGCACCCTACCACGAAGCCGACGGCCCCTTCCTGGTTCTCTGCTGAATATGGTTTTGGCTTGTCGTTCCTCCGGCATACGAGCTACGTACCTAGCCCACCGCAGCCAGCCATGCGACGCCGTCCTCCAGTTTACCGCCGAGTACTGTTTGCAGCACTTTACGTTCGAAGACTCCAAAGGCTCTCCGATCAGCTTCTCTCAAAGTCCACGGTTCATGGCCGTATAAAGCGACCGGATGAATCAAAGTCTTGTACAACGCGAGTTTTGTCTTCGTTTGCAGCCTACGGGACTTCAGCTGGTTTCGCAGACCGAAAAAGGCTCGATTCGTAGCTGCAATCCGTCTTTTCACCTCGCGGGTAACATCATTATCGCACGTTACGGGAGTACAAAGATAAACCAATTCGTCCACAACATCAAACTTTTCACCACTTACCATCATTTCGTCACCACTACCACGGCCGGACCGACGTTGACCACCAGCAATCATGTACTTGGTCTTTGTGATGTTAATCGTTAGTCCAATCCTCGCAGTCTCCCTTTTAAAAGGTATGAACGCCTCCTCCAGGCCCGACGGTCGATCCCGATGATGTCGATATCACCCGCGAAGCCCAGGAGCGTATGGGACCTCGTGACAATAATGGTTCCGCTGCTCTGCACACCAGCTGTCCTTATCGCTCCTTACAGTGCTATGTTGAACAGTAAGAAGAGCGTCCCACATAGCTCTGATCCTCACAAGTTCCTACCTCATGTTTCCACGGGTCAAGCGATGACAAAGACCGCCAGCTAAGAGTTGTGTGCTTAGCTGGTATTGGGCCTGGGCACTGTTGTCCTTCTGACTTCAGCTAGATTGAGGAGGTCCGTCCCGAGCGTCTGTTCACCAAGGAGGTGCGGCTCAAACAGCTTCTGTTCTGGCATCCAGCGGCAGAATATGAAACCTAAGGTGACGCACCTAAAGCCTCCTGAAATGGTCTAGAATGTTCCTTACAATACACTCAAATCCTCCCAAAACCCACTGAAACCTCCCTGAACGCCTCTCAAACCCCATAGAACTACCAAAAACGCCCCTGAAATCCCCTTCCTTAAACCAGAAACCCACTAAGACCTTCTGAGACATCCCAGATGTACCCATGGAAACTCCTTTACACCCTTCGTTAGCTTCAAAAACGTCCTAGAGACCCCCTGATGCTCCCTAAGACCCACTGACATTGTAGAAATGTAACTGGAGTCTCAAACACTCTTTCAGACTACTTGAAATGCCCCTGAAATCTCCTGGTAAACCTCTTGGTAACTCTTTTTAAAACCCCTGAGGCCTCGTTAAAACCCACCAAGATCCCCGAAACATCTCTGATACCCGCCTGAAAACCAACGGAGATCAGACCGTATGAAACATTGCTTAAACGCTCTTGGAAGATTTCCGACCCCCTGACCCCGTGTGAACCCCTTGAAACCCTTCAAACCTCTTCTAAAATCTCTATAAACCATATGAACAAAACATATGAAACTCCTATGAAACGCCCATGAACCTCGTGAAAGGCCTCTGAAATCTCTCCAAAAAACCATTTCAGTCTCAAGAAATCCTCCGAAACACCTTTGAGAAGGTTTAAAACCTCTGAAATCCCTCCTGAAGCCATATAAGCTGATCATGATATTTTCTCTACGGAGACACATTTCGTTCATTTGAAACAAACATAAATCAGTGCTGGTAAGTCAATTTTTCCAAATTTTAGCGCCCCAAGTTCTGGTCTGCCCTAAGGAGATGACTTCGTTATTGCACCTTATAATGTTTTTTTTTTTCGGAGAACTCCCTCCATACAATATTGTTTAACGAAATGTTTCTGTATTTATTGCAGAAGAGACATTCTTGCTTAAATTTTCTTCAAGAGTTCTGTAAGATACTGAACTACTGAAACATTGTTAGAATTTTTCCAGTAGTTTTTCTTTTTGGTTTCTTTACCATTTTTCTATGAATATTCGGAAGAAATTCTTCTTGTAATTACTCCGAGGATACCACCATTTTATTTTATTTTTCAAAGCATGCAATTCCATGAAAATTTATTTTCATAAAGATTCGAAGGTTCTTTGAGAATTGCCTCCAGGTGTTTCCTTAAGAAATTTAGATATTTTTTTCAGAATTTTTTTATATATTATTGCCTTATTTACTGAAAAAGTTCCTTCAGGTATTACTACAATTATTTGGGGATTTTCTCGGACATTTATTCGAAAATTCCTCTAGAAAATTCTCACACGATGTTTCTGGAAGTTCCCCTAGGGGATTATCCATAGATTCTTTCTGATATTTCTCATTTTTTCCGAAGATGCTCTCAACAATTCCTACAGAAATTAGTTTAGAATCTATTCCTTAGCATTTTTTAAGGAAACAAAAAAAAATCTATCGATTCCTGCAGAGGATTGACCTGTTCTGTAGAGTATTATTTCAAAGATTTATTCAAAAAATATGTTTTTTTTTTCATTTCTTCGGAGGTTTTCTAAAGGATTCCTCTAGGCCTTTTTATTGGTTCTGCAGGTTTTTTTTTTAGAAATTTATCCATGTAGTAGTTTAAGGATTTTTGTGTACAAATCCAACCAGAAGAAGTATTTTTTTCTGAGAATTCCTGCAGAGGTATCTCCAGGAGTTCTATCAAGAATTTCACAGAAATTTATTGAGGGATATTTTCAAAAAATCCACCACTACCTTTGTTTGCGCATTCGCTAGACATTTTTTAAGAGAAGAAGTTGCTCTACGCATTTTTGCCGCAATCTCTCAAGGATTTTCTCTAGCATTTTTGCATGCCTCCATTTTGTCCAGGAATCCCTCAAAACATAAAACTTCAAGAATTTCTTCTAGGAGTTCCCAATGGTATCTCCAGGAGTTTCTAAAGGCTTTTTTGAGAAAATCTTACAGGAAGTAATTTTTGTGCAATTTTTTGAGGAACTTCTGAAAAAATCCATCCCTGGAGGAATATCTGAAAAAGTTTTGCAGGCACCGCTTCTGGACGTCCCAGGAGATATTTATGATGGAACCAAAAGAGAAATTTCAAAAAAAATACAATAAAGGAATTTCTGTTGAACTCAAATTGGAAGAATTCATGGAGAATTAGGATGAATTTCTTGATGAACTTTACAAAAAATTCCTGCAGCAAACCCTAAAATTCTAAAAAATTGTTGATAAAAAAAACTTAGGGAATTTTTAAGAAACCTTAGGAAGTACTTTTGTATTAATCTCTTGAGGAATATTCGAAGAAATCCCTGGGAAGTTTTTGAAGGAATCCTTGAAGATATTTTTCAAAGATTTTTTGGAGAAATATGTTGAGAAACTTCTCGGAAAACCCTTGGTGGATTTTTTTTTTGAGATTTTACCCTAGAGGGCATTTATCTCAGTTGGTGGAATTTCTAAAAATATATATTGAGGAATTTATAGAAAAAATCCTGGAAAATCTTTAAATTAAATTTTTTGGAGGACTTTTTGAAAATATTCTTGGAAAAATCTGTTGACTTATTTCTAAAAACAAAAACCTTGCATGCCTGGAGATTGGCAATTTGCAAGAACTTAAAAAAAAGCTTCTGGAATACTTCCGAGGGAGCTCTCGTATCAATATTTAGAAAATATGTTTGATTAACTTTTTTTTGAGAATCTGTGGAGAAATTAAACTAGTTTACAAAATAAAACGAAAGTCGTGAACTTCTGTCAACGACCAAAATTTTTGAAGTACAAGTTAGTGCTGATTTCGAAACCGTGCTTCAAAAATTATAAGTAGAGCAATTTTTGAGCCTCAGCTCAATATCGAGTTTTACATTTTTTTAAAATATGGAATTTACTTAAATTCAAATATCTTGCGTTTTGTTCAACTAATTTCGAATCTTTTTCCATTGATTAAAAGCTGAATACAATACCATTCGATCATCTGAATGCAGGTTTTGCATCAGATTGATGAAATTCAAGATATTTGCGAGTTTTTAGGACGATCTCCTTAAATTTTAGCAAAATTTCCAAAAATATGTGAAGAAATGTATTAATTTTTTTTTCAATAAGATAAAAGCAATCTAAAAAATCTTTCTCGACGTTTATTTGACACATCATATGTAGGCGAGTTACAGTAAAAAAATCAGCTCAATCTGTTACCATTCTGGTACATTTACCCTATAAACACAATCCAGAGCAAGCGAGTAAATTAAACATGAGAGCAGAGATATAGCCATACTAGAGTTCATCATGAATAGCCACCCAATAGGGTACGTATAACAGTTAGCAGTTTGAAATAGAATTAAGTCTATAGGTAAGCCACTCCGTAAGGCAACCGCCAAATTGAACTAGCGAAATATTTTGTAAACTTACTTCACATATTTACACATGACATATATGCAATGGGAAATTTCGGAATGACAGAAGGGTAAGGTGGGCATTAGTATGGGACACGCTTGTATGGAAAAAATAAACCCTCGCTCCAGTCGACTTTTTAGATCCCATTTAGGTCCAATATGAACTGTACAAAATTTCAGCGCAATCGGTGAAACTATAATTTAGCGCAAGCGGTTCAAAGTTTACATAGGATTTACTATGGGAAAAGTTACACTTTCAAACAAAAAATCCCAGAGGTCGCCCCTTGTCTCCTTAATTCAAATCGATCAACGCTTCTTGTAGAAAAATCATTTATGAAACTTTCCTTCGAAGACCGCAAAACAATTGGATGCTTGTGGAAAAAGCTATTGATTTATTACCGATTGGTGATCCGACGAACGGCTTTTTGTTTTGTTTTATCAGCAGCACTGTAGCTGCTGCCTTGGCTGCTGCTGTTTCTGGGGGTGGTGATGCCACCCGCCACCCCATGCAGCAACGACAGCAGCAGTGCTGCTGATAAAACAAAACAAAAAGCCATTCGTTGGATCATTAATCGGTAATAAATCAATAACTTTTTCCACAAGCATCCAATTGTTCTGCGGTCTTCGAAGGAAAGTTTCATAAATGATTTTTCTACAAGAAGCGTTGATCGATTTGAATTAAGGAGACAAGGGACGACCTCTGGGATTTTTTATCTGAAAGTGTAACTTTTCCCATAGTAAATCCTATGAAAACTTTGAACCGCTTGCGCTAAATTATAGTTTCACCGATTGCGCTGAAATTTTGCACAGTTCATATGAGACCTAAATGGAATCGAAAAAGTCGACTGGAGCGAGAATTTGTTGTTTGTCCCATACAAGTGGGCATTGGAAAGATGGAAAGGATGTAGATGCATGGGACGGACAAGTGGAAGCTTCAGGAAGAGGATGAGGATATTGGAAAGTTCTAAGTGGGTTTGGAGCAAGATCTTTCGAAGTTGATCTTTCTTTTCTGATCGGACGTCCAGAGTGTCCAAGAAACTAAAGTGATTTTACCACATTGTATCAGAACCTACAATTTCGGCTACTGAGTTCCGAGAAGCGATAGCTTCGTAGTTATTCAACCAAATTGTGGAAAATTGTGTTTCAAAGAAGTTTGAGTCAGGTATGAAGTGCAGTTACCCTCATAGTGTGCCCCAACCCTAAGACCTACCTACCTTCTCCCTCGAATAGGAAACCCATTACTTCCAGGCTGAGAAAAAACAGCTAAGAGAGAGTGGGGCCCAAAATCCACTGAGATAGCAGTTCTTCAGCCGGTGGAAGAAATAGGCACGCTATCCGACAGCCATCTTGTGCCCGAGTTCCCGCGTTACCATCCACCCACGCGAAGAAGTCCACCAGCCCGCAGTATACCGAGATCCCGTCAACGCTGGCCAGCATACACACTTAACACCATACACGCCACACAGATAAGGTAACAATAAACTTGTGAAAAGTGTGTTGCGGTGTTTCTTTGTTCCCTGATCAGTATTACAGCGAAGAGCCGGCCCTGGGAAAATAGGTGGTTGTTACCCGCCCCATAAGACTTCCGTTGCCGAGACCAGAAGCCTGGGGAACCCCTGGTGATAAGGCCCTTCAGGCCGCGTCACCTGTAATCTAGATTAATTTATAACAAATCGGAGCATTGATTACGGAGAATGAGATGTGTGAAGTGAGCGACTTTGCTTAAAAATAGAAAAAAAAAATCGATTTCAAATCATCAATCTTGTATGGAAAGTCGAAAAAAAATCCGCTCTACTGTAATTTTTTTCCTTCGCATTTTCGAATTCAGGGCATACACCAAAAATAATCATCAGCTTATCGAGTTCAAAAATGCTGTAAACTAGTGTTATTGGAGTTATCCTAGTAGTAATGCCGAATGAATGTCTGGATTAATACATGGAAGAATATTTGGAGAAATCCTTTAGAAATCTCTGTATGAACTCCTGCTGAAATCACTGCAGGAATTCCTGCCAGAATCACTAAAAGTAATGAATCAATAATCTCTGGAGGAATTCCTATAGGATTTTCTGTATGAGTCCCTGAAGAAATACCAAAGAAAAAAAATGAGATTTTTTTCACAGGTATCTCCAGGAGTTCTTCCATGGATTGCTTCAGAAAATCCTCCAGGGACCTGTTAGAAATGTGTCGATGGATTTCTTCATAACTTCATCTAGTTCCATTATTATCTGCGATACATGGAAGACATTTTATAAGGGATTCCTTCAGAAATTCCCCCGTGGGTTTCTCCAGGAATCTCTCCAGAAATTTCACAAACATTTTCTCATTGGAATAACTTGGAATAACTTGTGTTGTCGAAGTCTCTCCAAGAATAAAAAGGGGTATCTCAAAGTTTTTCTTCGGTATTTTCTCCTAGGTACTATTCTAGGCATTCATCCAGGAATTGCTCTGGAGATAACTTCAGAAATCTTTTCAGTATTTTTGTACAGGAGATCCTCCAGAATATTTTCAAGAATTTCTTCTGGGAGCTTAGAATGGCATGTCTGGGAGTGTTTTTTTTTTATATATTTCTGAAGGCAATTCTCAATAGATTTCTCAAATATTCAAACAGGTATTCTTTAAATAATTTCTAGTGGAACTTCTGAAAAGCCCTGAAAGAATCTCTTAAAGTTCCCAGAATCTGAAAATATCACAGTAGATATTTCTGATAGAACAACATGGACAATTAAAAAAAATCCTGATAGGGATTTCTACAGGAATCACTGAAGGAATTTTTCAAAGATTCCTTCCGGAAAAAAATCCCGTAGTATTTAAAAATTAAATTTTAAATGATTGACTAAATAACTCCATGTAAGAACTTTTGAAACTCATCACAAAATAAAAATACCTACTCAAAAAAAAAAACTTCCAAAGGAATCCTAAACGGTATTTATGAAAGCACCCCTGAAGGAATTTCTCAGCTCATCGTCCAGACAAATTGTTTCTAAGATATCTTTTTTTGACAATGTTCGAAAAGGTTTTGCTCTTCTTGAAAGTAACGCTAGCAAATGACAAATTGATGATGAACATTGTTCGTTTTAGCCTTGAAAAATGCTCATGTAAAATTAGAGATCAATTAGAAAAAAACAAAAATTAAAAAAAAACGTTTTTTTTTCGGTAAAAATGCTCTGAAACTTCTGGCCGAACGTTTGAAACTGGATCTGCTGGTCTTCATACAATAACAGTTTTTAGGCAAAGCTAGGCATCTAGGCTTCTAGGATGTTACCTTCGAATCTTTAACAGTCTTTAAAGAAATAAAACTGAAATCTGTCAAAAGTTGTACAGAGAAGCTATAACTAGTAATAATTCAGATGCATTTCCTAGGTTTTCTCTTTCTTCGGGTCAAACAGTTAAAACAAGTTTTCGAAATGCTACTTCTGTCGAAAAAAAAAACATTTTCTTTGTTTTCCCGTCAACTTCGGTTGAGATGAAGTCGAACTCTGACAAGGTAGAAGCTGCCAAAACCCTGCCAAACAAAGGAAATATCTTTTATGTTCGATCGCTTGCCGGCTGAGAATCCACTAGCCGGAAACGCAGTTTATCTAGACGAGGAGAAAAATTGAAATTAAGAAAATTAAAAAGAAACATTCTTTTTTATAGGGGGAGGTTCCGGCAGGCATTGAGAGAACGGAGCGCTTTTCTTCATACCTATACGTACGTACCGGTATGATGCAACTAGGATTCGATCTACCTTTTGTCATAAAAGTTGAATTGTTTGAAAGCTTTTGTATTAGCTGAAATGAAAATTTTAAAGGAAACTTGACGTCTCTTTGTCTTGCTTTTAGGCATAAAATCGATGTTCTTTTCGAACGTACCTAGTAGGATTTCGGATCGACTTCATTAATTTTTATACAGTCATTGCTTTGCAGCTTTCGACCATCGCAATCACGAAAACATCGGCCTTATTGAAGCACAGAATAGGGCATTTTCGTGCAGAGTACAGCACAACGGTTATCCCATCCCGTCCGGGTCGTTGCTGGAGTGAGGCAAGGATGTATTCTATCACCGTTACTGTTTCCAATCGTAATCGACGAGATCCTGGTAGATGTGATTGATCGTGTACCAAATCGTGGGATGCTGTGGCAGCCCATTACCATGGAGAACCTTAATAACTACAAACTGGCTGATGGCGTTGCTCTCTAAGCTCAACGGCGCTCTGATATGCTGAGTAAGCTCGATGATGTTGCCGATCTCTCCTCGGCCGCAGGTCTTATTTACCATCAACGTCAACAAGACCAAATCATTAGATGTTAATTCGGTCAACCCTTCCAGCTTTCCGGTAGATGGGCTCTAGTGCTCTAGTGCTCAACCTATGGGTCCACTTTCCTTTGGTGGAACTGTCCCACGCGTACTGCCATTTGACCATGGAGGCCATCCTGGCCACCAGGGTGCGATGATGTCACGATTTCGATTCCCGCATCTTGTACCAATGTTTAGGGAACCCAAATGCATTGTCAATGGGGGAACTCATTTGATGTTGGCTGCAAACAATCCTATTGAGTGGAAATAGGGATGTCACCTACGTGATCCTGGCAGTCCTGCGTATGCCTCTTGTGCCGCGCATTTCGAAGCTTTCCATGTCCTCACTGATAAGAATGCTGATAGGCACCATACCAGTAATGACGCAGTGAGCGTCGTGTGACACGGTACGGTACGCACCCGCAACCCTCAGCCACATAAGCCTGTAAGTTCCTTCCAGCTTCCGTCGGTAGCATTTAGTACTTAGCGCAGTGCCCCACGCCGGGCCGACAAACCTAAGTATGGACGTAGCAACACTAGCCAGAAGCTTGCGCTTACTGGCGAACATCGCAGAGCTATTGGACATCATCCGGGACAGTGCCGCAATAGCTGTGGAGGCTCTTTTACAGGCATAGTTGACGTGGCTACCGAAGGTAAGCTTATCGTTGATCATCACGCCCAAGTGTTTGACGGAGCGCTTTGACAGGATAGTGCACTCTCCTACACTGATCTCCGTCTGCTGCTCCGACCTCAGGTTGTTAACAACCGTCACCTCTGTCTTGTGGTGAGCCAGCTCCAGTTTCTTGGACCGCATCCACGCCTCCACAACCTTGATCGAGTGGTTGGTAGTCAACTTTACCTCCTCGATCGTTTCACCGTAGACTTCGAGCGTAATATCGTCGGCAAATCCGACAATCACCACTCCCACTGGGTACTCTAACCTCAACACCTCGTCGTACATGACATTCCATAACTCCGGACCCAGGATGGAACCTTGCGGGACTCCTGAGGTTATGTGAAAGCACTTCCGACCCACCTCCGTGTCGTAGATTAATACACGATTCTGAAAGTAACTTCCGAGAATCTTGTACAGGTACTCCGGTATCCCCAGACGCAAGAGCGCATCAGCAATTGCAGATCAGCTGGCGCTATTAAACGCATTCCTTACATCCAGAGTCACTACCGCGCAAAAGCGAGTTCCCCTCCTCTTAGGCTCGAGTGCTTTCTCGGCGGTTTTTGTAACCTACAAGATAGCGTCTACGGTGGACCTCCCTTTCCGGAAGCCGTACTGGTTACTCGAAAGACCATTTTCGCCCTCGGTGAACCTCAACATTCTATTGAGGATGATCTTTTCGAGCACCTTCCCCGCCGTGTTAATCAAGCATATTGGTCTATATGCCGACGGGTCTCCGGGTGGTTTCCCCGCCTTTTTCAATAGTACCAGGCTCTGCCTCTTCCAAGCTTCTAGGAAACTCCCTCGTCCAGGCATTTCTGCATAGCAGACCTGAACATCTCGGGAGCCTCTGCAATAGCTACTTTTATGACCAGGTTCGGAACTCCGTCCGGACCTGGGGCCTTACCTACGCTAAGGGACTTTGCTATCTCCGCAAGTTCCACATTGGTGACCCTCTCTTCATCGCCAGCCCCAGTCCCCGGCTGTCCTACGAAAGGAGGCCAAGGACTAGGATCATGACGTGGAAAAAGTCCTCCAATGATCCCCTCCAACATCTCTGGAGATTGCTCTGTAGGAGCCATCACACCTCTCGTCTTGGCCATAAGGATCCTGTAGGCGTCACCCCACGGGTTCGTATTGGAACTCTGACAGAGACCCTCAAAGCAGGGCTTTTTGCTTGCTCATATCTCGGTCTTAAGCGCGGCTTTTGCAGCGGCGAACATCACCCGCCGTTCGTTTCGCTCTTCCTCTGCTCTAGTGCTCTAACATCTTTACATGCAATGCAGAGGCATTGTTTACTAAAACTCTCGTTGCATTGTAATTAAACTCTGTTCAAAAGTGTCAGACAAAAATGAAATAATGTTCGCCATATTTTCAGCAAACCCACACAAAAAAAGAATATCCAATTATTTCGAACAAGCAAATAAAAACCCACTTCATCAGTCCCGTGCAACTGCATCCGATGCCAGATTTTCCCGCCCGGCTGAAATCATCCATCTTACGATAACAACCAACCGCAACCGAGTCTCATCTGCAACTCAAATTCGAAACCACAATAATGGCGCGTCCAACTCAGCTCAGCATCCTGCACCGCAGCAGCAGCGAGCCGAGCCGAACCGTGCCGTGCCATGCCGCGTGGCTCCATTCACCCATAAGGGACCGATAAAAAATCGGGGGGCGTTCATCTAAAATAAATAACTCCGGTTCGCTTGCTCAACAAAACCAGCAGCTTTCCTTTCGGTGTGCAATCTTGAAAATTTGCAATTGCGATCGTGCGATTGCTCGTTTCTCCAGTAGGTAGTGGAGCACATAGTTTTTCCGCACCGGTCAAGGCACACCACGGCACACCGACAACGAAAGTCCGTGGGGGGAGAGAATGGAAGTTTGCCTTGTAGACAGCCAACATTTTTCAATTGCAAATTTTATTGCTCCCTGTCAAGAACGTACACCGGTCGGTTGGTCGTCAGTTCGTCGGTCAGCGATAGTTGGTCCGACATGCGGAGTGCAATCTCTCCGGAGGGTCTTAAAGCTGGTTTGCGGCCCAGCGTTAGGGGTAAAACGTGTTGTCTTACAATGCAGATTCGGAAACATAGGTTGTATCTTAAACGCGCATCCATCTATCAACAAACTGCAACTTTAGGCTGAACTCCATGAAGCACACACTTGTAACTTGCACGAAGCTGACGTTTTATCTTCTGGCGATAATTTAATAAAAAGATGCATTTCTCTCCGATCTCTCCGGATAGGTAAACCAGAAGTCAGCGTGTAAGTCGTTTAAAAGTTGATTGTTACGGGACTTCATCAAAGTCATAAAATCAATTCCGGTTCCACAGGTTTAGAGAACTGTGTATGCCATTCGCCGGAAATGTCTCAATTCATCAATTAATTTTAAACCGAGCGTAGAAAGCGTAGGTACCTTCTTGTTTCTTCGTCGTTTAATCCCCATGAGAAAACCTTCCGGACAGCCGAACGATAAAGCCACCCGACGTCCAATTTACCACAGACCAAATCAGCAACAAATGGGAAAAGTTTACCCTGGTTTAGTGTAAAGTGAGACGATCCCGGGCCTCCGAGTAATAATAGTTTAGACTAGGTAGACCGAATCAGTGGAACAGGGACGATAACAATTTTACAAATTGTCGTGCATAAATCCTTTCACTACCCGTCCCGCATTGGTGCTATCACGAGTAGGAGGATGCTGATTGTACGTGTACAGAAGCACACGATTTGAAAGACTATTTTCTAGTTAAAGTATCCGAAGTAGGGACGTGACTGGCTGACTTAAAGAGTTTGTGATACATAAGTCCAATAACCATTAATTGGAATTCTCAAATCTTCTGAATATGGATATGCAAATAAGGATAGATAAAGCATTAATAAGAAAAACCTAATTATACACATGTCAATCCTGCTTCTTGGTAGCGTGTATCTGTTTTGATAACTCCAAAACATTTCCTCAAACTCTGGAGGTAAATCCACCTTTGGTTAGTATCGATCGTGACAACTTCTCAGTATTCCACTGTTACTCTTCCCAAGTAACATTTTAATGACCAAATTGTCTTATAGAGGTCCTCAGAACCGTCGGAAAACCACCTTTTATTTTGGTTTTATTATGGTTACAAGAACCTTTTCTAGTCTCTTTGACTAAAACATGTTACTTGGGCTGTGGATTTTGATCTCTTTATGCAAAATGAGATCACCGGAGTGCCAGAAGCTTTTCGTTTCGTTTGTAGTCCACTATTTTCTACAACGAACTTCATAGCGCCACCTCCATGTTTCAAAAATACTATTCGGTCTTTAGGCCGAAAAGGCCTTTAGGCCGAAAAGATCTCCTGGCACTTATCGGCCTATTGACTTATTCAGCCTAATGACCTTTTCGGCCTAAGACCTAATCAGCCATCAGCCTAATGACCTTTTCGGCCTAAGACCTAATCAGCCATCAGCCTGCTTTTTCGGCCTGCCTTTTCGGCCTCAAGACCTTTTCGGCCTCAAGACCTTTTCGGCCTCAAGACCTTTTCGGCCTCAAGACCTTTTCGGCCTCAAGACCTTTTCGGCCTCAAGACCTTTTCGGCCTCAAGACCTTTTCGGCCTCAAGACCTTTTCGGCCTCAAGACCTTTTCGGCCTCAAGACCTTTTCGGCCTCAAGACCTTTTCGGCCTCAAGACCTTTTCGGCCTCAAGACCTTTTCGGCCTCAAGACCTTTTCGGCCTCAAGACCTTTTCGGCCTCAAGACCTTTTCGGCCTCAAGACCTTTTCGGCCTCAAGACCTTTTCGGCCTCAAGACCTTTTCGGCCTCAAGACCTTTTCGGCCACAAGACCTTTTCGGCCTCAAGACCTTCTCGGCCTCAAGACCTTTTCGGCCTCAATACCTTTTCGGCCTCAAGACCTTTTCGGCCTCAAGACCTTTTCGGCTTCAAGACCTTTTCGGCCTCAAGACCTTTTCGGCCTCAAGACCTTTTCGGCCTCAAGACCTTTTCGGCCTCAAGACCTTTTCGGCCTCAAGACCTTTTCGGCCTCAAGACCTTTTCGGCCTCAAGACCTTTTCGGCCTCAAGACCTTTTCGGCCTCAAGACCTTTTCGGCCTCAAGACCTTTTCGGCCTCAAGACCTTTTCGGCCTCAAGACCTTTTCGGCCTCAAGACCTTTTCGGCCTCAAGACCTTTCCGGCCTCAAGACCTTTTCGGCCTCAAGACCTTTTCGGCCTCAAGACCTTTTCGGCCTCAAGACCTTTTCGGCCTCAAGACCTTTTCGGCCTCAAGACCTTTTCGGCCTCAAGACCTTTTCGGCCTCAAGACCTTTTCGGCCTCAAGACCTTTTCGGCCTCAAGACCTTTTCGGCCTCAAGACCTTTTCGGCCTCAAGACCTTTTCGGCCTCAAGACCTTTTCGGCCTCAAGACCTTTTCGGCCTCAAGACCTTTTCGGCCTCAAGACCTTTTCGGCCTAAAGACCTTTTCGGCCTCAAGACCTTTTCGGCTTCAAGACCTTTTCGGCCTCAAGACCTTTTCGGCCTCAAGACCTTTTCGGCCTCAAGACCTTTTCGGCCTCAAGACCTTTTCGGCCTCAAGACCTTTTCGGCCTCAAGACCTTTTCGGCCTCAAGACCTTTTCGGCCTCAAGACCTTTTCGGCCTCAAGACCTTTTCGGCCTCAAGACCTTTTCGGCCTCAAGACCTTTTCGGCCTCAAGACCTTTTCGGCCTCAAGACCTTTTCGGCCTCAAGACCTTTTCGGCCTCAAGACCTTTTCGGCCTCAAGACCTTTTCGGCCTCAAGACCTTTTCGGCCTCAAGACCTTTTCGGCCTCAAGACCTTTTCGGCCTCAAGACCTTTTCGGCCTCAAGACCTTTTCGGCCTCAAGACCTTTTCGGCTTCAAGACCTTTTCGGCCTCAAGACCTTTTCGGCCTCAAGACCTTTTCGGCCTCAAGACCTTTTCGGCCTCAAGACCTTTTCGGCCTCAAGACCTTTTCGGCCTCAAGACCTTTTCGGCCTCAAGACCTTTTCGGCCTCAAGACCTTTTCGGCCTCAAGACCTTTTCGGCCTCAAGACCTTTTCGGCCTCAAGACCTTTTCGGCCTCAAGACCTTTTCGGCCTCAAGACCTTTTCGGCCTCAAGACCTTTTCGGCCTCAAGACCTTTTCGGCCTCAAGACCTTTTCGGCCTCAAGACCTTTTCGGCCTCAAGACCTTTTCGGCCTCAAGACCTTTTCGGCCTCAAGACCTTTTCGGCCTCAAGACCTTTTCGGCCTCAAGACCTTTTCGGCCTCAAGACCTTTTCGGCCTCAAGACCTTTTCGGCCTCAAGACCTTTTCGGCCTCAAGACCTTTTCGGCCTCAAGACCTTTTCGGCCTCAAGACCTTTTCGGCCTCAAGACCTTTTCGGCCTCAAGACCTTTTCGGCCTCAAGACCTTTTCGGCCTCAAGACCTTTTCGGCCTCAAGACCTTTTCGACCTCAAGACCTTTTCGGCTTCAATCAAACGTTATGCTATGACTAAGAAGCCTGTGATTTATTTATGAATAACTACAGGAACATCTCCTGATGTTTTTTTTTCAGGTATTTCTTCAGGAACTTCTTCGGGAAATCTTTTACGAATTGCTCAAGGAACTTCTCCAGGAATTTCTGCTTCGTTAATACCTCCATAGACGTCTTGCGGGGTTCCAATGGTGAGTACTCCAGGGCTTGTTCCAAGAACTGCTTCAGGAATATCTTTAGAAGTTCCTCCAGTTATAGTGATTTTTCGAAGATTTCTTCAGGATTTTCGCCGGGAATTCTCAAAGAAATTTGACCATAGAACATTTTAGGTATTCCCGCAAGTACTCCTTCGGAGATTTTTTCCCAGGAATTTCTTCAAATATTCCTTCGAGAATTCCGCACAAGATTGTTCGGATAATTTAAATTTAAATTATTTAAAGTATTTCAGGAGGAATTACTGATGGGATGATGATTAACCTGGGCTTGTCAGGGGAATATCTGTAAATAAAAAGAAAATCGGGTTAAGTACTGTTCCTTTGAATTCCACTAAGAATTTGCATCCATTGACAGATACGTATTTTGATCTCAACTGTAAGGTCGTCTTCAGTGTCTTGTCAGTGTCAGTCGAGTCAAGTTTCGTTTTCCTGCGTTTTCCTAACACATTTTTCCTGCGATTGCTACCGGGACTCCTCCTGGGGTTTCTTCAGGTATTATTCCAAGACTTTATTTTGTCTGTATTAACGAGATTTTTTTACTCTAGGCTATAGTTTATCGCGGGACCCACGCTTTACTTCTCTTCCAAAGGAAGAACTCACATTTTGTGAGTTTGTCGGGAGTGGGATTCGATACCTGGTCCTCGGCGTGATAGTCACATGCTTCAACCATCACACCAGGTACGTTCCACATCACAATTCCAAGACTCCATCCAGGGATTCCCTCAGGGTTTCCTCCAATAATTTTTTTTCTGGGATTTTTTCAGAAACAATTTCAGGGTTTATTTTATAAAATCATCCAAGAATTATTGAAGAAACTCTTCTTGGGTTCCAACTGGACTTCCTGTAGGAATTCCCTTAGGAAATTCCTACAGGAATTGTTATGGAATTGCCCCTTACGATTGCTTCGGGGATTCATCTTGACGTTTCTTCAGCAATACCTTCATGAACTCTTCATTGGATTCCACCAGGATTTTCCCAGGGATTCCTTCTGCGATTTATTCAGTACTTCCTTCTCTGAAATACCCGAAAGTTCCTCCAAAGAATCTTGCAGAGATTGTTCCAGGAATTCCTCTAAAGATTCCTAAAGGAATTCCTCTAGGAATTCTTCTAAACAGCAATTCCTACAGGCATGTCTACAGGAATTGCTCCAGGGCCTCCGCCAGGAATTCTTCCAGGCATTCCCTCAGGAATTCTGTCAGGCATTCCTTCAGAGATTCCTCTAGGAATTATTCAAGGGAACCCTCTAGGGATTTCTCTATGGATTTATCCAGGAACTCTTCCAGGTATTCTTCCTAGAATTCCTCTATGGATTCCTCCAAGAATTTCTGCAGAGATTTCCCCACGTTTTCCACCAGAATTTCGTCCAGAAAATAAAGATTTCTCCATACATTCCTTGAGTCGTTCTTGCGGGAATTTCTCCAAAAATACCTCCAGGGATTCCTCCAGGTTTCCTTCAGGGCCTTCACCAATGATTCCTGCAGGATATCCTCCCAGAATTTATTTGAGAATGTCTTTAGGAATTTCTCCAGAGATTCCTCCAGAAATTTATTCAGGAATTTCTCCAGGAATTCCTACAGATACCCGAATTCCTCCGAAAACTCCTCCGGGTATTCCTCTTGGCATTCCTCTAGGCATGTCGGCAGGGATTTCTCCAGGCAATCTTTCGGGACTTCATTCAGGACAAGGATCGGTATATTCGCCTCACTCCATTCATATTCACTCCTCTTTGCTGAAGCGAATCGAGAAAGATGCAGCAAACGGATTGTCATGATCAAACACGCAACCCCATCACCACTGGGAAGCGATGCGCCGGCTGCTTGACATGAATATTCGTAGCCGTTCGTCGCAGTTTGGATCGCAAGCGAATGAATGAATGGCGAATGGTGACGAATGCTGGTGAGCGATCGAAGCGGCTATTATCATATCTAGAAGAGAACTTCTGCATGTAATGCATACATTTTTAGTGTATTGTTGTGGAAATGCCAGATTAGCAAAGAAAATAATTCGAAAACATCAAAAATTCGTATGCACAATATCAATCGTATCACTCACGAATCGCATCACCACTCGATCGCTTGCGATGCGAATGCGGACGAATGAGTAATTTGCAAGTGTGACGTCGCACCGTTCGCCGGAGTTTGCTGTCGTCGCTGACAAGCATACACACAAACTAAAGCGACAACCGTTCGCTGCTGACTGTCTTCGAATGTGGAAGAAGATGAAATGTGGAAATCAGGAACCCTGATTCAGGAATGCCTTCAGGTACTTCTCCAAGAATTCCTCCAAGAATTCCTCATAGATTTCCTCCAAAAAAATCTACCAGGTATTCCTGCAAGCATTGTCTCTCTTGTCTGTCTTGAGGATTTTTCAAAGAATTCCAACTGTGATTTCTTCAGTACTTCCTCCAGGGGATTCTTAAGAAATCCTCCTAGGGTTCCTTCAGATATTCAAACAGCAAATCCTCCACGGAAGCCTTAAAAATTGTTCCAGGAATTTTTCCAGGTATTCCTCCATTTTTTAAGGATTCTCTCGAAGATTCATCCAAGAATTCCTCCTGGAATAATTCACGAATTCCTTAAAGGATTCCTCCAGAGATTCCTTCAGGCATTCCTCCAGGAATTCCTCCAAGTTTTTCCTCTTTAATTCCTCCAGGCATTCCATCAGGAATTCCGCCAGGGATTGCTCCAGCAATTTCTTTAGGAATTTATACAGCAATTTCTTCTGAGGTTTATCCAGTTATTCTTCCAGAGGTTCCACCAGAAATTTCTACAGTAATTCCGCAAGCAATCCCACTAAGTATTTATCCTGGAATTTTTCTTGGGATTCCTCCAGGAATACCAATACGAAATCCTCCAGGAACTTCTCAAATGATTTTTTACATTTTTTCCCAGGGATTCTTCTTGGAGTTTCTCCGGAAATTCAATCAGATATTCCTCCACGATTACTTCACGAGTTTATCCAGGTATTTCTCCAGAGATTCCTCAAGAAATTCCTTCAGAAAAACTCATTAAATTTTCCAAATATTCCTTCAGAAACTCTTCTACGGGTTTCTCCAAAAATTTATCTGGGGACTCCTCCAGGAATTTCTCTAGGAATTCCTTCCAAGGATACATCTAGTGGATCCTACAGGGATTCCGCCATGAATAGCTCTATAAATTTGTCCAGATATTTATCCAGCGATTCTTCAAGGCATACCTTAAGGAATTCCTCCAGTGATTTTTCCCGGAATTCCTCCAGGATTTTCTCCAGGAACTCTTTCAGAAATTCCTACAGTCAATCCTCCAGAGATTTCTTCAGAAATTTGTACAGAAATTCTGCCAGGGAATCCTCCAGAAATTCATTCAAAAATATTCCTCCAGGGATTCCTGTTATGATCTCTCCAAGGATTCCTCTAGATATTCTTCTGGGAATTCCTCCAGGTGATCCTCCAGGCATTCCTCCAGAAAGTCCTTCGGGCATTCCCCAGGTAATTACTCCAGGCTTTCCTTCGGGAATTCCGCCAGAGATTCTTCCACGAATTGTGTCATGGATTCTTCCAGGGACCGCCCAGGAATTCGCCAAGGAATTTATCCAGTGGTTTCTCCAGTTATTTTTCCAAAGTTTCCCCCAAGTATTGCTTCAGGAATTCCTCCGGGAATTTGTACTGCAATTCCTTCAGGAATTCCTCCAATATTTTATCCAGGCATTCCTTCATGGATTCCTGCAGGAATTCCACTAGGAAGTCCTTCAGGAGTTCCTCAAGCGATTTCTTCAGAAATTTCTCAAGGGATTCCTCCAAAAAGTCCTCTGGGGTTTCCTACTGCAATTTCTCCGACAATTCAATCAGAGATTCCTCCAAGAATTCTTACAGGGATTGCCCCAGGGAGAAAAATCAGGAAATCCTCCAGATATCCCTTAAGAAATTCTTCCAGGGATTCCTCCATGAATTCCCCTAAGGATTCCTCCAGGAATCCCACCAGGAATTTTTACAGGAGCTCCTGCAGTGGTTCTTCCAAGAACTGCTGCATGGAATCCGCCATTGATAGCTCCAGGGATTTGTCCAGATATTTCTCCAGGGGTTCTTCCAGGAATTTAGTCAAAAATTCCTACAGCCATTCCTCTAGAGTTTTCTTCAAAATTTTATCCAGAAATTCATTCAAGATTTTTCCTCAAGGGATTCTTCTTGATATCTCTCCAAGGATTGCTCTAGATATTCCTTTAGGAGTTCCTCCAGGGAATCTTCCAGCTATTCCTTCAGGAATTCCTACACGCATTCCTCCGGTAATGGTAATTCTTCCACGAATTGTATCATAGATTCTTAAAGGGATTCCCCCAGGAATTTCGCAAGGAATTTTTCCAGGAGTTTCTCCAGTTATTTTTTAAAAGATTCCTCCTGGAATTTCTATAGAAATTCCTTCAGCAATTCCTCCAATAATTTATCCTGGCATTAACCAGGGATTCCTACAGGAATTCCATTAGGAAGTCCTCCAGGAATTCTTCGAGGGATTATTTCAGAAATTTCTTCGGGAATTCCTCCTAGAATTCCTCTGAGGATTCCTCTTGGTATTCCTTCGGCCATTCAATCAGAGTTTTCTTCAAAAAAATTTTTTCAGAGCTTTCCACAGGTATTTCTTCTTAGATTAATCCAGGAAATCCTTCCGGAAAAAATCAGGAAATCCTTCAGATATCCCTTCAGAAGAATTCCCCTGGGTATTCCTATGTTTAGATATTTCTCATTAGATTTTTCCAGGTTTTCCTTCAGGCATTTCTTCAGGCATTCCTCTAGGCATTTCTCAAGGAATTCGTTCAGGAATTCGTCCATGCCTTTCTCAAGAAACTCCTCCAGGGTTTTTTTTTCTAGGAATTCCTCCAGGGAATATTCCGGGAATTCTTCCAGGAAATCTTTCAGGAATTCTTCAAGTGATTCTTTCAGAAATTCCTCTCGGGATCTCATCAAAAAATCATTCAGAGATTCGTTCAGGAATATCAATATTTCTTCCATCATCACCCAAGAATTTCTTCAGGGATGCTTTCAAGGATTTCTAGAGAAATTTATCCAGCGATTTTTATATGAATTCTTGAAGATTATTTTAAAGGGGTGCATGCAGGAGCCACGAAATTCTCCAAGAAGTGATCCAGGAATAATTTCTCAATTTTCTCCAATACATCCTTTAGAAGTTCATCCACAAATTTGTTCAGGAATCTATTCACGAATTCCTTCAACAATACCCCCTGCAACTGCAAAAGAATTCCTTTAGAAATTCCTCCCCTTGTTGTTTCAGGAATATATCTTGGAAGATATCGGTGGATTAGTTCACTTCGGAGATTCCTCTAGGAGTTTTTATCAGGCACGTCTTGGGGGTGTTTCTTTACAAAGTCTGTCAGGGGTTCTTCCAAAAATAGTGTAGAATGTGGTTGTTTTACGAATTAAATATAGCCATTTTCTTTAGACTGATCGAAAGAGCTCATTTTTCTTAATATAATGTGATTTTATAGCGTTCCGATTCCTTTGTTTTAATGGTTAAATACACAAAAACAGTTTTAATTTCCGTGGATAGAATGACAGTTCAATCGATAAAGCGACAGTTCACCCCGAACAAAAAAAAATTCCCATACAAACTATAAATGCATGTTAAAAATAGCTCTTGGGCACTAAAAATGATGAAATTCTGGATTTCGACTAATTTTTGGACGGAGATTCCGATTATGCAATAATCTGGATACCCCTATAGAACTCAATTAGCTTAATTAAAATACATACACCTAAGTAAAAACATATAACAAAATTCTACCAAAAAAATGTCAATGCCTCAAGGGTTTCCTCCAACGTCTTATCCTAAGATTTCTTCCAGTATTTCACAAGGAATCTCTTACTGTAAATTCTCGGATTTCTTCAGAAAAGTTGCCTAAATCATTTTCAGGGGTTCTTCCGGGAATCGTTCTAGCAGTTTGTATTGTAATTTACTCAAGCATTCTCCGAAAATACCTTCACGAAATTCTTCAAGAACTGCTCTAGGAATTCTCTTTAGGAGTTATTCCAGAGAAACTTTGAGGGTTTCCTCCAAAGATAGTTTATAGGCTTTTCGAGATTACTTTCAAGAATTTTTCCATGAGTTCTTTCCGAAAATACTCCAGTTGACATCAATTCTTTAGGATAATTCGCTGAGGTGAGTAAACGCAGTATATGAGTATATAAAACTATCTTTAGGAAATTCCGGCAAGGTTGCATTCGGATTAATACCACTGAAGGTTTATTCTTAAAGGAATGCAGATCCTTGCCATTCCAAGATTGCTAATAAGCACAGACAAACTGTATGATAAATTACTGAAAGAACAGTCAGGACTCCTATTAGACGCTGTCACCCACTTTACGCCCACCGTCATTTCCAGGTTGTCTTCCAACCAATCCAGTCATCATTTTTGGAATGTGACAAGCCTATAGTACACTCTAATCACAGTAAAAAAATCAGCTTGATCAAGATGCAAGACAGCTGGGATACTGTAGTGGGCGTAAAGTGGGTGACACCGTTTAATAGGAGACCCGACTGTACTCCAATTAGTCATGGAAGACATTTTCAAAAAAAAAAAAATCTTCGGAAAAGTTTTTATTATGTTGGAGCAAATGTTGAAGGAAATCAGGAATTGCTAATGGTGCTCGCCCTCCTCCCTTGACTCAAAATCTGGCTACGCCCATGGTCTTAGCTTTCTGGAGGCTGTTCGGTCAATGAAACTAATGAATCACTCAACGTACTTCCAGAACGGGATACATAGTCTTAAATGCTTTGTTCAAACGCTCTTGCACCACCGCCATAGTTTGTGGATCTCTTCACATTGCTCGAATCCGTGCAAAAAGAAAGCGGACTCTCCGACTTATGTTGGTGCTAGCATCTTTGCCGGTTTTTGTACTTTGGTCCGTCAGGAGACCTTGATCAGCTGGAAACTCGATTGGAGAGATGGGTAAATGGTTGCACTCTATCATCACACAGGTATCGAAGAAGCTATGGTTCAAGGGGTTGGATTTAGGCCGCGATTTTATTCGTGTACACAGCAAAAAAATTCTTGTGATATCACATCGTTTTCGCTGCACATCAATCGCGTCTTAAAAATGATGTATAAATTACATTCTTACCACGCAGCTAACTGGCCGCCCCAGCTTGAAAGTGGGTCTAACAATCGCTAGAACCGAACCGACAGATGAATCATATATAAGTAAAATATTAGCATGGATTCGTACACTGGTCCGTAGATTGTGAGGCATATCCCTTACCTCTCGGCTATCTCACCGAGATAGAAGGAAGGTGATAATTATGATACTGCTTCTAGGTTTCTGCTGAAATGGGTTTGTTGATACTTTCCGGTGCCAACCAGGGTGTGCATGGTGAGTGTGATAATTGTTGGAAAACGATGTAATCGAGTGAAATTACGTTCGAAAATGGATACATCACCAGAAATTACGCGCCTGGATATTACAAAATTATTTGCTGTGTAATGTGTCGGCTAATGTCCAACCACTATTTGTTAAACGCACATACCTTCCGTATTGTGCTCTCGGAAAGCAATCTCTGTATCTGCGGTGTGGCTTACTAGGATATCGAACAAGTCGTGTGGGGATGCGCTGAGCATCGTGAGGTCAGATCTGAGCTGTATGGAACTATCTCAGTCCGAGAAAAACAACAGAAACCTGTAAGAGAAGCGTTGGTCGCTCGATGAATCAAAGGAGCTGGGCTCTGCTCGAATCTATAGCCAGGTTGAACGCAGATGTTTCAAATGTAGGCGATCAAGTACCTACAATATAAACTGCCAGAGTTCATCATAGATGTGTGATCTTTTGGAGGTCAGCTATAAAACCTAGTTCAGACTAGAGGGTTAACGATGGAAACACGTATAGTTATCATGTGGCGAGTCAATATAGTATTGAGTATGGAAGTAGGCTCTACGCGCTGGAGTACAGCTATACTGTAGCCAATAAGGTATCAACCTAGGAATATAAAAAGTGATACGATACTTTTCATATAAAAAAACGGATGAACTGAATTTTTATTATCTTTGAAATTTTAACGTTCAATTTGAAAACCGACAAGCACAAAGGCTTCTATGCTTTAATTATATGCTCCTTCATTGCCATCACAACTGCTATTCCAACACTGAAAATTCTCCTTCGATATGCCTATACAGAGCAAGATGACGTTCGATAGCTTTTGCAATCACCCGGAAGCAATTCACTTTGTAGTTTCACTTGAAAAGAACTCGCCAATCCCCCATCCCTGAGACCAAAAAGGATACAGGAACTTGCTTGTAGGTATGACTCAATGAGAGTATAATGGAGGTGTGGAAGAGATGCTTTGTGTGCGTGAGATCCGTGTTTGGTGCAAAACATGTCACTACTACAAGCAAAGTGAGCTCCCATAAGAACGCGTGTCAAATAGTGACGTCACTATTTGTGTTTACATTTTTCTTTGCTTACTAATACATAGCCATCTCTTCTTCTTCCTCACCTGTAATATACTCTCATTGGGTATGACTCTCCACAACTGATGCAACGACAGTCGGATGACCTCTGTGAACGATATGACGCAACGACTCGTATCAGAAACGAGAGAAGGGGAAAAAATGCCTCGAACAAAGGAGAAAACACTCCCCGACAAACCGGCATTCTGACGGAAATTAACAACAACGGGTCGCCTACCTATCCCTGGTTGCACTACATATGTAGGTATCTGTGTGCATCCCTTCGTTCATCACACAGACATATCGTGTCTGGCGACGATATGATGACCGTCATTTGCAACTTTTGAATTTCGGTCAACTGCCTATCCAGGCAGACTGCCAGCCAACCAACCAGCAGGCAACTGCAACATTGTGCATGGCAGAATCGCATTCATATGATGGCAGGCAGGCTTGATATTCCTCCTCGAAATCAAAAGAGTTTTGCAATATGCTCTAGAGCGGTGTTTTGCTTCTGCCTCGTCGCGAGGGAGCGAACGAACCCCAAACAGAGAGGCAATAAAAACTGAGCGAGGAAGAGGGGAACGAAAAAAGAGCCGATGATTATTTCGGGTTTTTGAGTGCGATTTTCGCCTCGAGAGTCTTCTTTTGTATGGGAGTGGAGCTCGCGAGAGCTTTTTGAGTGTGAGTGGACGTGAGAAACACAACAAGCAATTATGAGTGTTGGACGAACTCCTCGCTGCGCGGCAAGCTCGCGCTCGGTGCTGTTGAGGATTTGCGTTGTGATTTCTGAGTTTTATTTTCACTCCTCAGAAAATCGCCGAAATCGCTTCCTCATTTTCTCGCGAGGGAGTTTCTGTCAAGCCTGGATGGCAGGTGCCCGCTGAGTGATGGTAACTGCTGCAGTTATGAGATGACCTAGTAAAGAAGCGGTCAAAAGTTTTTCGACAAATTTATTGTTATTTTTCGTAAATATGTGTCAATTGCTGAGTTTAATAAATTAGGCATAATTAGGGAACTTACTTGATTTTTTTTTCTTTATTTGCGTTTTCTAATTTTACAGCTCTTCGACTTCTAGAACACTTCGGAGCGTGGGGTGTTTTGATTAAATTGTATAAGGATACCTGTTCCCTTACTTAGCATATATGCTCCTATTTTCATCCTTCTCTCACCATAGTAATGAAGCGCTGTGTGTTTCGTTTCTTTTTCTTTGTATTCATTGTAACAAGTGAGCATGAGCACAAATAAGAACAAAAATGACGGGATTAATCAGTGCTGTACTTAAAGTCAAAAACCACAATTTTCGGCTGGCAGTCTAACAAATTGCGTTGATTATTTACTTATCATCGCCAACGTTTCTTCAGGGCTCGGTACACAGAACAACAAGTCCCACAATTTTGCATGAATTTAAAACTATCGGGTTGAAACGGGTCATCCATTTGGTACACTTTTGGGCCATTCTTTCCGGTTGCGTTTGGGATATCCCTAGCTGGTACATTGATATCCGCCGGTGCACGGATACTACCTTCCGGTGTTGACTAACGCCTCATGATCATGTTCAAGTGATTCAGGTCTGATTCACTTCATATTCAAATAAGTATGGTTTGATTCACTTCATATTCGAGTAATTCAGGTCTGATTCGTTGCATATTCAAGTGATTCAGATTGATTCACTTCATATTCAAATGACTATGCACTGATTTACTTCATATTCAAGTGATACAGGTCTTATTCACTCCATTTTCAAGTGATTTAAAGCTTCACTTCACTTCATATTCACGTGATTCAGCTTTGATTCACTTCATATTCAAGTGGTTTAGGTTTGATTTACTCCAATTTCACGTGATTCAGCTTTGGTTTACACCATATTTAAGTCATTCAGGTCTGGTTCACTTCATATTGAAGTGATTCAGCTTTGATTCACTTCATAATCGATTGATTCAGGTCTGATTCACTTAATATTCAAGTGGTTCAGATCTAATTTACCTGATATTAGTTTTCATATTATTTTTTAATATTTGTGGCAGAATTGTGAACCAAAACGCTTGCCTTTACTACCCGAGCAGAAGGAAATAACAACTCCATAATAAAATGCGTTATTTTGGAAAAATAACTGAGCAATCGAATCAGTTATTTTCATGTTATTAACATAATATATTATGTTATAAACTTGTCTGTCATAAGCGGCAAAATATCAAAAACCATAACAAAAAAATGTTCCTGGAAGACCAATTTGATAACATGTTTTGTTGGTTTCAATAACAACTTAATAATAATGAATGTAAAAATATTTCAATAACAAATTTTGATCTTTCGAAGTTATTGATAATAATTTAGATATGATTACAATAATGATAACCATGTTTTAATTATTATTCATTAAATCAACAAAATTTCTTTAATATACCTGAAATATAATAATGTTAATATGTTATGTTTAATATTAGGTATGGCAAATGCCACGAGGGAGATAGAGTGCCCCCCCCCCCCCCCCCCTCTCCCAATAATCGACCCAATTTTTTGAATTTCTCCAGAAGACTAGGTTTATGGTATTTTTCTAAGAAACCTTTCAGTAAGTTCCTCCTGGAATTTTACCACTGATCGAAAACATCTTGTAAAATGGCTCGTTGGCGTTATTGGAATCATGAAATCATGTTCTTTTGGATACAGGACGCTCATCTCCGCTGATCAATGTTGACTCTACTATCAATAACACTAAAACATTAAGCTGAGAAGCTGATATGCTACCAGTTAGGATGTAAGGCCAAAGTGAAGAGGATGGTGAACACTCTAGAGATTATGCATAAACTCTTCATCACGGAATATTGAAAACAACGTAAATCTAATGATGTAGTTTTGATTTCAAAACTTGTTATCGTTGTGGTATTGATGATTAAATATTTATGCACACTGTGTAGTTCAATAAAAACTAAATTTGTTTTACAACAAAACATATTATTTAAATGGTATTTGTTGGATGTATACCAACACCGTGCTCATAACAAAATAAGATTGCCCTACAAAAGATGTTATTGAGAAGTAATGCCTTGATAAGATATTGATAACAAACCAAGATATAAAAACAGGTTCTGTTATTTCGTAGTTATTAATTTGATATTCTCCTCTGCTCGGGTAAGCAAACAACTTTTCCGATTTTTTTCCGGAGTCAAAGAACGGCTGTAAAAATTCACACATTTAATAAAACAGAGCACTGTCTTGGGCAAAGTTGTGGCAAGTAGAGTCCTCTATTTAAGAAAAAATGGAAATATTTGTATTCGAGACTTTATTGACAACCTAGAACATCCTGAATACTATGAAGTTTGGAGAAACAAAATAATTGACATACCAGTTGTTCTAAAAGCTGAATTTGGACATGAGTTACATTCATATGTGCTCATTTAATTTTCGTCAAGAATATCAAAATGTGTTTTATACTTTGGTATGTTCTAGGTGTTCCATACTGTTCTGAAGTTAAGGCCTTCAAATCTACAACAACATTTTTATGTGTTCTCGCCATAAATAATAACATTGCATAATCAACTGGGATCCGTGAATATCTTGAAATCTATAGTGCCATTCATAGACACTATAGGGATATTCCAGGTCAGCCAAACTACTTTGGAGTTCAGATCTATACTCTTAAAAATAGCCAAATCTGCTATACTGAGTAGACATGTGCGCCACCGTCGCCGACGTTTTTTCCACGCCACCGCCGCCAGTTAAATTGACCGCTGTTGCTCACATTTTTTCCACGCCACTGAACAATATCTCCCACGCCGATGAGAAAATGACGAAAAATGTTTTTCTCGCCAACACTTTGCGGACCTAATAGCAATGTTTGACGCATTTTCAGATCTTTTATGAACCGTTCACAATTTTTTATGGTTTCTGGTAATGATTTCTTATTGTAACTTTTTAAAAATCCTCCATAAAATTATTCGCTTCATTTATTTTTTTTTTCTTCAAAAGTACTAAGCGAGTTATTTTTGTAATTCTAACGGGTTATCAACTAAATTCTTGGCAGTATTCTCATGAGTTCCATAAGCACATTCTCCTACATATTCTTGGTATATCTCTTGGAAGGTCATTTGCCCGAATGCCGTTTGGCTGAATGTCGTTTAGCCGAACGCCATATGACCGAATGCCATCTGGCCAAATGCGGTTTGGCCGAATTATGATCAGAAAAATTTAGAGGAAATTTTTGTCATCCAAAGATTCCATTCAAAACATTTTCGACGGATTCCATAAAAAATGCCATGTTTTTTTCTAGAATTTCATCAGTATTTTCTTCAGAAATCCCTCTAGAAGATATAAATTTTACCAAGAATACTTCAAGAAAATCATCCAGACGTTCTTAGAGCAATTTTTCTAAAAAAATTTGAAGTGTAGATTTTTTTGTGAAATTTCTCCAGATATTTCATTGAATATCTTCCAAATATTGCTTCAGAAATATTTTTACGGATCCCTTAAGTTCCTCCTTAAATTTTCCAAAGAATTCCTTTAGCGAACCTTCTATGAATTCTTTCCTATATGGCTCCATTGATTCAGTAGAATTTCCCTCAATTTCGTCACGCAAAAAATGTCCATTTTTAATCTCACTCCCTCAACGGTACAGTTTTTGTATGGGACATCTATTTTTTTTTGTATGGGATTGTAACACTTTGCTAAGCCCCCCTCCTATTCCGAAGCTTAGCATAATTTTCGGGAGTTCTTCCTTCAGAAATAACTGCAGAAATTCTTGTACAAACAATCCAAGATTTTTTTCAGGAATTCTTCCTTCATAAATTCTATCAGCGATCTCTTCAAGGTTTCCTCCGATTATATCTCCAATATTTTTTTCAGATTTTTGTTTGAAAGTTTCTTTTTCCATGTAATTTATCAATAACTCGGCCAGAAATAGGGATTTTTTCTAGTATATTTAGAATAGGGACTTTCTAGTATATTTAGAATCAGGACTTTCTTCAAAGATATAATTTAAAATTACCACAGGAATATCTCCAGGAATTCCTTAAGAAGTTCATTCATGTTTTTCTTAGTCATTCCAGCAGGTATTTCTTTAGACATAGTTACAAAAATTATTACAGAGCATAAGGAGTATTAAGGAATCTCTTGTTGCTCCAGGTATTCATCCAAGTATTTTCTTAGAAACTCTAACAGCATTTAAACCAAGTATACCTTTAGACATTTTCACTCGATTTCGTTAATATATTCTGAAATTTCTTCAGTAACAATTCCAAGATATTTGTACAGTAAATTCCTTTGAAAAAACCTCATAAGTTTTTCTAGAAATCTTGGCAGAATAGGCACGTGCACAGAAGTGGCGCCAAGGGAGGGGTTTTTCCCAATTTTGGCAAAAGGCGGAGGGGCTCCTAGTGTATGGAGCGTCGGTAATGGGAGGGGTCTTACAAACAAACTGTAAGGAGAGGCTTTCAGCCCTTACCTGCTGTTACCCGGCAGGGCGGCCTAAAGCAGGGTACCTCCACTAAATTCTGGATTTCGGATGGAATTTAATGAAAAAATAAATAATTGTGCAATTTTAAATACTTATATTCTAATCTAACCTGAAGTGCGTTTTACCCCGTTCTCCTCTTTGCACTTATCGTTGCTGATGCTCGTTGGGGCCCTTGCTGCAGTTGTGGTGGTCGGCGTGGTGGTCGCTTTCTGCTCCCGCACGGATTATGCGGAGCTTCTTCTTCTTCTTCTTCTTCTTCTTTCTTCTTCTGCTTCACTTTTGGGCACTTTTGGACTGTAAAACAGTCGTCCTTGGCGTTTAGCTAGGGGGAAGAGCGGGCTCCTTTGTCGGATCCCCCCTAGCGACGGTGGCGATAATACGCCGGGCAAGTCACTCGCCGTGACTAGCCCTGGTAGTCTCCTCAGAATACTACCACAGGTGGTGAGCCCCTTTACACCTACCTGTCTTCGTCTTCCTTGACTGTTAGCTACACGGGCGAGACAAGGCTCAATTGGCTGAGCCCGTGTAGCGAAGACGGTGGGTGCTTGTCGACACTTGGCTAAACCGCCGGGAAGCGAAACACTCCTTTATAATTAGCTTCCCGTGATGGCGGCGGTCGTCACCCTTGTAGCACTATCACTGCACTACACTTGGTTACCGAATCACGGGCCGGCAAAAGCTTCGGGGAACAATTATTGTTTATTGATTCACTCCCGACGATGCTGGGGACAACCATCCAGCAGACGCGCGTCGCGGTGGCACAAATTCACAGTTGGAACCGCACTTTTCGGACAAAACCGCGGACGAATAAAAACGCGTCTATCGCTTACCGTGACTCGTAACTTTCTCCCGAATGAAAACAAAACAGCCACACACCGCACTCGATTGTTTCTCCTGCTGCTGCTGCTGTCGATGTGTGCTATGAGGGGGAGATTGGGGGTCAAATGACTCACCGATACAATACACATACGATTTTAATTCCCTAAATTAACAAAACTAATTTCAAATAAAAAGTAAATATTAAAACAAACAAATTAAAATGATCCAAAACACAGTGGTGTTCACAAATTCGGCACAAATTTGTAACCGCGGGTTACAAAACCCCCCCCCCCTCCCTTGTGCACGGGCTTGTGACAGAGTATATGTGTTTCTCAAGACATTCTTACAAGGATTCCTTTAAAAATACGTTCACGAATTTCTCTGGGAATCGTATAGTAATATTATCAAAGAAATTTTAACAAGGGATTTCTTCGAAACTTTTTCTAAATGTTTATTAAAAATTCTTAAAGGAACTCCACCAAGGTTTTTTGCACGTATTCATCCAAGAATTTCTTCGGCAATATCTTCTAGAATTCCGTTAAGAATTTTCCTGGGATAAAAAAATATCTCCAATGAATTCCATCAAAAAATCCTCCACGGATTCCTTCTATTTCAAACTGCTTCAGGAATCTCTTCAGAAATATCTCCTCAGGCTTAACTGTAGAAATCTCTAGAAGGTTGCTTTTTGGAATTTCTCTTGCGGTTCCCTCAGAAATATCCCGACTAGAGAATTGTTACAAAAATTTAACATAATCCTAACAAACAATGATACTTATAACTCATTGTTCTATAATCATGTTCAATATCATTGATGTTTTAAAAATAATGTAACTCAATCATATCACACTATGTTATACATGCTGTTTGATAACTCATTGTATTATAATTAGGTTTTGAGTCTTCGACATTTTTGGAAAACAATATTACAAATTTATATAAAACTTTGATAGAAAATAGCAAAGTTGAGGCTGAAATTCATATCACACTGTGTTATAATTTTGATCTGATTATAACAAAAATGATTATTATCTTGATTAGATCAGTGTACTTCTTGTTACAATTTTAGTTATTTTAAAATCATCCTTCATCTAGTTTATAACATAGTAAGTTATAGAAAAATATTATATCATCATAACACAATATGATATAAACTTGATACAATTTTTTAGTCGGGATCTCTTGCGATTCCTTTGGAAATGCCTCTAAAAATTCTTTCAGATTTTTACAGAAGTATTTTATAAAATTCCATAAAGAATACTGGAGAAATTATTTAAGAATTTCCTGAAATGATTTCCAAAGAACTTCCTGGGGAGAATAGAATTTCCAGAAAGAATCCTTGAAACAATTTCTAAAGCAATTCGTGTAGAAATTGCAGTCAAAAGGTATTGAAGAAGTTCATGAATACATTTCATCTCTCAATAATTTCTAGTGGGATTCCTGGAGGGAGTTCTGAAGCAAACCCTGGCAAAATTCCTGGAGATTTCTTGGATGAATTTCTTGCAAAATGGCTGAAAGGTATAAGTGGACAAAAATTCCTGAAGCCATTTCTGAAGCAATCCTTAGAGCTCAGAGGACTTTTTGAAGGAAGAAATTACCATAATTAATTTCTAAAGAAAGTGATTTTTTTATGGAAATTCTTAAGCAATGACTGGAAAACCGGAGAAGAAAACCTGTAGAAAAACCAAGAAAAAATCCAAAAAAAGCAAAAGGGAAAGAATGTATTGAAGAATCTCTGGAAGGATTCCTGAAGAATTCTCGAGATAATTTCTGGAAGAATCCATGAATAAAGGTTTCAATAATTCACAAAAGGTGTAACCCCAGGAGGAAAATCCGACAATCTTCTGATTACCCGGAGGAACCCTCTGGAGAATTTTCTACAAGAGTCTCTTTAGGAATTAATGAAATAATAACTGGAGCAATCGCTGATGAAACATGTGAAGTAATCGCTAGATGAACTCCTCTTCAATCTGTTTTCTACACGAATTGATTTTGAAGTAAAATCTGGAGGAATTGCTGGAAAAATCTTGAAGAAACCTTTTTACGAATTCCTGGAGGTAATCATATTTTTTTTTCTTGTAATAATTTCAGAAATATGCCACAGGAGTTTTATCTGCATAGATTTTTTACAGTATTCTTTGAAGAATTATTAGAGGAATTTGAAAAGTAATTTCTAAGCAACTCCTTGGTCCTTTGGTCCTAGATCCACAACATATTTGGGAGCAGAAAAATTTCCACATTTATAATTTTTAAATTATGGTAACCTCGGTTTCATTCAAGGAATCTCTCAAAAATCTATAGCGCAATTCCTTTGGTTCAAACCTTTCGCACAAGATAAGCAATGATTATACTTTGTGTATAGAAAACAAATGATGCTGTTTTGAGAGCAAGTAAAGGCGCTTAAGTCTAGGCATAAGGGCCAGGACACAGAGTAAATACCTGTGTTCCATCCCAGGAAACTAAGGACCAAGAGGAGACATTAACCTTCTTAGCATCCATCCTCCACCGATTTTCTTGTTTTTTGCTACCTAAAAGGCTGAGCGGTTGGTACGAGATGTCCTCACTCAATAGCTTTCTTATAAAACCAATAACACTGCACAGTAGGCCTGGCCGCTTTAATGCTTTCAATTATAGGCGCCAGCTTAGGGGGGGCAAGCATGGTTTTGCCCCCCCCCCCTCCCAATATTTGATGATTTTTCGACTTTCCCAGACAAAAAATCATAAAAACCAGGCTTTGCCCCCCCAATAATTTGACCAAGTTGGCGCGCCTGCTTGCAATGCATTTCCGATGTACTGCAAGCATTAATCATGACAAGAAAAATGGTAGAATTAGTCGATTCTATCATTTTCCAGGATTCTTTCAATGAATGGCTGTGTATGTGTAGACTAGACTAGACTAGAAAACAAATGATGCTGTTTCACGAAAATAAATTTAAAAAAAACTTCAAACCGATTACGCCGCCGCCACCGCTGCCGAACATGGCGTCCGGCATTGCCGCCCCCACTGACTTAAATTACTATATACGCCGCCGTCGATGTACCTCGGCGCACAGGTCCAATACTGAGTAACGTTGCATAATCAACCGCGGTTACTGGACAAATCTGAACATGACCAATTACTAATCGTGGCTTTGTATAACTAATGAAGTTACCGTTAAACCCGTAAGTTTTAGGATCTAAACTCAAGAATAGCTTGCATGACCTAAGATATCCCGACTGATTTGATATTGTCTATTGAACAGTCAGAAGATATGACAGATTACAAATCGTTGCTTTGTACAATGAAAGAAGTTACCGGTACACCCGTAGACTTTAGGATCTGAACTCAAGAACAGTTTGGATGACCTACAATATCTCAACTGATCTGATACTGTCTATTTAACATTCAAAAAATTTACTGGACATGATAGATTTCAAATCGTGTATAATGAAAGAAGTTACCGTTACACCCGTAGACTTAAGGATCTGAACTAAAGAATAGCTTGGATGACCTACAATATTCCACCTAATCTGATACTGTCTATTTAACATTTAAACGACTACCCGGACATGATTGATTACAAATGGAAGCTTTGTATAATGAAAGGAGTTACTGTTCCACTCGCATACTTTAGGATCTGAACTCAAGAACAATTTGGATGACCTAGGATATCTTAACTTATCTGTTACTGTCCATTATCCATTCAAAAGATTTACTGGGCATGATATACACTGCCGGTGGAAGCATATTTGTCCCATGTGCATTTTTGGCAATATTGAGATTTTGCAGCTTTCGAACATGATTCATAGTGTACTATCATATAGGGAAATAAAAACAGTTAGTTTGTTCCGAAAATTGTCGAAAAAATGCAACGCCGATTTGTCACATTCTTAAAAGTGGACGCATAAGCGTCACGTTTCATTGCAAATCCTATGGAACAATAAAATCGCTCTAAAACAAAAATTAGTGCTCAAATTCAAAACTGGTCGATGTTATAACACGATTCAGCACTTATGCTTCATAGTTGAGGCATTTTACTTTTTTGAACTTTGGACGCGATTTTCTCGATTGTCTGTTTTTGCACATGGGACAATTATGCGTCCACCGGCAGTACAGGGGATACTCAAAATAACTGGGATAGGTAAAATTTTCACTTTCCAAAAAATGTTCAACTCGCTGTAACTTTTCGAAAATTGCATCAAATATTCTCAAATTTTTTACTGTAAGTTCATCAACTAATTTTGTATCAGTGGTTCAAATTTGGAAAAGATCGAGCCATTCTACATGAAGCTATAAAGGTTCTAGAAAAAGGTATAGTTATCCGATAGCCAACTTTGAGCTGTTATATCTCCGGATTCAATGAACCGAATGCAATGAAATTTTGATCATTTATGACTTATATAATGAGCTATTAAAAACATTTGACTTAACTTAAAATTCTTCACACGAAAGAAAATGATTACGATTGGATTATTTTTCTAATATACCACCAATTTATCCAAAACTTCATCATTGTTTCAAAATTCGAGATAAGGTACACCGGGGCAAGTTGAAACGGGTGGGGCAAGATGAAACATGAAGTTTTGAAATAGATTTCAAAACAATTTATAAGTTTTTCCTTCGCTAAAAGATTGTTTGAATCAAAAACTATGTGTTATGGAGATCAAACTGTTTATCATCATTAGAAAACATCATTTAAACCCGCTGTTTCATCTTGCCCCACCCGTTTCAACTTGCCCCGGTGTACCTTAGAAATTATAGTTCATTTAAAAAAAGTTATGGCGATTTCATTTATTCTATGTTTTTTTAGTAAATTTATCTATTTTTCATATGCATCCCATTACTTTTTCAATTTAATGCCGGTCATTTTGTTACTTCCTTTCAAAACATATTCATATTGAAGTCAATTAGAGGACTTCAATATGAACATGTTTTGAAAGGAAGTAACAAAATAACCGGCATTAAATTGAAAAAGTAATGGGATGCATATGAAAAATAGATAAATTTACTAAAAAACATAGAATAAATGAAACCGCCATAACTTTTTTTCTTATTAATAATTTTAAATTAAGTAAACTGTTTTTCAAAGTTCATTATATAAGTCATAAATGATCAAAATTTCATTGCATTCGGTTCATTGAATCCGGAGATATAACAGCTCAAAGTTGGCTGTCGGATAACTATACCTTTTTCTAGAACCTTTATTACTTCGTATAGAATAGCCCGCTCTTTTCCAAATTTGAACCACTGATACACAACTAGTTGATCAACTTACAGTAAAAATTTGAGAATATTTGATGCAATTTTCGAAAAGTTACAGCGAGTTGAACATTTTTTAAAAAGTGAAAATTTTACCTATCCCAGTTATTTTGAGTATCCCCTGTATAACAAATCGTGACTTTGTATTATGAAAGCAGCTACCGTTACACCCGTAGACTTTAGGATCTAAACTCAAGAACAGTTTGGATGACCTAGAATATCCCGACTGATCTGATAATGTCTATTGAACTTTCAGAAATCTTACTGTACATGGTAGCAGCATTAATTTACTAGTTTTTAGGAGATGATGCAATATTCAACTGAGTGTTGCCATACTTTTTTAAGTGAGCCTGTACTTATATCGGGTTGTGTTCTTGTGTACACTACTGTAGGTTTCATTTCCCACAGAACAGTGAAACACAAGAAGCCTCTCGAGATGTAACGTGTCGTTGATTTGAAATTTATTCAAAGTGTGTAACTTTGATACAGCGAACGATAAAACGCAACAAAGCTGTTCATGGTGTTTCTCCAGTCTACGTAGCACTCGACGTAAGTGTGAAGAAACATCATGCAGTGAGTGAACGGAAACTTGATAAAAAAGATACACGACGAAGAACCATGACCACGTGGCCAGTCCGGTGACCACCGGTCACCGTGGGTTTTTTTTTTTGTCGTGAAATTACCCATCAGCTCCGGGTCGGGTGTGACAGTTTTTCATTAATTTTAATAGCATAAATAATGAATCAATTTATATGTATGAGTGTCGTCGTCACCCGTGTAGGATTAATGATTCATTATTCTACTCGTGGTTGACCGTGCACTCTCGCTCCCTACCAAACGTGGTGCGTAACTTTCACTTCCATGCATCACTCGGGCGAGACAGGACGTAATGAAAGAACGAACGGTGGTTGGGTTACCTTGAGTAAACATTTCCCCAGCTGCGGTACAAGGAAACACTTTTTTTTGCCGATAACTGGTCCTAGTGCCGTCGTCGTACGACGACGGTTTCGTTCACATCTCTTTTCAAAATCAATCGATTTCACACTGCTTTTCAATTCTGACTACACATGTATGTACGTACATACATAGAGGTATCCTGCGGCGATAATCATTCAATTACGCTGAAGCCAACGGAATCCTTATGGCATCAAACCAACCGGATGCATGCATCATTCGTTCGACAAACTGCTGACACATTTCAAGAACAGGAGCTTGTCACTATCAGTGCAGTTTTGGGATTGGAAGGCTGCTCAATGCAGTGCGCGCTGGGATAGGATCACGACATCAGGTACCCACCTACCTTACCTGCCTCTCAGATGCACAAGTTGGTTAGCAATCTCCGCCGATATCAGCACCGTTTGGCGTTCCCGGTCCCAGCCATAGTATGCACTGCTTCATCGTGGGATTGTGATTAATTGAGTTCGCCATCATCGCATCGATCCACCATAAGGGTAGTAGCAGTAGCAGCAGCAGCAGTTGACGCTAATGGTGACAAAGTGAGGCAAACGGATAACGATGCCATTCGCGCGTGTATCGGGCAATGTGTGATGAATTCACTCGGGATGGAGGAGATAATGGAAATGTTTCGAAATAACATTCCGAAGTGAATTTCCAGACGATAATTGGCCGGCAAGATGTTCCGGTATTTGGATTGAGAGTATCAATCATATTAGTTCTACTTACTTTTGTGGCATACATTGTTGACTCCAAATACATTAAAACCGCTTTTTAAGCAGGTTATTTTTATGCACTTTTAATTTATGCACCTTTTTCTGCCCTGCTTAAAAAGAAGGAGAGGTACTCAGAACCAATGTTGTGCATAAGAAAATGTTATAATGACAGAAACTATGGTAACGGCGGCCAGGGGACGCTTATAGGTAAGAGTAAAGAGAGGTTTCAGGAGCGTATCAGGGGGTCCCAAGGGGTTTTAGCGAGATACCATGATACTTTAGGGGCGTTTCAAAGGGGTACTAGGGGACTTAAGGGGGTAACAGGATATCTCAAAGGCGTTTAAGGGCAATTCAGGGGGCATCAGGAGCGCTTCAGGGGATCCAAGCGGGTTCCAGTGGAGATCCAGCGGGTCTCAGGCGTGTTTCAGGGAGTTATAGTGGAATTTCAGGGTGCATCCACGGGGTACCAGGAGGTCTCAGTGGCGTACCAGGAGGTACAAGGGTATTTTGGGGGGATTTCAGAGGTATTTCGGAGATATTTCAGGAACTTTCTGAACATTTTTGAAGGATCTCAGAGGTGTTACGGAAGTGTTCTCGGGACTACATATCTGAGTTAGTATTTTTTTTTTTTTAGAACCAACGTTGTACAATAGAAAATGTAATTATGACGTTAAGTATGGCAACGGCGGTAAGGGGGCAATTTCAGGGTAGAGCAAAAGGAGGTTGCAGGAGCGTTTCAGGAGGTTTAAAGGGCACCAGGAGGTCTCAGAAGCGTTTAAGGGAACTTCAGGGGGCCTCAGGTGGGTTTTAGATAATTCAAGAGGGTTCACGTGAAGTTCAAGGGTCTCAGATGTGTTTCAGGGGATTTCTGGGAGCACCACGGGGTACAAGGAGATCAGGGGTGTTTAAGAGAGTCTGAATTGTTTCGGTTTCGGTTTGTTTTGAGTTTCGGAGAGTCTCAGGTGCGTTCATGGGGGATTTAGGGGATTGTCGGAAGCATTTCTGGATGATTTAGAGGATTTCCCGATACCCCTTCACAAAAACCCTTGAAACGCCTCTGAAGTACCCTCCATAATCCCCCTGAAATCGCTTTGATTTAAGGGTGTTTCTGATACCACCCTGATATGACCCTCACTTGAAATGCTTCGAAACGCCCCTGAAACCTCCGTAATCCCAGTAAAACGCCTTAGAAATCATCACGATCAATTTGAAATGCCTCTGAAATCCCTTGAATCGCCTTCAATAGGCTCCAGAACACCCTGAAACGCATTTGAAAACCACTGGAAAGGCCTCTGAAAATGTACCAAACGGTCCTGAAACCTTTAGAATCGCCCTTAACCCTTTGGAGCCGGATAGTTTGAACACTGCTGCTGCAACTTCGCTGGCCTCAAATACGTTTGTTACGGCTATGCTCGGTTTCTTTACCAAAGTCTTATTGACCGATCTGGCTCTAAAGGTTTAAACATTTCCTGAAACCCCCTGAAACTCTCTGAAATGCCTCTGAATTATTTTGAAACGACCCTGAAACCTCCTTTAAAGGCTCCTGAGACCCCTTCCCTCTTGAATAGCCCTGATAGCCCCAGGAAACGTCTATGAAACCCCCGTAATAATATTGATACGTCCCATTAAAACACACACGGAACTCTTTTCAGGCTCCTGAAATCCTGTTGAACCTCCTTTTTAAAAGTGTCCTGTCTGTCTGTCTGTCTGTCTGTCTGTCTGTCTGTCTGTCTGTCTGTCTGTCTGTCTGTCTGTCTGTCTGTCTGTCTGTCTGTCTGTCTGTCTGTCTGTCTGTCTGTCTGTCTGTCTGTCTGTCTGTCTGTCTGTCTGTCTGTCTGTCTGTCTGTCTGTCTGTCTGTCTGTCTGTCTGTCTGTCTGTCTGTCTGTCTGTCTGTCTGTCTGTCTGTCTGTCTGTCTGTCTGTCTGTCTGTCTGTCTGTCTGTCTGTCTGTCTGTCTGTCTGTCTGTCTGTCTGTCTGTCTGTCTGTCTGTCTGTCTGTCTGTCTGTCTGTCTGTCTGTCTGTCTGTCTGTCTGTCTGTCTGTCTGTCTGTCTGTCTGTCTGTCTGTCTGTCTGTCTGTCTGTCTGTCTGTCTGTCTGTCTGTCTGTCTGTCTGTCTGTCTGTCTGTCTGTCTGTCTGTCTGTCTGTCTGTCTGTCTGTCTGTCTGTCTGTCTGTCTGTCTGTCTGTCTGTCTGTCTGTCTGTCTGTCTGTCTGTCTGTCTGTCTGTCTGTCTGTCTGTCTGTCTGTCTATCTGTCTGTCTGGCAATATTTCCAAAATTATTAATTAAGAGCTTTCTCTGCCATGACTATCATTCACGCTACCAAATGTCAAACGGATGGCTCAAAGAACCAGCACGTAGCCATGGACCCAAAGAGTGTCTTTCAACGTTATTATATAGACACATAATATCTTCCAATAAAAACATTTCTACCCAAACAGCCTGCCTACCTGACGATCAATATCCTATCAGCGGAGAATATGTTCATTTTTCGATCAAAAATGTCACCCCCATTAAAGCAGATTTTATGACTATGAACTACCACGTTTCGCATGTAACGATCCTTTTCCCCACTCGGACTACTCTCCCCTCGGTCCCCCACAGGTATCGGAGTGGACCCATCGCCAGCAAGCAGAATGTGTTCGCTTTTATCACCCAACTTCCAATAAAGTTTATTTGCTTGACCCGAATTGGGTGAATCATATCTCGCTCGTTCCGTGCGGTTACCTTCCGACCGAATGCTGCACGTTCACCTCTATGTATCTGGGTACCTGGGCCCCGGAAAGCTCGCTTGCTTCCCACCCAGTGAAAAATCGACTCGACGCTGCGGGATCATCGCCAGGGAATATATCTCTCTACCGAACCACCCGGTTTCCGGAAAAGGTGTAACAATTGAGTTGTACTTTTGCTCCTCGAGAATCCGTGCCAGGGCGATTTCCTTGGAGTTCAATGGTGTCCCTTGTGACACACGGACGGGATTACATCAGAAGAGCAGAAGCAGCATCACATCCTGCATATTCTTCGTTTCGGTCGGTGATGAATGAATGCTGAGATGGTGAAAATATCGCTTCAACAACCTGCATCTTGGTTGACCTTTGATATGTGTTCGCCGCCGCCAAGGTGTAACCGAATCCAATTTTGCTGAAATATTCATCCGGAAGTGCTTAAGCATTGAGCACGGGGAGTGGATGCACCGGGTTGAGGATGTTGGGGCAGTGTGTGTCAAACGTAGGGGGACCGTCCAATAGATATACCGTTTCCCATTTTACCAACATAAAATATTCTTCTTTTGGAGCACCTACCCAAGTAACACACTTATCACGAAAGAGTCACGGCAGCGCAGGTTTTTGTTGCGCAGCTGTCACTGTGCCTAGCGTGATTCAGAGGCTTTACGGAAGCGTTACGGAGGAGTTTTCGGGGTGTTCGGAGCCTCTCAGGTGCGTTACATGGGGTCCGAGGAGGTTTAAGGGGGATTTTGGAGACATTTCAAAATGTTTCAGAGCATTTTCGGCGTGATTCAGAGGCGTTACGGAAGCGTTACGAAGGAGTTTTCGGGGTGTTCGGAGCCTCTTAGGTGCGTTACATGGGGTCCGAGGGGGTTTAAGGGGGATTTTGGAGGCATTTCAAGACGTTTCAGAGCATTTTCGGCGGGATGCAGAGGCGTTACTTAAAAGTTACTTATGCGTTACGGAGGAGTTTTCGGGGTGTTCGGAGCCTCTCAGGTGCGTTACATGGGGTCCGAGAAGGTTTAAGGGGGATTTTGGAGACATTTCGAAATGTTTCAGAGCATTTTCGGCGTGATTCAGAGGCGTTACGGAAGCGTTACGAAGGAGTTTTCGGGGTGTTCGGAGCCTCTTAGGTGCGTTACATGGGGTCCGAGGGGGTTTAAGGGGGATTTTGGAGGCATTTCAAGACGTTTCAGAGCATTTTCGGCAAGATGCAGAGGCGTTACTTAAAAGTTACGAGTAATTTTCGTGGGGTTCGAAGCCTCTCAGGTGCGTTACATGGGGTCCGAGGGGGTTTAAGGGGGATTTTTATTTATTTATTTATTTATTTATTCATATACCATCTTCAACACTAGGTTGTACAGACTACTTACTTATATGTATTATTGTATTAAATATCTTAATGTACTTAATATATAGATACAGAAAACACAAAATAACAGATCATCATTACATTTTCTCCAAAGCAGTGAATTAACAACATATTTCTGAGGAACTCTAACTTACATCAAAAAATACAATAATCAGCAAGAAAAAACAAAATACCAAAATAACAGACAACATTCCAATAAGCACTTATCATAAAAACAAAACCAAAGCATTTTCACAAAGTCGTTTCAGGTTACACAATTTCGTTTAACATTTCGATACCCTTATTCGTTTGAAAGACTGACATTCGGTCTCCAAATTGTCCTACGCAAACAAACAAATTCTCTAAATTTAATTCCGGTTGGACGTGATTTTAGAGGCATTTCAAGAACGTTTCAGAGCCTTTTCGGTGAGATGCAGAGGCGTTACGTAAGCCTTACGAGGAGTTTTCGTGGGGTTCGGAGCCTCTGAGGTGCGTTACATGGGGGATTAAGGGGGATTTTAGAGGCATTTCAAGACGTTTCAGAGCATTTTCGGCGAGATGCAGAGGCGTTACGGTAGCGTTACGGAGAAGATCTCAAGGGTTTCAAAGCCTCTCAGGTGCGTTACATGGGGTCCCCGGGGGGTTCAAGAGGGATTTTTGAGGCATTTCAGGAAGTTTCAGAGCAGACTCTGAAATACCTTAAATCGCCCCTCAAACCTCATGCAACGCCTTTTAAAGTCTCCTGAGATCCCTTGAATTGCCTCTTAAGCCCCTTGGAACGCCCCTGAAACCCACTTAATACTATTGAAATACCCCAGAATTTCACGTAATCCCATGAAAACACCAAAAAATCTTGACAGAACACCCTTGTAAGGCTCCTCAAACCCCCCGAAACAACCCCTTGAAACGCCCCTGAAGCCCCTTGGAACTCCCTTTTTGAGCTTTCTGGGAACATTCTGGAAACCCCCTTAGTCCCACCTCATCTGCCCAGGAGCAAGATCTGTTCAAGCAAACTAGATTTTCTAATCAAAGCCCAAACTTAATTTATGCATAAATTTCCCTCTTTTTATGCATTTTTTTTATTTTTTCTGCACATTTTTAATTTATGCAGTCCCAGCCATGTGCATAAAAAGAGGTTCCAGTGTACCAAGCACGAAAATTCTCCAGTTACGAAAATTCGTACACAAACTCCTCCAAGAAATGCTATAGGAATTCCTCCTGAGGACTAGAGGGTCCTGCTTTTGCTAGAAATGTATTAGAAATTCCTCCAATCATCCTTTCATGGATTCAGGTATTCCTCTAATAAGTACTTGAGAAATTCAAATAAAAAAATAAACAGAAATTATATTTTTTTTATGGTAATTCTTCAGGAATATCAACAAAGATTCCTTCAAAATTAACCCAATGATTCTTTCCAGAATTCCGTTTTAGAAATCTCTCAAGGAGTCATTCTGGTATGGCTCTAAACAGGCGCGTGCACAGAAAAGGCATGAAGGGAGGGGTTTTTCCTAATCTTGGCAAAGGGCGGAGGGGCGCCTAGTGCATGAAACCAAGGTTGCAACCATTCATTTACAAAGATTTACATTCATTTGCTATTATCTCATTTCAGAAGCATGCTATCGAAAAACAATGTATGGATGAATTTAACCTTGTAGTTTTATCTGAAAGTTTGCCGAATAACATTGGGGTCACACACGCATTCCAAAGTCGTGAGCGAGCTGTGAAGGCAACTTTCCACAGCGTGAATGAAATTTACATTCACCGCGTGGAGAGTTGCATTCACAGCTCGCTCACGACTTTGGTATACGTTTGCGACCCCTATGTTATTCGGCAAACTTTTAGATAAAACTACAAGGTTGAATTCATCCATACATTGTTTTTCAATAGCATGCTTCTGAACTGAGATAATAGCAAATGAATGTAAATCTTTGCAAATGAATGGTCGCAACCTTGCATGAAACATCGATAAAGGGATGGGTTAGACCTCCAAAACCCTCCCTTGTGCACGGGCTTGGCTCTAAGCATGATCTCAGAAATTTATCAAAAATGTTTTTCCATGAACTCTTGCAAGAATCTTCCTTGTAGAAATCTCTAAAGGAAACCTTGGAGAACGTTATGATCGAATCCTAAAGAAATGCGTGAAGAAAAACCTTAGAGAAAATCCTAAAGAATCCCTGGACAAATTTTTGAAGAAATTTCCAAACAAGTGCTTGTAGAAGTTCCTGAAGGAATCATTGTAAGTATTCCTTAATCAATGCCTTGAATAATTTCTGAATCAATCTCTGACGCAAGTTCTTGAATTGAATCTTAGAGGAATTTTTTTCCTTAAAATAAATACTAGATCAATCGAAGGAAGGTATTCTCGAAATCCTTCAAGAAGTTGATGGAATCTTTGGAATTTCTTAGAGGTTTGGTTGATAGTCGATGGATTCGGTGATGAGCGAACTAATGGAAAAATTTACAAATGTTTCCTTGAAACAATTCCGGAGTGGTTTTTTGAAGTTATTGCAACATAATTTATAAAAGAAATTGCTGTATAACTTAATTTGAATTTCTGAAGAAATACTTGAGGAATTTTTGAAAGAGTTCTCGGAAGAATTATTGAAGGAATAGTCAAAAATTCACTTTTGTATTTCTCAAGCCTATCAAGTATTTTCATTAAATTGAAAATTTTCACAGAAGAACCGTAAATCTGCAAAGTGGTTGTAAAGGTTATTACAATTTCCGACTTATTTTAGAATAAAGCTGGTGAAGTAACAACGCTGTCGTATACCTGCTCTATAGGAATGCAAGATCTAGTCATATCTAGCACATATGAAAGAAAACCTATGGGGTGTCTAGTTAGCCTAGTGGTTAAGGCTGTGAATCGCCAATCCGGAGACGGCGGGTTCGATTCCCATTCCGGTCGGGGAAATTTGCTCGACTCCCTGGGTGTAGTGTATCATTGTGCTTGCCTCATAATATACAAATTCATGCAATAGCTGGCAAAGAAAGTCCTGCAACTTAAAGACTGCCCCAGAAAGTATGGACGCACCTAGTCTTCAGTTGTCTGGGCCTGATCGGTGGTTCTTGTTTGGGGCTTCATTTTGGCAGTTTCTGCTTACTATAGGATCGAAAATTCAAACGTTCTTTGCCACGATGAACATTGGAATTCGAAATGGTAACTTTTTCGATCATATCCCGCTTTGTGTGAGTTAGAAGGTTTTTTTTCTTGTGCTCGAACACCTTTATTATTTGTTTTTACAAATGAGGGTTAGCAGGGTCTTTATTTTTTACCCAATTTTTGCCTATGTGTGAACGTGTTATCCCCACCTTGGATGATGATTGCTGTTTGCACAATTTTCTCACTTACTCCCACCATATTTTGTCCATTTCCTAAGTGACCTTTCAAACTCTGTACATCGTTTGTGCACATTTTTTCGATGATGTTCCGCTGAAGGTTCATGTATTTTAAAACAAACTGTTGGAATCGCAAAAACCGCTATACAAATGTTGAGAAAATAGGTTGACCAACAGGATGTAGCTTTCAAAAAAAATTAGTCATCAATAGTTTTAAAATACCAGTATTTTCTTACTGCGTCCATACTTTCTGGACCGGTCTTTATAACTGTGGAAGTGCTCAAAGAACACAAAGTTTAATAGAGACAGGCCAAGTTCCAGTTGGAACGTCGATCCAAAAAAGCAGAAGTAGAAAAAAGTAAACTGTAAAAACTAGCAAGAGATTGATGTTTGATAATCAAAAATATTGTCAATTTCGCTTACGTTACTTTGTAGAATTACTGCAGTGTAGTAGTAACTTCATTTCGCTTGAATATTGTTCTGCTTTGAAAATAATCAATAAGAATTCTGAAACTTTTTTCCACGTTCCCATGGAACAACTTTTGAAGAAAACCCTGCTGAAATTTCTAAAGTAATTCTAGGAATGTTGATGAAGTCTCTAAAATATTCCCGAAAGTATCGCTGAAGAATTTTTGGAAGGAATTAAAAATATATGAAGAAAATTCTGGAATAAGTATTTTAACCGTTATGTGTCCGACAAGGACCCATATAGCCGAGGCGGTAAACGCACGGGTGTTTAGCATGACCATGCTGAGGGTGACGGGTTCGATTCCCGGTCGGTCCAGGATTTTTTCGTAAAGGAAATTACCTTGATTTCCTTGGGCATAGAGTATCTTCGTGACTGCCACACGATATACGCATGCAAAATGGTCATTGGCAGAGGAAGCTCTCAGTTAATAACTGTGGAAGTGCTCATAGAAGCTGAGAAGCAGGCTTTGTTCCAATGAGGACGTTACGCCAAGAAGAGAGAGAGAGAGAGAGAGAGTGTCCGACAAAATTTTTACTTTTTTCTACACCGTGCTTTTAAAATGGGCGCTGGGTACCCGGGTACTCTGTCGGCCACATAAGGGTTAAGAATCTATGGGTGGATTTTCTGAAAAAATTCCAGGAGAAATACCTGAATAAACATCTGGAAGCCCCTGGTCGAATACGTAACATAACCTCTTGAGAAATTTTTGAGAAAAAAAATCTTGGAAAAATCCTCTAATAAATATCCTAAACATTTTTTTAATGAATTTTTAGAGGTATCCGTAAAAAAAATCCTAGAGGTAAGCTTGGAGGATTTTTTTAGGAAAATACATAAAGGAACACCCGGCGGAATTTTTGATGAATTTCTACAGGAATTACTGCAAAAATGTGTTTCAGCCTTTCCGTAAGAATCCTTATAAGAATCTATGAAGGGATCTGTACACAAATTTCTGAAGAAATCCTTGAAGGATTTTCTAAGACTATGTTAAGAAATCCTTGCAGCAATTTCTGGAAGAGAAATGTCTTGAAGAAATAACTAAAGAAATATTAAGAAATCTTGAGAATTTCCTTAACCTTCACGTACCCGACCCCGACAACTCATTTTCAAAATGCTGGCATTTCGTCAATTTTCATCCGATTTTTTTGAAGTCACCCTCAATTGATCATAAATTGGTGCAAGTTTAATATACTCAAGTGGTCATGCAATATCCGGAACCATTCTGGAGATATTCTGGATTGTACTGGGGTCAGAAAGGTGTCAAAATGACTAAAAAAAATTATTTCGTATGCTATTGTGTTTTAACCATCGATTTTCAGCGAAATTTTGGTTGCGAACAGTGAAATACAACTGCGATAACTAGATTTAAATAAGTTGACACATCTGGATCCCCGTGACAGGTTCCGCGGGGCCTCGTTGGGGACACTTCTGGTTTTCAACCTAAACATGCCATGCGACGTATCAATTTTCATGATTTGGATAGAATGAATCAGAAAAAAATGCCTGATGAATGTATCAACTAATATGGCCGCTCCGGAACACCTGGAACAGGTTCCGTGGGGGGCCTCTCAAGCAAAATAACACACGAAATAATCATGTTTAGCTATTTGGCAAAACAGACTCCTCCTTCACTCCCTGAATCCAGTACCATCCGGAATATCTCCGGAATGGTTCCGGATATTACATGGCCACTTGAGTATAATAAACTCACACCTATTTATGATCGAATGAGGGTGACTTCAAAAAAATCGGATGAAAACTGACAAAGCCAGCATTTTGAAAATGAGATATCGGGGGTCGGGTATGTGAAGGTTAATAATCTGTTGTAGAATGTCCAAAGCAATCCTAAGATAAAATTCTTTAGAAGCTTCTGAACTCTGTGAAAATTTTGAAGGACTTCTGAATTTCTTGTTCTTTATCCTAGTAGGATGTTGGGATAAATATGACCCAGATAGGCACGTAGAACTTACACTATGCTGTCATGGTGTGGAAAACCTAACATCTCAAGAAGGGTTATATGCTTTGAAAACTGTATGGAGAAATCTCTATTAAAAAAAATCGGAAGAAATTCTTGGATGAATTTCTTGAACAAGCTATGCAATATTTTTTGAAAGGCATTCTTGTATTTTTTTTTCTAAAGGAATCTATGCAAAATTTTTAAAAGCTATCCGTCCAAGACTTTTTTTAAGAAGTTTTCGGAAAAACTTCTGGAGGACATCCTAAAGTCTAAACCTAAAGGAATCCGTATTCGATTTTGTAAAAGAATATCTGACTGGATGTGTTTAGGATTTCCTGGATGAATTTTAGAAGCATATCTAGGCGGACTTTCCGAAAGAGTCCCTGGACGAATTTCTTTAAGAATCCTTAGAAGATTTTTTTAAGAACTTGTGATTTTTTTTAAATTAATCCTTGGATTAATTAATTAATCTCAGACTATATCTGAACCGGTAGTGTTCCGGAACCGGTTCCGGAAGACTCGCCGTAAGTGGCCAAATATAAAAGTGAACCAAATCCATGCATGTGACACATCAAATTGCGACATTTTGGATAACCTGATGAACAGTCAGCAAGAAAAAAGTCTCAGACCATATCTGAACCGGTAGTGTTCCGGAACCGGTTCTGGATGTCCCGCGGGAAGTGGTCAAATATAAAAGTGATCCAAACCCATGCATTCGACACATCAAACTACGGCATTTTCGATAACCTGATGAGCAGTTAGCAAGAAAACAGTCTCAGACCATATCTGAACCGGTAGTGTTTCAGAACCGGTCCCGGGTGTTCCGCCGGAAGTGGCCGTATATAAAAGTTGACAAAACTTTTGCATACGGTACATCAAATCACGGCTTTTTCGACAACTTGATGACCGGTTATTGAGGAAGTAGGCTAAGACCACATTATGGACTGTCAGTAGTGCCGAAACTAGTTCCGGGTTTTCTTCCGAAAGCGGCTATATATAAAATTGAACCAAACCCATTGCTTTTTTGATAACCTAATAAACTTTAGCAAGCAAATTGGCTCAGACTATTTAAGAGACTATCGGTAGTGTTCCTCATCCGGTTCCGGGCCGGAAGTGACACCAAACTCATGCATGCGATACCTCAAATCACGGCGTTTTAGGTAACATGATGAACAGTTGCAAGAAAATAGACGCAAGCCATATCAGTGTGTTACAGAACCAATCACGGGTGTCCCGCCAGAAATGGTCAAATGTAAAAGAGAACCAATACATGCGACATATCAATGACTTATTCAGTAACAAGATAAACGGTTAACTAACAAATAATCTCACACCATATTTAGGAGAACCGGTAGTGTTCCAGAACTGGTGACAAGACGAGTTACGCGTCGGAAGTGGTAAAATATAGAAGGGAACTAAACCATAGCGGCGTTTTTGATAATCTGATGAACGGTCAACAAGAAAATAGTCTCAGGCCACATCTAGAACTTGTAATAATATTTCGGAATCGGTTGCGGGTGTTCCATCGGAAGTGAATTAATAGAAGTGAAACAAAATCATGCATGCAATACATAAAATCGCGGCTTTTTCAAAAAAAAAAAAAAATACCGAACGGTTAGCAAGTAAATAGCCTCAAATCACATTAATTTTCGGCTTTTCAGGTAACGTGATGAACAGTTGACAAAAACATAGTCTAAGACCATATTTGAGACAACCGGAATCGGTTCCAGGTGTCCCGCCGGAAGTTGTCAAACGTAAAATTCAACAAAACCCTTGCAAGCTGCACATCAAATAGCGGAATTATAAAAGTGAACAAAATAAATGTCAAAGCGATGAATCAAATTGTGGCTTTTCTGATAGAATGTAAACGTTGGGTAAGATTGTAAGTGAAGAAATGGTCAATGTCTTCATATATGCAAGAGAACGAAATCGTGACCAAAGCTATCTCTTCAAATCACACCATTTCAGATTCCTGCGGTGTAAATGTATAGTAGGATGGATCAACGTTTTATGGAAATACATAATTTAATCACATCAACGTCATACAGTTTTTCAATCATCAAACTCATTATGCTTCTTAAACTGCGCATAATTTGGGTGCGACTGGTTGAGCCCTCACTCTTCTCATTGATTTTATTGGAAAATTTACATTTTTGCATTTTTCTCATAGGAAGGTCAAATTTTACATGAATCGTGTTACCAATGATAATAAAATATAGCCTAAAGTGAGCTGAAATAAACATTGGCGAAGATCACAAAGTGATCTGTGATTGTGAATAAAGTTAACCTTCTTCACGCATTAGCTGACGCTCACGCCGCTGCCGTAGTGGATGAAATGGGGTCATAATGACCCCAATACACGACTTGGCTTAAGGTGGTCAAGCAGTCAACTGAGAGATATGATATTTTTCTGCTCTGTTTTGTTGTTGAACATAACATCGGAATATGTATTATCAATAAGTTTCGAAAATCGATGATGGCTTTTCCATGTAAAGTGTTTTCAGGATTCAGGAACATTTTGGTTAACGTCGAAGAAAAGTTCATGAGTAAATATTCGACGAGAAAGGCCCTATCACCACTAGGTGGATTAATTTGTTTTTTTTAATAGTCCGTGGAAGAATTTTTAAGAAATCCCAAAAAGATTTTCGGAAAGAAATTTAAATATCTTATGCAAACCCCAGAACATGTTTTATAATGAATTCTTGGATGATCGTTTGATAGGAGTTTCCGAAAGAGTTTTCGGAGAGCAGAAATCTAGAAATGTCCCGAAAAATGGGTGGAGCCTCTTAGCCGTGCGGTTAGGGTCACCAAACTTCTAATCGCACCATGCTGTGGGGTGAGGGTTCGATTCCCGCTCCGTGCAATGAAACTTTTCGTGAGAATATTTTCTTCTCCGTATCCACTGGTGCATGATCCGTATGTCCGTTGTCTAGTGTTAAGTTTCGTTCATTCTGTCCAGCCTCTGGCTGAAGACGGTGTCCGTGTCTTTTTTTTTAACCTCTGATGGATTTTCAATAGAAATTCATGGAGGAATTTCTGTAGAAACTCATACATACATCTTTGGGTAACTTTTGGAGGAATCCCTAGTGGAATTTCTGGATCGATTGGATTAATTGCTGTGAGAGTTTCTGGTGTAACCCTAGTACAAATTTTTGAAAGAACTTTTGAAAGAATTTCTGAGAAAAATCTAGAGTAGGTTTTGAAGGCATCGCTGGAAGTTTTATTATAAGAATCTCTGGAGAACTTTCTAAATAAATGTCTAAAGAAATTTCTGAAGGAGTCTCTGAACGATTTTTTGAAGAAATCCCTGGAGGAATATCTGCGCAAATATATGAACAATTTCATGAATAAAATGGAGAAATTTTAGAAGTAAATCATGCCAGGTCTTTTGAAAAAAAATCTATGTGGAATTTGTGGAATAGGAGAAATATTCCCAAGTAACACACATGTCACAGAAGAGTCACGGCGGCGCAGGTTTTTGTTGTGCAGAAGTTACTGTGGCTTACTTCTAGCAAGCAAGTGTTTATTTGTTAGCAGTAAGTCGCAGTGACTTCTGCGCAACAAAAACCTGCGCTGCCGTGACTCTTCTGTGACAAGTGTGTTATTTGGGTTCAAATATATCCCTGAAAAAAATCCATGGAAGATTTTTTCAAATAAACTATGAAGGAATTTTTGGTCCAATACTACAATACTACAAATTTCCGAAAGATTTTTTTTAAGATTCATCAGAAGAATATCTGTAGAAATTTTTGGTACGTTGGCTGAAGTAATCTCCATAGATTCTCCAAACGTATTTTCAGGGAAATTCCTGAACGAATATCTAGAGGAAATTCGGAAGTAATCCCTGGGCTAGTTTCTCAAACAATTTCTGAAAGGATTTGTGATCAATATGGAGGAATTGGTGAAGCAATGCATGTCAGATTTCGTAGAAGAACTTTTTGTGACACTTCTGGAGGAACACATGGAAGATTTACTGTAATAATCTGTTACGTGATGATTTGATTTGAGAGCACAGCAGAATTGCAACAAAAGGTACTACTCGGCAAATACAGCATAACCAGTATCCACGCTTGATACGAATCTTCAAATTTCCGAAGGAACCCGTAGAGGAGTTTCTGAAGCAATTCGTGAAGAAATTACTAATCCTCGGAGACATTTTCAAAGGAATTCCTAAATGAGTTTCTGGACTTTCTGATTTTTTTTTTATTTTTGGACATTTTATGCAAATAACGTTATTTTTCCTCAAGACTTTGTTTTCATGAATTTAAACCGCTACCTTAAGCTACGTCAATAGCTATGTTTGATCCTGCTGTTAGGATATCAGGGATGATTTCAAAATATTCTTTTTTCTTGTTTTTTATTTGTGATACAACCCTATTTTTCTTGGAACTTAAAAAAACTACGACATTCAAAATAATGATGTGCAAAGACTTGTTAGGAATCGAGATCAATTCAACCTTCAGAACCACTGACGCAGCCACCTTCCTTCCGGGAAGCAGCTGTTCCCTTCAAATGTGTAGCACTTTGAAGCGGAAGCGCTTTGCATTTACCAACCTATTTACTTGCATAGTGACGGTGGAGAGGATAGATAGCTGACTGTAGGTAGTAGAGCTAGAGCTCACGGATATTCACCAGTAGTGAGTGGTGGCACGTGCTACTAGACTGAAGATCGTGATGGTGAAGCTCTTCGGGCGTGATAAATTTAATATGAGATAAATTTTACGACTGTGTACCGGTGCGGTGTGGTGTGGGCTTCCGACAACCGCGAACACTTTGAGCACCTGTAGCATCGAAATGGAATGTGAGTTTTAGTGATGCTGGTTGCTGCTGTTGCTACTGCTGTGGGGACTGCTGATATGGCATATTGACAGAATTCCAATGCAATTAGTCGCTAAATTTGACGAAAGTGGAAGTCGAGTTGACGGGTTTGGAAATTGGTCCTTTCGAAAGGAGATGCGGTTAAGTTTCAATTGTCTTGTATACTTGGGACAAAATCTACAGTTTATTCTCTTGACGTTTTAGAATCTAAATAATGAAATCAGACTAAATGAAAGATAATTGTTTGCGGGACAACGAGTTTAATCCTAAATTATTGTGACAATCAATCCACCGTTGAACGTTGGTCATCAGACCTCATCTCTGTTTGTTCTTCAGGACATCAAGATGTGAACATTCAAAATAGTAATAGCAATCATGAATTTGTTCCCAAATGTCCCGTAAATAATGATCATGATTGGTGAACTTGCAATCGGTTGCATTTTTTATGTGCATAATGTTCTCTCCCTCTTTCGTCGCAGTCTCCCAATGTAGGAGGTCTGATGATGGATTTCTGAAAAAATAAAGTTACTGTAGAATCTTTCCTGTTCACATACGTACTACTTAAAGTCTTGAAACTTACCCATTGTTCACAAAATTGGCCACGGCCTTCGCCAGCATTCTGTGAACAGTCCATTCTTCGCGGTAGTTTTCGGGATGTTCAACTGCTTCGCGGACATTGTAGGGCGTGAAAATGTAACCTAGATCATCTCCGTGGATAACCCCCGGTCGTGAGCTGTTCAACCTGTTTCGATAGAACTCGTGCTTGTACCAAGCAAATCTACCGTCGAAATCAAACCGATACCGATAGATTGGACTTTTTCTGTCAGGTGTCAGCACTTTGGATGTGTAGCTGTCAACAGGAAAAACCATGTTCGCATAGTTCGCAAGGTCTCGGAAGAACTGCGTCGTATCATTCACTAAACCGACTTCTGCCATGTGTTGCGCCATCGCACGAATAATTCCATCGATGTACTCCAGCAAACTTTTGTCATCCCTATTCGGGAAGTTCTCATCCCAGGAGAAGTAGTCCTTCGCATAGTCCAGCAGTAACATGAACTCGTTGGCAGTTGTTCCCACCAAAAGAGGGATATCGCTGCGAGTCGCATTCTGAGCGATTATCCGATGAGGTGAATCGCTGATGAACTGCCCGTCGGCTGCAGGTACGAAACAGGGAAACTGCATGGTGGCAAATACAGTTCCCAGCATACGGGAGGTATCGTTCAAGAAAAAGAATTCTCGGAAATCTCGGTTGATCAGCTGATCTCGGGTGGAAACCCCCAATTGTAGAAAGTAGTATTCGGCGTACTTGTTAGGTTCGTAAATGAATGCGTTCGGCATTAGAAAGGTTCCACTCAGGAGGATCGCTTGCTGAAACAATCCTGCGGATTGATCGGAGTACATATGGTAGTTGATGGACGAGGCACCAGCACTGTGACCCATTAAGGTCACCCGGTTTGGGTCACCACCGAAGTGGTATATGTATTTCCGAATCCAGAGAAGAGCGGAGTGTTGATCGAGTAAACCGTAGTTCCCAGATATGTTGAACTCCGGATATCGGAGGAACCCCAGAACGTCCAGTCGGTAATTTATGGTGACTATGATGATTCCCTGAAAAGGTGGGGCTGTGAGACTGAGCTTGAATTCGGCAAAGCAGAAGGTACATTTTCAATCAGAAGATCAACACCATGAACATCATAGCCAGCTGATCCTATGGTAAAACTTCCGCCGTGGATGAATACTAGCACTGGAAACAAAGCGTTGTCATCACCATCCTTCGGACTGTACACATTCAAGAACAGGCAATCTTCTTCTCCAAGCACTTTCGTTGGGTAGTTGATGTCATCCAACTGGGGACACACGCTCCCTTGGGCAGAATAGTTTTGATGACCTTGTGGCTCAAGCATCTTGGATGGCTCGAACCGTTCTGCGGTTCCATATCGAATTCCCAGATATTCACAGTAACTGAAGTTCTGGAAAGATCGTTTTTGAATGCCTGCGCCTGAACTGGTTTCCGAGAACTTGACAACACATTCCGATTCCACCGGCTGAACTACGCAGCTGAGAATTGCTGCAAGGAGTGATGCAACAAGTTGCATTCTACGAACTAGACGATCGATGACTGACGCCTCCATTAGAGCGAATCGGATTGATTGAATGGAAGTCCTATCGCTCTTTGTCGGAGACAAGCGCCAGTCAGTGGCGCTGTGCTATCAACGTCGGTTGGTAAACAATAATAAAACAGAGTTCATTGTGGGATGATTCAAAGCAATCACGATGGTGACGTCCTGGAATAGGTATAGTTTATTATCGAATTGTCACCTCAAATGTTTTGACATTCCACTAGAGATCTGCTGTTCTGTTACTGATAATCAGCTGTACCGGCTATTCCGAAATTCGTTTCTATTGGCGTCTTGGTTTTGTAGTTTTCTGGTGTTGTAGTCTCTAGCTATATTAATTTTCTGGTATGTTGGGCTTTAAGTCTTCTATTCAATCATCTGGTCAACTGGTATTCAGGTCTTTTGCTTTTCTGGTTTAATGGTTCAATTATCTTGGTTCTCCAAGTATTCTGTCATCTAATCTCTAGGTCTTTTGGTCTTCTAGTATTCAGTGATTGGTTTTCTGGTATAATGGTCTTCTAGTCTTCTGGTCTATTAGTTTTCTAAAATTTCGGTATTCTGATTTACTGGTTTTCTGATCTTCTGGCCTTCTGCTTATCTCCAAGGGATTCTTCAGAAGGAGTTCTTCCACAGACACTTTCAGAAATACTTCCAAAGTTTCCTTCAGCAATTTCTTTTGGGCTTCTTTAAGATATTCCCTCTGGAATTTCCCCAGAAATTTCTCCAAGAGTTAATTGAGGTAGATATCTGTTCGTTCCAACTGAAACTCCAGGGGAGATTTCTTCAGACACTCCTTTCTTAAATTCTCCTAAAGAATCCTTCCGAATGTTTAACAGAGATTTCTTTGGACTTCATCAAAACATCTGTCATGAATTACACTAGTTTACAGCATTTTTGAACTCGGTAAGCTGATGATCATTTTTGGTGTAGAATCATGCCCTGAGTTCGAAAACGCGAAAGAAAAAAATTACAGTAGAGCGGAAATTTTTTCGACTTTCCATACAAGGTTGGTGATTTAAAATCGATTTTTGTTCTATTTTTAAGCAAGGTCGCTCACTTCACACATCTCATTCTCCGTAATCAATGCTCCGATCGAGCTGAATTTTTTACTGTAACTCACCCACATATGATACGTTAAATAAACGTTGAAAAAGAATTTTTAAATTGTTTTTTTTTCTCATTGAAAAAAATACATTTCTTCATATTTTTTTGGAAATTTTGCTAAATTTTAAGGAGATCGCCCCAAAACTCTCCAATATCTTGATTTTCATCAAACTGATGCAAAACCTGCATTCAGATGACCGAATTATATTCAGCTTTTAATTTATGGAAAAAGATTTAAAATTGGTTGATCAAAACGCAAGATATTTGAATTTTATTAAATTCCATATTTTAAAAAGTTGTAAAACTCGATATTGAGCTAAAACTTAAAACGGTTCTACTTTAATTTTTTTAAAGCACGGTTTCGAAATCAGCGCTAAAATATGCTTCAAAAATTTTGGTCGTTGACAGAAGTTCACGACTTTCGTTTTATTTTGTAAACTAGTGTTATTTTAATGGATTCTTCAGCTAGTTTTTCAGAGAAAAACGTACAGGTATTTCTTGAAGAAGTCCCCCAGACACACTTGTTTTAGAGTCATTTGCTCGGCTGTTCCGTTTTCGGTAAAAGTTCAGATTACTGAAATTCAGCACAGTTTACCGAACGTTCGATAATGTTTTGACAAACCTTGGTAATCTGAACTTTTACCGAAAATAGAACAGCTGAACACGGTAGTTTATTTTAAATGTGGAGATTTGTTCGAGAATCGCACTAGGTTGATTCAATTGTAAACTCCCACAGGAATATGCCTAGGAATGTCTTCAGTTATTCTTTCCATTATTATTGACTTTTTTTATTATGGGGAAATTCAGCCCGAGGCTGGTTCATCCCCGTTATTCTTTCCAGATGAATGCAGGATCATGCAGGAATTTCTCCAAGAATTCTAGCGTTATTTGTTTCATCAGTTCAGGCAAGAATTCCTCCAGAGATTCCTGCAGAAGCTTAAACAGACAATTCTACCGAACTTTTTACATGCAATTTCGACAGAAATTTCACTGGTATTTCTCCTAAAAACAACTTTTAAGTTATTAATGGATTCTTTTAAAAAATCACCCCATGAATTTATTCAGAAATAATTCATAAGAATTTCTACAAGAACTCCTTTAGAAATATCTCAAGAGTTTATACTTGGAATTTTTACAGAAGCTTATCTAGGCGTTTCTCTAAGAATTTGTACATGAATTCTTTCAACAATAAGTGCACAGATTGCTCTAGGAGTACATTCAAAAAATCATCCAAGACTTTTCAATAACAGATTCTTGCAGGATTTTTTTTTTTTTAATTTGATATAGTTATTTCTTCACGCGTTTCCCTAAGGTTTACTCCAGATATTTCTCCAGGAATTTTCCCTGAAATTCTTTCTGGAGTTTCCTCACAAATTTCCATGGGATTTCTTCGGATATTTCCTGAGATTTTCGCAAGAATACTAGCAAAAATTTGTGCCAAATTTTTTTTTTTAATTTTTTTTCAGAAATTCCTGCTTGTATTTCTTCTGAAATTACTTTATAGATAGCTTCAAATGTATCTCAAGAAACTTCTTCAGAATTTTCAGATTCCAGGACAAAAACTCCTGAAGCAATTTCGAATGTTATTTTTTTTCTGGAAAAACTCCAAACTGGAGATGCCTGTGAAAATACTTGAAGAAGTTCCTCAGGATATCTCCCAAATTCCCAGGAGGAAAACTGATGATAAGTTTTTGTAGGAACTCTGGAAGTAATTGCAAGGAATAAATGCTCGAGAATTTTTGAGAGATTCCCGGAAAAAACCATGAAGGAATTAGTGAAGAAATTTCTCAAAAATGCCTGCAGAAATTTCAGATAAATGTACTGGTGGAATTTGTAAAGAAATCCCTCAAGGAATTTTTGAGGGAAACTCCTGGAGAAAACTCTGATTATATTCGTGGAAGAATACCTTTAAAAATGCTTGAAGAAATACATAAACCAATACATGCACGAATTTCTAAAATTTCGTAAAAAATCCCTGAGGAAACCCCGGGAGAAATTACTGAAGAAGCCCGTGGACTACTATCAAGATAATTTTTTTTGAGAAATGCCTTGAGGAGCTCACGAAGAAGACCGAAGCAAAACTTCATGGAGGAATTCGTAAAAGAATCTCTGGAAAAATGTTTAAAGAAATACATGGACAGGAATGACTTCTAAAGGAATACCTGGAAGAATCTTTGGAGTATTACTTGCTGAAACCATTCTAGGGGATCCTGCGAAAAAAATCCCTATGTAATAATTCAGGATTTTTTTTTTTTTTGATAAATCCTTTAAAAAACAATAACAGAATTTATGGCAGTGTCGCTTAAAGTTTTTTTTTTTATTTTTTATTTCTGTGTATTTTAACCTAAGCTTATTCTACACTTGTCGCTGGAGATAATCGTGGAGAAAATATTAAATAAGTGCATGGAAAGGAATACATTCCAAAAAGTTTCTCGGAGAAAACTTGTCACCGCTCCGCAGAGGGCGCATGAGACTCGGAGACAAAAAAAAAGTAGTAAAAAAGAAGAGTTGCTTTGGGCATTGGTCCCCCGACCCAATGACTTGACCCATAGCAAAAATCTGGTTTGATAAAAGGCGGAACCACACGCTTAGTTAAACGAGCCATCCCAGACAAAAAAGAAATTTCAGTTTCCCAGAGAAAAAATGGTATGATCATATGAAGTGTACTTACGTATATTGTTGGACTTATCCTAATCTTAGCCTACGGTTGGTTGTTATGTTGAGTGTAGTGTTCGTGTCCGCGTGTATCCCACGGCGACAGCATATCTCGGTCTGTCCGGACAGTTGAAGAGGGGAAACACCACCGGCGCCATGCCGGCAACCCCGCTGCTTGGCACGCCCATGGCGCGATCACCACCACGACACCACCTATTCATGGTACAAAGCACCACCATGATGTTGGATCCAAAGAAAAGGCCTAAACAGGCATCAAAGAACACAAATTAAATCTCTGGTTCACTTTTTTGGGCTAGTAGGCTAGCTTAAGCCTTACCGATCTCGAAGAATTCTACTCTACTCCCTAATACACATAACTGATCTTGGAGTACTCATGTTGTTGTTGGAAATTTCTGCTACGCTCTAAGGAGTGAGAAAACAATAGCACTTTTGTGTAAACCACATATTACTATTTTGCACCACTGCACCAACTTACATCGGTCAGACCCGAACTCTATTCACAATAAAACTTTCAATTTTTACACGCGCGCGGTCTGCTTGGTAGTTAACCGATAACTGATGGCTCTCGTTGATCCTCACAATTATTTTATTAGTATCAGAGATGAGTGTGATGAGTGGTACTTAATTGAGTGGTGCTCAAGATCGATCAGTCTAGCTGATAACGGGAGATCATCCTCGATCTTACCAGAGAGTGAGGGTATGCTTAGGGTTCCTAATACCGGTGCGTGGGTTTTATGGTGAACTAAGTTAGGTGATGTCGGGTTGAATTTAAGTGATGTTGAAGCAGCTTGCGCCCAGCGGAGCATACAAGGGGCATGCGGCGCGATCGACCGACAATTTGCAACGATCGATCCGATGATCATGTTGTGTTGTTCGTGTTGTATCAGTGTGATGATTTGACATGGCAATATATAACTGAAACTCCTATTTTGGTTGGCGAGGCTGGGAGCTTCATAATCGACTCAGTACGCGAGAGCAATGATTATGTACCATAGCCATCAAACCAAAGGAGCAGGTTACAAACTTTAAAAAGTTTTTGCTAAACTCGTACAATGAATTTCTACAAGCTTGCCCTTGTATCGATAATTACAGAAAAAAATCGGAAAAAAATAAAACATGTAGGGGTTTCCCAGAATAATTCCTAATTAGGCCGATGCAAATATTTAATTTGTTTTATGTCACCCCCCCCCCCCCTTCAAAAATCTCAAAATATTGAAGGGGCAAAAAAAAACATGGCGTCTCATGACTCCATTTTCAATAGACAATTTTTTTACAAGCAACTATTTTTCAATAGTTAAAAAATATTTTTTCAATAGTTGGTAAAAATTCCAATTTTTCAATAGTTTTTTTTCATTTGTTCCTTATTTATTTTTGTCCCCCCCTCGTACCTGATAAGAGGTCTCGGACATAATAGAAAAATAATATTTGCATCGGCCTTATGCGCAATATTGAAGTCCTTTCCTTGAGGGAGTACTATCATACGGGGCTCTGAAATTTGGAATTATTGAGAACTAGTTTGGACTTTACCATGGCAGCACCGGTTATGGTTTTCTGTTTGTGGTGTCAAGGACTTGTTTTTTTTACGTCCTCTGGTCTTCTGGTTGTCTGATCTTCCAATTTTCGTTTCAATGGTATTTTGGTCTATCGTTTTTTTTGGGATTCTAATTTCCTGGTTTTTTGATTCACTGGTTTTCTGGAATTATGGTTCTCTGTCCTTCTGGTCTTTTGATTTACTGGTCTTCTGGTTTTCTGGTTTACTGGTCTTGTAGTGCTTTGGTCTTCTGGTCCTCGGTCTTATGATTTTGTCATCAGGTATTCAGAACTTTTGGTCTTCTGCTCTTCAGGTCCTTTGGTATTCTGGTTTTTGTTTAAAATGAATATAGCTTTCTGGTCTTCTGGTTTTTGTTTCAATGGACTTCTGGTCTCTCGGTTCGCTCGTATTCAATTTTTATGGTCATCTGGTTCATTCTGGTCATATGGTTCATTCTGGTTTTCTGGTCTGGGTATCTGGTCTTCTGGTGTTTTAATGTACATGTGTTATGGTTTTCAGGTCTTTCAATTTATGTTTTCCTGTTTTTTTTTAATCTTCTGGTTTTCTAGTCCTATGGTTTTCTGGTCGTCGGTCCTCGGTTTTTTAGTCTGTTATCACCTGGTCTTCAAAACTTTTGATCCTCGGTTTTTCAGGTCCTTTGATCTTCTGTTTTTTGTTTCAATGATCTTATGGAGTTCTAGTCATTGATTTTCGAGTATGTCGATTGACTGGTCTTCTGGAAATCGGGTTTTCTGGGATTCTGATCTTTTGATTCACTGGTCTTCTAAAATTCTGGTTTTCGGGTCTTCGTGTCTTTTGATTTACTGATCATCTTGTTTTCTGCTCTTCGGGTCTTCTATTCACTTGCTCTTCTTGTCCTCCCAGGTAATAATTTGAAGCTGTACAAACGTTTCTCTTCAACTACTTTAAATTAGCCTTCATTTGAACAAAAGCTGAACACAATAGGTACAATCCTTTATTCAGCTCATAAACATCTAATTTTGGCGATTTTATTCAACCTTTAGCTGATTTGAGGTTCATTGGAAGGCTGATTTAAGACTTAATATGCGCTTAATCAATAATCAATTAAATTTTTATTTGTGTAAAAATAAAATGAAAACACTTTTGTGAGCCTATTTTAATCATAAGCTGTGTCTATTTTCAAAAGAGATGTTTAGGAATGCAAAATTAATCTGTGGGAAACCTGGGAATTGAACTCTTTTCTCCTGAGTTATAGTCACTCACCTTAGTACCTAAACCACACACAATTGTATACATATCCTCGAAAACAAGCGCATTACTTGTTGTGTCTGAATAGTCAAGAACATATCCAGTCTACACACAATCACATATGATGTTGAATAAGATACTAAAGTGGAGGCGATAAGCGTACACTTTACACGCGGTTAAATGAAAGCATGTCCGCATATAGCCTCCACTTTAGCATCCTATTTAACATCATATAAGACTTCGTGTTTGTTGGGTAAGTTGAACTAAGTCTGTATTGAAGCTGAAGAAGCAATAAGGACTTCAAGAAAACCATGCTTGGGTCAGCTGTCAAAAATATTTGATTAAAGGTTGAACAACAGATGATTAATTGTGCATGTTGGTGTATGTTGTGGTGTATGTATGGTGTATGAAGGGCCCATATAGCCGAGGCGGTAAACGCACGGGTATTCAGCATGACCATGCTGAGGGTGACGGGTTCGATTCCCGGTCGGTCCAGGATTTTTTCGTAAAGGAAATTTCCTTGACTTCCTTGGGCAGAGAGTATCTTCGTGCCTGCCACACGATATACGCATCCAAAATGGTCATTGGCAGAAGAAGCTCTCAGTTAATAACTGTGGAAGTGCTCATAGAACACTAAGCTGAGAAGCAGGCTTTGTTCCAATGAGGACGTTACGCCAAGAAGAGAGAGAGAGAGAGAGAGAGTTGGTGTATGTTTTAAAACTGGTTACCAAGATGAAAAATATTCTATTCAATTTGATATTCAGCCATCTATGTATTGCTGATTAAAGAGGTTGATCAAGCTATACCTCAGACCAATATTCAGCTGTCATTGTGTTCAGTGATTGACATCATTAAACATTGATTGATTTGTCTTTATTTAAGAGACTTTCAGCCCTTGCCTGGATGATCATTAAACAGCGATTGTTCAGCTAATACTCTCACTTTTCAGCATTTATTGTTACTTGGGTTGGTCTTATGGATTTCTAGTCCTTTGTCATTAGGTCTTCTCTAGGGTCTTCGATTCATCAGGTCCTCTTGGGCTTCTAATTTTCTAATTCTTTGGTTTTTGTTTCAATGGAGTTAAAATTTACTGGTCTTCTAGTCTTTCGATTGACCGGTATTCTAGAATTCTGGTGTTGTTTTGATTTACTGGTCTACTGGGAATCAGGCTCTCTGTTTTCCAGATCTTTCATGAAGTTATCTGGCCTTCTGGTATTCTGTTCTTCTAGTGATCTGTTTTTCTGGTTATCTGACCTTCTGGTTTTCTTCTTTCGATTTATTAGTTCTCTGATCTTCAAATATTTTGGTCTTCTGTTCCTTGGTTAACCATAAGTTTCTGGTATTTTGTCATCTGGCCCTCAGAACCTTTGATCTTCTCTTCTTCACGGCCTTTGGCCTTTTAGTTTTCTGGTTTTTATTTCAATGGTCTTATGGAATTCTAGTCTTCTTGACTTCCAGCCTTCCGATTTGCTGGTCTTCTACAATGTCAGTATTCTGATCTTTTGGTCTTTTGATTAACTGGTCTTCTGAAATTCTGGTTTTCTTAACCTCTGGTCTTTTGATTCACTGGTCTATTGGTTTTCTGGCCTTCTAGTCCTCTGGTTTTCTGGTCATCGGTCTTATGGTTTTCTGGTCTTTTGTCATCTGGTTTTTGGACTTTTGATATTCAGGTCCTTTCTTCATTGCTATTTGGGTTTTGTGTCAATGGTCTTATGACATTTTAGATTATTGGTCTTCTTGTACTCTGGTTATCTAGTCGTGTTTTTTATTGGTGTTCTGAAACTCTGAATGAATAAAATTTTTCCATGAATACAGGTTTCCGGGTCTTATAATTTTCTACTTTTGGCCTTTTGACATTTGTTTGGTCTTCTAGTCTTTACCAATCGAAATGATTTCCATAGATTGAACACATTTTCTCGATCACTTTCCTTCGGTAAGCTCTGCCCTATTTCCTATCTTTGTAATACACCCTTCAACTTCCGGCAGCTTGACCTGCAAATTCCCAAATTCCCAGAAGGAAAACTCATAATAAGTTTTTGTTGGAACTCTGGAAGTAATTGCAAGTAATAAATGGTCGCGAAATTTCGAGAGATTCTCGAAATTTCTCAAAAATGCCTGCAGAAATTTCAGATAAATGTACTGGTGGAGTTTTTAAAGAAATCCCTCAATGAATGTTTGAGGGAAACTCCTGGAGAAACTTTAATAGTATTCGTGGAAGAATACCTTTAAAAATGCTTGAATAAATACATAAACCAATACATGCACGAATTTCTAAAATTTCGTAAAAAAAAACCCTGAGGAAACCCCGGGAGAAATTACTAAAGAAGCCCGTGGACTAGTATCAAGATGAATCTTTTGAGAAATGCCTTGAGGAGCTCATGAAGAAGACCCAAGCAAAACTTCTTAGAGGAATTCGTAGAAGAATCTCTGGAAAAATGTATAAATAAGTACATGCGTAGGAATGGCTTCTAAAGGAATACCTGGAATAATCTTTGTAGTATTACCTGTTGAAACCATTCTAGAGAATCCGGCGAAAAAAATCATTATGTAATTATTCCTGATTTTTTTTTTAAATCCTAAAAACAACAAAAATGGAATTTTTAGCAGTGTCGCTATCGGTTTTTTGGAATTCCAATTTTCTGGTTTTTGGATTCACTGGTTTTCTGGAATTATGGTTCTCTGTCATTCTGGACTTTTGATTTACTGGTCTTCTGGTTTTCAATTTTTCTGGTCATCTGGTGTTTGGATTCACTAGTCTTCAGAAATTCTGCTTTTCGAGACTTTTGGTCTTTTGATTTTTTGGGATTCTGGAATTCTGGTTTCCTGGTCTGGTTTTCTGGTATTTTAATGGACATGTCTTATGGTTTTCTTGTCTTTCAATTAATGTTTTCCTGGTTTTCTGATCTTCTGGTGTTCTAGTTCTTTGGTTTTCTGTTCCTCGTTCATATGGTTTTCTAGTCTTTTGTCACCTGGTCTTCAGGACTTTTGCTCTTCTGTTTTTCAGATCCTTTGATCTTCTGGTTTCCTGGTGTTTGTTTCAATGGTCTTATAGAATTCTGGTCTTTGATCTTCGAGTATTTCGATTGACAGGTCTTCTGGAAATCTGGTTTTCTGGTCTTTTGATCTTTTGATTCACAAGTCTTCTGCAATTATGGTTTTCGGGTCTCCGTATCTTTTGAATTAATGGTCATCTGGTTTTCTGCTCTTTCGGTCTCTATTAATTTGTTCTTCTTGTCCTTGGTCTTATGGATTTCTAGTCCTTTTGTCATCAGGTCTTCGGGTCTTCGATTATTGAGGTCCTTTGTTCTTGGGATATTCTTATTATTCGGTTTTTGTTTCAATGGTCTGGATTTAAAATTTACTGGTCTTATAGTCTTTCGATTGACCGGTATTCTACAATTCTGGTGTTGATGTTTTGATTTGCTGGTCTACAGGGAATCAGGTTCTAAGTTTTTCAGATCTTTTTTGAAGTTATCTGGCCTTCTGGTATTCTGTTCTTCTAGTGATCTGTTTTTCTGGTTATCTGACCTTCTGGTCTTCTTCTTTCGATTACCAGTTATCTGGTCTTCAAGTTTTTTGCTCTTCTGTTCCTCGGTTTTATGGTTTTCTGGTATTTTGTCATCTGGCCCTCAGAACCTTTGGTCTTTTCTTCTTCACTGCCTTTGGCCTTTTAATTTTCTGGTTTTTATCTCAATGGTCTTATGGAGCTCTCTTCTTCTTGACTTCTAGCCTTCCGATTTACTGGAATTCTACAATGTCAGTATTCTGATCTTTTGGTCTTTTGATTTACTGGTCATCTGAAAATCTGGTTTTCTTATCCTCTGGTCGTTTGATTCACTAGTCTATTGGATATCTGGCCTTCTAGTTCTTTGGTTTTCTGGTCCTCGGTCTTATGGTTTTCTGGTCTTTTGTCATCTGATTTTTGCACTTTCGATATTCAGGTCCTTTCGTCATTGATTTTTTGGTTTTTGTTTCATGGGTCTTATGAAATTTTAGATTTCTGGTCTTCTAGTTCTCTGGTTATCTAGCCTTGTAGTTTATTGGTGTCCTGAATGAATAAAATGTTTTTCATAAATACAAGTTTCCGAGTCTTATAATTTTCTACTTTTGGCCTTTTGACATTTGTTTAGTCTTCTAGTCTTTTCGAAATGATTTCCATAGATTGAACACATTTTCTCGATCACTTTCCTTCGGTAAGCTCTGCCCTATTTTCTATCTTTCTTATACACCCTTCAACTTCCGGCAGCTTGACCTGCAATCACACATCCCCTGTTCGGTCGTCCCATATGTATCTATCTATACGTGGAAAGCATCAGCGTCAAAAATCGAATATTGTTTGTTTCAAGCTTGTCAAATGGTTTCAAAAAAATGAAATTGCTTCCTTATGAAAGAGATTTTCCTCTTCTGTCTTGCAAGCTCGATTGACGCTTCTGCTCCTCCTTGTCCCCACCCCCCGAACCAGCAAACGCTGCAGGTTTTATCATTTTTGCCTTTTCCAATGGATGACACTCTGACAGGAAGCTCTTTGGTCTTATTGTTCTGACAATGAATCTGCTGGGCGGCTCCTCTCACTCCCGGTGCGCGGTGGGTGGCAATTTAATACACAGCTGCTTGGGAAAATCCGACCCTGCAGTGCAGTGGAAGGACGAAAGCGTGCAATCTCGTTCCGAGTAAAAAACTTATGCACCAGAGTGGCGCTTTTTCGTATGAATAGTTGACGAAAAGTGCAGCTGGGGTTCCATTCCTAGTCCTGCTCCTAATAGGGACAATAAAAATAAAATTCCCAGTAAGGCGACATCGGAGGCGACAAGAATGACATTGTGTCGTGACATTGAGCGAATTGTGTTTGAATGGGATGTCGGATTTCCTCTTTCTCTGTCCTCACTCATGGAGGCTCATCTTCTTTGAATTCCAAATTGAAATGGCTCCATTTCAACGACGAGTGCCAGCGCAGCGAGCGGGGCTCCAAATAACACAATAATTAAATTCTGTCGCCTTCCGTTTCCGTTGTGGTTGCCACACTCGCTCCGTTGTTCCGTTTCTAAGCATGCTATTTATTACCGTCGTACACCTAAAGCAAGAAATTAAAACCATAAATAGATTCCGGCGGGAACTGAGCACCTGTGTCGGATTTTTCTCGGAGTTTTCACCACATCCGGGGGTAGGAGGGGACGAAGAAGCAGGAAGAATTTGTTATGCTCGTTTGGAAATCCTAGCACACGCACAGATAATAACACTCTTGTGCTGAAAACGTGCTTGTGTGGAAAAGAACATGCATCCTTCCTATCCTGCCTGGGAGTATGGGAAGATGATCTTGAAGCACTCCGTAAAAGATATATAACAAGCGTATACGACTACGGGACGGGAAGACGAATCGTCATGCGTCGATTGGTTTCAAGCAAGTGAGCAGCTACTGAGAAGGAAAGCAGGCGTAATGAATTTCCGTTGCGGGATTCACCGTAGGAATCCGGTTGCGATGGCAAAAGTGCGATGACAATTGTCTGCCAGGAATTTGTGTGATTTTTTTTTTGAGCAATCTAAATCTTGTGAAGAGGGTTTAAAATTTGCGGTGGTTGCCACAGGGAAAAATGTTAAGATATTCAGAACAAAATCCACTAACAGCGTAGACATCTAAGGCTCAGTAAAAATCCATCGAGCGGAAAAAGATGTACATGAATGATTATTACAATCTCCAAACAAACGCACGGAATTTTTCAATTAACAACTGAGAAAAAGTGTTTCGGTACAGGAATTCTTGTAAATATGTAAAAAAATATATAGGAATTCTTCTGGAGGAACCTCCAGAAATTTCATTCAGAACTCTTCAAGAAAACCATCTATGCTTTAAAAAATCCTTCTAGGAATCTTTCAGAAATTTTGCCGGGACTTCTTTCAGAAAACCATCCACGGATTCGAGATATTCTTAGAGGGATTTTTTTTTTTCAGAAAATCAAGAGTTCAGAATTTTTTAAAAAAAATCTCAAGGGATTCCAAAATGGCTCCATTGGTTTGTTAGAAAGTCCATAAATAACGTCACTGCAAAAACCATTTTAAACCCCACTCCTCCCATTGTAATGTATATGGGTTATCACAGTTTGCTGAACCGTCTTCCTCTTCAAAACATGACGTTAGTTATGGACGACCCCCTTTAGAAAAACTACAGAAATTTCCTTATAAAGTATTACAAATATTTATTCAGGAATTCTTCCTTCATGAATTCTGTCAGGGATTCTTCAATTAATTTATTCAAGGCTTCTTTCGAACAATTCTCCAAGATTTTTTTCGATAATGTTATGTATCAGAAACTCGATCAGAGATAACTTATAAAAATCTAGAGTTATTTTTTAGAAAGTTTTCCAGAGTTCCCCTCTAATTTTTTCTCCAGGTATGTCATCAGATATATCTCTAGGAGTTCCTTTAAAAAAATCTCCAGCGATTTTTCAAAAAATCTTCCTAATTCCTTCAGAAATGCGTACAGGTATTTTTTTTTCTCGAACTCCTCCAGAAATTTCATCAGGAACTTCTCCAGTGATTCCCCGAAATACATTCATGATTTGTTTTTTTTTCAGTGATTCCAGCAGCCCAAGCAACCCCTAAAGGAATATTTGAAAGAATGCCAGAAAAATTCCAGAAGGAATTCTAGAAGGAATTGCTGGAGATATTGTTGGAGGAATACCTGGAAACCCCATGGTGGAATTTCTACAAAAATTATTTGTATAATATTTAGAAAAAAAAATCCCCTACAAAAATTTATGAAAAATATTTTGAAACGATTCCCAGAGGAATTCATTAGAGTGTTTTGAAGAAATCCATGGAAGAATGTCTGGAGAAACACTTAAACTTATATAGAAAAATCTAAAAAAAAAATAAAGGAAATTTTTTTAGGAATTCTGAAGAAATTTTAGATTTTTTTAACGACTCAGATTGAAAGCTCCTAATGATATTCTTGGAAGAAACCCTGCAGGAATTTCTGGGAAAATACATGAAGGAATACTTGAAGGCACTCGTGAAAGAATTGTATGCATTTCTGCAAGAAATTCTGAAGAGGTACCTCCCATGCAGCACACAAGTCACAAAGGAGTATCCACAGCGCAAGTTTTTGATTGTGCAGGAGATATATTCACGTAATTCTACCCCAAAGGCAAAAAAAAATGAAAATGTGTCCAACCAAAAAACCAGCGCTGTTGACAGTCCTTTGTAACATGTGTACTGCATGGGCGGTACCTCTTCAGAAATTCTTGCAGAAATGCATACAATTCTTTCAAGAGTGCCTTCAAGTATTCCTTCAGGTATTTTCCCAGAAATTTAAAACTTCTTCAGAATTCCTATTTTTTTTCTTTTTATATATTTTTCTTTTAGATTTTTCTAAATAAGTTTAAGTGTTTCTCCTGTTTTTTTTTTGTGGGAGACTTTACCGCTATGCGGCATTCGTCTCTAAAATCCTTCAGACATTCTTCCATGGATTTCTTCAACATACTTTAAAGAATTCCTCCGGGAATTGTTTCAAAATATTTTTCATAAATTTTGGTAAGGGATTTCTTGGAGATTTTTTTTTTTTCTAAATATTGTATAATTATTTTTTATAGGGAATTCACAATGGCGTTTCCAGGTATTCCTCCAACAATATCTCCAGCATCTCCTTCTGGAATTCCTTGTGGAATTTTTCTGGCATTCTTTCAAATATTCCTTCAGGAACTTTTTGTCCGTGTCTTTACTTAAAAGAAATGCCTGAGAGAATGCTGGAGGAATTCCTGAAAAGACCCATTGGAGGAACTTACTGATGAATTTGGAGCAATCTCTCGAGAAACTTTTATACATCTTGTGCCTCACCAAAAAATATACTCACGTAAATAATTCGACCCCTCCTTCATTATTTCACCCACAACACTAGCAGCCCTCAGCAAGTTACTTGCCCAAAAGCGCGACGTTAATCCGATCTCGAACTTCATTAATTTATCCTCTCGCAAATCCACGGCGGGCAATACTCCGCTCGTGTCAGTTTCCCAACGAGCAACACATTTCGCTGCCTCTTTCCAAGGGCTTTGCTTTTCATGTGTTGTTATTTTTTTGGTGTAACCATAATGAAACCTGCTTCCATGTCGATATCGTGTTCTCTCCGTAGGTGGGCTCTGAGCCATTAATTCCTGCTTGATTAAAAAAAAGTGAATCCACCGATGGCAACTTTTTTTTGGGGTTTTAATCCCTCTCTGAAGCTAATTTTTTTTCTTTCCGAAATTAAAAGACCTTTCATCTCATCAAACTACCACGCTGACGAGAATCATGATCAACTTTCAAATCTTAATATTTATTATAATTAAGCACCACATTGCGTTGCAATAACTTTGTCACGTGTTTTGATGCTTTCGTCCGAACGGACGAACGCATCTGCTATCAGCTGATAAGGGCATGCTGAGGCTGCCGGTTTCTCATCAAACTCAAAACATTCGTGTCACTACATAGACGAGCATCGTAAAGCAAGCCGGACTAGTATACCGGTTGTGGTGAGATTTGCCAGATTTGCTAGAGGAATGACGTAGGGTGAAGTTGTTTCATCATTGAAGTTGCAGGAAAATGATGCGACGCAGCAGTTGTTGCGCAACATGTGAAGCAATCGTTTGCTATATTGAGAGAATGAGGGAGAATTTCTCTAAGAGAATCAGAATATGTAATGCATTGGTTTCAATACAACAGAATATTACGCATGTAATGAGTTTTTTTTTTAAATGAATCTCTTTTAAATCCCATGTTCCAATTCCTCTTTAGGTTGCATTTTCTTCACTCTCATTACTACGAGCTATGTTATCTTACTCTTGATTCCACGCGATGTCCGTTGATTTGAATTTCCGATTGAGTGGAATGATTTTCCAATAGAATTAATTCTCTTGTGCGGCTTCCCTTCCCAAAGAGAGTAGGGATGACATTATACACATCTAGCCATTAGTGTAACGATATCGAACCTTGGCGTTTCTGGTTTTCTCGTATAGCTAGTCATAGTCGATTTCTATAAATAAAACATTGAACATTACCTTCGCGAACACATGATGGAACATATCACATCAATTTAAAAAAACGTCGAGCGTGTTGCACAATGTATGATGCCTAATCGAACATATATTTACCGGGTCGAGATTTATAGTGCCCCCGGTAAGAGATCACGTTCGGTAAACACGTTTTCACCAGCTGGTGGAGAGCAAAGGTTGGTGGTGAAACACACCTACGCGACGCGTACCTACCTGCTCTTCAATGCACTCTCACACAACCGATAAATAAAGGTGGAAAGTACTTCATGGTTTATCTTGCAAGGATGGAAAATGTAGTTGGGTGATGAAAGATGCTTCGCCAACCTAGGAGGATGATGTATGGAAGAGTTTTTGGTATGAATCAGAATGAGGTGATAGTAGTTTGAAAGTTTCGTCAACAGTGAAAGCGTGAATATTGTTCTATAATATTACACTGCCAATGGTTGAGAACTGTGTTGGTTATTGAAAAATATGACTCCTCCCTTCTCACTAATTATCACTCACCACTTCATACTGATTAATTCTCCTCACTCTCTTCTTTTACATTCACTTCTTATGTCTTTTTCTTCATGGCGCACTTCGTATTCTTGACTTATTCCCGAGCAGAAGAGAATATCAACAGCATAACAAAATATGTTATTTTGGCATAATAACTGTATAATGGAATCAGTAATTATTATGTTATTAACATATTTATCTTATTATGTTATAAACTTGCCTGTCATAGGATGCAAAATAACAGAAATCATAACAAAAAAATGTTCCTGGAAGACCAGTTTAATATCATGTTTTGTTAGGTTCAATAACAACTTAATGACAATGAATCCTGCAGTGAATTTTAAAACATGTTTTTGTTGTATTAAAGTTTAATACATAGGGTCTGGAATTATTTTGGAAGGGGGACCTATTTTGGGCACTTGCTGTTATAGCTCAGTCGATTTCCAACCAATTGAGTTGGGTCATGGTGAGATACCTACAGTGTCTGAACATGTACAACAATTGAAGCTAATTGGTTCAAAATTGACTGAGTTATTGCAGCAAGTGTCCAAAATAGGCCCCCCTGCCCAAATGTTCAAAAACCCTATTTTGTATATCTTCAAATTTAAAATAATAACAAAACTTGGTCAACAACAAAGTATATAAATGAAATGTTATTTAGTAGATGAATCTCAATAACTTGATCATAACAAATTAAGATTACCCATCAAAACATGTTATAAAAAGTAATACTTTGCAGTTACAAGATTATCACATTATCTTGTAGCCGCAAAAATTCGGGCGCGATTATCCAGCGTCACGAGTTCAAGAAACAACAGGACGATGCGTTTCAACATCCAGCGCTTGTCAGCCGAAGGGGTTGCTGCACAGTACCATCAGAAGCTAGACGAGAGGATAGGAGAGACCAACGGATCTGGAGATGTCAACAGCTTGTGGGGAAGTATCCACGAAGCAGTGACAACAACAGCGCAAGAGGTGATTGGTACCGCTCAGCGACGCCAACGTAATGGTTGGTTTGACGAGGACTGCCAACTAGCAACGAACGAAAAGAATGCCGCCAGAAGTCGAATGCTAGTGGCCGGTACCCGGCAGAACAGAGAGCGGTACAGGGTTGCAAGAGCAGAAGAGAAACGAATCCACCGCAAGAAAAAAACGGCAACACGAAGAGAGTGTTATTGCTGAAGCACAGGAAAGTATGGACAGGAACGATATGCGGAGATTTTATGCAACTGTCAATGGCGCGCGGCACAAGACTGCGCCAGTGCCCGCCATGTGCAATGACCGGGAAGGAAATTTGCTGACAGACAAAATAATGGTGGCAGCCAGGTGGAAGGAGCACTTCGAAGATTTGTTGAATGGTAGTAGCGAAGGAGCACCCAGGAACCACCAACACTGGATGAGGTTAAAAAGGCCCTTAAGGAGCTGAAAACAGCAAGGCTGCTGGGAAGGACGAGATCCTGGTCAAACTTCTTAAGCACGGAAGCGAGCAGCTACATCAATCAATCCATCAGATTATTATAAAGATTTGGGAGGATGAAGAATTGCCCACCAGTTGGTTGGATGGCCTCATATGCCCAATCTACAAGAAAGGGCACAGACTGGAGTGTGCCAATTACAGAGGGATTACCCTTTTAAATTCGGCGTATAAGATACTGTCGCGTGTCCTGTTCAACAGACTGCGACCTCTTGAGGAGTCCTTCGTCGGCAAATACCAGGCTGGTTTTCGTGAGGGCCGATCAACGACGGATCAAATGTTTACCCTGCGGATGATCCTAGATAAATTTCGGGAATATAACTTGCAGACTCACCATCTGTTCATTGATTTTAAAGCAGCGTACGATTCAGTGAAAAGAAATGAGCTTTGGCAGATAATGTCAGAACATGGTTTTCCGGCGAAACTAATTAGGCTGATACGCGCAACGCAGGATGGATCAAAATCAAGCATTCGGATGGCGGACGAAGTGTCTACGTCGTTTGTGACCTTGGATGGATTGAAGCAGGGGGATGCTCTTTCAAATTCATTGTTCAACATTGCACTCGAAGGAGCGATTAGGAGGTCAGGCGTGCAGAGGAATGACTCTATCATCACACGGTCGCACATGCTCCTCGGTTTTGCGGACGATATTGATCTCATCGGCATCGATCGTAGGGCAGTGGAGGAAGCTTATGCTCCTCTGAAGAGAGGAACAGCGAGGATAGGCTTGACGATTAACTCTACCAAGACGAAGTACATGATAGCGGGTAGAGACAGAAGCAGGCCTAGTGGTGTTAGTGCTGAGGTAGTGATTGATGGGGAAGTGTTTGAAGTTGTTGAAGAATTTGTTTATCTTGGAACACTTGTGACATGTGACAATGACGTTTCCCGTGAAGTGAAAAGGCGTATTGCAGCTGCGAATAGGGCCTTTTACGGATTGCGTAGCCAGCTTAGGTCCCGTAACTTGCAAACGCAAACAAAATTCGCTCTATATAAGACGCTGATTCTTCCGGTTGCCCTCTACGGTCACGAAGCGTGGACGTTAAAGGAGGTAGACCGAAAAGCTTTTGGAGTTTTTGAGCGCAAAGTGCTGCGGACAATTCTCGGTGGGAAACAAGAAAATGGAGTGTGGCGCAGACGCATGAATCACGAGTTGTACCAAGTATACGAAGATGCGAACATTGTGAAACGTATAAAATACGGCAGACTTCAGTGGGCTGGACACGTAGTGCGTGTTGGAACGTTTTCGGATTCTTTAGTTGTAGCACGCCGTTTTTAGGTTAAGTTTAGCGAGCTCAAATCTGTATTAATAAAGTATAGTCATTAGATTACAAATATAGTTTATAATTTCGAAAACTTACAATTGGTCTCCTTTGGTTTATTCACTTTAATTCAACAGGATGACGGTCTAATTCACAGATAATTTCAACTTATTATTTACTCTACCCTTTTTGTGCACTAATCAAAGAAGAGGTTTGAGAATGATGAATAATCAATTTAGGAGTTGCGTCAGATGGCTTCTGTCAATATTTGACACCTAACTGTTGGGGAAGTGTTGGTGACATGAAACAGTGTTGCGCGCTATCGGTTGGCAGTGGCGTGGGGTTGCCCCCAACAGTGCGAATTTCGGAAGAAAGAATAGCGAAAACAATATTCAGCAGAGAGCCCGGTAGAGGTAGGCGACTTCGTGGGCGGCCGCGAACTCGCTGGCTGCACGCGGTTGAAGAAGATCTACGATCCCTACACGTTCGGGGAAACTGGAGGAACATCGCCCAAGACCGACGAAGATGGTGCTCTACTATACGCTCGGCATTGGAGTAAAGTTACTTTGTAGCCAACAAGGTATCAAGGTAAGGTACTTTGCAGTTAATAATAACAAATTATGATATGAAAACATGCTATTTGATTCTATTGTTATGAATTTGATATTCTCCAAAAGTCTTCAATTATTTCTTACAATCCACTTCTTACTTTTCACTGGTCACTTCTCAGAGCTCATTCTCACTGCTCCTCACTGGTCCCATGCTCAATCCTCACTGCTGACTCCTCACTTCTCACTTTGAACTGCTCATTCATCACTACTCACTTCTCACACCTCACTCTTCGCTGCTCACTTTCCTTTTCTGTCTTTTATCTCCACACTTGAATATCATTTCGCTAATCTTCCCTCACTAATGACTCCTCTTCACAGCTCACTCTTCGTTACTCACTCTCTATTTCTCAATTGTCACTCCACATAGCTTTACTGTATATTTGTCGTAGGTCACCTACCAGCATAAACAATAAAATGTACATATTTTTAAGTCACAACGTAATAGTTTGGCCTGTATGGACGCAAAAGATCGCTAAAACGCAACACGCACAAGCAGCGCTCACTCATGTTTTGCTGATTTCGTTTTTACCCGTTTACAACGACGCTCTAGATTGACATGTTTCAATACCCAAAAATGTTATTGCCGAAATATTATCACCACCGCCCCAGGCATCTCTGTCTCTCTTTCCTTTTCCGAATGATTTGTAATAATACTTACACCATGAAACTGGCTAAATAATAGGAACCAAATGTCCAGAACAAGGACAGTCTTGCTCTAAACACTGGACTTAATGTATACCGAAACTTTCCTCCAGACGGCACTATGGGTTAACAAAAGACTCCTGATCTCTTTGAGTAGTCTGAGCTCAGATACCAAAAGAGTTTTTCTCGGATTGTATGTGAAAGACTATGGGAACTACTCTCATCTCACAGCTTAACTCTTTCTGTTCATTTTTATCTGCTCATTTTAAAGTACTTACTTTTTTCTTCTCACTTTTCACTGCTCAGTTTTTCACTACTCATTTCTCACATTTTCATTATGCACTGCTCACTTCCGCTCACTTCACTCTTCATTTATTTGTTCATCATCACATTTAAGACAAGACATAATCAACAATAGTACGCCACAATACTCGGTTTGTGGCGGCCGTTCTCCATCCTCGGTCGCGCCCAAGTCACGCTCCACCTGGTCCGCCCATCGTGCTCTCTACGCTCCACGCCTTCTTGTACCAACCGGATCAGTCGCGAACACCGACTTTGCAAGGTTGTTGTCCGGCATTCTTGCAACATGTCCTGCCCACCGTATCCTTCCGGGTTTGAATGTTTTCTGGGATGCTGGTTTCGCAGTACAGTGCAGCGCACTCGTGGTTGATCCTTCTCCGACACACCCCATTCTCCTGCAGACCGCCGAATATCGTCCTCAACACGCGTCTCTCGAAAACTCCGAGTGCTTGCAAGTCCTCCTCGAGCATGGTCCATGTCTCGTGTCCGTAGAGGACCACCGGTCTTATTAGCGTTTTGTACATGGTGCATTTGGTGCGTGGGTGAATCTTTTTAGATCGGTGCTTCTTCTGGAGCCCGTAGTAGGCCCGACTTCCGCTGATGATGCGCCTCCGAATTTCACGGCTCACGTTGTTGTCAGCCGTCAGTAAGAATCCGAAGTAGACGAATTCGTCAACCACCTCGAAGGTATCGCCGTCTATCGTAACATTTTCACCCAGATGGATCAGGTCGTGTTCGGTTCCGCCTACCAGCATGTACTTTGTTTTTGAGGCATTCACCACCAATCCGACCTTTGCTGCTTTGCTGTTTCAGACGGGTGTACAGCTCTGTCACCATTTCAAATGTTCTGGCGATGATGCCCATGTCATCCGCGAAGCACACAAATTGATAGGATTTTGTGAAAATCGTTCCCCGGATGTTGGGCCAGGCTCGTCGCATCACACCTTCCAGAGCGATGTTGAAAAGTAGGCATGAGAGTCCATCTCCTTGTCGCAGTCCCCGGCGAGATTCGAATAAACTGGATAGTTCACCCGAGACCCTTACTCAATTTTGCACACCGTCCATCGTTGCTTCAATCAGTCTAGTCTAGTCAGCTTCTCACGAAAGCCGTTTTCGTCCATGATTCTCCATAGCTCTGTGCGGTCGATACTGTCGTATGCCGCTTTGAATCGATGAACAGGTGATGAGTTCGGACCTGGTATTCACGGAATTTTTGGAGGATTTGTCGTACGGTGAAGATCTGATCCGTTGTCGACCGGCCGTCGATGAAGCCGGCTTGATAACTTCCCACGAACTCATTTACTTTAGGTGACAGACGACGGAAGATGATCTGGGATAGAACTTTGTAAGACGCATTCAAAATAGTGTACGCTCTTAAATTCTCACATTCCAAATGGTCTTCTTTCTTGTGAATGTGGCAGATTACTCCTTCCTACCATTCCTCCGGTAGCTGTTCGGTTTCCCAGATCCTGACTATCAAGCGATGCAGACAGGTGCCCAACTTTTCTGGGCCCATCTTTATGAGTTCAGCTGCGATACCATCCTTATCAGTTACTTTGTTGTTTTTGAGCTGATGAATGGCATCCTTAACTTCCCTCAGCGTGAGAATTGGTTCATTTCCGTCCTCCGCTGCACTGGCGTCGTCGTTTCCGTCGTTCAGGTGCTGATCGAAGTGCTGCTTCCAATTTTCGAACACCTCACGTGCGTCCGTCAAGAGGCCTCCGTCCTAATCCCTGCACATTTCGGCTCGCGGCACGAAGCCGTTTCGGGATGCGTTGGGCTTCTGGTAGAACTTTCGTGTTTCTTGGGAACGGCACAGCAGTTCCATTTCTTCTGCTTCTTCCAGGCGGCGCTTTTTCTACCGAAAGAGGCGCATCTGCTATTTCCGCTTCGGGTCCTTCTTCGGGCGTTCTTCATCTCCAAAACCGTTCTGCACTCTTCGTCGAACCATTCGTTCCGTCGATTCCATTCCACGTACACGATGGTGTTCTCGGCTGCGTCGTTGATGGCTGCTTTCACTGTACTCCAGCAGTCCTCTAGAGGGGTCTCATCGAGCTCGCCCTCGTCTGGCAATGTGGCCTCGAGATTCTGCGCGTATGCTGAGGTGACATCCAATTGTTTCAGTCGCTCTAGGTTGTACGTACCGTGGCGGTCGCCGGTACTGTACATTGTTGATGACGGAGACTTTTTGGCGCAGTTTGACCATCACTAGGTAGTGGTCGGAGTCGATGTTGGCGCCACGATAGGTCCTAACGCCGATAGTGTCGGAGAAGTGCTGTCAGTCAATCAGAAAATGGTCGTTTTGCGATTCCGTCTGCTGTGCTGATCTCCAGGTGTAACGATAAGGGAGGCTGTGATGGAAAAAGGTGCTACGTATGTCCATATTTTTGGAGGCGGTGAAATCAATGAGTCGAAGGCCGTTTTCGTTCGTCTGCTGGTGAGTGTTGAACTTACCAATCGTCGGACGGAATTCCTCCTCCTGACCTACCTGAGCGTTTAAATCTCCTATGATGATCTTGACGTCGTGGCTTGGGCAGCGATCGTACTGGCGTTCGAGCTGCGCGTAAAATGCGACCTTGTCATCATCAGTGCTTCCGGAGTGTGAGCAGTGCATATTATGCTGAAGTTGAAGAATCGGCCCTTGATCCTCAACCTGCACATTCTTTCGTTGATCGGCCACCAACCGATCACGCGCCTCTGCATATCACCCTTCACCATGAAAGCTTTTCCCAGCTCGTGGATGGTTCCGCAGCTCTGGTAGGTGGTATGATTACCTCTAAACATTTGCGCCATGGATCCTGTCCAACACACCTCCTTCAGCGCTACGATGCCAAACCCGTGGTCCTTCAGTAGATCGGCGGGTATGCGGGTGCTCCCAATGAAGTTGAGAGATCGGCAGTTCCACGTACCGAGTTTCCAATCGCAAGTCCTTTTTGTTCGCTGGGGTCGTTGCCGTTGGTCTCGGTTCGTATTATTCTGTTGCTGATATGTATTCAGTTACAATGACACCAACTCCCTACTTTTTGGAGGACCATAGTGCACAGTTGAGCTTCGAGTCCTTCCCTGGCACTCGAACGTTGATCAGTCGCCCCTAACGTGGCGATCAGACGCTGTTGTAAGCCTCTCCTCCTGGAGAACAGACGCTCAGGTTTGCAGAAGCAAACCCTTCCTTCCATGTCAGCCTACGACCAAAGTTCCCACCAGTAGTGTTGGTTAGCCGATCTTCCCTAAGGTTGCTCGTAGTTTCCAGCCGGTACTACGCGGAGGTAGTGGCTGGGCATTATGTCTAATGGACATATTCCACATTGATGATTCTCAGCAGCGTTATGAGCATTAGAAGTCCACCGAATTTGTACATAAAAAGGCATAAATACCATTAACACACCATTTCAGCACCCCCAAGCGTTACTTGATGAAATGTCCTAGCAAAAATGGGGCACCGCCAATCAGTGGCAGTCGACCGCGAGATAATATTCCTCGCTAGCCTCACCCACGCCCTTCGTATACCACTTCTCGGAACGTTATGCCCACAGATTCTACACACAGAGAGTCCAGATCTGATGAGGGTAATATTGGCATCATTTACTACCGCAAAGCAGCACTCGGAGCTAAGCTGATGCGATTTGCCGTTTTTTTTTTTCGTTTCTATCGCTGATTCTTTGACGAACACCGGCAAAATAAGCTGGCTCAGTTCTTGGAGTAAAGTATCTGCAAGAAATAAAATGAGACCTCCCTGGAAGACGTCCACATGGGTGGGCGGCAGTGGCGAATTATGATGGTGTGCGGTGAAGCTTTTCATATTTCTTTCGGTTTTTTTTTTGTGGAAATGGGAGATCGGCCTCGTGTTACTTATAAATGAAGAATGAATACATCCAGGGGTTCTGCGAAGAAAAAAGTGCCATAAAATAACAATATATCTCGATGTCTGGGAATGTCAGTTGACGACGCCATCGCAATCTTCGTCAATCTGACTGGTATGGAATGGATCATCGCCACGACGTGCCGCGCCGTTGTCGTCGTCTTCAGGTCGCTGTTGACGCCAAATCGACGGGACGAGTCGCGACGACGACGACGACTACAGCCAGCAGTGCTGTAATGTATCGTATTTCTTCTTGTTGTTCTTGGTCATAATTTTGAAGGGGGCTTTTCGACGACACGTTGCAGGAGAAAAACGACGTTTATGTATTTAGGTTGAGATAAGAGAGATGTCCTTTGGTGTGGGGGAGGCTGATGGATCTCCCGGTCGTCGTCGTCGCCCGCCGTGGTTGGTAATGAGGGCATGCGGTTACTGGCGGGAAGCGACCGAAATTTGAAGGCCTGTTTTCACAAGGTCTCACTGAGAGGTAGCGCTGTGATGTGTGAGAATAAATCATTGGAATCGTTGAGGATTTGTTGAATTGGCCTAAGTTTTCAAGCATTTTATATAATGGCATGCAAATGCAAAGGTTGACGATCGTTTGATGGATGTTTGCAATAACTGTCATTGGAATATTTTTCCCATTTCAATAAGTGCTTACATTTGAAGAGATGATTGATGGAAATGGAATGTAATTTATGCGAATGTTTCAAGTTGAAAGTATATTATTCGGCTTCATGCCTAGGGTCCATATAGCCGAGGCGGTAAACGCACGGGTATTCAGCATGACCATGCTGAGGGTGACGGGTTCGATTCCCGGTCGGTCCAGGATCTTTTCGTAAAGGAAATTTCCTTGACTTCCTTGGGCATAGAGTATCTTCGTGCCTGCCACACGATATACACATGCAAAATGGTCATTGGCAGAGGAAGCTCTCAGTTAATAACTGTGGAAGTGCTCATAGAACACTAAGCTGAGAAGCAGGCTTTGTCCCAGTGAGGACGTTACGCCAAGAAGAGAGAGAGAGAGCCTAGGGTCTTTTCAGCTTTGTTGGTGAACGCGAAACAATAGAGCACGATCATTTTAAAGGACCACATGACGAATTTAAGTATTTCACCGCTTACAAAAACATGGTCATCCGTAGTTCCTTTTTCACAGCAGGTGAAATTGCAAACTGACCACGTTCCGATTGATGAATGGTACCACCAAAGATGGTATTTCTTTGACATTATCGTCGTCGAAAGCAGGTTGTATGTTCATTTTAACTCCCTAAGAGGTTATGGGCCCACCCAGATAACCAATTTGCACGTATAATGAAGTTTATGCGGTAAAGCTACATCGCATAAGATGCAGTAAAAGTGCCTTATGCGTACAAAAGTGGAGGCGTTATACGTGCATTGACGGAAAAATAATGACGCTATATGACTTGAAGCGATATCTTATGCGATGCACAGTGTGCACTATTGCGAAGTAATATAGCATCTTATGCGTCTTTTTAATATTAAAAAAAAAACAATTCTTGTCACCTCAGTATCGAACTAATAATCTTTGCATTATCGAGCCACACTTCACACTAACCACCAAACACTACTTATGAAACACACTGGCTAATTGTCATGACATTCTAACTTACCTCAGTGGTTGTTGGAATGCACTTGGTTTCCCTGCGTTGTACGTATTCAGCAAGCTATCTGGAGCTCAAAATGACGAAGCGTGGTTTCCCCCTCAGTTATCACTGGTAGTAGTGATTCACTACCACTCTCTTGCTAGCACAACCATTTGTTAATTATCAGGTCTTGTAACTTGTAACTTGTTTTGTCACAATAATAACGACTGCTCACTTTATTGTGGCTTGTTGGCACTTCAAGAGCACATATTCCATGTTATCGCGTATCACATCGCAATATGCCAACGTTAACGATTCTAGCTTATGCGAGTTTGTATGCACATTTTAATGAGTTTGTTTTTACTTTTATGCGATTAAATGTAAACACCAATGCGAGATAAACTGACATAACAAGAAAAGTACCATGCGAAGTCGTATAACCATCGCAGTACGCAATTATGCGAATTCAATTGACACTTTGCGAGTTTGCTCGAACGCTTTTGCGAATGTTTAAAGTTCGTCGCAATAAAACATCAGAATATCGTCTACTACGACGTAGTCATACGTGATAAAAGTTAATTTGCACTCTTATATGCTTTTATCAGATACATCGCAATAAGTTCAAAAAATAACATCATATGCGATGAAAATTCCCAAGTAACCACAAGCATTATAACATTGCACGAATTAGACTGAATATCAACCTTTGCAATGCGAAATGCAGTAATTCCACACTTGTCATGCAATAATCCTTTAGATTGGCATTATCAATGTGATGATGCATTGCATTTTTCTTTACATTCGGGTTTATTAAAAGGTGATATAAGATAATCAAATAATTCAACACTGCAAAAACTGAATAAATGCAATGTACAAACTAGCAAAGTTTGCTCTAACAATACAATTATAAAAGCTTGACTCTAATGGTAAACAAATGAAATCAAGAAGATTGAACAACTTTACGGTCAATTCTAGCGGTCTTCAACATTTCTGGTTCGACTCCCGACCAACTTAATCCCCGTTTGAGCCACCGATCGACGACAGCAAAAGCTATTTAGAGATGAACTTTTCTCTTTTCTGTACGCTGCAATCACATGCCAATAACGATAGAAATCACAATTAGCATATGAGCAATGTGCGAAGGGTGTTTTAGTCGAGGTTTTTATTTTCTTATGTTGATTAAATATCTTCTAAAATGCATTATGTAATTTTTCAGTAATTTATCGGAATGTGATAGTTTACTGTATTCTATTACACATGACATAGTCGTTTTACCCTCTACTACAATGATTGAGATAGAAGAACATTTTCCTTTAAGTTAATGAAATATCTGTTGTTATCACTGCAGCAGAAACGGTCCAAGGTGCCAGTGCGTATGGAACTCATCTAGCGGTCTTCAACACTTCTGGTTCGACTCCCGATCCGACTACAAAAAAATAATGGTTAAAACATTAATGTGTGAGGGCATCAGTACCGTCGATAACGAAACGGTGCTAAAAATAGATTTTTGTTTTGGTTTTTCGTGTTGCACGTTTCAAGCATGTCAAATGCAAATGTACAGCACATGCATTTATATTACTTTAGCAATGGCTGTCAGCGTGCTGCAATATGTGGCACTAATTTGATTTTAGTGGGGCCCTTTTCGACTTTAATATTGCTTCAATGGGGTGTTTAAAGTAATGCAGCATTATATTCATAATTTTAATTATCAATATATGGCAAAATTGATGCACTTATATACGGCTTCGTGGTTACTTGGGTTGTCTCTCAACCGTACATATACACGATAGCGACTTCAAATAATACTTTATATGATGTACACCGTGCATCCTTATGCGATTCCTGGTTGTCTGGGCAGGGATTGAGCATCCGTTGCGAAGGAACCAATCACCAAGTGATTTTGCTTCCGAAACCGAAATGGAGAAAATGCAAGTCCCGAAGCTGAGTGGATCGAATTGGTTGTTGGATGAGCGAGCGCAGTCTTGGTTGATAATTGTAGCAGTGCTAATAAGAATAGAACACTTAGCTGATCAGCAGGCTTTGCCCCAGTTGGGACGTTTAATGTTAAAAAGAGGAGGGCTGTCTCATATTCGTTTTTTTTTCTCAAAAGCTGTCCCATGATCAATTTATATGCATAAAAGTTGAAATAAGAAGTGAGCAATTAAAAGTGTGGAGTCAACAGTGAAAAGTGTGAAGTTAGAGTAAGGTAACAAACGAAAAGTGAAGACGAAGAGTGTGGCGCAGAGATAAGTGAGGAGCTTGGCATGAGTAGTGAAGAGTGAGCTGTAAATAGTGAGGGATGAGCAGTGGATAGTGAAGAGTGAGAAGCAAGGATTGTTAAGCAGTGAGGACTGTGAAGCAGTGAGGAGTGTTACGCAGTCAGAAGAAACCAGTGGGGAGTTAAAAGTGAGTCAAGGAGTAAGTAGTAGGAGCAAGGATAGGGTGCGACTCAAAAATCTTAGCGCACCACACACGGTGCGACGAGACAGCACAACAAACTAGAAGGAAGCGAGTACGTGCAATCTGTTGTGTGTTGCACCCTTTCTTTTCCGTGCGCTGGCGGTCTACTGTCTCTCGCACTCAGTCGTATACACTCTCTCTGTGTTTGTCTCTGTGCTTGACACAGTGCTTGCTTCTACGCAAAATTGGTGAAACTTCGAATCAAACGATCCTTCACTTGGACTTACCATGACAAGCTTATCAAGATTGCCGAACACACAAACTCACTAATTGATTTATTAGGTGTTTTTCTGTATATTGAAAGTACCAAACAAATGCACTGTGGCAAGCATCGTGCCAAGCACTCTCTCCGTGGAGCTAGTGCTTCGATTTGTCACTCGCACAGTTACGAAATCTCTCACTCATACGTCTCTGTCTCTCGGCAAAAACGGAAGCACCGACAATCCGTGAGTAGGAGTGAAGAGTGAGGCGTGAGCAATGCAGAATGAGGAAGTGACAAAAAAGTAGTGAGATGAGCAGTGAAAAGTGAGAAGTAAAAAGTAAGTAGGGTAAGTGTTCCTATTCTGTCTAAAATACCAATTATTCGTCATAGTTGATTTTCACCCTTTAACAATGTAGAACATGAAAAAAAATTGTGAACAACAAATCACGTTCACAAAAAATGGTTGCACTCATTTAAACTCCATATTTTTTTCTCAAACTATGGAAGACATAAATCATTTTCCTTAAAATTTCGACTTCCTTGCACCTTTTTTCGCCACAGTGTACCAGTTATGGCAAATCCCTTAAGGAATGCGTGCAAATAGTACGAAAAGGATCCGAAGTTATAAAATGTATCCATAACTTGTACAGGGTTCCTATAATTGGCACTCGCTGTAATAAATACTACAAGTAGTTTTGGCCTCATTATACTATATTTTTCCTGTAAATTCTGGAAACAAAGCTATCTTTGAATATATTAATGACATTAGCTGGATTTCTCGTTATTTTTGTACATACAAATAGATTTTCTTAGGTAGTGCCATAATTGGTATAGGCACCCCAAACCCAAACCTCCATTTCTTGCCTTAATATATTATTACCTAAATGGATTTCAAGGATGCAAAGAAGCTTGAAAAGGGTAAGTGGCTTGCAGATGTATAGGGGTCAGAGGGATTTCAAAGGAGTGTTTAGGGTAGGTGGAAGGCGTTTCCCGGCCTTTTAGGGCGTTTCAGATGGATCAGCGGGCTTTTAGGGGCCTTCATATGCTCTAAGGTGAACTCCACGGGATTTTTAGAGAAGTTTCAAAGCGGTTCAAGGCGTTTCAAGGCGTTTCAGGGCGCTGCAGCAGGTTTCAGAGGTATATTTGGGGGCTCCAGAAGCTTTCAGGTGCGTTTAAAATGGGTTTCATTTGTGTTTCAGAGGCATTTCAGGAAGTTTTGGAGAGGTTTTGTGGGGTTTCAGAGAATCTTAGGTGACTTTTATGGAGGTTTGGGGCAGTCCATAAACCACGTGGTCATTTTTTTGGGACTTCTCACCCCCCCCCCCCCCACGTGGTCATTTGTCCATACAATTTTTTTTATTCGTCCATACAAAACGGGCATTGGCCGATCCCCCCCCCCCTCATGCCCACGTGGTTTATGGACAGCCCCTTTCAAGGTGTATCAATGCGTTTCAGGGTGATGCATGGCCTTTCAGGAGGTTTCAGAAGGTTTGAAAGTGCCTTCAGAGGGTCGCAGGTAAATTTAACGGAGGTTTTATAGTGGTTTTAGACGCGTTTCAAAGCGTTTCAAAGCATTTCAAGGCGTTTCATGGCGTTGTAATGTGTTTCAGTGCATTTCAGGAGGTTTAAGGGGCCTTAAGGGGGCTTCAGAGGCTCGCAGGTGAAATTAACGGAGGTTTCAAAGGGATTTTAGAGAAATTCTAAGCGTGTCAATGCATTTCAGGGCGTTTCAGGACATATCAGAAGGTTTCCGATGAGTTTAAGGAGGCTAAGAGGGTCGCAGGTGGATTTCACGAATATTTCATGAGGGTTTCAGAGGCGTTTCATGGCGTTTCAATGGGTTTCAGGAGGTTTCACAGGCGTTTTAGGGTATTTCAGAGGATCCCAGGTAGATTTCACGGAGATTTTATAGGGATTCCAGAGGCGTTTCAAGGCGTTTTAGGGCGTTTTAATGTGTTTCAGGGCGTTTCAGGAGGTTTAGGGGGCTTAGGGGGCTTCGGAGGCTCGCAGGTGACTTTCTTGGAGGTTTCATGGGAATATCAGAGGCGTTCCAAAGCGTTTCAAGGCATTTCAATGCGTTTCTGGGCGTTTCAAGGCATTTCAGGAGGTTTCACAGGGGTGCTTCAGAAACTCTCAGGTGTATTTCTCGTAGGTTTCATAGGGGGTTCTAAGGCGTTTCAAAGCATTTCAAGTCGTTTCATAGCATTTCAAGGCGTTTCAGGAGATTTGATAGGGGTTTTAGGAGGCTTCAGAGGCTCTCAAATTACTTTCACACATGTTTTAAAGGGGGTTTAGAGGCGTTTCAAAGTGTTTCAAGGTGTTTCATAGCGTTTTAATGCGTTTCAGGGCGTTTCAGGAGGCTTGGGGGCTTCAGAGGCTCGCAGGAGAATTTCACGGGAGTTTCATGGGGATTTCAGAGGCGTTTTAAAGTATTCCATGGCGTTTAAGGGTATTTCAGGAGGTTTCACAGCGGTTTTACGGGGCTTCAGAGGCTCTCAGGTGAATTTCACGGAGTCCTCATGGGAGTTTAAGAGGCGTTTCAAAGCGTTTCAAGGCGTTTCAGGGCGTTTCAATGCGTTTAAGGTCGAACCAGGATGTTTCAGGATGGTTTTAGGGGGCTTCACAGGCTTACAGGTGAATTCATCGTATGTTTCATAGGGGTTTCAGAGGCGTTTCAAAGCATTTTGAGGCGTTTCATTGAATTTTAAGGTGTTTCAAAGCGTTTCAAGGCATTTCAGTGCGTTTCAGAGCGTTTCAGGAGGTTTCAGAGTGGTTTAAGGGGGTTCAGAGGCTCTCAGGTAAATTTCATGGAGATTTAATGGGGGTTCTGGAGGCATTTCAAAGCGTTTCAAGGCGTCTCAATGGTCTCCAGAGTGATTTCAGGGGAATATATGAGCCCATTTAACGTTTCCTGTATTGCGTAAATCTCTTAAAAACCACCAAATACGTTGGTAGATCCGATGACCTATACTCAAGAAAGTTCTTGGAGATCCTTAAACTGACAACGAACTCACCACTTCATACCACATAGCTACATGAGGCTGTGTAAGCATATATTTAATTCATATTGCTCATATAGATCACTGATTACACTTGTAGACAAGATGACCTAAACTCCAAGGAGTTCTTGGATACTCCTATACAATCATAGAACCGATCACTTGATAGAACATAGATACCTGGGGCTGTGTGAGTATAAATCTCATTCATTATGCTCTTAGATACAACTAGTAGCCCTCGTAGATTCAATGACCTATACTCAAGGAAGTTCTTGGAGACCCTTAATGATTTTTTTCGTCTGTATTAACGAGATTTTTAACCCTAGGCTAGTACATCTCCGGACCCACACTTTACTTCCCTTCCGAAGGAAAAACTCACATTTTGTGAGTATGTCGGGAATGGGATTCGATCACAGATCCTCGGCGTGATAGCCTTGTGTTCTAACCACCACACCAGGTCCGCTCCACTCCCTTAAAGATTATTTGAACTAAAAACTTGATAGATCATAGTAACCCGAGGTTGTATGAGTAGGAACCTTAGTCGTAAATCTCCTAGAGACAACCATATACGACAGAAGATCCGATGATCTATGCTCAATGAAGTTCTTGAAGATACTCAAATTGACAACGAACTCACCACTTGACATCGCATAGTTGCATGAGACTATGCAAGCATAAACTTCATTCATAATACTCCAATAGATCATTGATTCCGCTTGTAGATCAGATTGCCTTAACTCTAGGGAATCCTCGGATATGCGAAACAATCATAGAAGCCACCACTTGATAGAACATAGATGTCTGGGGCTGTGTGAGTATAAACCTCATTCTTAATGCTCTTAGATACAACTAGCAGCCCTCGTAGATTCAATAACCTCAACTAAACGGAGTTCTCAGAGAACCTTAAAGAATCATCGATAGATCCGATGACCTATACGCAAGGAAGTTCTTGGAGATCCTCATACTGACAACGAACTCATCACTTAACAACACATGGCAACGTGAGGCTGTGTAAGCATAAATTTCATTCATAATGCTCCAATAGATCACTCATTACGCTTGTAGATCAGATGCCCAAAACTTCAGGGAGTTCTCGGTTACTCTTTAACTATTAACCCTTAAACACTCCGTAAACGTCCCTTATTTCTTAATTCTACTTTTTTCCGCAAAACAACTTTATCTATAATCTTGATACTCCAACAGCTCTGAACACAATCCCCTAAATAGATTTTCCCTAGATGGATCCTAACTAAATGGAGGATTCAGTGTACCGAAGAGTGAGCAGTCAGAAGTGAACAGAGATGTGTCAGAAGAGAAGTGAGATGTGAGCAGTTCACAAAGTCTACCGTAAACAACTCGAGATAGACTCTTTTGGTGTCTAAGCTATGGAGTCTCTGGAGAGTGCTGTAGGAAAGTTTCGGTACACAAAGCATTGAAAAGCTTAGTCTGGTGCTCGAAACAAAGCTATCGTGTTTCTGGAACCTGGGATCCATTTATTTTGTTTCATGGTGAAAGCAGTATTACGATTCATTAGGTTACAAATGGTAAAGGAAAGGAAACAGAGACGCCTGGGGCATCGGTGACAATAGTTCGGCAATATTTTTGGAGATTGAAACATGAGCCTAGCACATCATTGGTTCGAACGACTATCAATGAGTAAAAGCAGAATCAGCAAAACAGTGCACTCGAGTGCTTCGGTGCGTGCTGCTTATGCGTGCTACGCTCCAGCAATCATTGCACCCATGGAGACCTGACCTATTCCGTCGTGACTTAATAATATGTGCTAATGCTGGTAGATGAGGGAAACATTTCCAGTCGAATTGTGTATACCACAAAGTGATGAGTGAGCAACGAATAGTGAAAAGTGAGGAGTGAAAGGTGAACTATGAGAAGTGGACGGTAGAGTGATGTGGTGATGAGTTTTGAAGTACATACATATTAAGTATCGAATGGTGATTAATGAGGAGTGAGCTGTGAAGAGTGTGTAGTAAGAAGTGAGTGAAAACTAATCAGTGAGAATTGTGAAGAGTGAGCAGTATGAAGTGTGAAATGAGGAGTAAGATACTCACTTAAAACGATCAGTAAGAAAATATTAGTGAAGTGAGATTGAAGTGTGGAGTGAGAAAAGAAAAGTGAGAGGTGAATATTGATAACCAATGAATAGTGAATAGTAGTGAATGAGCAGTGAAAGTATGAAGTATGGAGTCAGCAGTAACGAATGAGTATAGAGCAAGTCGCATTGGCAGTGTAATTTCAGAATGCCACTCACATTTCGTTCGTGTACTCTGGAGGTCTTCTTGTTGCATAAACTTTGCCATAATTATGTAGGTTTTGTCCGTACTGTACAAAATAAGTCCTATAAAAATATCGTACATTGTATAGTTAAATTACGGAACAGATTTATGTGTTAACGGTATGATATTTATCATCAACCATCTAACTCGGTGAAATAGCCGAGAGCAAGTCCGTGCATTTAGGTTAAACCCCTCCCCCCATTGGCGATGTTTCACACACTAGGCGCCCATCCGCCCTTTGCCAAAATTAGGAAAAACCCCTCCTTTGCCACCTTTTCTGTGCACGGTCCTGGTCGAGAGGATAGGGATATGCCTCACAATCAGACGTTGCAACGGATGAATGTACAAATCCGTGCCAATATTTTACTATTATATGACTTAACTTTCGATTCGGTTCTAGCGGTTGCTAGACCCACTTACAAGCTTCGACGGCTGATTTGCTGCGTGGAAACGTTGCAATTTGTACATAACTTTTGCGACATCTGTCACAGCGAAGATGATGTGATATCACAAGATTTGTTTGCTGTGTAAAAATCACTACCTTTTTGGAATGACGAGATGCATACTCACTGAGGCAAAACTTGATAACCAATTCTGGGCGGAGGCTTCAGAACGTTCTTCCTTCAAGATCCATTGACGCTACTCTTCATGAACTTTGAGATGGAATCACACTGGACATGAAGCATCTACATCAGTGATTCCCAAAGTGGGCGAAATCGCCCCCTTGGGGGCGAAACTCAAGCCCAGGGGGGCGAAAACTTGAGAAATCAAAATTGGGGGGCGAAAATACTAAAAAGGGGGGCGATTTTTACAATGATTGGAAAACATCAAAAGTATTGAATTACAAGTCGAGAATGTGAACTGAATCATAAAAACTCCCTGACATTCAAGCTTACAGTTCAAGTTTTGTCTAAGATAATAAAAATGCTGTGACTATTAAACATAAGCATCGACTTAACTCTGCAGAATTATTGGTATATATGTGGACTCTTTGGCAAAATTGCTAGATGAATTTCTGAAGGGTTTTTCTGATTCTGGAAAACAACATAGTTTTTTTTCGCAAATTGATGAGAAAAATTTCGTTTCAACTCGTAGGCGGACTTATTCATGAAATTTCCAAGCAAAAAACATGAATAGGGTCAGGGACCATTTGGGCAGGAGCACCTATTTGGGAACTTGCTGCTATAACTCAGTCAATTTCAAACCGATTGACTTGAATTTTTGCACATGGCTAGATACTGTGCGCATCTGATCGTGTCTCAAAAATCAAATCAATCGGTTCAAAATTGACTGAGTTATAGCAGCAAGTGCCCAAATAGGTGCTCCTGCCCAAATGGTCCCAGACCCTATCAGTTGAATTTCAGAACACTTTTCTGATGAAATTTGTATCACAGTGTTTACAAACAACTGTGTTTGAAAGTATTGCAGATAAGCTTCTCGGAGGAATGCCAAACTTTACTGAAGTTAATTTGAAAACATTCCAAAAAATCTGCGTAAAACTCCATTTCAATATGCCATTTAAATCTAGTCATGAATGCTGCATATTTACTTATTTGATAATTTATTTAAAACACAGAGAGCATTCAAATTTATACGAAGCTCGTTGATTTGAATCTGGAAGTGAATTTGGAAAAACGTAACTACATTTGAAAATACACAGATATTTATTATTACTATTTTTCCTTATTATCGAGATTTTCAGCCCTCGGCAGCAAACCGATATGTTTCTGAGTTGCACTGCACTGAGTTGCACTTTTTTTGTTTGGAATTGCTTTCAAATTCTCCACCAGTCTGTCTACTTGTGACCAAATATTGACTATCAGTTGTTGAAAACAATGATAAAACATCTGGTTGGGAATATCGAATGTTCATATGTGTTCACAGTTCGTTCTATTTCGATTGATAAATGTTTAATTAACAACGGCTTCAAAAGTAGGCATAAACACGATTTCAATATTTTTGTAAGTACGATTTAAATTCACTATATTTTTTTTTTCAAGTGCGAAATATCAACGCATTTACAAATCAATTAAATGGAATTGAGAGCGACACAGATTTTTAGATACACTGAATGGCACTGCTAGATTTGCTACAGTAGCGTTTTTAAAGACATTAGCTAGGCACAGTTTCAGCCTTCTACTATAGAAAAAATAAAATCTCACCAAGGGGGGCGAAAATATTTGTTTGAAGCTCTAAGGGGGCGATACCTCCTAAAAGTTTGGGAAACATTGATCTACATGATCTTGGACCCAAGCAACAACGCAAAGTCTGCATCTGTTTTTTCAAAGGATGACCGAATAAAAATTCCAAGCTTGATTTGATACCAGATAGCAGTTAAATCAAAATTAAAAATAGAATGTTTTACTGGCCTCGAACTGCAGATTGATTCATTGTGATGTGTTAACACTCATTTGCATAAATAAATTGAACGCCATACTTTTTTATTCAGTTATAGATCAGGCACTCCTGATTAAAAAAAGTCTTTTCACAGGATATAAATCAACTTCCCTTTTAAATAAGATACTCTCTCGACTTTAAATTCCCCTTCCAATTCCCTGAAAAGCAAACAGACATCTTGACATCTTAACGACTGCCACAAACCTTCGGGCCTGATTTCTGCCGTTCTCCCAAACTGACGCCGGTCGCAGCAACAGATAGTCATCGTTTCCGGTGTCACCAGGCAGCGTGGCGGCTCCATCTTCACCGAGTGAACCTAATCAACCGAGTCGAGAGATGGCGACAGCGACAACGACTCTTTGGGTGACGAGCTACGAAGACGACAACGACGACAACACAAGGCAAAAGTGCCATCATTTTCATCGTTACGGTTCAACGCTTCAAAAAATCCACTTTCGCGCTACAATTCAGCGGCGCTGCTTACGTATCTACCTACGGGTCGGGATGAAAAAGTTACTGAAATACCGTTGCGTCAAATTGTCCCATCAACATGTTGTTATCGAGATGTCGAAGGACTTCTCTTTTGCTACATAGCTATAGAGGTCGTGGGTGGAATGAGATCGAGTCGTGTCAGATTGCCGCGTTGGATTTGAAGAAGTTGAAAAGTTTGACTCAATTTGGTGGATTATCACATGTTTATGGGACGAGAAGTTACCGTTAGTTTGGGTGAAATTAGAGATTCTTGAAGGTTTTTCCGTCGGTACGTATTTCTTTAGAGATTTCGATTCCATATATTCCTCCCAGAATTCCACCAGAGATTGCTCCAATAATTCCATCTGGAAGAATTTGAAGTATTATTGCAGAAATGTGTTCCAAGTTTTCTGAAAATTTTACTAGGGATTATTCAAGAAATTATTCAGCAATTGCTTGAAAGATTTGTACGAAAAATGCTTTAGAAGACCACGCCACTTCTTCAATAATTCGTCTAGTAATAACTGCAGACATTGAATTATTCACCTTTTTTCAGGAATTCCTACAGAAATTCTTCCAGGAATTCGCTACGAAAACTCTCCTGTACTTCCCTATACAGTTCCTCCTGGGATTGCTTCCGGGATTCCTCATGGGGTTCCTTCAGAAATCCTCCAATAATTTACCCGGAAATTTCTCCTGAGATTCTTTCAGGAAAAACTGCCGGGATTATATTAAAAATGCCTCCAAGCACTTTTCTTGGGATTCCTTCAGGAATTACTCCTGAAAATCTTTTACAAACTTCTTCAGGAATAGTTTGAAGATTCTCTTAAGAATACCTCTTGGCATTGCTTCCGAGATTCCTTCTGGTTTTTTTTTCAGGAACTCCTTAAGGGATACCTTCAGAAACCACTACAGGGACTTCCACAAGGGTTCCTTCACGTACTCTTCTAAGGAGGGCGTCTTAAGGATTTTTTCAATAATTTCATCGATTTCTTCAACACTTCCTCCTGGATTTTTTTCAGAAACTCCTTCTAGAATTCTCTCAGAAATTGACACTTGGATTTGTTTCAGGATTCCTCTGTGGATTTCTCAGGGATTCATTAAAAAAAAAATACACATTGTACACATTGTTGTACGCATTTGTCCAGTGACTCCTCCAGAAATTCCTCCTGGGATTCTTCCTGAAATTTCTCTAATGATTCTTCTATAAAACCCTACAGAAATTCCTCCAGGGATTCATCATGTGATGCGTGCAGCGATTCCTCCAAGATATCCTCTGGCGATTTCTCAAGGAATTCTTTCAGGCATGTCTCCAGGAATTTCTCAAGTGATTCTTCCAGGTATTCCTATAGGAGTTTCTCTAGGGAATCCTCTAGGGATTGCTCTAGAAATTCCTCCATGAGTTCTTTTAGGAATACATCCAGGCATTCCTCCATGAGTTCTTTCAGGCATTTCTGCAGGAATTCCTCCAGGGAGTCATCTAGGCATTCCTTCAGGGTTTCATTCATAAACTCCCTCGGGGATACCTTTAAGAATTCCACCAGGAATTACCCCAAGAATTTCAGCAAAAACTAGCCCAGGAATTCCAGCAGAAAATATCCCAGGAATTCCTGCAGAAATTCCTTCAAAAATTACTGCGGCATTATTTTTTTTAGGAATTTACCAGGAATTTCTCCGTTGATTCCCCTAGTAATCAATCCAGATATTCCTCCAAGAATTTCTCCTGTAGTTTCTGCAGCGACCCCTCTTGGAATTCATCAAGAAATTCCTCTAGAAATTTCTTCAGACATTTCTTAGTGGTTTTTTTCAGAAATTTCTCTGAGAATTTTTTTCAGAAATTTCTCCAGGGATTCCTCTCAGAATTCCTTTAGAAATTCCTCCAGAATTTCATTCAGGGATTCCTCCAGGAATTCTTCCAGGGATAGTTCCTCGGAAGTACCCCATGAATTCCTTTAAGGATTTCTCTAGGAATTCCTCTTGTAATTTCTCCGGAAACTCCTCTGGGAATTCCTCAAGGAATTCCTCTAGGATTTTTTTCAGAAATTTCTCTAGGATTTTTTCAGAAACTTCTCCAGGGGTTCCTCTTGAAATTCCTTCAGAGATTCCTCTAGGATTCAGGGACATCTCTAGGAATTCTTCCAGGGATAGTTTCTCGGAAGTACCCCAAGAATTCCTTAAGGGATTATTTCAGGAATTCCTCCTGAAATTCCGCCAGGAATTTGTTCAGAAGTTCCTCCAGGCATTCCTTTAGAGATTCCCCAAGGAGTTCCTAAAGAGATTCCACCAGGAATTCTTACAGAATTGTCTCCAGGAGTTTCTCCGGGGATTTCTCCAAGTACTCCCACGGTAGTTCCTCAAGGGCATTCTCTGGGGATTGCTCTAGGCATTCCTCCAGAAGTTTCTCCAAGAATTTCTATAGGGATTCCTCCTGGAAGTCATCTCCAGGATTTTGTTCAGGGACTCCTCCAGGAATACCTTTAAGAATTCCATCAGGAGTTGCATCAGAAATTCCTGCAGAAATTCCTCCAGGAGTTCCTTGAGAAATTATCACGGCAGTAATTCTTCAGTAATTTCTCCAGAAATTCCTCCGATGATTCCTCCAACGATTCCCCGCAGAATACCTCCAGAAACTTCACTGGGAATTCCTAGGGAAGTTTCTCTAGGCATTTCCTCAGAAATTTCTCCAGGAACTCCTCTTAGAATTCCTCTTCAGATTCTTCCAGGGATAGTTCCTCGGAAGTACCCCAAGATTTTTTTAAGGGATTTCTCCAGAAATTCTTCCTGAAAATTTGCCAGGAATTTTTGTAGAAGTTCCTCCAGACACTCGCGAGGTTCCTCCAGAATTTTTTCCAAAGATTTTTTAAAAGAATTCCCCATGAATTTTCCAAGAAGTTCTTCAGATTTTTTTTAAAGATTTTTCCAGGAATTTAACAGGGATTCCTCCAGGAATTCCTCCGATGATTCTCTCAGTAATTCATTCAGATATTTCTCCAAGAACTCCTCCTGGAATAAATCTGCGAATTTCTCATGGAATTTCCCTAGTAATTCCTTCGGAAATTTCTCTAGGACTTTTTAGGAATTTCTCCAGGAATTAATCTCAGAACTCCGCAAGGAATTTGTTCAGAAGTTCCTCCAAGCATTCCTCCTGTGGTTCCTTCAGAAATTGCTTCCGGGCTTCCTTCAGGGATTCTTCCAGAAATTCCTCCAGGGATCATTCCAAGAATGCCTCAGGGATTCTTAGATTTTCTTCAGAAATTTCTCTAAAAATTCTCCTGGGATTCTTCCAAGAATATCTTCCTAAATTTCTTTATGGATTTTCAAGAGATTTCTTCTGAAATTTCTCCAAGGATTCTTCCCAGAATCCTATAGGAAATCTTTCAGGAATCAATCCAGGGATTCTTTCAGGATTTCTCCCAGGGTTTGCTCCATGAATTCGACCAGGAATTTCTGCAGTAAGTCTGCAGGAATTCGTTCAAAAGTTTCTTCAAGAATTCCTCCAGAAATACCTCCAGGGATTCTTCAAGAGATTTCTTCAGGAATTTCTCCAAGTACCTCCAGGGATTCCTCGAGGTAGGGTTTACTATAGGCATACCTGCAAGAATTCCTCAAGGGTTTTAAGCAAGAATTCCTCCAGGGATTGCTCCAGGAGTTTTTTTTTTGGGAATTGCTTTAGGAATTCCTGTAGTGATTGTTTTAGAAATCCCTCTCTGGATATTAAAACCCAGATTAATCCACCTGGTGGTGATAGTGCCTTTCTCGTCGAATGTGTACTCATACTCATGATCTTTCCGTCGACGTAATCAATCTTGCCTTAGAGTCAGTGATCAGCCCCAAATCTCTCAGTATTGGTAACGGACGAGAAGGAGGAAATGCTCAAATCAAGAATTTTATCAAGGTCATCATCGAATTGGGGCACTTTTTCCGACGTTATGTTCAACGTATGGGCAGAGCTGAATGTTTTAGTCCTTTCAGTTGACTGCTTGATCACCTTCATTGGAGGCTGATTCATACCAAGATGTCAATTACTAGCCAGGATTAAATTTTTTCACAGCTCACTTTGATAAAGTTTTATCTGCACACTTTAGGGGCCGTTCATAAAACACGTTGACTTTTTGGGGGGAAGGGGGGGTCTAGCCAAAGTCTACGCTCCATACAAATTTCAAACTTTATGTATGAAAAAAGACTACGAGGGGGAGAGGGGGGTCTCTGAGATGGCCAAATTATGGTCTACGTGGTTTATGAACAGCCCCTTATGCTATATTTTATTATCATTGGTTACAAGATTCATGTAAAATTTGTGATTTAGTGATTTGAAATGCCAATTCTATATCACATTCCAATATATCAACCACATTACGTAGCTCGCCCACCAGTCGCATAAAAATTTTGCGCAGTAATTTTAGACGCAAATAAAGATTTAAAAGAATGTTCGGGGCTGATGCGCTTGAAATTTAATTTTTATTATTCAACGTTGACGCATCCTACTGTAAATTTACGTCTCAGGAATCTAAAATGGTGTGATTTGATGAGATCGCTTTAGTTTTTTTAGGTTCTTGGTTCTCTTACACATATCCATCGCTTGCATTGATTTAGTTCACTTTCGTAATTCCACTGAAGCACCCAACGCTGCTTCTGCAACACCACCGGTAGCCTCTTATGTAGTCTGAGTCTATTTTGTATTGCTTACGAGACCCCCGGAAATGATTCCGGAACACTACCGGTATACCCGAGCAGGAATGAATAACTGCCACATAACTAGAGCATACCAAAGTCAGGTATCATACCAAGATAAGGTATTGGTCGGTTGTCCAGGTATTGAAAATAACTCATTTTGGTATTTTGTAGGTATTGATACAATACCTCAACGATTTATTGGTTTGATGTTGAGGACTGCTTGAGGTATTATCGAATTATGGGAAAATCGCTATTTGTATGGAAATATTGTCGATTATTATTTAGGTATTGCCATACCTGATATCATTATTCACGCGTTATGTACAGAATACACATTACACACCAGTTATTATTTTAGGTATTTTACCTCTTATGCAGGGCTACTTAATACCTCATTCAGGTTGTAGGTATTCAGTTTTCCACACCTGAGTTAGTTATTCTTCAGACATTTTCTCCCGCTCGGGTATTTAAATGTGGTCTGAGTTTATGAAAACTGTTAATCAGGTTACCCGGAACTAAAAACACTACCGGTAGTAACTTCTGTGGACTGTGCCTATTTTACTATTATCCATGCATCAGGTTACTCACAAAAAAGCGATTTGATGTACCGCAAGCATGGGTTTGATTCACTTTTATATTTGGCCACTTCCGGCGGGACACCCGGAACCGGTTCCGGAACACTACCGGTTCAGATATAGTCTGCGACTATTTTTCTGTCTACTATTTATCAGATAATCGAAAATGCTGTGGTTTGATGGGTCGCATGCATGGGTATGTTGCAATTTCATATCTGGCCCCTTCCTGGGGTACCGGTCCGGAACACCTAAATGGCCATAACACCGGAACGGCTGGACCGATTCAAACCATTTTCAATAGGAAACAATGGGACAATGTTCCGCGTCGATTGAAACCTAAAGCATTGAAATCGGATGATATTTACTATTCAAAAGTGAGGTGACATTTTTGTACACATACACACATACACACGCACACACACACATACATACATACACACACACATACACACACACAGACATCATCTCAACTCGTCGAGCTGAGTCGATTGGTATATAAGATTTGGCCCTCCGGGGGTTCTATCAAGATTTCATTTTTGGAGTGAACATATAGCCTTTCGGTACACCTTGGCGTACGAGAAAGGCAAAAACATTTTCGAGGGCTCGATCAGAAAACTGCTCATAGTCTTTTCCAGGGATTAACCCAATTTTTTTTTCAGAGTTACCTAAAAATGTTTTGAATTACTTGAAGGATTTCTGAAAGAATTTCTCCAGCGATTTGTATTGAAATACTTTAAGATAACTTTAGAGGGATACAGGAGTCAGGAAATTTTCCAAAAAATCATCCAGGCATTCTTTCACAATCATCTCGAAGATATGTTAGAGGAGTTCATCCACAGACTTATTCAGGAATCCATCCATGAATTCCTTCAATAAATCCATTTTTAGCTCCTGCAAAGGAATTCATCCTGCAATTATTTCAGGAATTTATCTCGTTATTTTTTTACAATCACCAACATTTTTCAGGACCAAGAGTAGACTCTAGAGGAATCGTCCCAGATTGTCCTCCCGAAATTTTTCAAGAAAATGCACCAAGAACTCCTCTAGGAGTTGCTTTCTAAATTCCTTCAGACTTTTTTTCTTGAATACATTCCTGCTATTCCTGCAGGATTTTTCCAAGAATTCCATCATTTGAAAGTTCTTCCAAAATACTCCCAAAATAATTCTTCAAGAATTTCTCCAGGGATTCTTTTCAGAAATTTTTACAAGCACACCCCGAAAGATTCGTCCAGTGATAATTTCAAGGCTTTTACGAGAATACCTTCGAAAATTCTCCCAAGAATCCTTCCGGGAGTACGTCAATTGACATTTGTATTAGATTATGTTCTGAGATAAGTATTTGCAGTATAGAAGTATGTAAAACTGTTTTTATGAAAATGTCGGCAAGTATGTACTCGGAACAATACAACTGAAGGTTTATTCTCGCTGTTTAACCCTCTAATACCCAAATTTTTGATTTTCCGTGTAATTTTAAGGCAAATAATTTTAGAGTGTATTCGATTCGCTTAAACTATTAAACAAGGATAGAATGATTTGGGAAAAATTAAAAACATGTTAATTGTAACGATTCAATACAAAATAAACAGAGACTTCCAAAAGGTGACTTAAACATCAATTTTTCAATGATTTTTAAAAAATGTAAAAAAAAAACAATTAGTCATATAAACATTATGTATACATTCTCAGAAGATCTTCGGTAAATCATTGGCAATAATGAAATAAATAACACTAATATTATTGAGCATTTTTTTTACAGTACGGGTTTGGCTCGAAGAGTCTCAGATTTTCATGAAACTTTTTCCACAGACAGGGCTCATGGATATATGAAAAAAAATTGAAAAAAAATCAGGGTCGCCTGTTTTCCCGGAAAACTTAGATGAAAATTATTTGTTTTCCCCTGACACTACTTACTTTGAAAAATCATACCTCGAGAACGAAGCATCGTAGAAACAAAGTATTTTAATGAAAATGGAAGCAAATTTTCTCAGATATCCAAGAACAAATATGAACTGAAAAAAGTTTCCTACAAAATTTTTCGCAGTTGAGAAATTACGTAAAGAAAAGCCGGAAAAACTACGCCCGAAATTTTCGAAAAAATATTTTTAAGAAGGTTATTTCATAAGCTTCCCAACAAACATTTGTGCTCTACAAGAGTGGAACAGACCACTCTTAAGCTAACTGTAGCTTAAGAAACTGTTATTCAGCTAGTTCTGTTTCTTGGGTCTAATCGCTGAAATTTTTGGAATGCATTTTTTTCGTTTTTGAGCTATGGCCGATTTTGTTGAAAAATGTCCAAATGTATAGCACAATTAAACATTTTTCAACAAAATTGGCCATAACTCAAAAACGAAAAAAAAAGTGCATTCCAAAAATTGTCCAAATTCATATAAGCCTTTTCTTTGAAAAATGTAACTCAAGAACGAAGCAACGTACAAACAAAGTTTTTTAATGAAAATGAAAGCAAATTTTCTCAGGAATAAAAAAAAATATGAAGTAGAAAAAGTTTTTCACAAAATTTTGCACCATTGAGAAAATTCAAAAAGAAAAGCTGGAAAAACTTTTTCCAAACTCGCGGAAAATTTGCAAAAACATATTTTTGAGAAGGTAATTTCATAAGCTTTGATCGCTGAAATTTTTGGAATGAGCTTTTATTTCTTTCTTGAGTTATGGTCAATTTTGTGAAAAATAACCTTGTACGCATATATTATATGGTCATTTTTCACATAATTTCCCGTCCGGGCATGGTTTTTCCAGCTTTTCTTTAAGAATTTCCTCAATGGAATTTTGTGGATTCATATTTTTCATATTTTTTTTTGGATTCCTGAGAAAATTTGCTTTTATTTTCATTCAAAAACTTTGTTTCCACGATGCTTCGTTCTTGGGTTATGATTTTTCAAAGAAAAGGCTTATATGGCACATTTGGACATTTTTCAACAAAATTGGCCATAACTCAAAAACGAAAAAAGTGCATACCAAAAATTTCAGCGATTCAAGCTTATAAAATAACTTTCCAAAATTTTTTTTTTGAAAATTTCCCACGACTTCGGGCATTGTTTTTCCGGCTTTTATTTACGAATTTTCTGAACTGTGGAAAAAAATGTGAAAAACTTTTTCCATTTAATATTTTTTATTCCTGAGAAAATTTGCATTATTTTCTATAAAAAATCTTTTTATCTACGAGGTTTCGTTCTTGAGCTATGATTTTTCAAAGTAAGTAGTGTCAGGGGAAAACAAACAATTTCCACCCGAGTTTTCCGGGAAAATAAGCGACCCTGATTTTTTCTCAATTTGTTTTTATTCTTATATCCATGAGCCCTGTCTGTGGAAGAAGTTTCATTAATATCTGAGAACATTCGGCCCAATTTCTACGATAATAAAAAAAAATCCCCCATTCAAAGCATACTATGTAGAAAAACTCAATAGAATGTCTGAAGTAATAATCTTCAAAAGAAAAATTCACGAATTAGTGTGAAAATTCTTTTAAAAAACAATTTTCGATATATCAATGAAGCTAATCCTTTAGGATTTTCACTAAAAATTTCCTCTTTGATAATTTTTCATACAATACGTCTCAAGAAATTAATTGAGGATTTTGTAGTGAAGAAAACAAAATTGAGACGACTATTGGGAAGGAATTTCATAAAACTCTGGACTATTTTTTGGAGGAATATTTGGAAAGAAGTGGAAAAACTTCTAAAGAATCTGTGAGAATAAACACTTAAGCAGATTACGGAGAAATTATTGAAAATAAATATATTCGCACATATCAGGATTCCCATTGAAATTCAAAAAAAAAATCTAGGACAAAAAGAAAAGAATTTGTAGAGTTATTCTTTCAGAAATCCTTTATATACATAGAAGGAGTTTCTTAAGGATAGAACCAACAATGTTTATGATAATTTTTTTTAAGAAATCTTTAGGCAATGTGCGAATCAATTTGTAGAATAATCAAAGAAAAAAAAATCAGGAGGTCAACGAATAAATCTTACGAATATTTCTTGATAAATTCCAAAAATCACAAAAGCACCTCTGCATAAATTTTCGATGGAGTATTTAAAGGAATTCCTAAAATTATCCCTGGAGGAATGGACAAAAGAATTTGTGCGAAGTGTATTTTTTTTTACTTTTCTGGATTTGCCTAAATTATTCCTGAAGAAATTCTCGAAGGAATTACAGAGGAAAAAAGCAAGGTAAATTTTGGAAAAATTTCTGAAATAATCATTGCGCAATTTTTTTAATAATATCTGGGTTAAGTCTCGTAAGGTTCTCTGGACTAATATCGAAAAGAATGTCTGGGGAGAATTCCGAAAGAAATCTTTAGAGGAATTCCCTTGGCATTCTCTGGAAGAATTCTCCAAAAAGGATGCATGAACAAACGATTTTTGGGAAAACATTTTTTGAAGAACTTGAGGAGGAATTCTCGAAGCAATCCCTGTAGTAATTTTCTACTTACCACTCGAGATTATCTGGTCTGGTGGAACAAATTCTAGAATAAAAAACGATTAGTTATTTTTTTTAATCCTCCAGCGACGATCCTTTAACAATATTAAAAAGTAATTTCCGCAAGATTCTCTGAAATTTTTCTCTTAAGAATTCTTGAAGAAAGTTTCGAAAGAACAGCTCTGAGAAATTTTGGTAAATAAAATTCCGAACGAACTTTTGAAGAAAATTTAAAAAATGTATTTGAATAATTTTTGAAGAAAGGAACAAAATTGTGGAAATATATGAAGAAATTCATAGATCGTTTAACGGGAATTTTTAGAAAGAATCTGTGGAGTGAATTTCAAATGAATCTCTATAATTTCTTAAAGATTTTAGAAAAAATTAAAGCTCAAACAGCCAAGGTGTTCAACCCTAGAACAAAAGACATACATATTTGATGTATTTTTGTAGATCATTTAAATTTTCTGAAAATTAATTGAAAGCTCCGCCAGTGAAATTTTTGAAAAATTACCATTCTTTTTTTCATTTTAGGGTTGAGCACTTTGACTTATCGATCATTTATTTTTTGCCTTTCTCGTACACCAAGGTGTACCGAAAGGCTATATGTTCACTCCAAAAATGAAATTTTGATAGAGCCCCCGGAGGTGCAAGTTTCATATACCAATCGACTCAGCTCGACGAGTTGAGATGATGTCTGTGTGTGTGTATGTGTGTGTGTGTGTATGTATGTGTGTGTGTATGTGTACAAAAAAAGGTCACCTCACTTTTAGATAGTAAATATCAACCGATTTTAACGACCGACGGCTCATTCGACGCGGAATCTGGTCCCATTGTTTCCTATTGAAAATGGTTCGGATCGGTCCAGCCGTTCCGGAGTTATGGCCATTTAGGTGTTCCGGATCGGTACCCCTGGAAGCGGCCAGACATGAAAATGCACCAAACCCATGCATGCGACCCATCAAACCACGGCATTTACGATTATCTGATGAACGGTAAGAAGGAAAATACCCTCAAACTATATCTGAACCGGTAGTGTTCCGGAACCGGTTCTGGGTGTCCCGCCGGAAGTGGCCAAATATCAAATTAAACATAACTCATGCATGCGACACATCAAACAGCGGCTTTTTCGATAATCTGATGAACGGTTAACAGGAAAACAGTATCAGACCATATCTGAACCGGTAGTGTTCCGGAACCGGTTCCGGATGTCCCACCAGAAGTGGCAAAATATAAAAGAGTACCAAACCCAAGTAGGGGTCGCAGTACCGAGCACTTTTGGTGAGTACCGGTATTTCGGTACTGGGGCTTACAGTACCGGTAGTACCGGTAAAATACCGGTACTGAACATTTTTCACTAAAAGGAAAAGTTATCTATTTCGCACAGACAATCTACAATTTACCAGACATTTGTGAATTCCAGGTTTAAGGGATGTCATAAAATCTAACAAAAACATACTGAATTAAACAAAACAATATGGATAGATAAAAATATATTAAAAAAATAGTTGTATGAAACTGTTTTGAGAACTATTGTTAAGCTTCTGTGCAGTTTCATAGGCAGTATCTTGGTGAGTCTAAAATTGAAAAGGAACAGCCTTACATGTACCAAAATCAGATTGATAGCGACTAGGTGAAGACAGAAGAAGATTTAACTCTTGATGATGCAAATGAAATCTAAAAACTGAAGATATAACAAGAAACCCTATTCGAAGAGGGTATTCTGCTTATAGAGTTCGAAATCTCGTTACAAGAAAACCCGAAATCTAACAAATTTTATTATAAGCTTACAAATCTATTTCCAAAATTTAACGTTAATTAAACCTAGCATTGCTAAGATATCCTGGATTTGCAGGTTTCATATATGAAATGTTTGTTTTAAATATTGTACTTGGTTTTAAATATTTCGTTTATTTCTATTGCATAGTGGCTATACTTCTTCTTCTTCTGTAACTTAGTGTTCTTTGAGCACAGTTATTAATTCGAGGGCTTTCTTTGCCTGCCATTGTATGAATTAGTATATTGTGAGGCAAGCATAATGATACACTATGCCCAGGGAGTCGAGAAAATTTTTCCGACCGGAACGGGAATCGAACCTGCCATATCCATAGCCTTAACCACTAAGCTAACTGGAGAGGAGACCCCATATTGGCTATACTAATGATAGGATTTCATTACTTCGGGAGAGATTTCGCGGTACCGAAAGTACCGGTACCAAGGGTCAGTCAGTACCGGTATTTCGGTACCAGCAATTGGTCGGTAATACCGGTATTTTCGGTACCGGTACTACCGGTACTACATCCCTAAACCCAAGCGACACATCAAACAGCGGCATTTTTGATAACCTGATGAACGGTTAGCAGGAAAACAATATCAGACTATATCTGAACCAGTAGTGTTCCGGAACCGGTTACGGGGGTCCCGACGGATGTGGCCAAATATAAGAGTACCAAACCCAGGCATGCGACACATCAAACAGCGGCATTTTCGATAATCTGGTGAACGGTAAGCAGGAAAACAGTATCAGACCATATCTGAACCGATGGTGTTCCGGAACCGGTTCCCGATGTCCCACCGGAAGTGGCCAAATATAAAAGAGTACCAACCCCATGCATGCGACATATCAACAGCGGCATTTTCGATAACCTGGTGAACGGTTAGTAGGAAACCAGTATCAGACCATATCTGAACCGGTAGTTGTCCGGAATCGGTTCCGGGGGTCCCGACGGATGTGGCCAAATATAAAAGAATACCAAACCCATGCATGCGATACAACAAATAACGGATTTTCTGATGACCTGATGACTGGTTATCAAAGAAATAGGTTATCACCACATAACAGGCAGCCGGTAGTGCCGTAACCAGTTCCGGTTGTCCCTCCGAAAGCGGCTAAATATAAAATTGAACTGAACCTATGTATGCGACACAGCAAAGCTAGGATTATTTGATAACCAAGCAAACAGGCTCAGACCGGTGAAAAAATGATTTACGTATATGGTCAAATTTCAACCGTTACGTAGTAATTGAACTTTACATGTTTTTGACTTTGCTTGTCTCAAACTGGCTATAACTTGAAAATGGTCAAACTTATCGCATTTGAAAGATTTTTGAATTTTCTGCCAAAAAGATCTTGGAATCTATTGGTTTAGCTAGATAACTAAAGCAAAAAAGCTCGAAAGCAGTGTTTTGCCTTTCTCGTACACTTAGGGTACTAATAAACTATATGTTCACTCAAAAAACGATTTTTCGAAAAAAGGCTCTGTGGATCAAGTCGCATATACCAATCAACTCAGTTCAACGAATTGAGATTATGTCTGTATGTGTGTATGTATGTATGTGCGCAAAAAAAGTTCACTCACTTTTAAGGCACTTCCCATTGGCCGATTTTTCGGATTATAGCTTGAATCGAACCGGAATTGTTTGCTATCAAAAATGGTCCAGATCGGCCAAGGCGTTCCGGAGTTATGGCCATTTCAGTGATCCGGACCAGCACCGCTAGAACTGGCCGTATCCACTTATCCGCGAGCGGTAATGGCGGCGGCTGGCATATCCAACCGATTCGAGTTTTGACGTTTCTTGGGGATCGCAATTGGTTGGCGCCACCAAACGGTGGGTGAAGGGGTGAGGAGGAGAATGAAACTGTTTTGACTTTCCCCCAAGAAACGTCAAAATCCGAACCGGTTGGATATGCCCGCCGCCGCCATTACCGCTCACGGATAAGTGGATATAAAACTGAACTAGCCCCATCATGCGATACATCAAACTGCGGCGATTTTTGTAACCTTTAGCATGGTTGACGAGTTTTGTGCGGAAATCAACAATGGAGACCAGAAGCTCCTCGGTGTCGGCTGTTTAATAGAGATTTTGGCTCTTACAGGACGCTATATGAGAATATTTGATATGGGGAATATGTCTGGACTTCTAAAATGGCGACTAGAATATCCAAGATGGCGGTCTGAAATCCAAGATGGTGGCTTCAAATTCAAGATGGCGTCTGTTTAAAGAAGTTTAAGGCTCTAAAACCATGCAATATGAGTATACAGTGGACGTTCGATAGCTGCAACATGTTTACGTTTTACTTAGCGAACGAAATTCGGTAACTGCAACGACTGACAGATGTCAACAAGTTGTCAAACGACAAAAAATAACCGTGAACGTGATCCGACTGTTCATTTGGGCTAACATGGCGCACCATTTTGACGTTTGGCGGTGCGATATCTGCAAAGTTGTTGCACTTACCGGACTTGCAATTAAAAAGCATTGCAGTTAAACCGTTTGCACCGACCGAACGTCTACTGTATTTGGTATGGGGAAGATGTCCGGAGTCAAAAAACGGCGACCAGAATGTACAAGATGGCGATCTAAAATCCAAGATAGCGGCTTCAGTTTCAAGATGGCGGCTGTTTGATGAAGATTTAGGTTCTGACGGCTGATTAATGAAGTTTTAGGCTCTAAAACCAAGCAATATTGGTATATTTGGTATGGAGAAGACTTCCAGAGTCCAAAATGGCGATCAGGATATCCAAGATGGCGATCTCAAATTTCAAATGGCGGCTCCGAATTCAATATCGCGGCTGTTTCATGGAGTTTTAGGGCCTGAAACAATGCATTATTAGTATATTTGGTATGGGGATGATGTCTGGATTCCAAAAATGGCGACTAGAATATCCAAGATGGTGGTCCAAAATCCAAGATGGCGGCTCTAAATTCAAGATGGCGGCTGTTTAATGGAGTATATTTTTCGTAGGGAAGATGCCTAGACGCCAAAAATGGCGACCACAACATCCAAGATGGCAAAATTAATTCCTAAATGGCGGCTTCAAATTCAAGATAGCGTTTTTTTTTCTTAAGAGTTTGAGGCTCAAATTTTAAAAGCCAGATGAACGATATGATTTCTGATATCATGAAATGGATTTTTGTTAATTGTATGAAAGAACGATGTACATCAACATTTCGCTTGAGTTTTATTGAAATGGGGTTTCGAAGGCACGAGAAAGGCGCCATCACCGCTAGGTGGATTAATTCGGGTTTTTTTTTTTGAGACGGTCTACTCATTAGACGTTCCTGTGAAATTCTCCGATATATTTGAAGAAACTCGAAAAGAAAACAAAGAAGTTTGTAGGTAAAATAGTGGGCAAATTTTCAAAATAATATCCGGAGAAGTTTCGAAATAATCTCTAAAGAATTCCTAAGGAATGTGTGGTAAATTTCCTATTGAAATCGCGAAAAAATCTAGGAACAAAAGAAAGAAAAATTCCTGGAATTATTCTTTCTTAAATCCTTTATATACTTACATCGAAGGAATTTCTTAAGAATATAACAAATAATGTTTGTGATAAATTCTTGAAGAAATCTGTAGGTAAATTTTTGAATCAATTTGTATTGTAAATATTTGTATTGCATAGAGTACTGGAATGAATTTCTAAAACTATCTTTGGAGGAATAAGTAAAGGTTGTGCGCAAAGGCCCGAAGCAATTTTTGTACTGTTTGGATTTATTAAAATTATTTCTGGAGAAATTATTGAAGGAATTACAGAGGGTAAATTAGAAAAAAAAAATCCTGAAATAATTTGCGCACGATTTTTTTTAATAATTTCTGGTAGTCTCGTAAGGTTCTCTGAACTAATGTCTAACGGATTGTCTGGGGGAATCCCGAAAAGAATTTTTCAAGGAATTCCCTTGGCAAGCTAAGGAGGAATTCTCGAAAAGGAGAAATGAACAAAGGAATTTGTGGGAAAATTTCTTTAAAGAACTTGTGGAGGAATTCTCGATGCAATCTCTATAGTAATTATCTACTCACCACTCAAGATTATCGAGCTGCTGGTGGTACTAATTCTAGAAAAAAAATAACAGAACAAATATTTTTTAAAAAGTTCTTAAGGAACGAATTTGTAGCAAAATCTAAGGGGGTGATTCCCGCAAGATTCTCTAAGGTATTTACTAAAGAATTCTTGAAGAAATTTTCAAAAGAACATCTCTGCGAAATTTTAATAAAAAAATCCAGAAAGAACTTTTTAAGAAAATTTGAAATTCTTATTTGAATAATCTCAGAAGAAAAGAAAATAATGTGGGAAAATATGTGGACGAATTTTTAAAATAATTACCAGAAAAGTATGTAGACGTCTTAACACTGTTACACCCCACTGATCAACTTCACTCAAAAATGCGGTATTCTGAGAAGTGCTCCGGTATTGTCAAAGTTCTCAAGAGGCCCAAATTGCCACCCCAAAAAGGTAAGTTCATAATGACACCGATTTGGGTAGTTACTTCCAGTCTCTTGAGATTTCTTCTCAACCAAAAGATTCGGTGAATCCGGCCGGGAGTGATATGTGATTCAACTTTCGTTAAGTCACCAATTTATCATCCCAAATAGTTCATACCATAAATTGTCCTCCCCCGCCACTTGGAAAAAAGAAACCGAAAACTTTTCACCCAACATCTTTCTTGGGCATGCTTGCTTACTTACCTACACATACACACAGCGCCCACAAACACACTAATGAACTGCGAAAACGTGATTCAAGACTTTCTGGTTCTGGGATGCATTCATTCGACATGACTTTAAAAACATTTTATCAGCGGCAACAGCTCCTATAAACGCTTATGCTGGGAGTGAGTGCAAAGAGCATCGCATCGTGTCGTCGTCGTCAAAAGAAGCAAAGTTTTTCTGTGCGCAACCCGAAAAACTTTTACTTTTGGAACTCAGTAACAACAAAAATACTACTAACTTCGAAGAGTGGTGGTGGTGGTGTGGTGTGGTGGGCTCAGGTCAGGAAGAACTGAGACGAAAGTCTCCATCACACATAATCAGATAGCACACCGAAGAAAGTCCGCCTTCCGTATTTTCCTCTCTGAATGAACGATCCGCTGGCACTGTTAGTTATGGTGCAGGAGACTGTCTTTTTCTCGGTTGCAATAAAAGTTTCTGCCAAGAAAGTCGGGTTTGTTTCAGGGACAGAGAATAATCCTCGCAGCAGCAGCAGCAGCCAGCGGATCGGCAGCTTCCTCCAGGAGTTTCCGTCTTCCGACGACGTGCTTCCCAATGAAGTTACGACCGTCGACGACGACGACGACGACGACGGTGCGGTGGGTACCTGTAGGTGGTGCCGAATTTGTGTTGGATGGTTGTGTATCTTTCGCAAAAATGGTACGCTGCGGGTTGGTGGAGGGACCGAAGCAACTTTGCAACCTAATCGAGGAGAGATAAACTTTTTCCTTTCACCAAGGAGAAGAACAACTTGCAAGCGGATCCCATTGATTTCATCCAATTATGGTTAGCCCAGAACACATGTTTTGGGACTTTTTTCTGTTTGGACATTATTTAGGTGGGAGTAATGGATGGTGGGTTTCTTGTAAATGGTTAACGATTCTGAGAATAGTTTTGGTTGAATACTTTGTAATTGGTGACTGGACAAGAAACAATTTGATGACCTATAGGTTTTGGGAACCGTAAAGAAATGCAGATGATTATATTATGAATTTTCAATAAAACACATTGAATTGAGTGAATTTTATATATTGTATCTTTGTTGGAAAAAAAATCACTGATCATTTATCCATTTTGTCTTTTTCTATAACACTACTTTTCCGTAGAATGCTATTTGTTCTTGTACCGACTTTTTCGAACCCTCTAAGCAGAATACTCTCTTCTATTTGTTGTGTACATTACACCGTTCAACACTATTTTTTGCTATGGGATTAAAAAAAAAGAACAGGGGTTTGAGACCCTAGAAGTGTTATAGTGAAAGAATTTTTGAAAAATATTGAACCGGGCCTTCACAATTCAAAACCGAAGTTTGTATGGAGAACTTGGGGTGTTCAATTGATATTTGCATTAGAACGCGCTGTACATATATTTAGGCGTTAGACAATAACGAAACAAACTGAAATTCCGAAAACGCCTAAAAGTATGCACAGCACGTTCTCCATACAAACTTCAGTTTTAAGGGTGAACGGGACGGTCGAGGAATTATCCGCCATTGCTCTGTTGCTACTAAGATGGTAATCTCAGGTTTTACTTCATATTTTGCAACAGAGACCTTTCATTGTGTAATAGGGTGGCCCACACTTTTTTTTTTACTTATTCGTTTATTTGGGAGGCTCGGGCGCCACGTGGGCATAACAGAGCCGAATCGAAGTTTGTTTTTTGGTTATAATAAAATATAGAACAACATAGACTAATATTAATCGTAATAAACGTCAACTAAATCTATTGCAATATTGTAGGCGGCTGCTATTCTGCTCTTGTCTTCTTCCATCAGTTGCTGGCGTTCATTCTGATCTTCAATCCACTCGTACGATGAAACTTTTAACCTTCTCCTAACGGAAGGCAAGTCCGGGTCCGCGATGATGCTGCTGTCACTCTCGCTCGATTGTGGATTAACCTCGTTTTTCTTTTTTGCTTGTTTTTCTACATCCGAATCAGATGACCGTTGTCGCTTTGTTTCGCTTTTCTTCACTTTCTTTTTCAATTTCTCCTTTGGCTGTTTGCACTCGCCGGAGACAGCTTCATCCATCCCGGCTTCTTCATCTTCTTTTCCTTTTTCTACCTCGAAATTTGTTGCTGGATTTTGCTGTGTAGCCTGCTCTCCTCGACGATCCATAAGCAAAGGACACGATCTTTTCAGATGCGTATCCGATTGACATCTGTAGCATCTCAACTTCTTGCCATCGTAATAAATCCTCCCTTTTCGATGACGAAAATAGAGCACATCGGGAATTTCCTTCTCAACCTCCATGTACAGCCCACGTATTCCAGTGAACATATCCAGCTGGAATTCAGCGGGGAAACGTTCACGAACAACACGTCGAATTCTTCCGTACTTGCACAGTACCGATGACAGATCCTGATCCGAAATCTCCGGTGGAAGATCGAAAACACGTACATATCGAGTGGTCTCTCCAGCCATCGACATACGTACAGAAACACTTTTCCCATCAGAATAATGGAAAGCAAGCAGCTCGGGACTCTGTTCCAAGGAGAACTTCATGGCTCCTTCGGTCTTGAAACGTATAAAAATTGACTTCTCGTCAGAAATTTTATACACGGTTTCCATCATCGCATGGTCGCCATTGATTTCCTTAACAAAGCGGGCCACATCCGCCAGAGATGGTTGAGCGGCATCTCCGGGGAAGACAAAAGCAATCGTGTTTTTAACTTCCATCTCTCTCTCCACTTCGGCCGATGGGGAGAATAACTATCACTTCGTCTGCAAACGCGCACCGAAAGCAAGCACGAGCGAAACAACACGTCTGTTCACATCGAGGTGTGATCGTTCACTCGATCAAAAAACGATCAATTCTGACTATACATGTCAATGGTTGCTCCTCCGTGATTGATCTGAACTGGTACCAGTTGCACTGAGATCCAACTGAATAAGGGGCTGGGACATTCCACTTATTCTCAAAGTGCAATTTTTAGCAGCTCATGCATAATTTGATCAATAACGGCGCCGGCCAAGTCCTTATAGTCAGCTGGGAAGGGAAAGGAATGTTAGAGTGTACTGGTTGTTGCTACTAGAGACCGAGAGCACTCTGCGTCCCCACAACCCGCACGGACTGGGGTATTTGTTAGACGGAAAGGATGGGAGATCTGGGAGTCACCGTTGGGTCGGTGATGCGATCCATGGATATTTATAGTGTTATTTATAGTGTTCGTGATAGATTGTGTGGTGAATAAGGTGAATAAGGTCAAGCGGCACAGCACGCTTTGGTTGCATAACTTATAGGCGTTATATATACACTGTGCTGTGAGTGGAAGTTGGAAGGGAGGGAAACGACTTTTTTCAATTCGTTTCTGGTTCTAGCGATGGCTATGAACATATGAATATACATGAATTGTATATGTAGAGAAGAGAGAGCGAGAGAAAGTGGATAGAAAGATACAAAGTAGGATGAAAAGGACGAGCCAGGGATTGAACCCATGACCTTCTGCATACGAATCAGAAGCGGTAGCCACTAGACCACCAAGCCCGTCACATCGAGGTGTGATCGTTCACTCGGTGAAAAACAAAAATTTCGAAAAATGCCAAGTCTTACCTCCTGAATCAGTTGTTTTGGACTCCCAGAAGCTACATTCAACATTTTAACAAAATCGGTTGAGCCTAAGGGGGCGCTCAAAACGCTTGAAGTTTGTATGGGAAAACTTGGCCAAATGTATGGGGCTGTCCATATACCACGTGGTTATTGGGGGGGGGGGGGGTAAGTTTCTTTTCAATGACCATTTTGTATGGACAAATAAAAAAATTGTAAGGACTAATGACCACGCGGGGGGGGGGGGGGGGTGAAAAGTCCCAAAAAAATGACCACGTGGTTTATGGACAGCCCCTATGCAGAAATTTTAAGTTTTTGAATTTTACCGCTAGGTGGCGCTGTAAGCGTTCAATAAATAAACCCTTTGGTATTATAGTAGTTGACACATGCCAAAGAACTTTGTCGAAGACCGCGAAGTGATCCGACGGCTGTGAAAAAAGTTATACCCTAGGCAGAGTGAGGCAAAGTATTGAGATTTCATTACAGTTGACTCTCTACATCTCGATATTGAAGGGACCATCGATCGATTTGCAGAACCAATTTGTAATGCACACTAGATTGAAAAAACCTCCGTAACTAAGAAAATCCATCAACAAACACATGTCACTTCGCCCATCCAGAATGTTTTGCTCCTAGAAAACATGGTCTAGCAACCTGTGAAAATGGTCATATCGACATACGGAGAGAAAATGTGGAGCCAAAACGAACTAGATCGCATCGAGATAGGGAGATATCGAGATAAGGAGATATTGACAAATAGAGAGGTAAAATGCAGAGGTAAATGCAGATGCAGATTGAAGGGACCGACTAAATTATCGAGATAGGGAGAGATATCGAGATGTAGAACATCGACATGTGGAGAGTCGACTGTATTGATATTATTCCTTTATGTACATGTATTGGAAAAACAACAAAAAAGTGTATCCTCACTTTACCTAGGGTATAACTTTTTTCACAGACATTGGATCACTTTGCGGTCTTGGACAAAATTGTTATAGTCACCAACAATAATACCAAAGGGTTTGATTATTGAACGCTTACAGCGCCACCTAGCGGCAAAATTCGAAAACTTAAAATTTCTGCATACATTTGGCCAAGTTTTCCCATACAGACTTCAAGCGTTTTGAGCGCCCCCTTAGGCTTAATTTATTTTGCTTAAAATTTGGAATGTAGCTTCTGGGAGTCCAAAAGTACTGATTTAGGAAGTAAGACTTGGGATTTTCGAAATTTTTGCTTTTCATATAAGTGTGGGCCACCTTATTATGTATGCAGTGCATATTCTGATTGTTTTTCAGCATCTTCAGTGCGATAGAAATCGAGATTACCATCTTCAAAATTGCGAGGCAAATTGTTAGAAAGAGAGGAAAGATAGGAAAAATAACACTGCGTCCCGTTTCACCTTAAACTGTGAAGGCCCGCTCCAATATTCTTCAAAAATTCTTTCACTATGACACTTCTAGGGTCCCAAACTCCTTTTCTTTTTTTCTCATCCCATAACACCAAATTTTGTCGAGCAGTGTTATTTATTGTACATAGTAGCAACGTTTGTCGGACTAACATTCCTTCCCTAAACTAACAATCATGGAATTCAATGGTTCATTGAGCAACTAGGTTTGTATGTAATCGAACGCAATTCCATTAAACCACGAAGTAAGGTCTTGGACTATTTTGGCAGGAGCATCCATTTTGGGCACTATAGCAGTCAATTTTGAACCGATTGACTTAATTTTTGAGACATGATCAGATACGCACAGTATCCAGCCATGTGCAAAAATTCAAGTCAATCGGTTTGAAATTGACAGAGTTGTAGCAGCAAGTGCTCAAAATAGGTGCTCCTGCCCAAATGGTCCCAGACCCTACCACCTTTAATTTGCAGGGTTATCTACGCTTATCCTTATGCTTCATCAATCTTCTACTCCACCTTATACATGTTATGTTGTTATTATCTCCAAGCCCATACTATCATGCAGCCAAGACTATGATCCACTGATAACCATTCTCCGATTCGTTCTGCACCGCCTGCACCAGACTACCAAATCAATACTTCATTCTTTTTTATCCTTTTTTACCCCGAAAATATCCACATCCAGTCCATCCCGTCCCATCTGACGATCCGCAAATAGAATATAAACTATCCTCTGGGTCGGGTAAAAATGTTTAATTCTCACTGATTTATTGGTCAAATATGTCGCTGTTTAGTAGCGAGCAGTCAGTGGGATTTCCCGGTGGACCTGTTGTCCTCCCTGCCTGCTGCTTTCCGGGATTTCCGGGGCTTCTTCACATGTCGTCGCAGGGAAAATTTGCACATTTGTGTGTACCTACCTCCTCGGTTGCTCGTTCTGGTTGCTCCTATGGCCCGTGGTCGTCGTCGTCAGTGTCGTTTTGGGATGTGTGTGGTAATAAATATTGGTCTCTCGTCTCTCATCGAGACGACGAGCGAGCGCCGAAAAGCAGGTTATCATCCGGAGGATTCACGACCAACCGTCCTTTCAACCCTATAGTGCACTGCTTCGCATAGTTATATGATCAGTTTCAGGTATTTTGAATACATATCAGGTTCGTGACTGCATACTCTACCCACTACACCCGCCCTGCTCAAACTATGGGTCGCGGCGAACCAGCTTCATAAGCAATACACACGTCGGTAAAGAAGTTTGAGAAAGGCTCCACTAAACCGTTCCCATTGCGCCTAAGCCTTACGTATTACTGGTATTACCTAGAGAGCATTGCATTGGGGATGGGCTAGTGCACAACATACCCTTGAGTTTAGCTATGTAGCCTTACAGCCAGGGATGCCAGATGATTTTTTGAAAAATCGGCTACGCGTATCCGTTTAAATCGTAGATTAAAACCCTCAGTCGATCCTCCAGAAGATCTGTATCGCCATTTCCAAAAATCTGAATCCCATACAAAATTTGGGTGAAAAATCTGTATCCCATACAAAAATAAAATAGCTCCTCTAGCTCAAAAATCTGTATTTCATATAAAACGAAATCTGTACGGATGCTCAAAAATCTGTATAATACAGATAAATCTGTATATATGGCATCCCTGCTTACAGCATCAAACATCACGACACGCTCTTTTTAAAGGACTCCAAATGTTGAGAACTGGTGCATTACCGCCTTAACAACTCTCTTTTTCCTCAGAAGACGGGACAGAGTCGACAGTACCATGCCTATTTCCCACTGCTCAGCAAGTATCAAGAACTGACATGTACCACGTGCACCGCGATTTGACCTCCTTGTTTACTTAGTACATTATCAAATTTAAGATAAAACTGTATCAAAAATATTACTCTACAGTACGCGGTTCGTGGTAGTCAATATCGATCTCGGCAGATTTCTTCCACCTGATCCGCGCACCTTGCATGCTGCCCGTTAGGTCTTCTGCTCCATCCGGATCTCTGAACACTGGTTTTGCAGGGTTTTTGTCTGGCATTCTCACAACATGCCATCCCCATCGTATCCTTCCAGCTTCTGGATGCTTGGTTCGCCGTAGAGTGCAGCGAGCCCATTGTTCATCACTCGCCATCACACATCGTTCTTCTGCACACCGTCAAAGACGGTCCTAAGCACCCGACGCTCGAACACCTCGGGGGATTGCATAGTTCAAATCTCGTGCCCGTTGAGAATTGCCGCTCTTTTCAGCGTTTGGTGAGGTGTCAAATCGTTTTCGACCGCAGGTTCTTATGGAGCCCATGTATTTTTTCCTCCCCTTTTGGGGAAATTAAGCCACTGCAGCCCATAGTAGGCCCGACTTCCACTGATTATGCGCCTTCGTATTCCACGACTAACATTGTTGTCTGCTGTTAATGAGGATCCAAGGTAGACGAAAGTATCCCCGTCAATCGTACTCGGGTAGAGGTAAATAACAAACCAATAACTAAAGAACAGCATATTTTGTTATCATGTCTAAATTTGCAATCCTTTAGTTTTTTATGAATAGCTCAGGATGACACATTAATAACAAAACATGCTATCATTGTAAAACATGTAATTGGCGAGTTATTATTGAATATTATAATAACATAATAATAACGATAGTAATATACTATCAGCCATTATATCAAAACAATAACATAAATTACCATCATATTAAAATTTGTTAGTAAGTAAAAAGAAAATCGCGTTAAGTACTGTTCCTTTGAATTCCACTGTTATTTTTCTGACATTCTTTTTGTTATTATTTTGTTATTACAATTCAATTCAATTCAATTCAATTCACTTTATTTATGAGATTTTCAGCCGTTGGCTGGTTCATCTCATTATAATAATAAAACTAACAATGTATACTATATGAATTTAAACCTAATTTACATAGTTGAGCTATTTGAAGAAGAAGTCCGAAAATACTCGATGCTGATTTCCATTAGGATTCGTGAGGCCCTGGTCGTGAGATGTTGTCAAATATCGCTGTACAATGCTGCGTCCTTGAGGAAGCGAATCAGTGATACTTCCCTATCCGGATCATTTCTCAGGGCATCGTGGATGGATCCGATGTCGTAATGATTGCGAAGGTCTTCAAATTTTGGACAGACACAAATAACATGTTCAACAGAGTTCCTTAGTCCGCAGAAATCACAGTGCTTATGGAAATTTGAACCACTGGTCATATTGTGAGAAATTCTCGTATGCCCAGTTCGAAGGCGTGAAAGCACCCGTTGGTCCTTCATGTTCTTTGTATCGATCCATTTATCGACGTCTGCTTTAATTTTACGTATGAAGACGTCTCTTCTGCTATGCCACTCTTGTGACCAGGCGTAGCGAACCGTATTATTTATCCATTTTTTCACATCTGCTCCCGGGATTTCCTTGGTGAAGTGTCGTCTTTTGGACCTACCCAGTGAGGCAAATTTGTCTGCCGCCTCGTTTCCGGGAATGCCGCAATGGGCAGGGACCCAAACGAAGGTGGTGCTGTTGCTGTGGTCCAAGATAGCTTGAATGGCTTGAATCCAAGGGTGTCGGGAAGAAGGTGAACTTAGGGCAAGTATAGCACTCGCGGAGTCTGTAAGGATTACGATAGGAGTTTCGGAGGGATGTGAGGTGGCAACAAATAGAGCTACAGCCTCTGCGGAAAAAATAGAGTAGATTTGTGGAAGGCTATGATGAATTTGGACATCTTGTCCGGCAATTCCGATTCCGACAGACTCGTGAGTTTTAGATCCGTCAGAATATCGCTGTGTGTGATATCGGTACTTGGTAGCTAGAAGCTGAGCGACGTGTGTTCGTAGTGCTGCAGAGTTGTCACCGGCCTTGAACTGTCTTTTTATGGAAAAGTCCAAATTTGGGGGAGAAGATCGCCAACTTCTCGCTCCAGTCCAGTGGACCTCAGCAACTGGTGGGAGACTCTGGTTGGCTACCGATCTTAAGAGTCTGTTAGCCTCTTCGAGGATGAAGACCCTTGTGCGGCAATTGCGAGTGTTTTCCAGAAAACCAACAGCTTTTCTACTAACAGCAGCAGCTAACTTGTAAAAGAAGGGAAGAGAACCGACTTCTATGCAGGCTGCATCCGCTGGAGTGGAGGGTAGTAGGCCAGACACTATCCTGATGGCGTTATTGTAGACAGGAGCTAGCGTGTTAGTTAACGTTTCGGAAGATCTACATGTCAGTTCTGTCCCATAAAAAAGTTTGCTCTCTACAATTGCGCTAGAGATTCTGAGCCGAATGTTGCGATTGTTGCTCGCATGCTGTTTTGAGAGAGTCTTAAGCAGGTTCAACCTGGTTCTGCAATCCTTTTTGACTTCCTTACAGTGATCAATGAATGTTAGTCGGCGGTCGATACGAACTCCAAGAATGCGCACAGTTTTTCTAAATGGAATTTCAATACCGTGGATGGTGACCGCTTTGCGCGGTGGGCGGTGATTTGTTAGACAGATGTGTGTTCGGGCGCTTTTTTCAGCTGACAAATGGAAGCCAGCCAAGTCAGCCCATTTGGAAACTGCGGTTACCGCTGCTTGAAGCTTCCTCCTTAGAGCAACAGGATGTTTCCCAACGGCTACAAGGACTACGTCATCTGCATACACAAAGATGTAAATGTCTTTTGGCAACGATTCGAAAATACCATTCATTGCTACCAAAAATAACGTGACAGCAATTACTGATCCTTGTGGGACTCCGGTCTCTTCTTTGGTTATTGCTGAACGATGGTTCCCGATAAGTACTTCAAATGAACGATTGGAGACAAAATTTTTAATGAAGTGGAGTACACTGCCACAAAGACCCCATTCCGCCAGTTTTTGGATGATAGCAGGTGTCCAGGCCCGATTGTATGCCTTTGCGAGGTCTAGTGTAGCAAGTTCTACGTGACTGTTATTTCTCAAGGCATCATCCAGCACTTGGCCTAGAGTGGCGAAATATGTACCCGTTCCATGGCCGGGCCTGAAGGCGTGCTGTCGGTGGTCTAAAAAGTTTCCTTCGTTGAGATACTGTATCAAGCGGCGATTCACCATTCTTTCTAGGACCTTCGAAATACAGCATGTTAGCGATATTGGCCGGAAGCTGTCTGGTTCATTGGCAGGCCCTTTAGATTTTGGTATGGGAATAACCAGACTATGTCTCCATTCAGAAGGAAGAGTATTATTTATCCACTCCTTGTTCAAAAGTTTGAGAAGATAACGTTTACCCATCTCCGGAAGATTTTGCAACATTGCGTAGCCAATATCATCTGGGCCCGAGGATTTACCCTTTCCTTGCTGAAGTGCAAAGTTCAGTTCTGAGAGGGAGAAAGGAATGTTGATTACGTGATTATTGTCTGGTGGGATTTGAATGTTGTTGATCGAAGTGGGTAGCACATTATTGGCTCTGATGAAAGTACGGTCGTATTTATCAATAGCGGAGAGATTTGCAAAATAGTCGGCGAGGACATTCGCTACTGTTTCGGGGTCACGCGTGTAGGTTCCTTGATGCTTGATGACCTGACCCGTAAACCTTCTTTTGCCGTTCAGGGCGTTCACTTTTTTCCATAATTCGGCTGGCGTTTGTTGCTCATTGATGCTGTCCAAAAAGTCAGACCAACTCTGATATTTGGCATCCCTGATAGCTTGCCGACAAGTGTTCCTCGCTTGTCGGTACATGGTTAGAGCATCCTCCTTTTTCGGATGGTCGTGAGGTAGCCGCTTGTACCGTCGTAGAGCTTTCCTTCTAGCTTTAACAATTTTTTTAATTTCTGGCGACCACCACGGAAGAGCCTTACGACCGGGGCTAGAGCTGGTTTTTGGGATGGTCTCTGTGGCAACTTTATGTATTGAATCCATTAGGGAAGAGATGTTGGATGGTTCGGATTTGTCTAGAATGTCATCTATACGGTTTTGGTAAGTCTCCCAGTCTGCTAGCTGGTAGACCCAGCGGGGTCGACGGGATGTTTTCGGTGGCTGGTCGTTAGTAAGGATGGTTATAGGGATGTGGTCGCTACCCAAGGGATCGTTGCCTGAAGCCCAGAAGAATCGGTTTGCGATGGAAGAGCTAATCATGGAAATATCGACAGCAGATTCTCTTCTGCCACTAATGTATGTTATGGATCCGTCGTTGAGAATAACAGAATCTGTTGCTTCGGCTGCTTCTACCAAGATTGTTCCGCGTAAATTTGCGGAAGGACTACCCCAGGCTGGGTGGTGGCCGTTACAGTCTCCGAGGAAGATCCTTGGTTCAGGGATTTGTTTCCAAATTTCTTCAAGCTGCTCGGTCAGATTAACAATATTTCCGCAGGGAAGGTAAAAGGAAATAATGGAAATAGGGAATGGATAATCTATGCGAATTGCAATTACTGGAAGGGAGGTATTCAGTTGTATTTGCTGGAATGGAATGTCGGCTAATATCCCGATGGCCACCGAGTGGTAAATGTTCTGATTGGTTTTCAGCGTCCATTTATACGCACCAGACAACGACTTACCCATTCCCGTTGAATTTGCTCGGTGAACTTCCTGTAAAGCTATCACCGTAGGTCTTATGTCTCTCACTAACATCCCCAGGTCCTCCAAGTTGTTGTAGAACCCGTTTATGTTCCATTGAAGAGCAAAAGCGGTTCCTGTCTTACCGTCTTGTGGGGAAGAGTCACGCATCGACCCTCCAACCGATGACGGCAGATCGGCATTTCGTCCTGCCCTGGCCTTGTATCCCGCGTGGTCCTGAGGGGGAGAGCTCGGCTTCCCTCGCATCGACCCTCTATCCGAAGACGGCAGATCAGCATTTCCACCTGCCCTGGCCTTGTATCCCGCGTAGTCCTGAGGGGGAGAGCTCGGTTTCCCTCGCATCGACCCTCTATCCGAAGACGGCAGATCAGCATTTCCACCTGCCCTGGCCTTGTATCCCGCGTAGTCCTGAGGGGGAGAGCTCGGTTTCCCTCGCATCGACCCTCTATCCAAAGATGACAGATCACCATTTCGTCCTGCCCTGTCCTTGTATCCCGCGTAGTCCTGAGGGGGAGAGCTCGGCTTCCCTCGCATCGACCCTCTATCCGAAGACGGCAGATCAGCATTTCCACCTGCCCTGGCCTTGTATCCCGCGTAGTCCTGAGGGGGAGAGCTCGGTTTCCCTCGCATCGACCCTCTATCCGAAGACGGCAGATCAGCATTTCCACCTGCCCTGGCCTTGTATCCCGCGTAGTCCTGAGGGGGAGAGCTCGGTTTCCCTCGCATCGACCCTCTATCCAAAGATGACAGATCACCATTTCGTCCTGCCCTGTCCTTGTATCCCGCGTAGTCCTGAGGGGGAGAGCTCGGCTTCCCTCGCATCGACCCTCTATCCGAAGACGGCAGATCAGCATTTCCACCTGCCCTGGCCTTGTATCCAGCGTAGTCCTGAGGAGGAGAACTCGGTTTTCCTCGCATCAACCCTCTATCAGTGAACGATGAGTAAGTACTCCGATTTCCCCTGAATTCGTAGCACCAAGTTGGCCAAGAAGAGCTTGCTTGTGGGACGGGAATCCCTCTATTGCGAGCTTGAAATTCGTCATACAAGGATGCGTTATGCCTTGTTTCTACTGGAATTGAAGAAGTCTTTCGATGGGTACAAATCACAGTTGTAGGAAGTTCATCAGAGCTGGTATCGGAAGCACGTTCTAGTTGTATGTGCGCTAATCGACTGTGCTGACTCGAGGTTCTGTCTTGTTCGTGTTGTTGAGGTTGAGTGTGGGAGCAAGTAGTGCTGTTAGTTGTTTTCTTCCCAGCCGTATTGTATTCTAAAGCATTCTCCTTCGAATAAGGTGGATCGAACACAGATTAATTAGATCTAGAATTTCTGTGGGCAGTTTACAGGCTGGGAAAACTGGACTGTTACTTATGCTTTTGGAATTCCGTCGATTATTATTTCGTCATTCGACGAAATATCATAGTCGACTTCAATTACTTCTTGGAATATTTGCATGTTATCGTCACTGTCGGTTTCCGAGTTACGCGAGGTTTCATCATTCTTTTGACGTTTGGTTTTCGGGCTGTCCTGTGTGGGTATCTTCTTCTTGATTCCGGAGTTTGTTGGGGTATTGAGTTCTGCAGTATCTGGATTCGAGTTGGCTGGTTTCTTCTTACAACCGCCATTCGACGTACGCGTCTCTTTCTTATCGAATTTTGGTACGATTTCTGCCTTCGTTTTGGGTGTTGTGGTAGGGGAAGCTGTGTTGACTATTCCTGGGGTGTAGACCTTGCGGAGTGTAGCGATTTCTTTATTTTTCTTTGTTAAGTCCTGCTCCAGATCTTTGACCTTACGGAGAAGGTCTTGGATTGTTCCATATTCCTTCACTGTAGATAACCTTTCTTGTGGTTCTAGACGTAGGAGTGATTCAAGTTGTTCGATCCTGGCGTCGCGTTTTTTTATTTCTAGGTCCCTGGCTTCAATTTGCTGGATTAGAGCGTCAATCTTGCTGTCTTTGCTGGTCATATCCTGCTGGAGTCTGTCTAGCTTTGTGGCCAGATCTTCGATTTTTTTCTCCTGATCTCCTTTTGCGACGGAGGCGTACGTGTTCCCTTTTCTCTGTTCGAATGTCCGCTTGGCCGCTGGATAGGAAATTCCCAAATCAACGCGTAGTCGTTGAATGTCTTCTTCGACTTTGTATTCTGGGCATTTTCTTGAGCTCAGAGAGTGTTGAGAGGATTGGCAGCGACTACAAAATACAGCTTCATTGCATGGGGTCTCACGATCACTGTGGTGATTTCCAGAACAGTTACCACAAACAGGTGTTTGTTGCTGACAGCGTGCCTTTGTGTGCCCGAATTTGTAGCATCCGAAGCACAACATTGGGGAGGGATAATAGGGCCGTGTACGACATCTCAACCAACCCACCTCAATGTGATTCGGTGCCACCGTGCCGCTGATGGTCAAGATGACCGTTGCAGTGTTCACTCTTTCTCTGCCGTCCAAGCGAGTGATTCGGCGAAGGTCGACGACTCCTTGGTCCAGGAGCTCGTCTTTGAGCTCATCATCCGTGTAGCCGACTGTTTCTTGGCAGCTTATAACGACCTTGGTTTTATTGAGCGTGGGGTGCTCAGCAATTTTGATTGCAGTTCCATCCGCTAGCTGATTCATTTGCTTCAATCGTTCCACCAAGCGATTGTTACGCAATTTCAGCACGTAGGTAGTTCCCTTTGCTTCGGGGAAAGCCCCGTCGATGGGAACGCCCAGGTAGGCTTCTACCGATTTCCTAAGTAGGAACGGCGCCTTCGGTAGCGAACCTGTTGCAGCCTCCATCCTTAGTACGACCAGGTTACCACTATTCCCTTCAGGGTCGCCCCACTCAGGGAAAGTGCGGCCCGTGAATTGACCTCCCAGCATGTTTAACGGTCCCGGGCCCCCGCAGGGGCCGGGATTACTTCCCATGTCTTTTCGACTTCCTTTCGTCGCGTGCCAAATTTATTCGCGTTAATTCCCCTCTACTATCGAAAACTCCACCGTCCGTGTTGGCGCTACCGGGCTGTATCTATCTATATAACAGCGCTTCTTTGTTAAGCAGAGGTAGATTTTATTGATGCGGGCACTATAACAATAGGTTCACTGAGTTGTTTATCACTTTGAATGCAGTGTGCAGACTATCGTTCTGCGAGAAATAAAGAAACACGACTGTTCGTCACGAGACCAACTGTCGAACTGTGTTATTACAATGGCAAAATCAGATATTCTTTAGTTGTTATGCCATAGAAAAGTTATTATTTATGTTATTTTAACTCTTATTTCAAACAAACTTATGGAAAGTTTTGTCATTCAAAAATTCTATTTTAATGGTAAAATTTGCCCTTCTTTTGATATTTCGCTCTACCCGGGTAACGCTGCCGCCAGTGCTTGCCCTGCTGTTCGCGATTTCTACAACCAGCATGTAATCTACGTTTTCGACACGTTCACCATCAGGCCGACCTTAGTTGCTTCACGTTTCAGGCAGGTGTACAGTTCTGCCAACATTCAATATTGTCTAGCAATAATGTCCATCTCATCCACAAAACATACAAATTGGCAGTATTCCGAGAAAATGGTGCACCGGTTGTTGAGCCTGGCTCGTAGTATTACACCTTTCAGGGTGATATAGAATAGCAGTCACTAGAGTCTATCACTTCATCGGACGTCATACGAACTACCTTAAGCTGTTTTTACACCGTTCATCATCGCTTTGACCAGTTTAGGGAGCTCCCCGGAGAAGCCGTTCTTGTCCATGATTGCAGCCGATACCGTCGTACGCTGCCTTGAAGTCGATGAATAGTGGATGCGTGGAGATCTAGAATTTGTGGCATTTGTAGCACGATGAAATCTGGTATTTTGTCGAGCGATCATCGACGTTCACTTTAGAGGAAAGACGACGGAATATGATCTGAATAGCACACTTCAATTTGTCACCTTTCTTGAGTATGGAGTAAATTACCCCTTCCTTACACTCGTCCGGTAGCTGTTCGGTCTCCCAGATCCGGACATCCTTAATTTCCCTCATCGTGAGAGTGGGCTCATTGGTACTCCCTACTGTGCTGATGTAGTCATCCCTCCCACATCATTCAGGTGCTTATCGAAGTCCTGCTTCTATCTATCGTAAAGAGGCTTCTACCGTTAAGAGTCTTCCGTTCTTACTTACTTACTAGATACTTGGTGGGCTACAACTCGTAGCGGTGAGTTTACGCCGAATGAAGCATTCGCCTCCACTGATCTTGGTTCTGGGTCAATCGTTTCCAGTCACCCTGAACGTTTAAAGCCCTAAGGTCCTCCTCAGCTGCAAAAAGCCACCGTGTGCGTGGCCTACCACGAAGCCGGCGGCCTCTCCCTGGTTCTCTGCTAAATATGATTTTAGCTTGTTGTTCCTCCGGTATACGAGGTACGTGCCCAGCCCACCGCAGCCTGCCGTGTTTTATTCGCTTCACTATATCCATCTCTTTATTTACTTGGTATAGTTCGTGGTTCATGCGACGCTGCCAGATGCCGTCCTCCAGTTTACCGCCGAGTATTGGTCACAGCACTTAAGGTTCGAAGACTCCAAAGGCTCTCCGATCAGTTACTCTCAAAGTCCACGATTCATGGCCGTATAAAGCGACCGGAAGTATCAGAGTCTTGTACAACGCGAGTCTTCGTATGCAGCCTACGGGACTTCAGCTGGTTTCGCAGACCGAAAAAGGCCCGATTCGCCGCTGTAATCCGTCTTTTCAACTCGCGGTATCATCATTATTGCACGTTACTAGAGTACCAAGATAAACAAATTCGTCCGCAATGTCAAACTTTCCACCACCTAGCATCACTTCATCGATACTACCACGGCCGGACCATCTCTGAAGCAATACCTTCTTGGTGGTTCCGGAGAGAAGTAAGGTTTGGTTCCATTTCCCACCGTTCAACAACTCCTCGAAGTGCTCTCTCCACCTGGCAGCCACCATTGTTTTGTCTGTCAGCAGGTTTCCTTCACATTCGTTGCACATGACGGGAGAAGGCGCTGTTTTTCTCCGCACGCCATTGACAGTTTCGTAAAATCTCCGCATATCATTCAGCTCCATACTTTCTTGCACCTGATCAATCATTCGTTTTTCGGCTGCTCTCGCTTCCCTATATCGCTCCCTGCTCCCGGCGACATTCTTCTCATCCGTTACCCTCTGACTCTCCTCGCCGAACCACCCGTTCCTAGGTCGTCTTCGAGCAGTGCCTTCCCCAGTGCCTTCCGTTCTCATCCCAGCATATTTCGGCTCACGGCATGAAGCCTTTGTGGGATTTGGTGAACTTCTGAATCCTGATATGTTTCTTGAAAACGGTACAGCAGTCTTATATCCTCGCATTCTTTTTTTTTCCATGGGGCGCTTTCCCTGTTTCCGCTTCTGTTTGTATCGTTCCACGTTCTATCGAGTTCCATGTTGCATCATTACCACACGCACTACATTTTTCCCCTCCAAAATCACTCTGAACTCCTCGTTAAACCATTTTTTCGGTCGATCCCGTTTTACTTACCCGATGGTGCTCTCGGCTACGTTTATGATGGCTGCTTCTACTGTATTCTAGCAGTCTTCTTGAGGAGCCACATCGAGCTTACCCTCGTCTGGCAACGAGATTCTGCGCATATGCTGAGGCGATATACGTTTGCTTAAGTCGTTCAAGGTTGAACCGTGGTGGTCTCCGGTATCGGACATTGTTGATGACCGAAAGTTTCGGGCGCAGTTTGCCCATCATCAGGTAGTGGTCAGAATCAATGTTGACGCCACGATAAGTGCTTACGTTGGTAACGTCGGAGAAGCACTATTCGTCAATCAAGACGTGTTCGGTTGGCGATTTCGTCTGCTGTGGTGATCTCCAGGTACATGTAGGGGCGCTCAGAGGCTTTCAGAAGGTTTCAGAACAGTTTATAGGGGTTATACAGGCGTTAAGGTTGTTGCTGAGAGAGATCTCACAAACGTTTCAATGCATTTCAAGGAGTTTCCGAGTTTCCGGAATTTTAGAAAGTTTCAGATGGGGTTTTCGTGGGCTATGTGGGCTCTTTGGTCAGTTCCATGGGAATATACGAAGGGATACAGGGGGATTCCAGACGCGTTTCGGTAGGTCTCAGAGTAGTTTTAGGAGATTGCAGGAACTCTAGGGGCAATTCCGTGCAGGTTTTATAGGGATTAAAAAAGCGTTTCAAGCCGATTAAGGGCGTTTCAATGCATGCCCAGGCGTTTTAGAGCGATTCAGAGTGGTTCAGATCGGTTTTGGGGACTACACGGGGTCCCAGGTCAGTTCCATTTAGGGTTTATAAGGGACTTTAGTGGCGTTTTAAAGTGTTTCACTGCGTTTCTAGGTGCTTCAGAACGTTATACAGGTGTTTTGAGGGTCTGCACGGGGTCAGTTCCATGGAGGTTTTAAGGGGACTTCAGAAGCGTTTGAGGCATTTCCAGGCGTTTCAAGGCGTTTTAAAAGGATTTGAAGGAGTCTTTAGAGGTTAGATAGACTCTCAGTCTCAGATGAGTTTCAGTGGGATTTCCAAGAAGGTTTCAGATGCGCTTCAATGTCTTTCAAGGTGTTTCAAGATGTTTTAGGGCGTTTAAAAAGGAATTTCGCTTGTAGATCCAATAACTTTTTGTCAAGGGAGTTCTTGGAAATCTTCAAACGGACCTTGATCTCACCACATGACAACACAAAGTTGCATCAGGCTTTGCAAGCACGAGTTTCAATCAACACACAAGTTATGCATGTGGCTCCTATGTCTTATGTTCAACTTGTTAGGGAATCGTAAATAGCCCCATCCCTCTTTCTCTCTTACCTCTGATCAAACCCTAAACTACCCTTCAATTTATAGACTGTTATTCGACATTGTTTTTCCACAGTAAATTATAGGTATCTGAAACGACAATATTCCAATCAATTCTTTCTTATTTATCCATAGGCTGCATTTTCAAGTATTATCGTTTTCCTTATTATACTTCAACTGAGTTTTGCTTTTGTTCAGTATTGCTTTTAGTCAAAGTTTAAAACTATTTCAGTTAATCCGAGCATTTATCAAATGGGAAGCTATTACTTGCCATTTGAATGAATTGTCACTCGGATGACTAGCTCAGCAGGGGACAAGAAAAATTCTGAACAAATTAGCCAGACTGAAAAACTTTTGGATGTCGGATCAAAGTCGGGTACTTATGAACTGGTTGTCGGGGTGCTGTCTCTTCTACCGTCGATGGTGGAACGAAGGGCACACGATGATATTACTCGTCAGTCAATAAAAAAAACAAATAGCCATAATGGTTCATACCATTTTGAAAACCAGTGTATGGGTTAGTAGCAACTAGCTTGGATTAGGAAGTCTACACCGTTCTTTACGGCAACAGTCAGCCACAGCTCGCCTGCGATGGGTATCTCACTGCACTGGCGAGCTGTGGCTGACTGTTGCCGTAAAGAACGATAAAGAGCGAGCGGCAGAAAGTGGAAAATGGGGTGAACGATCCAATTGAAGAGGTAACAAGGGAAATGATAATCCAAACAGTTTTGTACTTGCACTTTGTGGGTTCATCCGTCGTCGTCCTGGTCGTTGTCAACGCGCGAGACACTTGTGTTTGGACTGCATACATATTTACCTAGGGTGGTTTTTCCAAGGCAAGAGGGTTGTACCCGAGCAGAGGAAAATATCAAAATAATAACAACGGAATCACAAAACCTGTTTTTATATCTCGGTTTGTTATTATTAACTTATTAAGTCATCACCGTTCCATAACATGTTCTGTTGGGCAATCTTATTTTGTTATGATCGTCCTCTTGGTGTATTTTCTTTAAATTACATTTCAATAACATGTTTTGTTGTAGCACAAGTTCAGTTATTTTTGTGTCATTGAGACTGTACAAATATTTGATCATTAATATTACAACATAACTAGCTTTGCAATCAAAACTACACCATTCGAGATTTTCGTTGTTCACTGCATTCCGTGAGGAACTGTAAGAGAAAATATTATTTTGTCATCAGATCCTCTTCTTACTGACATTCCGTTTTAAGGTATGAAGGTTTCAGTTAGGTATGAATACGAAAATAGAGAGTGTAATAGAGTGTTAACCATTTTATGAAACATTTTGGATCAACTGGTGGAATTCAACGACGAACAACACATTTTCAACAAAAATGTAAAAAAAAAAAAGTCATCGAGAACTCCATTAATTATTTTTAGACATTTTATTTTTATTGATTTCACTGCATCGAGCCCACTTAGATCCACTTGGACAAATGTATCAATCAATGAGGTAATAATGTAAATAAATCTTATAAACAATGAATGAACCACCTAATAAAGGGTTTCAAAACGACGGTAGTTTTTCATCGTAAGTTGTTTGGAAAATAAACGAAAACTATTGTTTCTCTCTGTTTTCGATAATAAATCGCTTGCGACAACAATAGCGTCCCAATTATGAATGAAACATTTAACAATAGATCCTATTGTTGCGTATCCCATTGAATGCATATGGGACTTTGGAGGGAATCCTATCCGCAACAGAAAAAAAGCAAATTTTGTTTTCAGATTGTTATCAATAACGTATTCATATCAAAATTTGTTATTGAAATATTTTAAAAATTCGCTCTTATTAAGTTGTTATTGAAACCAACAAAACATGTTATTAAACAGGTCTTCCAGGAACATTTTTTTGTTATAATTTTTGTTATTTTGCCGCTTATGACAGACAAGTTTATAACAGGATATGTTATGTAAATAACATGAAAATAACTCTTTCCGCTACTCAGTTATTTTTCCAAAATAACACATTTTATTGTGCTGTTGCTATTCCCTTCTGCTCGGGTAAGTTCTTCCGCCGTCTAAGTTGGAGAGGGCTCGGAGCAACCCTCCGGTGATTCTCGGAGAACAGAACAGGAAGAACAACAGAGCAACGATTCAATTTGTTGGTAGTAGGGGAGAAACCGAGACACACACAGATCATGTGTATTAAACTGTTGACAAATGACAAGCAATAATGCGAGGTCGTCAAGAAGGGTACGAAGTATTGCGGAAGCAAATCGCAGAGAGAGCAAAACAAAAGCGCTTAGGATGCATGGGGTGGAGTTTAAGCGTTTAAGGTTACCCTGTACAGCGAGGGATGACTTTAATCCGCAGGGACGCAATTATAGATCCTGGTCGCACATGTCAACTCATAGGGAATGTTGTATGAATCCTAGGTATCTGCTCTCTTCCTCAATTCGGCTAGCGGAGAGATTTGACTGATTGCCAATGATTGCGGTGTGTGCGGAAATGATGGTCCCTACGGCGGCCCGATCCCAGTAAGAAACCATTTTTCTCGCCCGTTCTAAGCTGTTTGACAAATTTGTCGATTTATTTTGCCATGTGCAAATATTTAACATTCATCAACCGGTGAGAGCCGCTGAATTCTACCTACTTCGTCACGGTCGTTTGCCTTCAGTTTCGGTTGTTATTGACGTTCCCCTCCAAACTAAAGACGACCAACGAGGACACAACTCAGACCGAGAACGACGAAGAAACGCTTTTCGGGCAACGGCTCATCAAAGCAAATAGAAAATGGTTGGGAAAAGCAAACACACAGGCGGCCCCAGGAAGTTTCCCATTTGACCCAGTGAGAAAGTGGACGAAATCTCTTCTTTCGTCTGTGCACTTTCGTCTGAATCTGAATGCTTGTCGACAACATTTATAAGCTTTTCACAACAACCTGAATGGAATGAAATGTTGAAATGGGGCGCTCACTTTGGCTTGCGTGTGGAATATACAAATGCCGGTGTGATTTTAAGGAAACCCGGATGAATTTGCCTATGTTAACATTCCTTTTACTGCAAGAATGCGAGTATTTGAACAGAGCTTTCAGAACTTTCGTTTTCGCAGGTTGTGACCTTCTGTGGGAAACTCAACGGCAGTTTTCTCCATGGGATAAACTTACGTTGAGGTTTACAAGCGTCATAGAATAGCTTTGCGAGCACTGTGGAGATGCAGAGAACTTATAGGTTTCAAGAAGCAATGGTTGTTCTCAGATTGTGAACATTGAGAATAGTAAGTGTTGTGGTTGTGGGAGGTGCTGGCGAAAGCGGACTCTTTCAGCAGAAAGGAAAAGAGTTGTTTTTCAAACGATCAGCTACAAAGCTATAAAAGGGGTATTTATTAATCAATTATAATTATTCTACTTATCTCATAGCGTACAAACTCGGTAACCAAATACGGGAAACGGATTCGTTCCATGTTTCACCTCCGCACTACAGCTATTGATTTGAATTACTGATCAGGGGCTGTCCATAAACCACGTGGTCATTTTTTTGGGACTTTTCAACCCCCCCCCCCCCCCCCCCGCGTGGTCATTTGTCCATACAAAATTTTTAATTTGTCCATACAAAATTGTCATTGGCCGAAACCCCCCCTATGACCACGTGGTTTATGGACAGCCCCTCATGATCTGTTATTATAGGCCGTACACATAACCGTCGTTTTGCGTAAGGATGCGCAAGATTCAATTTATTTAACCTTCCGTAACTCGCGCGGTTGGCTACCAGCGTCAGCACCACGCTAATGCTGAGTACAAAAAGCGAGATTTTTTCATCGTGTTGTACAAAATACAACAGTGCGATCGCTCGAGGGTTAATATTAGAAAAATGTACATTTTACCTGCGCTGCTATGCGCAACAGTAAGCGTTTCTAAACTTCCAACAACCTTTATTGCTTTTCTAATATATGTATTTCGATTATTTAGGCCTTTCCTATTTTGAAATTTAAATGACTTTCAGGTTCAGGCATGTACATGGATGTACATGAATAAATATTTGAATTTTCACCGAAAACCGAAAAAAAATCACAGCCATGTTCCTCAGAACATAATAATCCCGTTAATGCAATGATTCATAACACTCCCTTTTCTCGTTCTGTTCAACATGACTGCTCGACACGCTGACTTTTTCCACACCTTAACATTACCAGCAGCAGCAAACCAGATCTCAACCAATCCCGTCATGTTCTTGAGCTGGGAGCACGGACAATGACAAAAATTATTCCCGGAAAAGAAACCCCAGCTCTTAAATGTGTTAAAATATGAGTTTCCCTCCGCGTTGTCTGGTTCCGTTCAGGCCCAGGCACACCTGGTTTGGTCTCTGTTGCTGCTCCTCTTCCAGCAGGATAGAGGAACGAAACGATACATGGTTTGTAAGCTCAAAAAATGTATTACAAGTACAGCATCCACGCGGAACAATGTAGGAGCGATGCTGGGGAAACAGAGGTATAAGTGGGTGAACAAGGTGGCTCCGATTGGTCTGTGGAATGGCCTAAATATTTGCTGGGGGTAAAGGAATTGAGCAGGCATTGTCTAGATGATTTCACTTCATAAATCATATCGTTTATCTGGTTTTTGATGTTTGGGCCTGAATCTCTTAGAAAAATGCGCAATCTTGAATTTTGAGCCGCCATTTTGGACCACCATCTTGAATATTCTGGTCGCCATTTTTGAACTCCGGTCATCTTCCTCATAACAAATATACCCGTATTGAATGAGTTTAAAGTCTAAAACTCCATCAGCAGCCGTCATCTTGAATTTCGAGTTGCCATCTTGGATCTTCTGGTTGCCATTTTTGGAATCCGGACATCTTTTCTATACCAAATATACCCATATTGCATGATTTTATGGCCTAAAACTCGATTAAACAGACGCCATCTTGAATTTGGCGCAGCTATCTTGGATTTTAGAACGCCATCTTGAAAGATCTGGTCGTCATTTTTGGACTCTGGACATCTTCCCCATACAAAATATACCGATATTCCATGGTTTTGGAACCCAGACTCCATTGAACAGACGTCATTTTGAATTTGGATACGTCATTTTGGATTTTAGACCGGCATCTTGAATATTCTGGTCGCTAGTTTTGGACTCCGGACATCCTCGCCTTACCCAATATACCCATATTGCATAAATAAACAGCCGCCATCTTGAATTTTGAGCCGCTATCTTGTACTTTGGGCCAACTTCGTGGAATTTCTGGTCTCCAGTGTTGATTTCCGCACAAAATTCGTCAACCATGCTAAAGGATACGAAAATCGGCGCAGTTTGATGTTTCGCATGATGGGGCACATACAGAAATCATCTCAATGGGAAGCAAGCAGCTGCGGTTATGCTAAAGTGCCGGTAGTGGCGCTTTTCTGATAAATTCGGTAAACGTGATAACAGTGTAAACAAGCAAAAAAGTTTGCGCTACGGAATCATAGACAGCGCTTGTGTTCCATGTGTTTTTCACATATACAGCGGCGCCACCTGGCACCTATCCACTCGAAACATCATGCGCAACACGTGTGAAAAATGCCACCCAGCAAACCAGAAGTCATATAAGGATGTTAGTCTAAAGTCATATTGATGAACAAATTAAGTTAGAATTATATAAGACGCAATAACAAATTAGGTTAAATCGTATACGAAGTCAGAAATTTTATCCGATTTCATTTGGCAGTATTAATAATTCCAAATTTGCGTTTACAATTATATAACTTCCAGTTGACATTCTTCAACAACTTCAGATGCACTTGTTGCGACTCCATTATAATCTTAAATGTGAGATTGCATATGAGTTCATATTTGTAAAAATTAAATCATACGGTAAGGGAATCTAGTTGAAGAGCCAGTGGATGATTAAAATTGAGATGATTTTCGAAATATTTCGCTAAACGCATCCCTCAACTCAAATAGTTACAGCTGCAGGAGAATTGTATTATATTCACCTACCTCAATGTCCTACTGGCAGCTTCAAGGGCAGCACTGTGGAAGTACCAGTTCAGCCGTATCGCGGATCAGCAGCTGCACTGTTCTAAGTTCTAAGTTAATGTTTCTCTCGTTCCGCGAACAAAAACCATTCTTATAGTGCTGCACAACCTGATATCAGCATAATTAAAGGATTTCACCAATTTACAAAATCTATTTCACACTGTACTTGTAGTTTCACCAACATTTTTGCTGAACTTCACACTTTCAACAAAGAGACAACACGACTTGTTGTTATTTTATTGTTTGTGAATGAGAAATCGTAAAGGGTCAGACTAAGTTATATATGAAGTTATATAAAACGCAGAATGTATTCGCCAAGAATTGCATATCAAAATGATATTGTCAATATGTATGTAGATGACCACCAAAGTGTGTACGGATATAGCAAATCTGAGCACTCAAAGCAATTCATTTTGAACGAATAAATATTCATTTAACTCAGTTGCGAAAGAGTAATTCCAATTTGTTTGCAGGGTTTGAGTGCAAAATTTTATCATCCAATACTTGCACTTGAGGATGAATGCTCACCAGCCTTCTAATGATTTATATTTGCTTAAATTTCACGTTCTACAACAGCCAGTGATTGATACAGTGGTAGGGTATCTGATCAATGAGCTGCAGGTAGGAAAATCTAGGCTTGTTACCTTCTTTTTTTATATTTGAGGATGTGAAAATGAAATCGTATATATTGCAAAGCAAAGTTATAAAAAGAAGTTATATTACATGCCAAATGCATTCGTCCGAAGTTGTATAACTCAAAGTGGTTTTCTGAACACGTACGTATATGGCCTCCAAATTTGTGCGAATAGAGCATATTTGGTGCATCTTATACAATGTGTTTTGGACGGATAAGAGTTCACTTAGCACAATTGTAGCAGAGTTATGTGAATCAATTTGTTGGCTGGGCAGTCAGGTAAAAAGAAGTAAACAACTTGAAATTTGTATGGTGATGTAATCAATGGGAAGCAATCAGCTGCGTTTTTGCTAGAGTGCCGGAAGAGGCGCTTTTCTGATAAATGCGGTTGGCTGAGTGTACCAGTTATCGCCATAGTGGTTCCCTATTTGGCCATAGTGGTTATTTGAGATAATTCAAAATTGTGTATCATTTTAAGGGTTTTAATGACAAGATGCTTTTAAATTCTGGCCACTAAAACATTCATAATAGGTCAAAGCTTGAAAACTTTTCAAATTAACACTATGGCCAAATAGGGAACCACTATGGCGATAACTGGTACACTTACCCTAAGCGTGATTTGTCCATGCAAGAAAAATTATTTTACTTTTTATGTGGTGGCGCCATCTCTAAGAAAAACAAGCTTTGATTTCTTACTATTCGTCGAACTGAGTTGATTGGTATATGTGACTTGACCCTGTGAGCCTTCTATCGAAAATTTGTTTATTGAGTGAACATATAGCCTTTTAGTACCTTACATTGGTATACGAGACAGGAAAATCTATAGTAAAATAATTCGGAATTTGAAATTTCTTTAGTTTCTTATGAATATATTTAGAAATTCATCCAAAATCCTGCCGATACTTCTTCAGTAATTCATCCGGCGAATCCTTCAGAAAATTTTCCAAGTATTTTTTTAAAGAAATTCTGCAGTGAATGCCTTCGGAGATTTCTCTTAGAAATCTTTCAGGAATTCTCCACTTCTTTCTCTAGAAAATTATTAGTTTACTTTAGAATGTTGTCAAAGGTTTTCCACAGGAGTTACCCCAGAAGTTAATTTTGAATCTTTTTTACAAAACCTTCCCTGGATTCCTTCCGATATTGCTTCATGGATGTCTTTAATTCTCCAGGAATTCCTTTCTTCCACAGACTTCTTTTGACAGTTCTTTAGAACATTTTCCATCGATCGCTTAGAATTTTTTTCTAAAATTTCCTTAGGAATTTTCGTTAGAGGATCATTCAGAAATTACTCCAAAAATTGCTCTAGAAAAACTGCCATTAGTTACCTTAAAAACCCAGATTTATCCACCTAGTGGTGATAGTACCTTTCTCGTCGAATATACACTCATGATCTTTCCGTCGACGCAATCAATCTTGCCTTAGAGTCAGTGTTCAGCCCCAAATCTCTGTGCTTTGGTAATGGACGAGTAAGGGGAAATGCTCATAACAGCGATCTGGGACTGTACCACCTACGAATTTCTGAATCATGAGAATACTTTATTTAGAAAATCAAGAATTTTATCAAGGTCATGATCGAATTGGGGCACTTATTCCGAAGTTATATTCAACGTATGGGCAGAGCTGAAAGTTTCAGTCTGCTTGACCACCTTCACTGGAGGCTGATTCATACCAAGATGACAATTACTAGCCAGGATTAAACTTTTTCCACAGAACACTTTGACAAAGTTTTATCTGCACATTTTATGTTATATTTTATTATCATTGGTTGCAAAATTCATGTAGAATTTGTAATGTAGTAATTTGAATTGCCAATGCTATATCACATTCAAATATCAACCACATTACAGAGCTCGCCCTCCAGCCGCATCAAAATTCTGCGTAGTAATTTTAGACGCAAATAAAGATTTAAAAGAATGTTCCGGGCTGATGCGCTTAAATGTTAATTTTTCCATACAACGTTGATCCATCCTACTGTAAATTTACGTCTCAGGAATCTAAAATGGTGATTTGATGAGATCGCTTTAGTTTTTTTAGATTTTTGGTTCTCTTACACATATCTATCGCTTGCATTCAATAAGTTCACTTTCGTAATTTCGCTAAAGCACCCAACGCTGCTTCTGCAACACCACCGGTAGCCTCCTTTGTAATCTGAGTATATTTTGTATTGCTTTTTTTTTTTTATTTCTTTTTTTATTGCGGGATTTTCTGCCGTAGGCAGGTTCATCCCGGGTCAAGTTAAGGGGAAAAAACAGGACGAGTCAGAAGGACTCGCCTGAAAAAAACTACAATTGCTGCTTAATATTAGTTCTTACATGTTTAACAGAGTTGAGGAAAACGGAGTATTACACAGAGTATAAGTAATTTAACCAGAAGTTAGGAAATAGTAACAATGTAAACAAACAAAATTGAACTAACTGACAATACATTCCCTAATTCGAATCGTATGGTTTCTTAAATTTTGAAAAATAGTCCTGCATCTTTGATGAAGCATATGAGCGCCGCCAGCGAGGACGGGTCGTCTTTTAAGGCGTCGCGAATGCTCCCTGGTATGTCGTATAGCCGTCTGGGGCCCTCGTATGCTGGACATACACATATAATGTGCTCAACTGATGTGATAATGCCACAGATCTCGCAAGTTCGACGAAAAGGACTTCCACCATAGTTGTGGGTGACTCTTGTGTGCCCGGTTCGTAGTCGAGAGATAATCGTCTGTTCTCTCATTGACCTAAGATCTGTCCATGCCTTCGTACTTTGTTTTATCTTCCGTAGGTGTCCTCGTGTCCGAGTCCACTCATCCTGCCAAGCTTGAAGCGCTAGAGCTTTCACCCATCGACGAATATCCGGCACCGGGACTGCGGTTTTATAACGCGGCCCTGATGGACCGGCTCCAGCTAATTGATCTGCTGCTTCATTGCCGGCCACACCACAGTGTCCCGGAACCCACATCAGGCAGAGATCAGGCGGTGCGTGTGTGATTATGTCCTGAATCCACGGATGACGAGGGGCCTCGGATTGAAGTGCCGAGACGACGCTGGCCGAGTCTGTGATGACGACGATTGGACGGTTGGCTGGGGCAGTTACGGCATAGAGAATGGCTGCGGCTTCGGCGGAAAAAATCGAACACTGTTCTGGGAGGCTCATGCTAACCGCAAGGCTATGGTCGAAAATTCCCATCCCAATGCCAGATGTCGATAGAGAACCATCGGTGTATCGACGCTGATAGCTATTATAGTCTGTTTCAAGCAGCTCGACTACGGTTCGTCGTAGGCAGACCGAGTTATCTCCTGCCCGAAAATTTCGTTTGATCCGGTTATCGATGCGAATTTTTGGACCGCGCCAGTCACGCTCACCATACCATTGTATTTTGGCGACTGGTGGAAGCACAGCATCAGCGGTCTTTTGCAGCAAAATGTCTGCCTCTTCCAAGAGTCGGGTTCTGAAGGATCCGGCAGTCCGCTCTGCAAAAGTGGCGGCCTTGCAGCAGAGTGCCACTGTGATTCGAAAGCGGAAAGGAAGCAGTCCGGCTTCGACGCAAGTTGTGTCGGCCGGAGTCGACGGAAGGAGATGTGATATTGTTCTAACGTACCGATTGTAGATAGGGGCAAGTGAGTTGATTAGGGTGTCCGATGACAGGCACGTCATCTCGAGGCCATACAGTAGACGACTATCAATTACGGTGGCAGCCACGCGGTACAGTATTCTCCTGTTGTTGCTATAGTGTGGCGAGGAAAGGGTTTTCATTAAATTTAACCTGCTTTGACAGTTGGTTCTGATGTTGTCGAAGTGGGCTTTGAAGGTTAGGCCGCGGTCAATGGTGACTCCGAGAGTTTTGACTGTACTACGGACGGGAATGGCCTGTCCGTTTATTACGATGGGCCGGCCTTTTATTCTGTGTCTGGATGAGCATACGTGGCATCTGACGCTCTTCGGTGCAGACATTACGAAACCGACTGAGGAAGCCCACTTGGCTACTCGTGAAACGGCTGCCTGAGCCTTTCTACGGGTTGCAGCAATCGTCGGTCCAGACACAACAATTACGATATCATCCGCATTAGACCTGTTCACTTTTTTTGACCTACCCGTGTCACATCAAATTATCAATCCACATGCAAAAACAAGGCTTCAGTCCAAAATTGAGCCAAATTGATAAAGGTTTAGAGGTGTATCAAATCGATTTTGTGGTTTTTCGAGCATTTTCACAAAAATGTACTCCAATATCCAGAAAATTGCACCGAAAAGGTTCAGAAAACACCGTTAAAATATAGTTAGTACAATACTCTACAACTTTGCCGAAGACACTACGGTGTTTAAATTGCTTATTTCAAAGTTATTCAACAATTTTCGTTAAAAAATCGCAAAAAAATACAATATTTTTACGGTTTTTCATGTAAAAGTCATGTAAATTTACATTGTTTTAAGTGACTAATTTAATTAGCTATTGCTCCTATGTGTAACGAACATTTCGTCCATACATCATTTTAGTGTAGGAATTCGTTTTCATTGACTAATTATCAAAAGTATGTCACGTTGATACTAAAAATCGCATAGAGTTGCCAGCATAAAATTAAACAAAGTTACCCATGATTAAAACGTCATTACATTTCTTTGTCGCATCTGCATCAGTTTCAATTTGGTGTAGATGGTTGAGCATGAGACTGCCGATTCGAAGATTCACGGTTCGAGCCCTGGAATAGGATTTTTTTGCGTCTCGATCCAGCTATAAGTTAATGAGACTACGCTCTGCATCTCATTGCAATTTGGCATCATAGCCTTGTTTCGAAACCGTAGAGTGCATTGTTTAAGAATGAAGTTTCCCTTTATCGTGTAGTTGTGTAGCTTGTGGCTAGATAGATGCTAGTAATCTCCACAGTTGTATGATAAATTTTGCATCCAGAAGCATTTCCATCATCGTATTGAATTGTTTTAGCTAAATTAATCGGTATCAAACAGATGTCCAATATTTCGTCCAGCTGATCTCGTCGACACGATTTCTAGTCAACAAATAAACTAAATATCTAGCTAGTCCTGGAATGGACTTAATTGGCAGGTCCCGATCATCATTATTTGGGAGATTGCGTGTAGTAAGTCATGGGCCATGGCTCATGGCAGATTCATGCTACAAACAAAGAAAAAAAAAATATTATGTATTTGAGCTTGAACCTGGGACCTTCTGATCCGCAGGCTCGAGCCTTATCATCTGCGTCATTTCTGATACTTGAATCGAAAGACATTAGAATACGATGGCATGACGTCTTAATCATGGGTAACTTTGTTTTAATTCGTGCTGGCAACTCTACGCGATTTTTAGTATCAACGTGACATACTTTTGATAATTAGTCATTGAAAACGAATTCCAACACAAAAACGATGTATGGACGAAATGTTCGTTACACAAAGGAGAAATAGCTAATTAATTTAGTCACTTAAAATAATGTAAAATTACATGACTTTTATATGTAAAATCGTAAAAATATCGTGTTTTTTCGTGATTTTTCAACTAAAATTATTGAATAGCTTCGAAATAAGCAATTTAAACACCGTAGTATCTTCGGCAAAGTTGTAGAGTATTGTACTAACTATATCCTAACGGTATTTTCGGCACCCTTTCGGAGCAATTTTCTGGATTTATGAATAAATTTCTGTGAAAACGGTTAAAAAAACACAAAATCGATTTGATACACCTTTAAATCTTTATCAATTTGGCTCAATTTTGGACTGAAGACTTGTTTTTGCATGTGGGTTGATAATTTGATGTGTCACGGAGAATCGGAGAAAAAAAGTTTCAAAGTGAACAGGTCTAATCCGCATATACAAAGATTTGAGCCCCACTGAGGAGATCCTCGAAAACTCCGTCCATTGCGATGAGGAAGAGGGTCACCGCAATCACTGACCCCTGTGGAACACCAGTCTGCTCACGAAAGGACCTGGATTTCTCATTGCCAATGACAACTCGGAAGGAACGGTTTGTCAGGAAGTTCTTCAGAAAGTGGAGCACATGACCGGCAAGACCCCATGTGGCAAGCTTACAGAGAACAAAGGGAGTCCATGTTCGGTTGAACGCCTTCGAGATATCAAGAGAGATGATTTCGGTATGATAGTCCAGAATTTTTGCTTCGTGGAGAACTTCACCGAGGGCGGCGAAATACGTATTTGTTCCATATCCGGGTCTGAAAGCATGTTGTCGATGGTCGAGCAGGCTCCGTGAGTATAGGTAGTGTGTTAGCCGCCGGTTAACCATTCGCTCCACTACTTTGGAAAGACAGCTTGTAAGGGAGATTGGTCGAAAGGCAGATGGTTCTTTTGCGTGGATGCCTGGCTTTGGGATGGGCACCACAAAGCTCTCGCGCCACTCCAGGGGGTAGGTATCTTGTTCCCACATGTTGTTGATTTGCTCTAGTAGAGCGAGCTGACCGGGACTTTCCAGCATCTTCAGCATCGGATATCCCATGTCGTCGGGACCAGCAGATTTACCGCTGCTGCGTCCTAATGCATATTGCATCTCACCCAAGGTGAAAGGCCGGTTTATATCCAGGTGGCTATCATCTGCGGGCACAATGAAATTAAGGATGTCGTCGGCAGTGGCTCCAGATTGTCGTAGGAAAGCCGGATCGTAGTGGTCGAAAGCTGCTAGGCTAGCGAAATACTCGCCAAGGCCGTTTACGATGATGGTGGGATCCGTGGTGCTCACTCCATCGAGGTTAAGTGCCGCTGGAGCAGCTCGCCGTTTTCCTCTTAGGGCGTTTACTTTTGACCATAGATCTGCTGTTGTCTGTGTGGCATTAAGGTGAATATATAACGAAGCCACACTTCAAATTTTCAAAAGCACAAATCCGAAGAACCGAGGGTTGGTTTGCGCTGAAAAGTTGATCGATTGGTCACCACCAGCAGATCACCAATCGATCAACTTTTCAGCGCAATGCGTCGTTTGGTTCTTCAGATTTGTGCTTTTGAAAATTCTAGGTGTGGCTTTGTTATATATTCACCTTAATGGTTTCTAGGAAGTCTTTCCAGCAAATCCTTTTGGCTTCGCGGATGACTTGCCGACACTCATTGCGAAGAGAGCTATAACGTTCGAGGGCGTCTCCTCGTTGTGGGTGATCAAAGGTCATGCGTTTCACGGCTCGAAGCGCTTTCCTTCGCGCCTTGACTGCTTGCTTCACTTCTGGGGACCACCAACGGAGAGCCTTACGGCCAGGCGTGCTGCTTGTTTTCGGTATGGATTCGGCTGCGGCTCGCTTGAGCATTGCAGTGAAATCCGACAGATCATTCGGTGGAGTCGATCGAAGGGAGGAGAGGACGATGTCGTTGTAAATGGTCCAGTCCGCTTGGTCATATAACCAGCGGGGACGCCTAGTGGTGGTGGGGGCTTTGACGGCTGTAGATATTTGTAGCGGATGGTGATCGCTGCCGTGTGGGTCCGGGTTGACTTCCCAGTAGAAACGCTGTACTTCAGAGCGACTAACAACGGAGATGTCAATTGCTGTAGATCGATTGTTGTAAGTCGGGGAGCCGTCGTTGAGTACGACCAAATGTATTGCTTACGAGACCCCCGGAAATGATTCCGTAACACTACCGGTATATTCAAATGTGATCTGAGTTTATGAAAACTGTTAATCAGGTTACCCGGAACTAACTACCGGTAGTAACTTCTGTGGACTGTGCCTATTTTCTTATCATCCATGCATCAGGTTACTGACAAAAAAGCGATTTGATGTACCGCAAGCATGGGTTTGATTCACTTTTATGTATGTCCACTTCCAGTGGGACACCCTTAACCTGTTCCGAAAAATTTACATGGTTCATTCTTACATTTGACCAATTCCGGCGGGACACCTGAAACCGGTTGTGGAATACTATCGGTGGTCTCTAACGTAATCTGAGCTGGTTTCTTGAAAACCTTTCATCAGCTTATCGAAAAAACCGCGGTTTGATAAAGCGCATGCATGGAGTTGGGTTCCCTTCTACATTTGACCACATCCAGAGGGACACCGGGAACCGATTCCGGGACACTACTAGTTTTCCCAAGCATGATCTGAGATATTTTTTCTTGGTAACCATTCATCAGGATACCTTAAAAGCCATTTGATGTGTCGCGAATATTTTTTTGGTTCTCTTTTACATTCGGCTACTTTCAACGAGATACCTCAAATCGATTCCGGAACACTATCAGTAGTTTCTAATGTGGGCATATCTTATTTTCTTGCTGATCGTACAAGTTATCGAAAAGGCCATGATTTGATGTGTCGCATGTATGAATTAGGCCACTTCCGGCGGGGCACCAGGAACCGGTTCCGGAACTCTACCGGATCAGATATGGTCTGCGACTATTTTCCTGTTTACCATTCATCAGGTTACAGAAAAAGCGGTGATTTGATGTGTCGCATGCATGGGTTTGTTTCACTTTTATATTTGGCCACTTCCGGTGAGACACCCGGAACCGGTTCTGCAACACTACCGGTTCAGATATGATCTGAGACTATTTTCCTGCTAACCGTTCCTCAGGTTATAGAAAAAGCGCCGATTTGATGTGTCGCATGCATGGGTTTGGTTCACTTTTATATTTGGCTACTTCCGGCGGGATACCTGGAACCAATTCCGGAACTCTACCGGATCAGATATGGTCTGCGACTATTTTCCTGTTTACCATTCATCAGGTTACAGAAAAAGCGGTGATTTGATGTGTCGCATGCATGGGTTTGTTTCACTTTTATATTTGGCCACTTCCGGTGAGACACCCGGAACCGGTTCTGCAACACTACCGGTACAGATATGATCTGCGACTATTTTCCTATTTATCGTTCATCAGGTTATAAAAAAAAAGCTGCGGTTTTATGTGTCGCATGCATGGGTTTAGTTCACTTTTATATTTGGTCACTTACAGCGGGATACCCGGAACCGGTTCCGGAACACTACCGGATCAGATATGGTCTGTGACTATTTTCCTGATAACCATTCATCAGGTTACATAAAAAGCGGTGATTTGATGTGTCGTATGCATGGGTTCGTTTCACTTTTACATTTGGCCACTTACAGTGGGACACCCGGAACCGGTTCTGGTATGCTACTGGTTTAGATATGGTCCGAGACTACTGTCTACCGTTCATCAGGTTATACAAAAAGCTGCAATTTGATGTGTCGCATGCATGGGTTTGGTTCACTTTTATATTTGGCCACTTCCGGCGGGACACCCAGAACCGGTTCCGGAACACTACCGGTTCAGATATAATCTGCGACTATTTTCCTGCTTGCCGTTCGTCAGATAATCGAAAATGCCGTGGTTAGATGGGTCGCATGCATGGGTTTGTTGCAATTTCATATCTGGCCCCTTCCTGGGGTACCGGTCCGGAACACCTAAATGGCCATAACTCCGGAACGGCTGGACCGATTCAAACCATTTTAAATAGGAAACAATGGGACAATATTCCGCGTCGATTGAAAACAAAAGCGTTGAAATCGGATGATATTTACTATCCAAAAGTGAGGTGACATTTTTGTACACATACACACATACACACGCACACACATACATACACACACACATACATACACACAGACATCATCTCAACTCGTCGAGCTGAGTCGATTGGTATATAAGACTTGGCCCTCCAAGGGTTCTATCAAAATTTCATTTTTGGAGTGAACAGATAGCCATAGACTTAATACTAAGACATAAATGTCAGGAACAAATTCAGTTCGATTTCTGACGCCAGTTTTTCCCCCATGTTTCCCCCAGTAAAATCGCCCAATACTGGTTTTCTCAAAGCGACCCTTTCAATGTCAGTTGGCTCCGCCCGTTTTCATCAAAGCAAGACTGAGTTCGCCAATTTAGTGACCATGACAACGAGAAAGATTGTTCAATGACGCAGTGTCAACTGACAGATTGATTTTTATACATATTTAGCAACACCATATCTTCAAGCGTTGATAACCGTGTGGGTTAAACAAGAGCTCAGTGATCTCGACGTTTATGGTTCGATTCCAGTCTGCATAGTTGTACAGTTTTTTTGCTCGGATGCTTTAATTTTCAATTAGGCTTCCTCTTCAAAGTTGTTTTAGAATATCTGAATCTTTTATTTTTCAAATTTAAATTAAAAACATTACGATGTACGATGCAGTAAAGGTACATATTTTTCAGACGAGGCACTTGGTGTGGCATGCTTATCTAATAAATAAAAGTGTCCGGACACCTCGTAGCTATTTTCCCCCTCGGTACCACCAATCATATCATTGAAAATGGTGGAAACCATCACCAGCTATACCATGACGGTTCTGGTCCATTGGGAGCACGGGAATTTCCTCTCGAATGTGTGTATTCTACGAGAGCCTCCGGTAAGTATTTCGATGTCCATAGCAACACAATTTCTTAAAAAAATACAAGAGGTGGTGAACGTTGGATTTTTTTTTTCATCGGAATGCAATGTGTAAATAAACAAACCGACTCTTCTCGTTGCCATGGTCACTAAATTGCTTCGATGAAAATGGGCGGGGCAAAAAACTGACATTTAAAGCGTGGCGTCAGAAACATTAGGATTGGGCGAATTCACTGGGGGAACGACTGGCGTCACAACAAATTCGCCAGCTTCGTATTGATTGTTGATATAGCCTTTCGGTACACCTTGGTGTACGAGAAAGGCAAAAATCCTTCATAGATTTGTTCAGAAATCCGTACGGGAACTTTTCTAGGAAATCATCCACGGATTCATTAAGAAATGCTTTTAGCGATTCTTTGAGAAAATCGAAGGTTTTTCCAGAAAATTTTCCAAGGAATTCTGTAGAAAACCTTCCATAGACTCCTTGAAATAATCTCATGAGGCTTCCTACGGAAATTCTTTCATGGACTATTTAAGAAACTTTTCTGAAAATTCCTTGAAAAATTCATTATGAAATTCATCCATAGATTTGTCCAAGGATTCCAAGTCCAAGGAAACCTTCTGAATTTCATCCAAAATTAATCCATGGGTAACTTTATAAATTACTCCACGAATTCAGCCTTAAAATCTACCAAGGTTTCTTACAGTTACTCTTCTTTCGATTTTTTTCAGAAATTCTTCCTGGGATCCTTTAAGATATTTCTAAAGAGGTTCCTTCAGCTATTCCCTCATAAATTACCCCAAAAAAATCTTTTTAGTTTTATATCTTCTGAAACTCCACCAGGAATAACTTAAGAAATTCTTCTCGGAGTTCGTATGTAAAATCCTTTGGAAAGAATTTGAAAGTTTCCTTATATAGGACTTTTTTTAGAAAATCTTTCATATATTCTTTAATAAATTCTCTAAATGGTTTCTTCAGAAAATTTTCTAGACATTCCTTCAGAAGTTTGTTCAGGTCAAAAAGTGCTATTGAGATTCCAATTATAACCCCCTATCAAATTTAAGAAATACCTCACGAGTATTTTGACTGGGGATCTTTGCGGACGGATATCTATGTAGATTTCTAGATTTTCAGGATTTTCTCAGAAATTCGTCGACAGATATCTCCAAGAACGCTTTCAGAAAATCCTTCAAGGATTTATTTGAAGGATTTCTCCAGGAATTTTTCTCTCAGAAATCCATCAAGGTTCTCCCGAGAAATTTCTTCAAGTGTTTATCCACGGAGTTCCTACTAAATTCGTCCTTGGATTGCTCAAGAAATGTCCTAGGATTTTATGGGATATTACTGCAGAGATAAATGCAAAGAACATTTCAAGATTTCTAAAGGGATTATACTGAAAACGTCTTCAGAAATTCCTTTGAGAAGCTGTTTTTATCTTCAGATACTTCATCAGAATTTTAGGGATTGTTTCAGGAATTTCAGCAACGGATTTCTTCAAAAGTTCATCCATGATTTTTTTTTCAGAATTAGTATAATTTTTTTTTTACAAATCCTACAAGGATAGCTGCGAATTTCTTCCCAAGGCTTCTACAAGAATTCTTTTAAGAATTCCTTCAGTGATTCCCACAAATAGGCCCACAATTTACTGAAGAATTCTTCAAGAAATCTTTGAAGAAATTTGTTAGAATTCTCAAAGTTATCCCTCTTCGGTTGGCTTTTCGGTCTGGGCAAATAAAAAACGGAATGATTCTTTACTATTACTTTAGAGCTTTTAGTAGAACTTGTTACTTCAGACTCTAGTTTAATTTAAAAACACTTCACTAATACTTTACTTTTGCAAAAGAAAATAAAAAATGAATAACTCTTTTAAAGAAAAACTAGAAAGGACGAGCAAATTCCTTTTAATTCTACTACTGTGCTTATCTTCGGACAGATAGGCCTATTTCGTCTGTGACTTACAGACTTCTTCAGTGTCAAGTGCTCGACTCAAGCACAGTAGTAGATGCTTATCTTCGGACAGATAGGCCTATTTCGTCTGTGACTTACAGACTTCTTCAGTGTCAAGTGCTCGACTTGAGTCGAGCACTTGACACTGAAGAAGTCTGTAAGTCACAGACGAAATAGGCCTATCTGTCCGAAGATAAGCACAGTAGTAGAATTAAAAGGAATTTGCTCGTCCTTTCTAGTTTTTCTTTAAAAGAGTTATTCATTTTTTATTTTCTTTTGCAAAAGTAAAGTATTAGTGAAGTGTTTTTAAATTAAACTAGAGTCTGAAGGAATGATTCTATTTCATCCGACGTTTCGGCTCTTAATTTGGGCCTTTTTCAGGGTGATCTAAAATAGGGGTCTTTTATTGCCAAAATTCACATTTTGCTTTGAGTTTAAAAATTTCAGAAAAATTTCACCTTAAGGATATCGCTACTTGTCTGCCTCCAGTTACTTGGCGTTGGGCTGTCGGGTTTGGCAGATTAAATCTGGCAGGTTATTATCGGTTGATGTGTGAATGTTCTTATTTTCTTAACAGCGTGTGTTTACTTTGTGTTGGCTAGTTGTGGGTAGCTGATGGGAGTGTAATCTTCTAAATTTGCCTTTGCACCGAACACTAACCATGTTTAGACACTGAATACTGGTGTTTGTGGGAGTAGTAATGCGTAATGCAGAATTTCAGGTGATTTTTAGTTTGTGAGAGAATGTGCGTGTAAAGCAATCTGTTATCTATGTATGTGTGGTGGTGTTTGGATTTGTTGCTATTGATCAACTGTTGGCTGCTGCTTTTCGGGGTTGCATATACTGGGGTGCTGTGTGGATATACTGGGGTGAGAAACTAGAGGAGGAACTCTGCAAGTAATTTCAAGGAAAACAATAATTGTGAAACTTCTGGAGTAAGGTGGCCCACTCTTATATGAGGAATGAAAATTTCGTAAAATGTCAAGTCTTACCTCCTGAATCAGTTTTTTGGACTCCCAGAAGCTAAGTTCAAAATTTGATCAAAATCAATTAAGCCTAAGAGGGCTCTCAACAAGCTTGAAGTTTTTAAGTGAAAACTTGGCTAAATTTAGGCAGAAATCTTAAGTTTCGAATTTTGCCGCTAGGAGGTGCTGTAAGCGCAATTTATAAAACCTTTGGTATTTTTGTAGATGAGTATATATCAAACAACTTTGTTCAATAATGATTAACCTGGGCTTGTTAGGGGAATTCTGTAAGTAAAAAGAAAATCGCGTTAAGTAATGTTCTTTGAATCCATGAAGAATTTGCATCCTTTGACAGATACGTATCTCGACCTCAACTGTAAGGCCGTCTTCAGTGTCTTGTACTTGACTCGAAAACTCCGAGTGCTTGCAGGTCCTCCTCGAGCATCGTCCATGTCTCGTGTCCGTAGAGAACCACCGGTCTTATTAACGTCTTGTACATGGTACATTTGGTGCGGGGGTGAATCTTTTTTGACCGCAGTTTCATCTGGAGCCCATAGTAGGCACGACTTCCTCTGATGATGCGCCTTCGTATTTCACGGCTCACGTTATTGTCAGCCGTTAGCAAGGAACCGAGGTAGACGAATTCTTCTACCACCTCGAATGATCCCCGTCTATCGCAACATTGCTGCCAATGCTTGTCCTGTCTCGTTTAGTCCTACCTACCAGCATGTACTTTGTCTTAGCCGCATTCACCACCAGTCCAACCTTTGCTGCTTCGCGTTTCAGGCGGGTGTACAGTTCTGCCACCGTTCCAAATTTTCTAGCAATAATATCCATGTCATCCGCAAAACAGACAAATTGGCCGGATTTCGTGAAGATCGTACCCCGGCTGTTGAGCCCGGCTCGTCGCATAACACCTTCCAGGGCGATGTTGAATAGTAGGCAGGAAAGTCCATCACCTTGTCGTAGTCCCCGTCGAGATTGGAATGAACAGGATAGTTCACCCGAAATCCTTACGCTGTTCTGCACACCGTCTATCGTTGCTCTTATCAGTCTGGTAAGCTTCCCGGGAAAGCTGTTCTCGTCCATGATTCTCCATAGCTCTGTGCGGTCGATACTGTCGTATGCCGCCGCTTTGAAGTCGATGAACAGGTGGTGCGTTGGGACCTGGTATTCTCGGCATTTCCGGGGGGATTTGCCGTACGGTGAAGATCTGGTCCGTTGTCGACTGGCCGTCGATGAAACCGGATTGGTAACTTCCCACGAACTCATTTACTTTAGGTGAAAGACGACGGAAGATGATCTGGGATAGCACTTTGTAGGCGGCATTCAAAATGGTGATCGCTCGAAAGTTCTCACACATTAACTTGTCGCCTTTCTTGTGGATGGGACAGATTATGCCTTCCTTCCACTCCTCCGGTAGCTGTTCGGTTTCCCATCTTGACTACTAACTGGTGCAGACAGGTGGCCAACGTTTCCGGGCCCATCTTGATGAGCTCTGCTCCGATACTGTCCTTACCAGCCGCTTTGTTGTTTTTGAGCTGGTGGATGGCATCCTTAACTTCCCTCAGCGTGGGAGTTGGTTCGTTCCCGTCCTCTGCTGCACCAACATAGTCATTTCCTCCGCTGCTTTGGTCCTCCGTGCCTACATTCTCTTTGCCATTCAGGTGCTGATCGAAGTGCTGCTTCCACCTTTCGATCACCTCACGTTTGTCCGTCAGGAGGCTCCCGTCCTTAACCCTGCAGATTTCGGCTTGCGGCACATAGCCTTTACGGGATGCGTTGAGCTTCTGGTAGAACTTACGTGTTTCTTGTGAACGGCACAGCAGTTCCATTTCCTCGCACTCCGCTTCTTCCAGGCGGCGCTTTTTCTCCCGGAAGAGACGGGTCTGCTGCTTCCGCTTCTGTCTGTATCGCTCCACATTCTGTCGGGTTCCATGCTGCAGCATTACCGCCCGCGCTGCATCCTTCTCCTCCAGAACCGCTCTGCACTCCTCGTCGAACCAATCGTTTCGTCGACTCCGTTCTACGTACCCGATAGTGCTCTCGGCTGCGTTGTTTATGGCTGCTTTGACTGAACTCCAGCAGTCCTCTAGAGGGGCCGCATCGAGCACACCCTCGTCCGGCAACGCTGCCTCGAGATTCTGCGCGTATGCGGTGTGACAGCTGGAACTAGTTCCAGTTCACGGGTGTATATTTGATTGCTGACGTTTATCAGAACGGATTTTTTCGCGTGTACCTAAATGGTGGTTTGAGTGTATCAGACATTGTCGAAGGAAGTGAAGGAAATTTCCTTTACGAAATGCTCCTGCACCGACCGGGAATCGAACCCATCACATTAGCATGGTCATTCACGGCTATAGGGTGCTTTTAAAAGACTCACCTTCCCATCTGTAATTCCGGACCACTGCGCCTCGTTGGTGAAATATTGTGAAAATGGGACGCCTCGGGCATCCTGCAGCTAGCTCCCATCTCGTCTGTCTCGTTCAACCTTCCGGGCCAACCATTCATATTGGCAGCCAGCAGGATTTCATTCAAAGGAGTGTTGTTACCTGGGATGTTGGATGTTGTAGGGTAGGTGGGATACACTTGCAAATCTTGTAGCTACGCTAGTCGAAGTCGGTGGTGTTGAGCTGACACGGTTCCGTGAATGTACCTACTGCTACACGGAGTGGGTCCTTTTTTTCTCATCTCATGCTTAGTACCTCTGCAAAAAAGTAGGAAGACACTGCCACTGCTGGTGGTGTGGATGCCAGCATTTCGACAATAATACTTCAAAACCCACCCTTGGAAGCGTGAAATCATGTAAGCTCATTCTGGTGTGATGAGGAATTTGTCGGTGGGTGGCGAAAAGAAGGGGTTTTGAGGATTGGTCGCAGCAGAATTCTGCATGACGGATTTGGTTGCTACCTTACAAGAACACGTAACACGAAATTTTTTGGTTGTTGAGCAGCGCCGTAAGCTTTTGTACAGCGGGCTAAGACATGAGATTATTTGTTAATCGTATCAATGGTTATGACAGTTAAGGCTTACTATCCGTCAGAGTAATTTTGTGCATCTCAAAACGTCCCATGAAATATGGAGAAACTTTCAATAGGAAGACATACACTTGTAACATAGTGTGCGTAAAACCCGTGAAAGGATGAAGGTCGACAGTGTGGATGAAAATGTATAGCAATTACCTCGCGTAATCTCGTTTTTGACATCCTGCACTTATCATCACTGTGTAAAACCGAAGACGACAACGATGACGGCAGCAGTAGTGGCTGCCTGCCAACGGAGCAAAGTTTGCGCGAGCAAGGAGACTTGAGTGACACGTACGTACATTAGGAACGAGTGACTGCATGTCCTTCCGCTAAGAACAAGATTATGCCATGTGTCGTGTATATTTCATAATGTGAGAAAAGTATTATTAAGCAGGCGCTCTATGAGAGAGACCCACTATTTTTCATTTTCTATTTGAACTACAAAATTATGAATCGATCATCTTGGAAAGGACGTCTATCAGAGCTACATAGGTACATTTATTTGCTCAACATCACATTTAAGATAAGACATAATCAACAATGGTACGTCACAATATTCGGTTTGTGGCTGCCGCTGTCCATCCTTGGTCACGCCCAATGCTCGCCAAGTCACGTTCCACCCTGCACCTCCCCCCCCCCCCCACCCAACGTACTCTCTGCGCTCCATGCTTTCTTGTGCCAACCGGATCAATCGCGAACAGCAGCTTTGCAGGGTTGTTGTCCAGCATTCTTGCAACACGCCCTGCCCACCGTTCCGGCTTTGGTCACTTTCTGGATGCTGGGTTCGCCGTAGAAGTGCAGCGAGCTCGTGGTTCATCCTTCTCTGCCACACTCCATTTTATTGCACGCCGCCAAAAATCATCCTTAGCAAGTGGTCAAGTGCATTCGTTTGACTTTTTTGTTTCGTACAGTAGTTTGAGATGGCCAATTTTTGATCTATGTGGTTATGAACAGTCCCAAAGAAGTTTTGCACACCGTCCATCGTTGCTTTAATCAATCTATCAGTCTACCAGAATTCAGAACTGTGGTCCTTAAAAGTTTTCTCCTCATCATTCCACGAGTAGATGTCTAATTCTATCCGAAGAAGATTTGAATTGGGAAAAGGAACAAACCATGTGCATTGGTGGAATCGAGTTCAAGACCAACAATTGAAAAGGCCACAACAACATTTTGTAAACAAACATGTTTATATCGACTTGAGGCCTTTTGAACTCCACCCATACACCTCACCACCACTAACAGAAAGCGCAAACATCAAGCTTTCTGTTAATGGTGGTGAGATGTGTGAGTGGATCCCAGAAGGCCCCAAGTCGACAGAAACGTGTTTGTTTACGCAATGTTGATGTGGCCTTTTAATTGTTCAGTTCTGTGCCTTCAGGGGACGGAGATAGTCAAGTGGCTCCGTAGATTGTAGGAAAGAAGCGCCCATCTAGCGAATTGGGAATCCCGGGTTCGATTCTCACCAGATTTTTTTTTTCAATAATTCAAATCTAAATTTGTTCATCAAGCACGTGTTTCTGTTGTGATGGCAAATAACAAACACTTTCAGCCGTAACAACGTATCAACCCCTCAGCAACTATTGATAAAGGTGTGAAAGATGTAGCACAGAGACACTTCTGTAGTTATCTCCTTCACTTCTCCCGCCGTTCGCCTCTCCCCGCATCCACTGACTTCTTAGAACCTGTCACCTTCCTTTAAGGTGAATATATAACGAAGCCACACCTCGAATTTTCAAGAGCACAAATCTGAGGAATCAAAAGCCGGATTGCGCTGAAAAGTTGATCGATTGGTGACCTGCTGGTGGTGGCTAATCGATCAACTTTTCAGCGCAAACCAACCCTCGGTTCTTCAGATTTGTGCTTTTTAAAAATTCGAAGTGTGGCTTCGTTATATATTCACCTTAATACACCTTGTTCTGAGGTTCCTTGATTTGTATCGTTGATGTGCTTGACTGTAGTTGAAAACTGATGTTTTGTGGCTTCTTACTCTTGATAAAATCAAAACGCTGTTATTTTATTTTGTCCGACGTTTCGGTCCATTTGGACTTCTACAGGGACTCAATAGATACGAGTACACTGTAACTATTGAGTCCCTGAAGAAGGTCTCCCATACAGACCGAAACGTTGGACAATATATAATAACAGCGTTGATTTTGTCAAGATTGAGAAGCCACAAAACATTAGTTCCTTGAAATGTTCCAGAAACTCTTCAAAACTCCATGAATCGCCGTAGCGATTATGAAACCCCCTGAGACCACTGAAACGTCACTGAAACCTCCTGATACGCCCTCGAAACTCTTTCAAATTCCCTGAAATACTGCAATAGCTCCTTTAAAATCTCTGGAACGTCCGTGGAACTCTTTGAAATCTCTTGAAACGCCCCACACTGGGGCAGGATTGAAAATACACGGAAAAAACCTCTAGCTCGTCGAGATGTCGAGATACGTACTTGGTGTCTTCAGAGAAAATATTTCTATGAACAAGGTCGATATTCTGAACGGTAGCATATTTTTCTTCCGGTATTCGCATAAAAGTCCTATAAGTCATTTTGGCCATCTTTCATTTTAGCGGTATGGTGTCTTCGGCAAAGTTGTCCGGCTATTTATGCTTAAAAAGTTTGCCGAAGACGTCAAATTTCCAAAGCCTACTGTTCTTGAGATATTAGTCGTTTTATAAAATACCTACCTAAAATCGAGTTTTTTCATTAAATTACGTTTGTAAACAAATTTAATGTCCGTTTTCGAGTTATAATAATGAAAAAAACTCAAATAAAACATATGTAAAATAAATTAGTTGGAAAAAACAAAATATGCATTGATTTTTCATAGAAAGTTCCTGAAAATCACGCAAAATGTATATAGGACGTTCTTGCAGTCGGGCAAGTTCGGGCAAGTTCGGGCAAGTTTTTTCATCGGCGATCACCTAAAAAATACATAAGCTTTCATGTAAATTTTTTTCACCGACATGATATTTGATGATTTTTTTTAAATAGCGTTCAAAGTTTACTGTTTTGTGTGAATTAGTACAACATTTTTGCACATATTTTACCATGTTGTATGTTGCCAAGTGAACCATGAGAAGTATAAATGCAATCTAGTTACAGGTTTAGTCATATTTAAGCTCCAAACAAATTGTAAAACACAAAAATGTCCTAAACACGCCATTTAGCCTTGGTTTTATTATTATCTTATATAATTTTATTTAATAGAAATATTTTTTTTGTGTTCAATGACCTAAAAACTCACTTTTATTGGCGTTTCGGACATTTTTGTGTTTTACAATTTGTTTGGAGCTTAAATATGGCTAAACCTGTAACTAGATTGCATTTATACTTCTCATGGTTCACTTGGCAACATACAACATGGTAAAATATGTGCAAAAATGTTGTACTAATTCACACAAAACAGTAAACTTTGAACGCTATTTAAAAAAAATCATCAAATATCATGTCGGTGAAAAAAATTTACATGAAAGCTTATGTATTTTTTAGGTGATCGCCGATGAAAAAACTTGCCCGAACTTGCCCGACTGCAAGAACGTCCTACATACATTTTGCGTGATTTTCAGGAACTTTCTATGAAAAATCAATGCATATTTTGTTTTTCCAACTAATTAATTTTACATATGTTTTATTTTAGTATTTTTCATTATTATAACTCGAAAACGGACATTAAATTTGTTTACAAACGTAATTTAATGAAAAAACTCGATTTTAGGTAGGTATTTTATAAAACGACTAATATCTCAAGAACAGTAGGCTTTGGAAATTTGACGTCTTCGGCAAACTTTTTAAGCATAAATAGCCGGACAACTTTGCCGAAGACACCATACCGCTAAAATGAAAGATGGCCAAAATGACTTATAGGACTTTTATGCGAATAACGTAAGAAAAATATGCTACCGTTCAGAATATCGACCTTGTTCATAGAAATATTTTCTCTGAAGACACCAAGTACGTATCTCGACATCTCGACGAGCTAGAGGTTTTTTCCGTGTATTTTCAATCCTGCCCCAGTGTGCGCCCCTTAGACTATCAAGCTCTTTTATAACGTCCTTGAAACATCTTTAAATGCTCCAGAAACTGTTTGAAATGCTTCTAAGACCTCACGAAGCGTCCTGTGGCTATCTAAGCCCCCTGAAACGTCTCCTAAAAAATCCACGCACTCTAAAGATGATATCTTAAACGCTCTGAAGTGACCTCGAAACCCCCTGAAATGCCCTTTGAGACCATTGAAACGTAACTAAAACCACATGAAATGCCCCTGAAACTCTTTGAAACGCCTCTGAGAGACTTTGAAACCCACGTAGAGCACTTGAAACGTCTAGGGAAGAAAAAAGAAAACCGGACTATGAAACTATCGGAGAATGCCCCTTAAATCTCGAATTCGAGACCCTGTGAATCTCAATGAGGCCTCTGAAATGCCCATGGAACCTTCTGAAGCCCCTCGGACCGCATTGAGACCAACTAAAGCGCTCCTGAGAACTCCTGAAGCACCTTAGATCCACCTTGAAAACCACTGAAACGCTCTAAAGCACCTCTTGCTTCAAAAAAATCTCGTAAACCCTTTGGAACCCCTCTTTATAGTTCTAGAAACCTTGAAACCCCTGAATTCCTTGAAGCCCCATTGAGCCCTCTTGAAAATCGTTTGAAATCTTCCTGGACCCTTCTAAGCCCCACTTGAAACGCCCCTGCACCCTCTTGAAACGCCCATGGAAATTCTTCTCCTATTGTTTGCTGCATAAGACCTCTTAGTTAACCAATGCATCCCTTCCTCCCTCTTGCGTTATTTTTATTCTTTCCACTTTTACATTGTTTCAAATAACATTTACAATATTGTTTCATTAAAAAAAATATAATTGTTTATCACACTTTCATTATGTATCCATGAACCAATTGTTGAACATTTGCGTAACCGAAACTGTGAATATGGATGGCTGTCAGATTTTGTTTTTCACTTTACCTAATCGTTTATTACAAGGGGCTTTAAGGGCGTTCCAAGGATGTTCCAGAAGTCTTCAGAAGTTTCAGGGTGTCTCAGTGGTATTCCAGTGTATGCGAGGTGCGTTCTTAAGGGATTCAGGAGAAACCCAGAAGTTTTCAAGGGGTTTCAGGGGTGTTCACGGGGTGTTTCAGGGGGGTTAAGAGGTTCTCAGGGGCATTCCAGGGGCTTCCAAAGGCATTCCAGGGTGTTTCGCGGGGTTTCAGGGGCGTTCTAGAGGGTTTCATGCAAGGTTTCAAGAGGCTTCAGGGGGATCTATAGGTGTTTCAGGAGATTTCTGGGGTTTTTATGGACGTTCCATTGTTCGCAACAGCGAAGATTTGACGTCGACCCAAATCGGCGGATCCGCGCGACGCTAGCGACACGATCCAACATGTCGTGCCAGCCGAGATGCTTACCCGCAGCTGGAGAACACCACGAGAAGAAAGGTACAGTCAACTATTCCATGCCGTCAACTACACAGCCAATCAGGGCTAAGCATCAACCAGCCAATCAGAAAATTCTAGATTATTTGAACGACTGCATATAAATAGCTGTAGCACAAGTCGTAGGTTTAGAAGTTTTTTGTATTCCAACCAGTGAACAAGTAAAGTCTAGTTAAAGTGAAAACTCGTGTTCTTATTTCCGAAGAAGGCGATCCTCTCCAGTGAAGTGCTCAGCCAGTTTCAGTTCCAGCGCAGCTGCTTGGTGTCCAATTTCGTCGTGGTTTCCGTCACCCAGCATCTTGGCTCGCTACCGAGAATTAATTTTCCCAAGGCTCTTTTCAGAGCCATCCACTTGAGAGTTACGGTAGGCGATGCTACTCGCAGGGTGAGCGAGAAACAGTTATTTTGCTTTGGAATCAAGCGCAGCGCGGCACTGTACCGCGTCGGCAGTGGGCGAGTCGTCGTCGTCGTCGTCTTCGTGTGTGCCAGTCAGGCACAGCTTCCTCGTGTCGTGTTGGCAGTGAGTCAGCACAGTCGTCATCGTCAGTGATCATCGTCATCGTGTGCATGTGTTGGCAGGGAGCCAGCACAGTGTCGACCAAGCAGCGTCGGCATTCGTCCTCCTCGTGATCGCGTGTGGTAGTATAGGACTGCCACAGTCGCGTCGTCGTCGACCTCTCTGCGTCGTCGTCCGCATCAGCGGCAGTGTGTCGTTCTGGTGAGTACGTTTGTGTATGTGGCAGTGGGCCACCGCAGTGCATCGTCGGCAGTGAGCCGAGTTTTCGTAGTGTGTGCTGGGGCAGCGGTAGTCGGCAATGTGCAGACGGACTGCTAGCTCCATTCCATCGTCATCTCGTCATCGTTGTCGGCAGTGAGCCGACTGTAGTGAAGTGCACGTAGCTGGCAGATTTCGGCACAGGGCTGATTCTGCTGGCTCGAACCCATACGATTCATACATGTTGGCAATGAGCCAACATATTGTGGTCCATCGGAACCGGATAAGTGTGTGAAGAACAATACAGTCCAACAAAGAACAAGTGTGTCAAGTGCTCGAACTGATCGAACTCTCCTCTGCGGATCGGAAGTGATAGTGCTGCGAACTAAAAACGAAGAACTGAAACTAAGACCGATCCGAGAAACTGATGTGTGCTAAGAAATCCAAATGAACCGAAAGTGACAGTGAAACCTCGCAAAGCCGAAAATTCGAAAAGTGATTTGTCGATCTACCCGCATCGATAATTCTGATGTCCGTGCAACATTCACCGACCAAGAGCAGCCAGCAGCCAACCATGGAAGATGTGAAGACCTTCGTTCATCAGCGTGGGCAGGTAAGGGGTGAGGTCACCGCAATCTTCAACACGTTGGAGAGAGCGGAGGACGACCCCTCCCAGGTGAGTGTGCCTTTGCTTAAAGTTTTCTCTAAAAAGTTAGAAACCCATTACGCGGAATATACCGCTTTACACAAGGAGGTGCTGAGGCTTGTTCCTCCGGCCAAACTCGATGAACAAGATGAAAAGTTGAACGAGTTTGATCGGATTCATACGGATGCTCTTGTTCGTTTGGAAGGCTTAATGGAAGCTCTTCAAAAGAATCCTCGTGATTCTAATGTCGTGCAAACGCAATCCGATTCTTCCAGAATCATTATCCAACAAGCACCGCTTAAAGCTCCCATCCCAACATTCGATGGGAAGTATGAAAATTGGCCTCGTTTCAAGGCGATGTTTGAAGACATCGTCGGCAAGGGATCGGATTCCGATTCCATCAAACTACACCATCTTGAAAAGTCGTTGATTGGTGCCGCATCCGGGATCATTGATTCCAAAACTTTGGCGGACAACAATTACAAGCATGCGTGGACGATTTTGACCGAACGGTATGAAAATCCTCGCATTATCATCGACACGCACATTTCAGAACTTTTGGGGATGAAGAAAATGAACAGGGAATCTCACAGGGAACTGAGGGAGTTGATTGATACGTGTACTCGGAACATTGAGGGTCTTAAGTTCATGAAACAGCCAGTGGAAGCGACCGCTGGACTGATTATCAATAAAATTTTGGTGTCTTGTCTGGACCCAGCAACACGTAAACAGTGGGAACGTACTCTCAATCATGGTGATTTGCAAGATTTGGATGATACTTTGTTGTTTCTGAAGGATCAGTGTCGTGTTTTGGAGCGGTGTGAGGTGGACAATCCATCTTCCGCTAAATCTCAACCAGGGAAGTTGTCTCAGTCTAGTGTTAAACCTGCTAGCGTCAAAGTTCACTCGGCAACGCCGGATGCTAGTAACGAGTCGTGCAGTTTTTGTGGAAAATCGCACTTCAGCTATCAATGTCCTGAATTTCGTAAGCTTTCCATCTCGGAGCGCGTTAGTAAGGTGAAGGAATCTCGTTCGTGTTTCAACTGTCTTCGTCGTGGGCACAATTCTGTCAATTGTTCGTCGAAAAACCGTTGTTCGAAATGTGGTAAGCGGCATCACTCCTTGCTACACGATGATGGATCTAAGTCCGATCAAAGTGTGAGCCCGCCCGCGTCGGCTCAGAAGCCTACTGATGCCGTTCAGAAGCCAGTCCCTGATCCGCCGCAGTCCTCGAATACAGATTCTGTTCAGTCAGCTACTGTGTCTTCGTCGTGTTCACAGAGCGTTGCACTCCCAAATGTTTTGTTGTTGACTGCTATGGTGCATCTGCTCGATAAATCTGGTCATCCTGTGCCTTGCCGAGCCTTTCTAGATTGTGGGGCTCAAACGAACTTGCTTTCTACCGCTATGTTCGTAAAGTTAGGGTTTGATGGTCTTCCTGTGAATGTCGATATCGTCGGCGTCAGCTCCACCCGCAGTAAGTCTAACTGTCTGGTCGATGTGAGTCTACGTTCGCAGTACAGCGACTATCAAACAATCCTTCAGTGCTTGGTCACCGCGAAAATCACAAATCCGTTGCCGTCCCAGTCAATCGACATTTCTGAGTGGAATATTCCCTCCAATATCAAGTTGGCCGATCCTAATTTCAATGTTCCAGCCGCAGTAGACTTACTGATCGGGATGGGTCATTTCTTTGAGCTCTTGAAGATAGGCCATATCGTTCTTGCTGAGGGCCTTCCCGAGTTGCGTGAGACTGAGCTAGGATGGGTGATTGCTGGTGAAATCCGTGCTGAGGCACCGGCTTTGGTCAATGTCACACAGGTGAGTTGCGTTGCTATCGAGTCGCTCAACGAGACAATCAAGCGTTTTTGGGAGATTGAGGAGGTTGAAGTTTATTCCACTCCCACAGGAGAAGAAGAAGAGTGTGAGGAATTGTTCCGTAGCTCGTATAGGCGTGATGTTAACGGTAGATACATTGTGAACTACCTCTTCGCGAAAATGTACACGAACTCTCTGATAATCGTTCACTGGCCCTTCGTCGTTTTTTCTTTCTCGAAAGACGGTTGCTGAAGGATCCCGAACTCCGTCTGCAATACTCTAACTTCATCGAAGAGTACAAATCTCTTGGTCACTGCAAAGAAGTTATTGAGGCGCACGATGTCGCTGGACAATTGAAGTACTACATGCCGCATCACGCCGTTTACAGGCCGTCGAGCACAAGCACAAAATTAAGGGTGGTGTTTGATGTGTCGGCGAAACCGCCGTCTGGAGTGTCTCTCAACGATGTGTTGAAGATAGGCCCCGTCGTTCAGAACGACTTGATGTCAATTCTATTGAGATTTCGTAAACATCCTTTCGTCTTTACCGCTGATATTCAAAAAATGTATCGGCAGATTTTGATTGATCCTGAACAGACCTCGTTGCAGAGAATTTTCTGGCGGTCCAACCCAACGGATCCCGTCAAGGTTCTCGAGTTAGTGACTGTTACGTACGGTACTTCTGCTGCTCCGTTCTTGGCAACTAGGTCGCTTGTTCAACTTAGTGTTGATGAAGGAGCCGATTTCCCTCTTGCAGCTCGCGTGATACAAGAGGACTGCTATGTTGATGATGTGTTGTCGGGAGCGAAAACCATTCAAGAAGCCATTGAATGTCGTCAACAGCTCCAAACGTTACTAGCCAGGGGTGGTTTTCCGGTGCATAAGTGGTGCGCCAACGATGAAACGATTCTTCAGGATGTCCCTGAGGATGAGCGCGAGAAACTAGTTCTCCTTGATGATCTGTCGGCAAATGAGGTGATGAAGACTCTTGGATTAACGTGGAATCCGAGGAGCGATGAGTTTCTTTTCTGTCAGTCTGCTTCGTCCGAAGATTCAGCTGTGACGAAGCGCCAGCTATTCTCTGAAGTAGCGAAAATGTTTGACCCGCTAGGCCTACTCGCCCCAATTACCGTTCCAGCTAAGCGTTTGATGCAGCAAACGTGGGCTGATAAAATAGACTGGGATGAGTCTCTTTCTGATGACCTCCTTAGAGACTGGTTACGCCTTCGTAATTCGCTCGTAGCCGTTCGTGACATTAAAATTCCGAGACCAGTAACCGGTCCCGCGTATGAGTCTCTTGAGCTACACGGGTTCGCAGACGCTTCAGGAATAGCGTACGGTGCCTGCTTGTATGTTCGCAGTATTCTCCCAAATGATCGCTGTGTCGTCAGGTTGTTGTGCAGCAAGTCTAAGATTGCCCCTCTTCAAGAGTTGACAATTCCTCGAAAGGAACTGTGTGCAGCTGTCTAGGTTGGTCAAGAAGGTTCAATCGACTTTGGAAGTTCAGTTCTCCTCCGTTTCTCTTTGGTCGGACAGTCAGATTGTCCTCTCGTGGTTACAAAAGGCGCCAGCGAAATTGCAGCCATTCGTTCAGAATCGTGTGGTGGAGATATCAAGGGACTGCGGTCTCTATAAATGGGGTTACGTCAGGTCCAAGGACAACCCGGCCGATGTGATCTCCCGCGGTCAGCTCCCCGGCACTTTGAAGGAAAACTCGCTATGGTGGGAAGGACCTCCGTTTCTCCAATCAAGGATGTACGAATCACCAGTTCTTGATCAACTTCCTGATGATTTGATGCCTGAAATGAAACCAGCTTTGGTCATGGTAATGCCCGTAGTGAATTGTGATGATCTTCCACTCTTCAAGAAATTCGGATCCCTGCGTAAACTTCAACGTGTTCTTGCCTACGTTCAGCGATTTCTGAAGAATTGCCGTACCAAGAATCCGGAGCATCGTGTCAAAAGTAGTTGTCTATCCGTCTCCGAGCTTCGGTCTGCTCTCCATACAATTGTGCTAGTGATTCAACACGAATCGTTGCCTGAAGAAATCGAAAGAGTCGAGAATGGAGAACCGTCTAAAAGGTTGAAAGCTCTCGGCCCGTTTTTGCATAACGGAGCCTTGCGAGTGGGTGGGCGTATTCAGAAGTCACGAATGTCGTTTGATGCCAAACATCAATACATCTTGCCAAGGCATCCACTCACCGATTTGATTATCCGCGAATATCATTTGGAACATTTGCACATTGGTCCGTCTGGTCTTTTGTCAGCTCTTCGTCAACGCTTCTGGTTGTTGGGTTCTCGTTCTGCTGTAAGGAAGATAACCAGGGGGTGTGTGGAGTGTTTCCGGGTGAAGCCACAAGGTGTGGCGCAGTACATGGGCAACTTGCCACAAAGTCGCGTAACGCCATCCGCACCGTTTGAGGTCACCGGAGTGGATTACGCGGGGCCCTTCCTGATCAGACAAGCATGTCGGAAAACTGTTCATGTCAAGGCGTATTTATGTGTGTTCGTTTGCTTGGTGACGAAGTCTCTCCACTTAGAGCTTGTTTCGGACATGTCGACTGCTGCCTTTATTGCTGCGTTGCAAAGGTTCATCAGTCGCAGGGGAATAGTCCGTGAAATTCACTCCGACAATGGCAGCAATTTTCGTGGGGCTAAAGCCGAGCTTCATGAGTTGTATTTGTTGTTTCGTGAGAATGTCGCTATCAACCAGATCGAGACGTTTTGCCAGAATAAAGAAATAAGCTGGCATTTTATTCCGCCTGATGCTCCTGAATTCGGCGGGATGTGGGAAGCTTCAGTGAAAAGCACGAAATATCACCTGAAGCGTATCCTCAAAGGAACTCCGTTAACCTTTGAAGAGATGTATACCCTATTGACCCAGGTCGAAGCCATTTTGAACTCGCGACCTCTCTTCTCGCATTCGGACGATCCCGCTGAGGGTGAAGTAATCACTCCAGCTCATTTTCTAATTGGCCGCCCGTTGACGGCCGTTCCTGAGCCCTCCTATGAGGGTCTCAATCAAAACCGTTTATCGAAATGGCAGCACCTGCAACAGATGAGGGAACATTTTTGGAGGTCGTGGGTGCACGACTATCTGGTGAGTCTGCAGCCTAGGGGAAAGAACTTCGTTCGCTTTCCGAATGTTCGTCCAGGTATAGTAGTTTTGATGGAAGATAAGACTCTTCCGCCCCAACAGTGGAAGCTAGGGCGAATCGTTCATGTCTATCCTGGGGAAGATAATTTTGTAAGGGTAGTCGATATCAAGGTGGGAAATGCGGTTTATAGACGTCCGATAACTAAAATTTCGATTCTTCCAATAGAAGACAATAGTCGCATTGGGGGGCCTCAGGATTCCGGCAGCGATCGCCCGGGGGAGGATGTTCGCAACAGCGAAGATTTGACGTCGATCCAAATCGGCGGATCCGCGCGACGCTAGCGACACGATCCAACATGTCGTGCCAGCCGAGATGCTTACCCGCAGCTGGAGAACACCACGAGAAGAAAGGTACAGTCAACTATTCCATGCCGTCAACTACACAGCCAATCAGGGCTAAGCATCAACCAGCCAATCAGAAAATTCTAGATTATTTGAACGACTGCATATAAATAGCTGTAGGACAAGTCGTAGGTTTAGAAGTTTTTTGTATTCCAACCAGTGAACAAGTAAAGTCTAGTTAAAGTGAAAACTCGTGTTCTTATTTCCGAAGAAGGCGATCCTCTCCAGTGAAGTGCTCAGCCAGTTTCAGTTCCAGCGCAGCTGCTTGGTGTCCAATTTCGTCGTGGTTTCCGTCACCCAGCATCTTGGCTCGCTACCGAGAATTAATTTTCCCAAGGCTCTTTTCAGAGCCATCCACTTGAGAGTTACGGTAGGCGATGCTACTCGCAGGGTGAGCGAGAAACAGTTATTTTGCTTTGGAATCAAGCGCAGCGCGGCACTGTACCGCGTCGGCAGTGGGCGAGTCGTCGTCGTCGTCGTCTTCGTGTGTGCCAGTCAGGCACAGCTTCCTCGTGTCGTGTTGGCAGTGAGTCAGCACAGTCGTCATCGTCAGTGATCATCGTCATCGTGTGCATGTGTTGGCAGGGAGCCAGCACAGTGTCGACCAAGCAGCGTCGGCATTCGTCCTCCTCGTGATCGCGTGTGGTAGTATAGGACTGCCACAGTCGCGTCGTCGTCGACCTCTCTGCGTCGTCGTCCGCATCAGCGGCAGTGTGTCGTTCTGGTGAGTACGTTTGTGTATGTGGCAGTGGGCCACCGCAGTGCATCGTCGGCAGTGAGCCGAGTTTTCGTAGTGTGTGCTGGGGCAGCGGTAGTCGGCAATGTGCAGACGGACTGCTAGCTCCATTCCATCGTCATCTCGTCATCGTTGTCGGCAGTGAGCCGACTGTAGTGAAGTGCACGTAGCTGGCAGATTTCGGCACAGGGCTGATTCTGCTGGCTCGAACCCATACGATTCATACATGTTGGCAATGAGCCAACATATTGAAACCTTGCATGAAACCCTCTAGAACGCCCCTGAAACCCCGCGAAACATACTTCCCATCGAATGTTGGGATGGGAGCTTTAAGCGGTGCTTGTTGGATAATGATTCTGGAAGAATCGGATTGCGTTTGCACGACATTAGAATCACGAGGATTCTTTTGAAGAGCTTCCATTAAGCCTTCCAAACGAACAAGAGCATCCGTATGAATCCGATCAAACTCGTTCAACTTTTCATCTTGTTCATCGAGTTTGGCCGGAGGAACAAGCCTCAGCACCTCCTTGTGTAAAGCGGTATATTCCGCGTAATGGGTTTCTAACTTTTTAGAGAAAACTTTAAGCAAAGGCACACTCACCTGGGAGGGGTCGTCCTCCGCTCTCTCCAACGTGTTGAAGATTGCGGTGACCTTACCCCTTACCTGCCCACGCTGATGAACGAAGGTCTTCACATCTTCCATGGTTGGCTGCTGGCTGCTCTTGGTCGGTGAATGTTGCACGGACATCAGAATTATCGATGCGGGTAGATCGACAAATCACTTTTCGAATTTTCGGCTTTGCGAGGTTTCACTGTCACTTTCGGTTCATTTGGATTTCTTAGCACACATCCAATGAGAGTATAATGGAGGTGTGGAAGAGATGCTTTGTGTGCGTGAGATCCGTGTTTGGTGCAAAACATGTCACTAATACAAGCAAAGCGAGCTCCCATAAGAACGCGTGTCAAATAGTGACGTCACTATTTGTGTTTACATTTTTCTTTGCTTACTAATACATAGCCATCTCTTCTTCTTCCTCACCTGTAATATACTCTCATTGGCACACATCAGTTTCTCGGATCGGTCTTAGTTTCAGTTCTTCGTTTTTAGTTCGCAGCACTATCACTTCCGATCCGCAGAGGAGAGTTCGATCAGTTCGAGCACTTGACACACTTGTTCTTTGTTGGACTGTATTGTTCTTCACACACTTATCCGGTTCGAAGGACCACAATATGATGGCTCATTGCCAACATGTATGAATCGTATGGGTTCGAGCCAGCAGAATCAGCCCTGTGCCGAAATCTGCCAGCTACGTGCACTTCACTACAGTCGGCTCACTGCCGACAACGATGACGAGATGACGATGGAATGGAGCTAGCAGTCCGTCTGCACATTGCCGACTACCGCTGCCCCAGCACACACTACGAAAACTCGGCTCACTGCCGACGATGCACTGCGGTGGCCCACTGCCACATACACAAACGTACTCACCAGAACGACACACTGCCGCTGATGCGGACGACGACGCAGAGAGGTCGACGACGACGCGCACTTCACTACAGTCGGCTCACTGCCGACGACGATGACGAGATGACGATGGAATGGAGCTAGCAGTCCGTCTGCACATTGCCGACTACCGCTGCCCCAGCACACACTACGTAAACTCGGCTCACTGCCGGCGATGCACTGCGGTGGCCCACTGCCACATACAAACACGTACCGCGTCGTCAGTGGGCAGTCGTCGTCGTCGTCATCGTGTGTGCGAGTCAAGCACAGCGATACCTCGTGTCGTGTTGGCAGTGAGCCAGCACAGTCGTCATCGTCAGTGATCATCGTCATCGTGTGCATGTGTTGGCAGTGAGCCAGCACAGTGTCGACCAAGCAGCGTCGGCATTCGTCCTCCTCGTGATCGTGTGTGGTAGTATAGGACTGTCACAGTCGCGTCGTCGTCGACCTCTCTGCGTCGTCGTCCGCATCGGCGGCAGTGTGTCGTTCTGGTGAGTACGTGTTTGTATGTGGCAGTGGGCCACCGCAGTGCATCGCCGGCAGTGAGCCGAGTTTTCGTAGTGTGTGCTGGGGCAGCGGTAGTCGGCAATGTGCAGACGGACTGCTAGCTCCATTCCATCGTCATCTCGTCATCGTCGTCGGCAGTGAGCCGACTGTAGTGAAGTGCGCGTAGCTAGCAGATTTCGGCATAGGGCTGATTCTGCTGGCTCGACCCCTACGATTCCTACATGTTGGCAATGAGCCAACATATTGTGTTGTTTATCACACTTTCATTATGTATCCATGAACCAATTGTTGAACATTTGCGTAACCGAAACTGTGAATATGGATGGCTGTCAGATTTTGTTTTTCACTTTACCTAATCGTTTATTACAAGGGGCTTTAAGGGCGTTCCAAGGATGTTCCAGAAGTCTTCAGAAGTTTCAGGGTGTCTCAGTGGTATTCCAGTGTATGCGAGGTGCGTTCTTAAGGGATTCAGGAGAAACCCAGAAGTTTTCAAGGGGTTTCAGGGGTGTTCACGGGGTGTTTTAGGGGGGTTAAGAGGTTCTCAGGGGCATTCCAGGGGCTTCCAAAGGCATTCCAGGGTGTTTCGCGGGGTTTCAGGGGCGTTCTAGAGGGTTTCATGCAAGGTTTCAAGAGGCTTCAGGGGGATCTATAGGTGTTTCAGGAGATTTCTGGGGTTTTTATGGACGTTCCATGATGATTCACAGGCATTCCAAGGGGATCCCAAGGGATCTCAAGGATTTTCAGGGGTGTTCCCGGGGGGTTTGAGACGGTTGCAGAGGCGTTCCAGGGGAAGTAATCATGATAGCACCTGAAACCCAGAAACAGCTTGAAACACTTCTGGAAATTCCTTGAAACGTCTTTGAAATCCCACAGAATCCCTTGGAATAGTGTTGCAAAATGAATCTTATTTTTGTGAACATTAACCAACACATTTTTCTACCATTTTTGATTTTAGACAACCAGAGCTCTCTTCAAATAGGAAACTCTTCGTAGTCATTTGAATGATTAATGATAACTCAAATGGAAATGACTAGCTGGGTACAAAGCTCGACAAACCCGCGTCAAGATCGGGTCAAATTTTGTCGAATGTTGGACCACTGTTGGACACACATCGGTAAACTGTTGGGTCTATTTTGGGTTTGGTGGCCAAAACAATACCGAACAAAGCTTTAAGCGTTCTATAATTACCGCTCCGCATACCTAGGCACCGTTTTACCCAGAACGTTTCGACGTACCAGCAAATTGCTACGAGCCTGTAGTGGGCAGCATAGGCATGTGAACCATAGTTGCGTTTTATTGGCGCAGTTGGTCGCTTGAGCGTGCGACCGAATTGAGCACTCGGCGCATATTAAACAGACAGCGGAGCTTTAGGACAGATGGTCAAAGGACAAAACGTCGAATGAACAAAAGGTCGAAGGGACAAAAGGTCGAATGGGACAAAAGGTCGAATGGGACAAAAGGTCGAATGGATAAAAGGTCGAATGTAAAAAAAATAGATTCGGTTACCAGCTGATGTGTCTCACTTTAAGTAAACAATATTTCATGAGTCTTTGTTTTTGCTCATGAAGAAAAACATTATAGTGCTGTTATAGAAAGCATATGAATTTCAGCCACTATCATTTCTATAGGATTTTTTTCCTTCCTTTGTTGCGTTAATGTAAAATTTAATAACAATTTAGTTTAATTTCATGTTCAAGAATTGTTCCCTCTTAAATTTATAGACTGTTCTTTTAAACTTTGTTACTGAAATAATTATTTTCTCTTCAGGTACCGTGGGTACACAGTCATGGATCACTTAGTAGTATTTTTGACCTTCAAAATTCAATAAAAAATAAAAGAAAACAAATACTACGACTTGGAAAGCACTGTTGGCTATGTTTTGATTCGAACTTTTCATTCCCGATGAATTTGAAGTATAATCGCAAGTCATTTCCGCGTAAAAAAGGAATATTCCACTGTTTACAAAATGCCTTATTATGGATCAGCTCCACTGAGTCCCACACATTATGGATCAATTTTTGCAATATTATGGATCAGTGCAAAATTACTCAAAATTCCAACTCTGATAATAAATTTGCATTTGTAAGGCTAAACTACGCAGTGCATTGATTATTTTACTGATGGAGTACCCGATTTTACAACAGGAATAAAGAGAAAACATTAAAAAGTCCCGAATCCATTTACTTCGATAGAGGTGCGCCACTAGGTTTCAGTGATGCTCTCCATTTTAAGTGTTATTTTTACAACTCTGTGTTTCAAGACACCTGGTTTTCAAGGTTACATGTTTTTTAATGATACTTTTGATACTTTAAGGTAAGATAATTGTATCAAGAGCGTTGAGTGGAGCAAAAATCTATATTTGTTTAAAGTGATCCATAATAGCGTCAAACGATCAGTTTTTGGGTCACATTATGGATCACTGTTGAAAGTCACATTATTTTAGTATTTGAGTCCCAGAATAAAACAAAACTTCTTCTAATAGATACATACATATCTTATTCAACGTGTACGAGCGATTTTTATATCAAAATTGATGGATTTCGACACTTTTAGAGCTTACCGCTGCAGGAGTAGATTCTTATGGAATTCGGCTGTTTACTGGCAGATGTAAGAGGATAACACTATCGTTGCATTAAAATACATTTTATTTTTAGATTGAACTCTTGTAAATGGTTTTTTATCTCAGAAAACAAATAGGATCATGCTACAAAAATGATTTTCGTGCCGAAATATATGTTTTGAGCAAGATATTCGACTTTAAACATCAAAGTGATCCGTAACTGTGTGTGATGCATAACTGTGTAGGGACGGTACTTATTTTTAATTCAGAAATTTTGACTTTTTTATTCAATAGCTGTTCTTCCTAACTATACTGCAGAAAAAAATCATTAACTACTTGTGCTTAGTGATCATCCCCTCCTGGATCGATAGGAAGTTCGTGCGAATTACACTGTAAAGGTTTTGTGTGCTCATATAGTACCAGAGATTTGTCCTTCTCTAATTCAAAGACTTTTTGGTTTTGTTAAATCGCTGTAATGATAGGAGTTTCAAATGACAATATTTCAATCAGTGATTCATCCTTCTTCGGCATTTAGGCTGTTCTTTAAAGGAATATGTTTTCCACCGCTTTAATTAATAACATTACTTTCTAGCATTCTTACTTACCTTACCGGTCAGGCTAAGGCCGGGGTGGCCTCTGCTGTACATAGTAGCCGCCTCCATTCCACTCGGTCCATGGCTGTTTGTCTCCAGTTCCGCACTCTGCGTAGGGTCCGCAGATCGTCCTCCACTTGGTCGACCCACCTAGCTCGCTGCGCTCCACGTCTTCTTGTACCGGTCGGATGACTCTCGAGAACCATTTTAGTCGGGCTGCTATCCGACATCCTGATGACGTGACCCGCCCACTGTAGCCTACCGATTTTCGCGGTATGGACGATGGTTGGTTCTCTCAGCAGCTGACGCAGCTCGTGGTTCATTCGCCTTCTCCAAGTCCCGTCTTCCATCTGCACTCCGCCGTAGATGGTACGCAACACCTTCCGTTCGAAAACTCCAAGGGCACGTTGGTCCTCTGCACGTAGGGTCCATGTTTCGTGCCCATAGAGGACGACCGGTCTAATCAACGTTTTGTAGATGGTTAACTTCGTGTTACGGCGAACTTTATTCGATCGTAGAGTTCTGCGGAGTCCAAAGTAGGCACGATTTCCTGCCACAATGCGCCTCTGAATTTCTCGGCTGGTGTCGTTGTCGTCGGTCACCAGTGAGCCCAAGTACACGAATTCTTCAACCGCCTCGATTTCATCACCGTCGATATGAATTCGGGGTGGCGGGCGTGGTGATTCCTCCCTGGAGCCCTTTGCCATCAATTACTTTGTCTTCGACACATTAATGACTAATCCGATTCGCCTGGCTTCACTCTTTAGTCGGATGTACGTTTCCGCCATCGTCTCAAATTTACGAGCAATAATATCAATATCATCGGCGAAACCAAGCAGCTGAACGGACTTCGTGAAAATCGTCCCACTCGTTTATCCCCGCTCTTCTTATTACACCCTCCAAAGCAATGTTGAACAGCAAGCTCGAAAGACCATCACCTTGCCGTAACCCTCTGCGAGATTCGAAGGGACTCGAGAGTGTCCCTGATACTCGAACTACGCACATCACTCGATCCATCGTCGCCTTGATCAACCGTATCAGTTTATCCGGGAATCCGTATTCGTGCATAATCTGCCGTAGCTGTTCTCGATCGATTGTATCATACGCCGATTTGAAATCGATGAACAAGTGATGTGTGGGCACGTTGCATTCGCGGCATTTCTGCAACACTTGGCGGATGGCGAACATCTGGTCCGTTGTAGCGCGTTCACCCATGAATCCAGCCTGATATTGCCCCACGAACTCTCTTGCAATCGGTGATAGACGGCGGCATAAAATTTGGGAGAGTATGTTGTAGGCAGCGCTCAGTAGTGTGATCGCGCGGTAGTTCCCGCAATCCAACTTGTCGCCCTTTTTGTAGATGGGACACACGATACCTTCCATCCATTCCTCCGGTAATACTTCCTCCTCCCAAATCTTGGTAATGACCCAGTGTAGTGCTCTCACCAGTGCTTCTCCACCGTATTTTAGAAGCTCGCTTGGTAGTTGATCTGCTCCAGCGGCATTGTTGTTTTTCAACCGGCCAACCTCCTCCTCAATCTCTTGATGGTCAGGGGCCGGGAGTCTTTCGTCCTGTGCACATAATCCTAGATCTGTTACCACGCCACCTTCGGTACTTGCAACATCGCCATTGAGGTGCTCATCGTAATGCTGCCGCCACCTCTCAACCACCTCACGCTCGCCCGTGAGAATATTCCCGTGTTTATCTCGGCACATGTTGGCTTGTGGCACAAAGCCTCTGCGCGAGGCTCTCGTGCTTCTCGTAGAAATTTCGTGTGTCCTTAGCGCGGTACAGCTCCTCCATCTTTTCGCGATCTCGTTCTTTCTGCTGGCGCTTCTTCATACGGAAGACTGAGTTCTGCCTGTTCCGCGCCTGTTTGTAACGTGCCTCATTCGCTCTCGTACGGTGTTGCAGCATTCTCGCCCATGCTTCCTAGCATTCATGGGTATCTATTCCGAACTGCAATGCAATGTGATAATAAAATGGATCGTTTAAGCTACTATGTAGAAGGTTTCGTAGACAGTTTCCTATCTTTCAATAATGTTTTTTTTTATGTTTTGAATTATTTTAATTGTCGTTTTTCTAAAAAAATCTAATCACTTCTTCTTGTCTTTGAATTTCTCGATTGCCTATTTAACTTTTTGACCCATTCGATCTATTGTCTAATTCAACCTTTTGTCACATTCGACCTTTTATCCCATTCGACTTTTAATCCTTCGACCTTATGTCTTTCGACCTTTTGTCATAGATTTGACAGCGGAAACACAAACAGGTCGGTGCCTAGGTATGCGGAGTGCGAGAGTAAGTCTTGGCTATCGAAATAATTCACTCTCGTTTGATAATTGGAAGGGACAATCGCGAGCGTGTTAAGAGGTTGGCATCTAAGCCGAAAGGGGCTGTCCATAAACCACGTGGTCATGAGGGGGGGGGGGGGGGGGGGTTCGGCCTATGACCATTTTGTATGGAAGAAAAAAAAATTTGTATGGACTAATGATCACGCGGGGGGTGGGGGGGTTGAGAAGTCCCAAAAAAATGACCACGTGGTTTATGGACAGCCCCAAAGAAAGATGGAATTGTGAAAATAGGAGTGTGCATGATGTGGTCTCGGATTCAGTTTGGCTTTTTATTCATCAGAATCGTTACCTGTTCTGTGGCTTAGTTGGTTAAAGCGCCGGTCTAGCGAATACGGAGTCGTGTTTTTGAATCTCAAGAGAACGCGATTTTTCTCACAACTTCATCTCTCAATTTGCCAAATAATGAACATTCATATTAACCTTTCTATTTCGGTTCTCCAGTTAGTCTTGTGAGTGAGTCTTTAGATCGCCAATCTGGAGACGGCGTGTTTGGTTCCTGTTTGGGTCGAGAACTTTTCTTGACTTCCCTCGGTATAGTGTATCATTGTCCTTACCTCACAATATACAAATTAAGGCAATGGCAAGCAAAGTAAACCCTTCAACGATAACTGTAGAAGTGTAGAAGTGCTCAAAGAACACTAAGTTTAAGATATGGCAGGCCAAGTTCACGTGGAAACGTAGAGCCACAAAGAAGAAGAAGAAGAAGAAGAAGAAGAAGAAGAAGAAGAAGAAGAAGAAGAAGAATTAACATTCAAATGTCTGGAGTATATCGTGCATGGTGGCCTTACAACAGGATCTTCAATGCTGAACTCTCGTCGATATCTCCAAAAGTCGAAAACGACAGAAACAAAACAGTTTACAAACTACACTTTTATGCGCAATAACATTCGGTGATGGAAAATGAACTACCATTCTCATTGCACAAAGTGAAAAGAATCACATACCTAATTAATGACCATACCATACGCCTAATGGGCCTCGTATCAAAAGCCTTATTTTCCCTGTCAAGTACTGTAAACATCACTTATTCAACGTGCATAATTGAACGTTTACCCCGCCAATGCAATGCCGACAAATGTACGACACTTTTCTCAAGTATGGCAACAACCAGAACAATAATTCGACCCCCATTCGCCAGAAGCGATGATTGATTTTTAACTCAATTATGGCAATTAACTTTCCTGTGTTTGACCCGTCCTTCGCCCTCCTTCTGCCTCCTTTCTCAAGAAGTCATTTATATTGCATAAATTTGGCCTGCGGGCGGACTCTTAACGCAGCAACAACAACAACGGCAACCAGGCCCAAGCAGCCGGCGTCAGGTCCGGGTGGGATGGTGAACGATTATTTCCACAACTGCTGCTATATGATTTTATTTCAATTTGCCTTAGTTGCTTCCGTTGTTGGGTGGTTGAAACTTCCTTTTAGGACTTGCGAAGTGCGGTATTCGACTCGGTTCCCCTGTCCGTAATTCTAGTGGTCAGTCGGAAATCATTGTTTCGGCTACTACCAAGTACTGCATAACCACTTGGATATTACTTTTTGTTGCTTTCAGAATGGAACGTAGTGATTTATTTCTGTGGATTCCTGTGTCTGCATCAAATTTAGTAGATGATCAAGTTCAAAGGTTCAAAGAAAGATGAATGTTTCCAACATAAATGGTTTCTTTGTTTGACTTTTGCCGGGTAATTTAGCATGTCAAAATTTAATTATAGCCTGCTTCAAACACGGTAGCGCAAGTCGATTCCTTCGGAAGATTAGAACCCACAGCACAGAAGGGGAAGAAGGGACAACTCGGTAAATTGGGTTGACAGATGTTGATTCCATTATGTGCCTGATTCCGTCCGTTGCCAAACGATAGACGTTAGAAAAGGGATACCCTCAAAGAGCCGTATTCCCTTGTTACCGCTTTCGGCTGTTGTGTCCCTTTGGTACCACCTCGATCTCAAAGGATGCGACAGAAGCTAATCATTGCAGTTAATCTACCGCGTTGTATCCCTTCCTCAAACCTCGTGCAAACATCCATCATTGCGCCATTCATCATTGTCCGGATGATTCAATAGGATGTGTGATGCAATCTTCCGTATGGTTTCGCATTCAACAGCCGTTTTATCAATTTCTAAAATCTTTCAATTTTCCATTCATAAGCAGAATCCTATCAAAAATTCACGTAACAATTTGCTCGCCCATTACCATATTTATCAAACCGCACAAATCGTCCCTCCTTTGGGAAGGAAGGAGTGGTCCTCCTGTTTCACTGCTGGAGTGCGTCCCGGTCCCATTAAATATAACAATAATAAGAGGTAATTTCATAAACAGTGGCTTCCCTGCCGTGCCGTGCCGACTGAGACTGAGGGCAGCGATGGTGCGTTATTGGCTAGGGGCAGACTGGCGACGACGACGCCGACCACCACGTGCTATCCCTTGTGGGTAATTCGTCGTCGGAGCACGTCGGACAGTCAGTCGGCGGCGGCGACGGAGCAATACGTGCGCACTTTGGTCGTGCGTTGATTTATAAGATTTGCGGCTTTTGCTGGACTGGAAGGTGAATGATTTTCCGGGAAGTGGTGCCTGTGGTGATCGGCACGAACCAACAAATTGCGGTGTAGTAGAATGGGTAAAAGTAATTTCAGTGGGGTTTTTGTGGTTTCATAATTATAATAAAAGATTAAGTCTACGATTAGGAGAAAATCCATCATCCCTAAATCTATCACCGATATCCGCGTAAAACGGTAAACTATTGATCTCTGAATTATACTTGACCTTTAACACTAAACTCAGGTATCACACACTATGTAGCTTTTGGGCGCTCAATGTAAAGCATCATCCAGACGAAAGCCACGAGTAATGCCCATTAGGATTCCTGCAGAAGTCTCTTCTGTGATTTCTACAGGCATGTTTCAAAAGATTCCTCTATAAATTCTTCTTGGAAATTCCCCGAAAATTCTTGTTGGATTTCTTCTAGTTCCTTCAGAGGATTCCTTCAGGAATTTCTCTTGCATTTTTTTCTGAGATTACTTCTCTAGACATTCTTGTTCTCTAGGCATTCTCCAACAATTCTTGATGGGATTCATCCAGCAATCCCTGCGGAAACTCCTATATTGATTGCTCCAGAAATTCACCCTGACTTTTTTCAGGGATTCTTTTAGATTTTCTGTAGAGATTCTTCATGAAATTTCTTTCGTATTCGTTCTGAAAATTCCCTTTTAAATTGTTTTCTGTTGCAATTGTTTCTGGAATGCTGCTTGCATATCTCTAGCCAATCGCAATGGGAATCCCCAAGATGGGATTCTTCAAGCAATATAACCCACTGAAAACCCTCCAGGACTTCCTGGAGGGCTGTCAACAACTGGCAGGAGCTGTTGAAGGAATCTCATCAAAAATATCTGAAGGTACAGTCGAGTCTCCTATTAGACACTGCCACCCAATTTACTCCCACCGCAATTTCTCAGCTGCCTTTCATCCAACCCAGCTGATTTTTTAGTGTAGTTAGTGCTTACTATAGGCTTATCACTTACAAAAAATTACCTAAATTAATAAGAAGAACCTGGAAACCGCGGTGGGTGGAAAGTGGGTGACAGCGTCTAATAGGAGACCCAAATGTATTCCGAGAGAAATTTCTAGATAAATCTTTGAAGAAATTCCCAAAGAAATCACTGAAGCAATTACCAGAGCGATTCTTGGAGAAATCTATGGATGAATCCCAGCAGAAAATTCTACCAGAATCAGGCATTGCTGGAGAAATTTAAAGAGGTTTTCATAGAAGATTTCTCAAGTAATTTCTCTTTAGATTTCTCTAGGGATGCCTGTCGGTGTTTCTTCGAAAATTCATCCTATAGGACTCTTGCAGGATTCCCTCCTGGGATTCCTCAAGAGAGTTTTCTTGAAGTTTTTCGAGGGATTCCTACTATGATTCCTTCAGAGATTTTAAAAGAATTCCTTCAGAAGTAGCTGTATTCTGTTGGGATTCCTTCAGCAATTTAACTAGAATATCTGCAATTATTACACTTGAGATACGTTCTTCTTCTTTTTTGTGGCTCTACGTCCCCACTGGGACATGGCGTGTTTCGCTTCAACTTAGTGTTCTTTGAGAGCACTTCCACAGTTATTAATTGAAGGGCTTTCTTTGCCTACCATTGCATGAATTTGTATATTGTGAGGCAAGTACAATTATACGAACCCGACGTCTCCGAATTGGCGATCCATAGCCTTAACCACTACGCCAACTGGAGATCCCTTGCAACAGTTATTCTTGGCATTTCTCCTTGGATTTCTCCAACAATTTTCTTCAGGAAGTTCTCAGCGTAATTGGGATTACTGCAGCAGTTCCTTCTATATCTATAAACATTTTTCGAAAGATTCCTGCACAAATTAAATTACTCTTGGAAATTCCCCAAGAATGCCTGCTGGGTTTCCTTCAAAAATTATTCACGTAGTTCCTCCAGAGATTTTCCGAAGGATTCCTCCAGGAATTCTTATGGAATTTATTCAAGAATTTCTGGGGATCGTAGTGTGCTTTGCCAACGACAGGATGAAAATTTTTGCCTGTCACGAATTTTTTCGGGGATTTTTTATTTAATTCTACCGTGTTGGTGTTGACGGGCTTGGTGGTCTAGTGGCTACCGCTTCTGATTTATATGCAGAAGGTCCTGGGTTCAATCCCTGGCCCGTCCCTTTCCTCCTACTTTGTATCTTTCTATATACTTTCTCGCTGCTCTCTACATATACAACTCATGTATATAAACATGTTCATAGCCGTCGCTAGAACAGAAACGGGTTGAAAAAGCCGTTTCCCTTCCTTCCAAACTTTCACAGCACAGTGTCACAATCCTATTAGAAAACGCCTACAAGTTATGCAATCAAGCGAACTGTGCCGCACACAATTCTATCACCTTCCCCTGGTATCCACACACCAATGTGTGAACCTTCTGCCAACCAATTCCCACCAACATTCCAACATCCGCATGAATTTGTGCTGGCGCAGAGGTATATTCGGCCAGATGTGGATACAAACGATTGCAATCATCACTTCCTTACCCCTTCCCCACATTGACCTGCAACCTGACGTGGCAGGCGCCATTGTCGCCTAAAAATAGAAGATCACCAACGCTCACACACTGAAGATGCCTGCTAGTCCCCGGCAGTTATCTCATTGGTCTTTGTGTGAGTGTAGCTGGTCTGGCGATACTGGAGTAGCATCCACGGGCGGTCAATCAAGCTCAAGCTCAAGCTCAATTCTACCGTGTTGGTGTTGACAAAAACACGCAATGTTCCTATGGAGCGTTATTCTACCGAACCGCTACGGCCTGCCGGCTGCGCCACTCCTGGGCCTATTGTTGGCCATCTCATCAAACTCCTGGGTCTACTCCGGACGAAGACAGATCGTGTCCCACATGGACTGCGGAGACGCTATTCCGTCAAACCGCTATGGCCTGCCGACCTCGCCGCTTTTTGGATTTCCGCCAAAGTGCTGGATGGATTGGCCCCGCCCGGCCTGCAAAGAAGGTTTCCGCTTCATCGGTTGGTCTCCGACCACCTTCGCGGAACCTAAAGATGACTACTCGTGTCGGCTCGCTAGACAGTCTGGGGCACAGTAGAACGGCGCACCCCTGTGAATCATAGACCATTACCTAACCAAAATCCCAACTCCTTTCTATTTATGAGGGCGTCGGTGAGTCGCTGGCATCTCGTTAAATAGATATCGTGCCTTCCCTCTTATCCCTTCCCATCCTAGTCACGAAGATTATGCAACAGGTAGGATAATTACGGTAGACAAAATTGTGTTTCTTTTCGTTTCAGAGAGCGAGCAATGGCGCTTAAGCCTAAGCTTGTTAGCCAGGACACATGGTCCAAATGCCTGTGCCCCATCCCGGAACAGAGATGCCAGATATACAGATTTTTCTGTATTATACAGATTTTTGACCTTCCATACAGACAAGATACAGAGTACAGCAAAATACAGATTTTTTAAATGTGATACAGATTTCTACAGAAAGCATAAAATTTAAATTAATTTTCAATGAATTCAATAAAAACTTTGTTAATTGCTGCTTAAACTTTGAAGAATTTATGAAAATTTGTATATTTTCACATATGTTTTAGAAAAATAAATACTAGTAAAAATTAAAAATCGTCAAAAAGTAGTATATTTTTGTTAGTTTGGGGCTGTCCATAAACCACGTGGTCATGAGAGGGGGGGGGGGGGGGGTTCGGCCAATGACCATTTTGTATGGACAAATAAAATTTTTTGTATGGACCAATGACCACGCGGGGGGGGGGGGGGGGTTGAAAAGTCCCAAAAAAATGACCACGTGGTTTATGGACAGCCCCTTTCTATTGAAATTTAGGACTGCCGGTGTCTGCTATACACTCAAACACGACGATACAGAAAAATCTGTATTGATACAGATTTTTGATGAAAATAATCTGGCATCGCTGTCCCGGAATCAAAAAGGCCCATGGAGTGACAAAATCTTTTAGCTACGTCACTCCCAACGTTGGTGTTATACTAAAACACTTACACTCATACCAACACATCTACATGATCTACTCAAATACACTTACACAATCTAAATTTTGCCGCATCACTCGCTTATAGTAAATCCCCTATCAACCAATTCCAAATATCCAACTCCTTGACACCTATGGGGGCGCCGGTGAGTCGCTGGCCTTTCATAAAGTAGGTATCATATCATCACATCCTTTCCTATCCTCGTAACGGAGAAGATGGGCGTGGCCAGCAATGGAAGTTTTCATGTCTTTTTTACTTCAACCTCTGATTGGAAAGCTGTTCCTTCCCAAACAGCATTCCATTAGCAATTAGAATGAGAGTATTAAAGTTTTAACATGACAACTTTCAGTATGCAATCTACGAATTACTCCGTTACCACGCAACGCAACGCAGGAATTTCTCTGGGATGACCTCTCTAGAACTTTTTGCTAGGATTTCTCCAATTATTCTTGATCTAGCATCTAGCATCTAGCTATTCCTGCTGAAACATCTATATGGATTTCTCCCGGGATTCACCCTGGGGTTTTTTTTTTCAGTCATTCTTTCAGGATTTCAATAAAGATACTTCAAGGGATTCCTCTTTGTATTCTTATTGGAAATCCACTTCTGATTCCTTTGAGGATTTCTGCCCCTGGAATTCTGCTGTGAGAGACATCGTTTTGGGAATGCTTCGAGAAGTTTTGCTGGGATTCTTCAAGCAATACTTGTTGAAAATCCTTTAGGAATTCCTGGAGGATTCTCAAGAGCAATAACTCACAGGAGTCAATGAAGGAAGAAATCCTGGCAGTCGAGTCAAGTACAAGACACTGAAGACGACCTTACAGTTGAGGTCGAAATACGTATCTGTCAAAGGATGCAAATTCTTAGTGGAATTCAAAGGAACCGTACTTAACCCGATTTTCTTTTATTTACAGATATTCCCCTAACAAGCCCAGGTTAATCATCATCATCCTGGCAGGAGTTCATGACGAAATTTCAGTAAAATATCTGGAGGTATTCCGAGAGGAATTCCTAGAACAATCCTAGTAGAAATCCCTAACGGAAGCACCGAAGCAATTTCCAGAGGGATCCTTGGACAGAAATTTTTAGCTGAATCAGGCATTGCTGGAAAAATTACTAGAGGATTTCTCAGAAGATTTATGAAGTAGATTCTCTAGGGACTACTCTAGGAATACCTGCTGGTGTTCCTCCAAAAATTCTGGGTTTCCTCACGAAGGTCTTCTTGAAGTTACCTTGAAGAGATTTTTTAAATAATTTCCTCATGAATTGCTCTTTTTATTCCCATAATTTCTGCTAGGATTTCTTCAATTAATCCAACAAGAATATCTGCAATTATAATTCTTGAGAGACCTCTAAGAAGTTGTATAGGATTTTCTTCTGGTATTGTTTGAGAAACCCAGAAAAATAACATGGTCTATATGTCCCAGAAGCAGTCCTGAAGAAATCGCAGAAGTAGTTCCTAGTATAACCTCTTGAGGATACCCTGCACTGCAAATAATTTTGTAATATCCAGGCGCCTAACTTCTGGCAATGTATCCATTTTTGGATGTAATTTCTGCCGAATACATCGTTTTCCAACAATTATCACTCTTACCATGTACCCTGGTTGGCAACGGAAAGTGTCAACAAACCAATTCCAGCAGAAACCTAGAAGCAGCATCATATTTATCACCTTCCTTCTAACTCGGTGAAATAGCCGAGAGGCAAGGGATATGCCTCACAATCTACGGATCAGTGTACGAATCCATGCCAATATTTTATCTATAAATAATTCATCTATCGATTCGGCTCTATAGCGATTGCTAGACCCATTTTCAAGCTGCGGCGGCTAATTTGCTGCGTGGGAAGGATGTTATCTGTACATCACTTTTTCGACTGATGTGCAGCGAAAATGATGTGATACCACAATGATTGTTTTGCTGTGTGCAGGAATACTACATATCTAAAGAATCCATGAATAAATAACAGTGGTGGTTGTGGGAGGAATCCCATCAAGAATTTCTAAAGGTAAAGCCAGAAGAACTCTTTGATGAAACCTTCCAGACATTTCTGGAGGAATCTCAAGAGGAATTCCTTGAGGGATCCATGAAGGTATTTGTTTAGCAATCCCTGCAGGAAATTCTAAAGAATCTCATAAGGCGTTTCTGGAGACAAACCTAGAGCTCTATTGCTGGAAATCCTCTTAGAAATCCTCCAAAAGTGCCTCATATGATTCCTCTAAAGTCTAAACATTAATATTGAGATTGCTTAGGAGGTGTCTGCAAGAATTCCTTTCCATATACTTCTTCTGATTCTGCCAAGGATTCCTCCAGAGATTTTTCTGTGAGAAATTCTATAGAAATTCCGCTTGTGATTGATCCGGAGTTTTTTTTTTGTATCTACAGATATACTTGCTGCAAGATTTTCAACTTAAACTACTCCAGTAGTTACTGTCGGAAGACCTTTAAGAATTCCATGATAATTCCCAGCAGGTAATTCCTGAGGTATCTTAGCAAAACTTCCTGACGGAGTCTTTCACAAACATCAAAATAAATCCCAGCACTATTGCTGAAGCCAGCTAGAATTTGTTTATTAGTTTATTAGTGATTTCCACCAGCAATTACTCGGAACACTTATGGGTGGATTAATCATCAAGGTGAAAATTCCAGAATAAGAAGTTAAGTATATAAAATAAATTCTTCCAAGACATCATGCCGCTAATGTCAATACTTGAGGCTGCAAAACATGAATTATGTTAACCCCAATACAGTGCATAGCAGGTTCCTCCGAAAATTATGTCCGGTGGCCACATCCGATAGTTCAATACTGTTGATTAATAATGTTCGACGGTAGAAGTGTAAGTTTTAATGGAAATGGAGTGAATTCGAATTGCGTATCATTCCATCCACGGGGCTATCACAATGAATTTCTCTAGAATTTCTTCATGATTTGTTTCTAGTATACCTTCAGCTGTTATTTCAGAAGTACCTTCTGGGACTGTTTCATGAATACCTCCTTTTACATATACTTTCTAAACTTTCTCCGATTTTTTTTACCAGGATATCGTTGAAAGTCTTCCATGTGTTTTATCGTTGAAAATTTTCACCAGAAAATCCTCTTAAAATAGTCGAAAGATTTCTTGGATTATCTTTAAAATTTCCTCAAGGATAACTTGAGGAAATCCTTCAGGAATTATTTCAGGAATTAATTTATAAATTTCTACAGAAACACCTCGATAGTACTCCCCTACAATTGTTTCAAGTGATGCTTTAGTAATTTTTACAGAGTTTCTTTGAATGTTTCTGTAAAGATTACCAAAATATCACTTGAAAAATTTGTAGAAGAGTTCTGATCGAAGTCTTATTTATTAAACACTCGTGCTAACTTGACGAAATGTTCCTGAACCAACCAGGAATTGAACCCGTTACCTTCAGCATGGTCTTGCAAAATACCTGTACCGGGTACATCATGAGCACATACAGTGATAGACATTCGTTTAGCCGAGGCATATTTTTGCAATTTTTTTTTCGCAACTGTAATAGTTGTATGTTCTTATTATTATTATTATCTTTATTATCGAGATTTTCAGCCAGGGGCTGGTTCATCTCCATTATGTTCTAGTTTAATTTTTGGAGGATCTTCTAGATAATTTGCATTCGCCAATGGGATGAAACAATATATTATTTGTTTTTTGGCCGTAGAATGCAAGAAAAATAGAAAATTTGCCTAGACATTCGTTTAGCCGAGTTGTACAATTTTTAGAATTCCATAATAAAAACTATTAAATTTTGAAATATATCTAACACAATCATTTTGTATGGTGACCTGCATTATAGATCGACTTTTAAATCATGAATTTTATCGTTTTTGAAAGTGTTGCCATATTAATTTTACATGCATCTCTTATAAATATGTAATAATATTGTAAATGTTTTCAAATTGAGATTTGATGTAGTTATTTTCAACGGAAGTGTTTCAAAAGATTCTAATAAAAGTATCACGACAAGTGCAGGCTGAAAATCCACGAAAAACAAAGTTTTTAACAGAAAAAAATGCTGCAAGCCATAAAAAATCACGTATTTAAGTATTGATGAAATATGATAGTATCACTTGCATAAATCGCAGCGTTTACTACTATTACGTTTTCTTGTAGCTCCTAATATCTTCCAAACTGTATTCTGGCTGAAATAACATGCATTGAACGCCTCACATTTTGAGAAATGGCACCCAAAGTATTCAAATTTCCAGCATGAACTACTCGTTTCATAATTTAGACGTTATTTTCAAATAAATCATGTTAAAAATGAATGTGGTAACAATCTTAGACTCATTTATCATATATTTTTCATATTGAATTATTTCATTCAATGTATTGACTATAAAATGCATTTTTGTATGAACATCTGCTTTAAAATAAACAGGGTTCAAAAATTCCGACTCTTCTAGCAGTTCTTTCGCTTGGCAGTAATTCATTTAGTTATGCGAGTATCAGACAGTTATACTTCAGAGGCATTAGGATACGTCTTTATTTCTACACAGAACTATTTATTTTAGCTTTTATCAATCCCATTTTGATTGTTAATCAATCGAAAATCTATATACTTCATTTTCTCACGACTAAAATGACAATAGTTTAAACGTTTCCAATAAAAACACTGTGCCATATTTTCAAAACAACTACTCTAGCTGTCTTTAGAAGGCATTTTCCTTGAATAAATTTATTTATCATCGTTTCTCGTTATCGGGACAAATTTTTGTAATATTTCTTTGAATTTCACAAATACAAAAAAACATTTAAGGTCAATTATCTTGCTAACACGTCATAAACTAAATGCCTTGGGGTATATCCTCGAAATATATTCACGAAACTACAAAAATTCAATTAAAAACAAATTTTTCAATTCAATCGGCTAAACGAATGTCTAGACAAAAATGACATTTGAAGGGTTTTTATCCTCGTTTCTGTTTCAGTGTATATGTAAGTGTGATGTATCACCTTATCATAAAACAATACTAGATATACTATCACTGCAATAAAAAAGTTTTATCCTAAAATCTTTTGAATGAGTTTTCCGACACTTTTTTGAAAACTTGTGGGCCTCGGCTAAACGAACGTCTATCACTGTATAGCCACTGCCACCATACTGAGGGTGACGGGTTCAATACCCGGTCGGGCCAGGAACTATTCGTAATTGAAAAAAAAAGAAAAAGAAAATGTATCTCATGTAAGATTAAAACATACTGCTGAAGAAATGATAAAATGAGCAATAGAAAACTTGTTTTTTTTTTGGCAAATGTCGCACAATTATCCAAACAGATCATGTACCTTATTTCTCGAGCAGGTTTGTCAATTTCTACTTCGCCTTCACTCCATTGAGTTCGTTCCGAGTTATTATTTCGACAGCTAACTGTTCTACCCAGTCTTACTGGCTCAGTTCTCAGAAACGATTTCCCTGCAATCGAAGGCTATTACAGAACAACAACAACAAAAAAACGCTGCTAGCACAATAATTCAGATGAATGAAAACAAACTCTGTCGCTTTGTGCAGGGAATATCGGTGCAGGAAAAATAGAAATACCGTTCACTGCAGCTGATGCTGTTTGCCACCCTCACCAGATCTAGCTGAATGGCGCGATTCTAGATGGTGGCGGTGGTGGTAGCATGCGAAAGTGTTCTCGAAGTGAATGGAACGGGTTTTTTTTTCTCGTGATACAAATATACACAATATGCAGTCACGGCACGGAGAAATGATAAAATTTTATGGGAATTATGTTTCCCTCTCACTTTGCCCCATATGTGTGTGCTCGAAGTGGATGCGAGTTGCACATTGTTGCAACATTCCTTCAAGGGCGGGGTGGGTTCGGAACACCACGAACGGTGTAAGTTTTGCATTTTTCTCTGTGAGGTCTCTAGTTTGGTCTGTAGGGATTTACCAGTGAGAAGGGGAGTGTTGCCTAAGACATCATATAACTACATTTTTAATGTAATGTGACTAAAATACAATTCATTGCAAAACCAAAAAAAATAACAACATGCTAAACAATTATTTGTTTTAACCTGTCCCCTTCTTGGAAGAAATGAGTTCTGCTGCCTAACGACTTGAATCATTTCGACCCACATCCCCCTACCATGAACATTTCGGTACACCAGAGAAAAGGACGCTTCCCTGAACAAAGAAAGTGATTTACAGCACAACAAGTGGGTGGTGGTTGGTTTACCATGTTGGAGAAGGGTTGACCTAGCAAAGTTAGTTGTACCAACCCACCTAGTTCGAGAATACTCAACAGGGTACCATCAGGACCCCTTTCATCGAGAGTATAGAATTGTTGCCGTTAACGTACTGCTGCCACCGATCGGTGGTAGAAAAAAAATGGGTACTGAAACGAAAGAAATTCAATGGCTGTCATAAAGTTCTTCACGGGTACTTTTCGTTCGACGGTTTTCGTGTTCGTCAATTGTTGAACCTGGTGATTATCAGTTTTTCAACAGGTGGAGATACTTGAAAAAAAAAGGGAAAATGCGATTACTTTCCGATGAATTTCAAGGTTTCGATTATGTCGCCGAGATTGAAGTCCAGAGTGTTTTTGAGGAACACAAGAAGTTGTTGAACATTCCAGTTTCCTTTCTTGCATTTTTTTCGAAATATTTAATTAAACCAAATATGGCCAGTGTTGCCAGCTGCTATAAAAATTTTTTTCTATAGTACACAGCAAAAAATTTCTTGTGATATCACATCATTTCCGCTGCACATCAGTCGCGTCGTAAAAGTGATGTACAAATTACATCCCTTCCACGCAGCAAATTAGCCGCTGCAGCTTGACAGAGGGTCTAGCAATCGCCAGAACCGGAACGATAGATGATTCATATATAAGAAAAATATTCGCATGGATCCAAACACTGATCCTTTGATTGTGAGGCATATACCTTGCCTCTCGGCTATTCCACCGAGTTAGAGAATGTATGATAAATGTGATACTGCTTCTAGGTATCTGCTGGAATGGGTTTGTTGACACTTTCTCCGGTGCCAATTACGGTGTACATGGTGAGTGTGATAATTGTTGGAAAAAGATGCAACAGAGTGAAATTACGTTCGGAATTGGATACGTCGCCAGAAATTACGCGCCTGGATATTACAAAATTATTTGCTGTGTATGACACCAAATAGGTGAATTCGATATTTTGCCTCGAAACCGTGATATTTATAAAATTGTGAAAATCACCTTACGTGACAAATGGACAGCTCCTAAACTGTATCAGTTGTTGGCCGAATGCCGTTTGGCCCAAAAATGAATAATGAACTCATGTGATCAAGCCACTGATCTCCGTATCAGTATAACACAACAGAACAGCCTATGATTCAAAGAAAGAAAAATCTTTGGTAAAATATTGACAGTTTCAACTAATTCCTTTGTTCCGGAGACCTTGAAAACGTGAAAATTATTTTTTGCACAAAAACACAATTTGGCCCATTCACCGCATTTTGGTATTGTCAGACCTGGGATTTCTTTAGAAATTCCTCCAGGGACTTTTTTTTAATGTAAGATTCATTTGGGAATTTTCTGCAGGGATTCATATAAAAACTGTCCTAGGAGTTCCTTCACAAACTTTTCGAAGGATTCTTCAAGAAGATCTCCCATGGGTTTAATTATAAATTTGACTAATAATTTCAACAATTCACAAATTTTTCCAAGGATTACCTTTAAAAAAAAAACTTCCTCATTCCTTCCATTTTTCGATGATGGAGCCTTGCTGAGACTCATCCTAGAACTCAATTGAAAAATCTTTCACGAGTCCTGAAAAAAACCTTTTAGGGCTTTCTTGAAGAAATTCTTTCAGGGATTTCTTTGATTTTACTTCAAAAAATCATCCAGGAGACCCAAAAAAAATCAGCCAGAATTCTTTTACAAAATCTTCTAGGCAATTCTTTAAACTTAAGAATGTCCTCCAGAAACTTCTACAAGAACTCCTTAAGAAAGTCTTGCACGGATAGCTTCCAAAAATGATGCATGGATTCCTTTAGAAAATACTTGAAGAAGTCCTTTCAAAAATCTCCATAGATTGTTCTTAAATTCATCTACGAATTTCTTCAGATTTTTTTTTCATAGAGATTCCTCCAGAAAATTTTCAAAGCATTTATCTATAAAACCTTCCATTAACTTTCTCAAAAAAAAAACTCCATGGATATTTTTTAGATAATGATTTATGCATCCGTTAAGAATCAGACATTCAGAAGTCCTTCAAAATTTTCTCCGAACCTTTCCAAGGAATTTTCTCCAATAATTGCTTTACAAATTCTACAAGAGACAATTAAGGAAATACCCAAGATCTCTCCACATTTTTTTCAGAAATTCCCAGAAGACACAGAATTCCTTCCAGAAATGGTTCCAAAAAGTTATTCAAAAAGTCTGGGAAAATCCTTTAAGGATTACTTCCGATTTTTTGAACAGAATTTTTTCGAGTTACTTTAAGGGATTTTTACGGAAAGGCTAGAAGACATTCTTGAAGAGATTCCTGTAGAAATTCACACAGAGATTTCATAAGAAATTCCACCGGATATTCCCCTATCTATTTTTTAGAAATTTCTCCAGGATTTTATCAAACGTGCCTCTTGGAATCTCTAAAGGAATGCATGAAAAACCCTAATCAATCCACCTAGCGGTGACGGCGCCTTTCTCGTGCCTTCGAAAACACATTTCAACACAACTCAAGTGACATGTTGATGAATATCGCACTTCCATACGTTTAACAGAAATCCATTTCATGGCACCAGAAATCATATCGTTTATCTGGCTTTTGATGTTTGAGCCTTAAACTCTTGAGAAACAGCACAATCTTGAATTTTGAGCCGACATTTTGGATTTCAGTCCGGCAGCTTGGAAAATCTGGTCGCCATTTTTGGACTCCTGGCTTCTTCCCAATGGGGTCTCCAGTTAGCCTAGTGGTTGAGGCTATGGATCGCCAATCCGGAGACGGCGGGTTCGATTTCCATTCCGGTCGGGAAAATTTTCTCGACTCCCTGGGCATAGTGTATCATTGTACTTGCCTCACAATATACAATTTCATGCAATGGCAGGCAAAGGAAGCCCTTCAATTAATAACTGTGGAAGTGCTCAAAGAACACTAAGTTGAAGTGAGACAGGCCAAGTCCCATTGGGGACGTAGAGCCAAAAAAGAAGAAGAAATAGAAGCTTCTTCCCAATACCAGATACACCCTTATTGAATGGTTTTGGAGCCTAAACCTCCATTCAACAGCCACCATCTTGGATATTTTGGTCACCATCTTAGATATTTCAATCGTTCAGAGATCTTCCCAATACCAGATATACCCATATTGCATGGTTTAGAGCCCGAATTACTATACAGCGCACTACTTCCGACGATATGTTTAACGCATAGAAAAGGCAGCGGAAGTCAATGAAGTTATTTCCGACACCAATTTGGTGCTGAATCCACAATACAAAAATCACCGCAGTTTGATGTGTCGCATGATGGGGCTTGGTTGTGTTTTATATACGGCTAATTCCACCGGTGCTGGTCCGGATCACTAAAATGGCCATAGCTTCGGAATGCCTCGACCGATCTGAACCATTTTCAATAGCAAACAATTCGGTAAAATTCCGGTTCGATTCGAGCCGTAATCCGAAAAATCGGCCAATGGGAAGTGCCTTGAAAGTGAGTGAATTTTTTTGCGCACAGACATACATACATACACACACACATACACAAATACAGACATCATCTCAATTCGTCGAACTGAGTTGATTGGTATATGTGACTTGACCCTCCGAGCCTTCTATCGAAAATTCGTTTATTGAGTGAACATATTGCTTTTCAGTACACTTCGGTGTACGCGAAAGGCAAAAATGTTCATTTTGAGATAATAAATACGAACCGATTTCAACGACCGATGGGTTATTCGACGGGGTATATTGTCCCATTGTTTCCTATTGAAAATGGTTCGGATCGGTCAAGCCGTTCTGGAGTTATGGCCATTCAGGTGTTCCGGGCCGGTACCCCAGGATGATTTGATGCGACCCATCAAACCACTGCATTTTCGATTATCTGATGAATGGGTAAGCAGGAAAATAGTCCAAGACTTCTTGTTTCACAAAATGGGGACCACAAGCATGACCCGGAAGCACTCACACATCTTCAAAGTTCTTACCCCAACATCGCCATAACGAGGAAAATGTAGGAAATCCATCACCCCAACTTCCAAGTGCAGTTTTGGCCGTGATGGATAACGCGCAGGTACTCAAAAAAGCATCCATAAAAAGTTGGTTGGTTTCGGCTTTTTGTCTTTTTTTTAACTGTTCTCTTTTCCATCCGCTTGCCGTGTGCCTAAAAATAGATTTCCGAGCTGCCGTTACCAACACAATCACATTCCGGTTTTGTTAGTCACAAAGATGCAGTCGTTTAAAACAATCTGTTATTTGATGTTGAAACTACCAAATCTCTGTTTGTTTTAACCCTTATGTGGCCGGCAGGGTACCCGGGTACCCAGCACCCATTTAAAATACACGGTGTAGAAAAAAGCAAAAGTTTGCCGGCCACATAACGGTTAACAAACTGTCAAAAATTTCGTCAAATGAAAATAGTTGTATGTGATAATACATAATACATATTTGTATGTGATAAACAATGCAACAGTTCAGTTTAAACTAGAAATCAGTTTGTCGCTATAGTAAACTGAAAAATCGGTTGATTTGAACTAGAATTTAAAGCCTGTATCCGCAATAATCGGGTCACAAAAGTATGGCTGTAGCTCTGCAATGAATTAGTGAAATTGGCCAAATAATTGAATGAGAACTCTTTGGTGTATGTTTATTATTTGTGCCAAATTTCATCAAAATCGATGCATTACTTTTAACTGTAGATGAAAAACAAACAGACGTGGTTTTAAGCATGAGCATGGTCATGGTTACAATCATGACCAATTTTCATCCGCATAATAGATGGTTCTTTTAAGCTACCGTTTAAAGTTCTATGATGATAATTATGAAATTTCGTCAGCAGTTATGATACACTTTCTTGAAAAATTTCATCAACTTTGATCAATTGGTTTGAAAGCTACTGCTGTTGATAGGTGTTAGTGTTAGGGAAAATTTTTCGTGTTTTTCATGTGCGATGTTTGCCTATTCATAACTTTTGAATTTCTCTGCTAATTTTCATGAAATTTTGACAGAAGGTAGTTCATTATGTGTTTATTTTGCTCGCAAAATTTTAAAATTTTTGGTATAGTACTTTCAATAGTACAATAAAAAAAAATGAAGGGTGCAAACTAATTGATTTCGGAGGGGCTAAAATCACATTAAGTCCCAATAAATGTTTCGACTATAAAATTGTTGATAGTGCATCGATTTTTGCCTATGCAACAAATGTAGATTGGGAGGTTTGTGTTCAAAATTTCAGCCATTTCCATTGCAAATTTTAAAAGTTACAGCGCTAACAAGCAAAACTAGGGTCTGTACAAAATTCATTGGCGCACATTCTACTCTCTCATTGTTACAACAAAAAGTACTACTCCGATTCACATGAAATTTTATAGGTGAAATGAACACATCTTAAGATGTTATTAGACCAAGCCCACTCATGGGCTCAATCAAGCATTTTAACGTTAAGTAGAGCCCCGAACAAAGAAGCGAACCGCACCGGTCGCTGCTAAGTAGGGCTCGAAAGCGAAAAGTTTACGTACGGTTCGTAGCAGGGCTTAGAATATAGAGACACGCAAAGTACGGTCTCTATCCGTAGGCTCGTGCGCTCTCTCGCGTTTAGCTCTCTGGGTAGCGTAAAGAGGAGACGAAAGAACATGAGTATGGATTTGTTGCCAAGTATATAGTTTTTAGAGAATGATTTTCTTGTTTTGTATAGGTAGGAATTTATTTTAGTTTGCATCAAATATTTGAAATTTTCAACCAATCAATATCATAGATCGTTACACGAATAACACAACATAGAATTGTGATAGAGTGACAATACAAACGCAGAAAAATAATAGGTTTAAATTGACAAGCTTTGCTTAAGTATGTTATGAATAAAGTTTTCGCTTCTTCGCCAATTTTAGGATCATGCATATCGAAAATGTATTGATTTTCTCTTAAAAATAGTTACGATTACTCATAATCGCACCTTTAGTTTTTGATTCGGCCGATCGTTTCGAAACTAATATTTGAAGAAATGTATAGTGATTCAGTGAGTTTTGCTGTTTTAACACGTACATGTTTGAGTCGGGTTTTCTACGCAGCAAGTAAAGCTTAGTTTTGCACATTTAGAAAAATGTCCAAATAAATAACTCTCGAAGTTCGTTCCGACAAGTTTAAAAATTATCGTCATCCGACGCAGATTCCGGTGAGAAGATGTGCGTATTTTCTAACCCGATAAGAAACTATTTGACGGTAATAAGTGACCACAAGGTTTTCTTTCTTCACTTCCCGGGCTGAGATCCTCCGCTTTGAAAGAGCTGTGCCTCGCGTTTCGTTTTGTCGTGTAGGGTATTTGTGCCTATCTTAGTCTCATTAAGGATGTGCAACATGAAAAATCACTCACAGCGCAATGTATACGCTTCAAACTGAATGATACAAACCTTTAACACACGTGCTCACTTCCACTGTTGATCTTACGATGCACTAGAGTGGGATTTACCTTCAATATTTGATTTAATTGCGATCACAAATCGCGAGCCACTCGCACCTATCTTCAGCACACCGTAAAATTTTCATCTCATCGCGGTCCACCGGGTGGCTCCTTTTTCATCTCAACAGTATTTACAGCAAATCCACAACCACTCTCACATTTTCTCATCGTAGAGCATTCTGCACTCACCCACTAACGCACTCCCTTTCCCTAGCAGGTGACAGTTTCATTGTGATTGTTTTCCTCTCTCGCAAAGGAGAAGTCACAACAATGTGCGGCGCGACGAATCGTCTATGCTCGCTCCCCACGTTTTGCACTCGCATACATTCACAGCTGATTGGCAAATCAGTGCTGCCGAACTGGATGATAGTTCGTAAAGCTTGAGCGGTAGCAGCATATTTAGATGAAAACCAAACCAAATATTTTGAAAGAAATGGCGTTGGAAAATGAAATTATTGATCGATTTGCGTAGAAGTTCGATTACCAAGATGTTAAACCAAGAAACGACCATATTCTGATTGAAAAAACATCGTATTTGTAGTGACCAAATCTCATTCAATTAACTACTTGTTTCTTGATGTCTGGCACCGCTGTGATGCTTGCTTTGGTGCTTCGGCAGAGATGTGCGCCGCGGTTAAAACATCATTTTTGGTCGTCGGCGGCGGCGGCGTTAAAAATGAGATTTCAATATTTCGCTCTTTTACATCTCATATAGCGAAACATTTTAACAAACTATACTTTGCATATGAGAATGTAAATACACTAAAACCTCAATTTATGCATGTTATTTTAATGCACTTTTTAATTTATGCACCTTTTTTTATGACCTGCATAAATTAAGGGAAAGCTACTCACAACCAATATTGTGCATAAGAATATTTGATAATGACGGTAACTATTGCAACGGCGGCTAAAGGGTGTTTATAAGGATGAGCAAATGGAAGTCACAGGGGAGTTTCAGGGGGTTCCCAGGGGTTTCCGCGAGGTACCAGGAGATCTCCGGGGGGTTTTCGGGGGTCTGAGGGGGTTTTCGAAAGCATTGCAGAGAGTTTCAGAGGATTTTCGACGGGGTTTGGAGGCGTTACGGGTACATTTTCGGGGGTTTCCGAGGATCTCACGTGCGTTAAACGGGTGCAAGTGGGTCTTAGATGGATTCGGAGGCGTTAGGCAGGCGTTTTTGGGGTTTCAGATGCGTTACATTGGGTTCGAGGGGATTTAAGAGGGATTTTGGAGGCATTTCAGGAAGTTTCAGAGCATTTTTGGCGGGATTCAGAGGCCTTATGGAGGCGTTTTCGGGGGTTTCGGAGCGTCGCAGGTGCGTTACATGGGGTACGAGGCGGTTTAAGGGGAATTTTGGAGCCATTTCAGGAAGTTTCAGAGCATTTTCGGCGGGATTCAGAGGCGTTACGGAAGCGTTTTTTTTTTTATGCCCAAATTTCCCTCATGTTATGCCTTTTTTAATTTATGCACCCCCAGCCAGAGATGGCATGCTCCTCAGTGCGAAACGTGAGAAGAGAAAACATACACTCTACTCACGACTTTCAACGAGAGCGAGGGTGAACTACGCAACTTTCTTCACACACAAACCAGCCGCTCACTCTCTGGCATCCATCGCGGCACCCTCAAAATGAGTGCTCAAACAAATGTTAGATCAAATGTTTTTTCAGTTTCTGTGTGCACATTTTGTGCGCGCAGAAAATGTGCACACAAAAATTCGTGTTGAGAGCGCACTCAGTCGTGCTTCCAGTGCAATACTGTGTGTACCACAGGAGTATGAAAGTACTTGCTTGTCTAAGATATCACATAAATCACAGACAAATAGTATGTGACACTAACGAAATTTCAATCTCATATATCTCATGATCCTGATTACATAGAAAGTTGGTGTCTTCGGCAAAGTTGTTTGGCTGGTCAAGGACTAACCGATAATAAGACTTAAGTTTCAAAATTCCACCGCTAGGCGGCGCTAGTGAGCTAACAAATTTTATTTTTCATAAATATCAGGAAAATTTGCAAAAAAATGCAACTAGCGCCGCTTAGCTGCAAAAACTTGAACCAAACGGTAATTATTCCGAAAGCCCTTGATCTACCAAACAATAGTGCCGAAGACACCATCTTTCTACAAAATGAGGATGCTGAGATATGCGAAACTTAAAATTTGTTTGCTCACTAGCGCCACCTAGCGGTGGAATTTTGAAACTTAAGTCTTATTATCGGTTAGTCCTTGACCAGCCAAACAACTTTGCCGAAGACACCAACTCTCTAAGTAATCAGGATCATGAGATATATTAGATTGATATTTCGCTAGTGTCACATCCACTTGTCTGTGATTTATGTGATATCTTAGACAAGCAGATGCAACACTGACAAAATTTCCATCCCATATATCTCAGGATCCTGATTACTTAGAGAATTGGTTTCTTCGGCAAAGTTGTTCAGCTGGTCAAGGGCTTTCAAAATATGGGCCGTGTGATTCGTGATTTCACCGCTAGGCGGCGCTAGATAGCGTACAAATTTTACATTTCACATATCTCAGCATTCTGATTCTTTAGAAAGATGGTGTCTTCGGCAAAATTGTTTGGTAGATCAAGGGCTTTCAGAATAATTATCGTTTGGTTCGAGTTTCTGCAGCTAGGCGGCGCTAGTTGCAACTTTTTGCAAATTTTCCTGACATATATGAAAAACAAAATTTGTTAGCTCACTAGCACCACCTGTTGGTGGAATTTGAAACCAAAATATTCATCAACTGTAAGTCCTTGATCAGCTTAAGACGTCTGCTTGTCTCTGATATCACAGGATTTGATACCCCTTAGCGGGTTTTGGACATATTCTGGCATGCTTTCGGTTCACCAAATGCTCAAGCAACATTGACCCCTTTGAACACACCGCGTGTGCACTGAGTTCTGTTTTTTCTGCGTGCGCGCAGAAATTGCGCACTGGGATTATGACTTGCGGGCTCTCATTGCTCTCACGCAGCACTCTAATCACCCGCACAAAAACTCTGCGCGAGAGAAATTATGTACATTTTATTGTGCGTTTTTTCTCTTTCTCTTTTGTAAGGTAAATGAAACTGAGAAGTTCAGTGAAAGATGAGCGTAAATGGGCACAATTTCTGCGTGACATGCCATCCCTGCCCCCAGCCATGTGCATAAATTGAGGTTTTAGTGTAGTAACTTGTAATTGCGCACTCGTATATAGTGCGGCAGACAATTAAACGTTCAAATGACATGCATTCATTTTGGGAGCGTTTAAACTTAAATCGATTATTTTCTGAAGATTATTGGGGAAATTCTAAGTTCGGCGGCGTGATGAGTTTTAAGCTGGCGGCGTGCTAGAAAATCAAAACATCCGGCGGCATGAAGTAATAAATCTCGACGGCGCACATCTCTAGTCCTTGAGACAAAATGAGATGAATATAGGTACTAGGCCGAAGAAGGGGGCTTTTATATTTCAAAAAGGCAAAAGAGTTTTGGTTTGATTGCTGTTTTTGAAAATAATGGTCGTCAGTGGGTGGTTTATTAAATATAAATTTAAAAATATAAATTAAATAAACGAGACATTAGGAAGAAAGTGTGCGAAATGGGTAACTTCACCGTCCACGCATCCTTCCTCCCCTGTACATTCGAGAAGTACCTTGCCGAAATAAAATATTCTGTAGGTACTCCAAGTATTTCGAAGAATCATCTTTGCGCGTAAATACAACGCAGTAGACCAGGCCGCTTTGATGCATGTGTCATATCTCTGATATGCTGCAAGCATCAGTATTGACAAGAAAAGTAACACGATTGCTTTCCAGGGTGACTCCGCGTATGTATGAGATTAGATAAGAGTAATTTTCAAAGATGCATTGACTGTACCTAACTCAACTCAGATATCATAGAAACACTACAGTTATTTCTTTTTGTAAAAACTAAATCATACCGATAAAAATCCTAAAAACCCAGATTAATCCACCTAGTGGTGATAGTGCCTTTCTCGTCGAATATGTTATGTTGATATTTTTTAAAGCCAGCATATTGAAATGTTTAGCAAAACATGCTGGAAACCATGTATATATTTTAAGCGCTTAGAAATGGCTCTGGGTCCCCCCCATAAAAATATAGGTATTATCTGACCAAAGTCAAGGGTGTCATAGCTGCCAAAACTACTCATTGTTGCCCAGTTTTTTAAGGTCATTAGTATTTCTAGAACTATTACTGAAACGTGCATTCAGCTTCTTATCTCAGAACCATATTCAGCCTCTACTGTGTCTTATTCAGGAGATTGAGCTAATACGGTAAGCCGTATTCAGCCTCTCCTGTCGTTGAATCATATTCAGCCTCTTGTGTATATTATTCAGGAGATTGAGCTAATACGGTAAGCCGTATTCAGCCTCTCCTGTAATTGAATCATATTCAGCCTCTTCTGTATCGTTTAAGGAGGTTTTAGCTATTGCTTTTTTCACTGAAAATTTTACTTGCTTCGCTGAGCAACATGACGTTTTCCTCCAGCGAAGGCTTACGCGATACAGGAAATCGCTGAATTTCATACTAACACAGCAGAAAATCTGTCAACAATAACTCAATACACATGCATTTCCAGCGAAAAGCTCTATTTGCGTGACAACAATCCACTCCCATGACTAACGGGCGACCGCCGTCAAATATCAGGATTGCCAACTGCCCGGCGACTGCTGTCAGTTCTCTTTGTCGCCGAATCTGGCGCTGGGTCTTCGGCGCGGAAACCAAAAGGTGGGAATAAAATTTTGGGGTTTGCGCGCAATAACACGGTAAACCGTATTCAGCCCCTCCTGTCGTTGAACCATATTCAGCCTCTTCTGTATCTTATTCAGGAGATTGAGCTAATACGGTAAAACGTATTCAGCCTCTCCTGTCGTTGAATCATATTCAGCCTCTTCTGAATCGTTTTAGCTGACACGGTAAACCGTATTCAGTTCCTCCCATCTCATTTTCAGAAGACTTTAGCTAATATGATTTTCAGCAGTTTCAGAAGATTTTAGCTAATATGGTTTATTTCTAATTGACGATTTGTTTTGGCAGGTTACACCAACGTCTTTTAACTCATCACTATATGATTCAAGTTATACACATCGTAGCATGTAAAGTCGTATGGTGTGTTTACATCAGATGGAAGGAGAACATTATAATGTGCGTCTGCTTGACCTGGTCTTGTCAAATGCAGTAATATTGGTAAATCAGTATTACTGTAACTTGGTGGTTCAACTTTAACAAACCGTTGTTCTCCGTTTTCGTGATGCAGCATGATAAATATAATTCGTTCAAGACCCATACTGAGAGCAAACAGGGTGTCAAGGTTACCGAATAATCTTTCTGAACAACATATCTGAAGAAGGTTAAACAATGTGTCTGATTCCAAACCAATGGTATTTTTGATTTTATCGAAGAGATGTATGTTTTCAATTACGGTTTGGAATGCAATTGCTCTAAGATCAAAAGAAAAACTTTCATTTCCTACCACTGCATACGAAATCGCATTAAATTGGCAACCACCATCTCCAGTTATTGGAATCTCTAAGAATCCATTCAATGTTTGAACTGACAATGGTCTATCTCTGCTACATTTAAAAATGTTAGTAGGTAATGTCCGTAAGTAGTTTGCAATGTGGTCGATATCACTTTTGTAACGCATTACATTGCCATCTGTAGAAGCTATCAGCAATTCTTCTGAATTAGTAAATGTATATGGATCGTTATAAAATACCTGTTGAATATTTTTGAGCAATTTTTCATTACCATTATCATATGCATCATTTGTTGTATCTACTGAGTTAATCCACTCTTTAATGTTGTTATCTAAATTTAAATGTTCAGAATCTGATTCAAAATCACTGTACTGAAATGATAAACTAACAATATTCCTATTGCTCGATCGGATGCTACTACATTCGGATGATAAGTCCACACAAGATGCTATTGATATACTATCTACGGATACTAGGTCGGAAGACTTTCCAAACAGTTGAATATTATCATTGTCAATTTTTTTCACATCATCAAGGCATGGTTGCTTACTATAAATATTACAATATATTGGTTTATGATCAGAAAAGTAGCATTCGTAAACTCCTGCAGTAATATTTTCAAAATTGGCGTATACTACATCTAGTCGTGAACCCAAAATAGTTGTTGCTTCTGTTGGCGGTAGTTTCGAAACATATGAACGGCTGATCATAAAAGAACTAAACTCATGGATTTGTGCATTTCTTGTATCATTAAGATTGAAATTGAAATCACCTATGACAATAGTTGGACAAGATTCCTCCAACTGAAAACGAAGCATTGTATCTTTAAAATCGCAAACACTTACTTTTGGTGATTTATATCCACTTATTATCTGGATTTCATTGACTACAAATTTTACTAAATCTATGTGACTATGATAATGTCCCTTTTGATCCGCCTTGAATTCGGTACAATGGTCGACAACATTTGCTTTTAAACTGCTTCTTGCAAAACAGATAATTCCTTTAGCAAAGTTCTTTTTAACATAATCCGGATAATTAATAGTATCTGAACGGTAAACCAAATCGAATCCAGGAAATTCAATCTTTTCATTAGCATACAAGTTAGTTTCGGAGAAAATTAATATATCACAGCGGAAATACCATGGGTCCACGTCTACATGCTTTTTATTCGCTCGTAATGATCGAATATTCAAATAAACTACTTTGAGCCCTGATACGTTAACTAAATTATTGTACGCAAGTGACAATGATCGTTCTTTTCTTAGTCTATTCATTTCGTTCAAACAAGCATCAATTGTATTATTACTTTTCATATTTCCTGGAAAATTACCTAAAATATAAAGTCCTGAAAGACTCGTCACGCGGCTAAGCTCTACATACACTAACTGGCGGGTAAGGTTACCAGATTTCCTGAAATCAATACACACATGTTTGTATGTTTGACCTTGACTTTTATGAATAGTTAGAGCTTCGCAGGGTACTATTGGAAACTGGTCTCGTATCATCTGGTAATCCTTCTGGAAATGAGTTGTCAGGTTGTATACTTTCCTAGGGATTGGCGTCAAACTGAGGTTGATATTGTTGTTCTCCATGAAATTCCTGTACTGCTGTCGTATCTTCTTGCCTACATTACTAGAATCGAATTTTAGAAAAACAATAGTTGGTTTTTCAGTCCCAGGATTGCAAAAAACGTATTCTAAAACTCCAGTAGCTCCATTAACTAATCCATCTGCAACGTCAAGATTAGCTGTCAGCATGTATTTAATTCCTTGTTTGAACCGGATCGTATATGGATATCCTCCACAATCTTTGGTCGGTCGTTCTCTCCACATTTTAATCTTTGCAGTTCTTTGATGTGGTTTTAGTTTTCCTGTAATTGTGTCGACAGCATTACACTCTATTTCAGATGCGAGTGATTCCGATATCTTCTTGTCATTATATTTATCAACATTGGCGTTTGTATAGTAAAGCCTGATGGCTTCATCGGGCACTTGATCTTCCTGTATTTCTCGAGATTTTATGATGTTGATGTCTTCGTCTGTCATTTCTCCACGAGCAAAACTATTGAGAGCTCTAACAAAGCTCAAATCATCTTTCTGTCGCATAACCTCTGTAAGCTCATAAAGGTTAAATTCGTCCCATAATGGTGAGATGCTTGTTTTAATTAGACTGTGCTTCGGAGTCAAGAAGATGGCCGAGTCTTTTACAGGTGGTAGTTGAAGAAAATCGCCAACTGTGATTACCGATAATCCACCAAAGGTTTCGTTTCTTCCAGTGATTTGCCGCAACCGTGTATCGATCCGGCTGAAAATGGTGCTTCCAACCATCGATATCTCATCAACGATGACCAATTTGCAGTCCTTCAGTTGTTGTCTTAAATTGTTGGCAACATCCATGGGTAAATCCGACATTTTCGCATTTTCTTGTAGTGGTAGAGCAAATGCAGAGTGTAACGTATTTCCTCCAATCAGAAAAGCTGCTTTTCCAGAAAACGCACATAACAAAACTTTAATGGAATCAGTATTTTGGTCTCTCAGAACTGAAGTTGAATATTCCAAATGGTATGTGATTAACTGGAAAATAGTAGAAATAACCATGCTTTTGCCTACTCCAGCAGATCCCGAAATAAAAATTCGAAGAGGCAACTTTCCGGTGCTGAATGACTTGTAGATGTGCATTACAATTTCCCTTTGTCGCTCGTTCAGTTTACATAGCATATCAAAGAGATTATGTTCGTGTATTTTTGGAGGGGCAGTGTAAATAAAAGGTACATTACTTTTTGGACGATCTATCCCCACTTGCACAAGGATATCGATCTCTTGTTCCTTAGGAATTTGATTTTTCTCAAAATCTTCAATTTCATCTGCATCGGCTATTTGTCTGTGCTGCTCAGCTGCTAGCATAGCATCATCCAATCGATCGCTAGACAACTTAAACAGGTTATCGCGATTTTTTTCTATCAACTCCTTGTTTTCATAAAACTTTGCACTCCAGTTAATCGATTCAATTTCCTTCTCTTCGTTTCTCCATGGAAGAAATAACAGCAACTGTTCGCGAAAGAAGTTGTCCGGATCTTTTTCATACGTGTATCGCACGTGCCGTACGATTCTGGCCTTCCTGCGGCGTTTATTCTCATCTTTCTCCGTGTCTGTCTCGTTACCTTCATCGTCCGAATCCAAATTCTTATCTCGTCTTGTTTTCTTCGCTGTTTGGAAATAATATGCGGCATATTCAGCCAAGCAAACATCATCCAAAGCTTTTCGTTCTGAATAATGTGTAAGAATATCTTTTCCTACGATGTCAGTTGAATCAGGATCCATTGCTTGCAACTGCTTGTTTGTTTTTAAGAATGCTACTCTTTCCTCACTGCGCCCCGTATTTATAAATATAGCACTTCGACTGAACTCTGTTATAGGTGTTCCCAAGCAATGGTATACTGCTTCTGAAGTCGATATCACGTGTCCGTTCAGGAATTTGTTCATGATGCATCGTAACCGATCCTGTAAATTACGATCTCCTTTGTCCAGTTCAGTTTGAAGGTCTTTCAGTCCTTTTGAAAGCCCTGCTTCTCCTTTCGCCACATAATCCACAATGTACGATGCTACAGCATATTCGTCCACAACAAGTTGCAAATCGACATTTGATTCCATCAAATTGAGAATTATTCGATTGTAAGTATTGATATCTACCTCACAACTCCTGCGCCTATAAAAGATTGTCAGTTTATTAATAGAGCTTCTTAAAGCTGTTAAATACGTCTCCTCTGACATCTGAAGGTGCTCCAAAACTTCATCAAAGCTTTTGACAATTCTTTCTTTACTCACATAGAACTGTTCCATTAGGTTTTTGATTTTTTCCAGATTGGACTTCACTTCAGTAGTTCTTTCCTCTTTGGATAACGGTTCAAGAATCGTTGTCCGTGGCATTACAAATTTGGGGAAATTAAATCTACAGATGTTTTTATTTTTCTTTCCTTTACTGCATGTGGAGGTATGCTTGTGTCGCAGATAGTTACAAAATGGATTTTTCTCGTCAAATTCGCACGTTATGTGCTTGTCTGCAAACTGTATGACTAGGTCAAAAGTGCTGCTGTCATCACGATCTATTTTAGGTGCATTGTCAATCCACAACAATATATGATCATGAGGTGATCCTCGCTGTTGAAATTCCCGTCTGCGAAAGAAGTCAGTGACCTTGTATGTTTCGAAAATTCCTCCTTCTGCTTTAGTGATCAATTTCATCAAGTTCTTGATTTTGTTATCATAATACATTGCAGTAAATACGGGATTTTCCTTCACCAGTTTTGCCCTTTCTTCATATGGTAAATTTAATGCATCATACAAACTAACTTTTGTACCTGAAGTATACTCTACCAGAGCTTGAATCAATTCTGGCCAATTAGTTTCAACTGCAGATACCGTGAGAAAGAATACAGGAGTACCGATTTGCCGCATAAGTCCACATAAAACCTTCTTTTTTTGCTCCATATACGCAGGGGCACATCTCATTTGATCCATGAATCTTAATCCATTGTTGAACGACAATAAACCTCCAATGTAATCAGGTTGCAGTGCCTCTTGAGCCGTTACATTTTTTGCATTCTTTTTCTTCCGAATGGCAACTTTTATAGAATTGTACGATTCATTCAGCAACTTTTTCTTTGAAAGGTGAAGTATACGCCTTGGTTCAATCCTGTTGTTGTAGTACCGAATTTCCCATTTGATGATATCGTTGCATGTTATGTTTTTGTCTGTCAAACTCCGTGGTTGTCCAGCAAAAATTTTTGGAAAACAAAGATATTCTATGTCCGGGTTACTGTATGGTGATACCGGTTTCTGGTTTTGTCCAGGAGCCATTACTACGATTGCATTTTGGGCAGCTACTTCATTCAAATCAATCAGCAAGCATTCGTCGTCTCCTTCGTGCAGTAAATTCGCGAATTCTTCGTCTATGTTTATACCTGCTTCTTGTTCAACCCTGTCACCATCAAACTCGGTTGTGTTCAAATTTGGTTCGTCATCATTTATGTCCAATCCATCGTATGCATTTTCCGAGAAACGAATTCCATACTTCTTATATAGTTCCGTTTCCTGCAAGTAATTGCCAGCTGCCTCAACTTTTTCCTTACGTACCAGCCCTTTAAGATAACTGGATGTATGTCCCATATGCCTCTTAAACTCCACTGGTATGGCTATCATATTGATATTGTTAATGTTCCTAGGAAGGGACTGCTCCATTTCATTAACATCGGTAGGAACATATATCACACTACCTTGAGCACCAACTTGTGGATTTGAAGCTCGATGATTAAGCATAATGATCTTGATGAAAGGCACATACGGTGAGACGATACGTTCCTCAATGGGATTTAATTCTTCCAAACACTCCGGGACTGCTGCTAATTTTAATCCATTACTGCTTGAAAGTTTAGGCATTTTTCCTGCGCTAACGTACCTATGACATGTATGGCAAAGATAATTTTGTCTATGTTCATCATAGTTATTCAAAACGTTGGAATCCACCCAAGGAGTTATTTGTGTTTTCTCCGCCATAATTTTCACAGCCATTAGAGATATCACCCTTTCGCGCGTGATTTTTTTCAGCCCTTTTTCAAAGAACATGCGTTCACAACAAGAGCAGAAACACGATGGAACTTCTTTCCTGCTATCGATAAACGCCAAAAGTTCAATGGAAGCTTGATCTGGTTCATGTCGCTTCAAGTTGTTGTATAATGCATCCCGGTGTCTTATTATTTCAGAGCTCCGTTTTTCACGCCTACTTTGTCGATCTCTTTGCCTTTCGGCGATTCTCAGCATTTCATCGTTTCGTACAATTTTCATGCGCTCAATATTGCTGTTATGTTCTTTTCGAGCGTATTGTAAATCTGCTCGCATCTTTTTAATACGATCTCTGTTTTGTGCTTTTTCCTGGCAAGAGAACTCTTCGTCTGTTTTACGAAGATCCGTTATCCTCTGCAAATTCTTCTGTTGTTCTTGTTGCCGGTAGTCCCCGTGTTTTCTTATTTCTGCCATCCTCTGTAAATTTCTCTGATTCTCCTGTTGCCTGTAGTCCTGTTCCTTTCTTATTTCCGTCATTCGCTGCAAATTTTTCTGCTTTTCTTGCTGTCTGTACTCCTCGTGTTTTCTGAAATCTGCAATCCTTTGCATATTATTTAGTTTCTCCTGCAGAATGTAATTCCCCTGTTTCCTTATTTCTGCCACCCTTCGTGCGTTTATCTGATTCTCTTGCTGTTTGTAATCTTCACGTTTCCTTATTTCTGCCATCCTTTGCGAATTCTTCTCCTTCTCTCGCTCTTTATACTCCATTTTTGATCGAATTTCTGTGATTCTTTGTGAATTTTTTGCCCTTTCACACTCCATATATGCATTGTTCATTCGAATATTCCTCATTCTCTGCTTATTTCTCAACTGTTCCTGTTTGCTGTACTCTGCGTTTTTACTTCGTTTTTTCTTCATGTTCTGCTTATTTTTCTGCTTCCGCGTGTTTGCATCCCGGTTATCAATTGCCTGCTCTATTGATTTTGCAGTCCGCACCTCTGAACAGTTCCCTGAGCCATCACTATACGCCTTCTCACTAATGTTGTCACACTGAGATTTTTTCTCAACTTCATTTCGATTTTTATCATATAATTTTCTTGTTTTCGCCTTCTGCAAACTCGATTGTTTTTTGATTTTAGGCATTTTGAAGCGATTTCTGAAACAAAACACGCATGTATGGGTATCATATAATAAACTGTTAGATCGTAGTTACGGATGAGACGATATTGTAAATATCCACACGAGTAAAAAAGTTGACACTTAGAGGATGTTCCCGTATCTACTGAACTGCAATTCAAACTGTTTAGCACCATCAGATTTTACAAATGACCCGTGGTACAAGTTTATATTTGGATAAGCAACATTGATATTTTTGTAATTCATTCTACAGAATATTGAATGCAGAAAACCAAACCATCATGTATGCAATGATGTTTTTTTGGCATCTTCCACAACTACATGATGAAAATTGGGGACGTTAGGATATCAATTGTTGGGTTATGCTCAACCATCTACGATCGAGAAGCAGATAAATTTCCCAGCTACTGGATTTCATTCAAGCACATAAAAAGCGAAAATTTAAACAAATCAACATAACCATTCACTCTATGGTACACCGAGTTCACATAATCTGACAGATTATGAATTTTTCTCGTCGGTTAACCCGATATTTTCGTTTTATTTTTACTGCATCGTAGAACTGATAATAAAGCGATTATAATTCCGTCTATCATTGAAACTTCGGAAACAATTACTGCTACCGTCCCTATGATTCGTTGTATCATAGATTAACATTCCTGATTTAAGAAAATCATAACCTGTACAATGTTTGTATAATTCCTTTCTATTCCGGATGATCACACTGCAATATAAACATTTGGTCCAAAAATCTAATACTGAACCACCCGAGTGTGATCAAAATAACAATATTTATGCCCGATTTTGAATGATAATGTAATGTAAAAAAGTGGTTTGTGCATTTTTGTTTACAACACATTGGTTACAATTTCCTATTGATGCACAGTAGACATTTGATCGGTGAAAACAGTACCTGCAATGTAAGTGTAAAAGTAGAAGTACACTGTTTGCCTGAACGACAAATATTTGACCAATTTTGACAGATCAATGTTGGCTTGTTGTTTGGCTCTGTTGGTCCGTATTCATTTTTCGAGTGACAAATATTTCAGTTTCCCCGGTACACATTGGTCAAAATTTACTGTCGGAAGTGGTCAAATATTTGGCATTGGTCAAAGAGTGAAATAAGGCCCTGAGTACAGCGGGTCAAATAAATATTTGACAAGGAATGAACTTAAGAGTAAACATCTGCTTGACACTTCGATCGAGTCAAAACAGATGTTTGAGCATAGATTTGATTGACCCTGTGAATTAGCATCTTAACACTTTGCAGTAATTGTTAACCATCAAATCACAGAAAAAAAGACGTAATACTTCCTTAAAATCCCATAAATCAGGTTTACACTGTCTCAATCTGGTTGGCATACATTAATAAATACAGTAGACGTTCGATAACTGCGACATGTTTACGTTTCACTTAGCGAACAAAATTTGATAACTGCAGCGACTGACAGACGTCAACAAGCCATCAATTGACGTTAAGGACAGACTTGTTAGAATCCCAAAATGGCCGCCACAATGGTCGACTTTGGCACCTACTCACGATTTCGAGCGCACAAATCTCTTCGTAAACAAAACCAGCGCACCTGATCTTCTTATTTTAAGCTTATTACAAGTGAGCAAAAGCAGAATAATAAAATGCACTGTTGTTTGAAGCTTTCTTCTTGAGATTTGTGCGTCTGAAGTTTATGTGCACTGTTAACAATTGATGCGGGATTTCAAGACGTTTGTCCTTAAATGAACGCTAAATTCATTCGACTGTTCATTTGGACTAACATGGCGCACTATTTTGACGTTTGGCGGTGCGATAAGGGGCTGTTCATTAACCACGTAGACCAAAATTTGGCCATCTCAGACTCCCCTCTCCCCCCTCGTAGACTTTTGTTCATACAAAAATTTCAAAATTTGTATGGAGCGTAAACTTTGGCCAGACCCCCCCCCTAAAAAGTCTACGTGGTTTATGAACGGCCCCTAACTGCAAATTTGTTGCACTTACCGGACTTGCAGTTCAACCGTTTGCACCGACCGAATGTCTACTGTACCATTTTATGCAACGACACGGTGTGTTGCGTAGAACAACTTTATAACAAAAAATAAGTAAGTCTGAAATTTTTCCCTTTGAAACTTTGGGCCATTCCCTTCAATTTGGTGGGTCGGTAGAAAACATCCATCGGGGGGTCTAGAACAATTTTTTTTTAAGATTTTTCATGCAAAACCTATTGAAAGCGCATGTTGTGAATTTTATGCAACCCCTACAAAAAGTCACAACTTTTTTTACCAAAGTCGTATGATTTTTCTGGATAAACTCTACCTGATACAACAAGCATTGATTGGAAATCTGTTGGATCCTAAAATAAAATTACAGAATGCCTAACAATAACCATTCTTCCCAAATAATTTCAAAAGCTAGGTTTTGCAGCATGAAAACCACATGAAGGACTTTTACGAGATTGATAGTCCAGTCTTCATCCTGGTCTTCGTTACATATTATCATCTTGAAATAGCTGAAACTTTTCAAATGCTTTTCAGGAATGGATTTTCAACATTTTCAGAAATCTGTCTAGAATATTCCCATCAACTAGTGTAAAAAAAAATGTCTTTTCGGTTTTATTTTGTTTTTATATTCTTATGTCTCAAACAATTTACAAGTCTTTTGGGATGATTGGTAAATTCGTCACTAGATGCTTTCCATATTCTCACCAGAATTTTTAATATAGTTGCTTTACTGTAGACTTTTTAGATCTTTGAAGAAGAACGGCAGAACGGCAAGATTTTGTATTTTTTAAGAGTTTTACATACTCACATATTTTCTTCAAACAATCAAACCTACATATAATACTGTCTAGTACGCATTATTGATTATATCAGATGTGTTCGTAAGTTATCAACACATATATTTTGCCAAGAAACATTTCACAAGTTCACTCAAATTTCAAATTTTCATAAATTTTCCTTAGTTTGACAACACGATAGAAAACTAATATGAATCTTAGAAAAAAAAAAAATCTATGAAAAATGAAAAATTTCCATTTGAATCCTGTTCGGACTATGCCAGGAGATCACTAGAGATGGCATTTGAATACAAAAACAAATCGAAAATTCATGACATGCGAAAATTCTGCTAAGGATTTGGGAAGGAAAATTTGCTGAAAAATTTTAAGAAATTCATTAAGAATCCTGTCAGGAATCTTTGCAAATATCTTGTAAAATATTCCATACCATAGACCATAAATAAATTAATAGTTTTCCACAAGGCCATCAATACACCAAGGGTGTAGGAATTTTTTATATTGTAAAATAAGAATATTGAAAGGATTTAGCTAATATATTTTAAACTTTGAATTTTTTGAGTTCAGATATCACCGTAAGCTAAAAATGCACTAAAAACGTGTGAAGTATCTTGGGTATCCAGTTCTCTGATTGCATAAGCCTTTGATTGCCGTAAGAAGCGCTTAAAGAACACTGAGTTGGAGACCAAGCTCTACTGGGAACGTAGATTTAGAATGCATCAGAACAAGAAATAGACAGGGGATTTAACAAAGAATTCTCCAAAAATAAAAAAAATCTTCAATACAACATCAGTACAACGAATTTCGGGGCATCTAAAGACTAAATACGACAATAAATTTATTAGAATTGATGGGTTTCTGCAGGAGTGCGAGTGAATTATCTCAAAACGATATCACTGAAGAATGGGCCGAAGATGTACTTGTAATTTTAACATTAAATAAGGTTTATGATAAAACTTAGAACAGTATTACGTTAACTGAATACAACAAAACTCATGACTAAGATCATACCTTGATTTGATCGGAAGTTATAATCATGGATTTAACAACTTAAAAAAAAATTCACGCTATTGTTCGTGTGTTGAAATGTCACTTATCTCTATGGATGTTTAAAACTTTGTTTAAGAAACAACTGTGCATACACGCTAACCCTCAGTTACCCAGATTGGTGTCAAAGCGACCCAGACTGAGCAAAACTGCAGTTACTCTAAACTGAGTAAAGGCACCTTTACTCAAATCTGGGTTACCGATGGTGGTGGCAAAATCTGGGTAAACGATACCCAGCTCCTCCAGGGCCTTGATTTTGTTTATTTATTTCCAATTTAGATTTTATATAAAAAGCTCTTAATTTCCATGTGCTGTTCACTTACCTGATGCTGGAAAACAGTTCCCCGGAATAATTCCACTGTTTTTCCGTCATTTATCGGCATATTTTTCGCGAAAACATTCATAGTTTTCAGCGTTCTCCTGACCGTTGCCATACTCTCAAGCCGAAAAGTGACAAAGTGCCGATTACCCAGATCTTTACCCAAATTCAACGAATCTGGGTTTTCGGGTTACCCGGATTATGACAACTGCTAACAACATGAAAATTCGGGTCGAATCGACCCAGTCGATGGGTAGTTTCAGGTTAGCGTGTAGTCTAACATTTATCTAGACTAACATTTGAAAAGGGAGTATTAGGGCGGCCCACACTTATATGAAAAACATAAAATTCAAAAAATGCCAAAATTCAAAAATTCTTACCTCCTGTATCCTTGTTTTGGACATGCAGAAGGTACGTTCAGCATTTGAGCAAAATCGATTTAGTCTAAGTCTAAAGGGTGATACACAGATTATGTCACGCAAAATTCGACCTTTTTCAACCCCCCTCTCCTCTGTCACGCTTTTTGTATGGGACTTCACGAATGTCTGTATAGGTCGTCAATTTCTGCAAAACCTCGACCCCCCTCCCTCCTAAAACATAACGTAAATTGTGAATGGCCCCTAAAGGGGCGCTGAACGAGCTTCAAGTTTGTATGGGAAAATTTAACCAAATGTATGGAGAAATCTTAAGCATTTGATTTTTGCCGCTAGGTGGCGCTGTAAACGTTCAATTAATAAAAATTTTGGTATTATTGTAGGTGACTATATGCCAAACAACTTTGTTGAATCACGATAGTCCGCCATACAACACTTTTTTGTAGGTCTTGTCATTATTGGGTTACATCGATTGGAAAAAAAATCTATGAAAAAAATTAGGCCCTCTTCAAATGTTGTTCTTGACAAATTTCGAAAAACAAAATAAGGTAATGAGCCATTTTACGAGACGTTTCGGATCAGCTGATCGCTCGTCATGAATGAAAATTTGACATGAGGTTGCGCCCAAGCCCGTGAGTGTTTATATCAATATCAACACTGTTGTCGTTTCGTAAAATAGACTATAAGGCAATCCATGAGACAGATGCGATCAGCTGATTTTCCTTGTTTACCATGTATTTTTGACATTTGTCGATCGGGGTGACAGTTGACCATCAAAGGAATTTGTTAAGCACCGAGAACACTCGCCGAAAATTTGGTAAGCTGTACGTACACTGTGTTTACAATTTCAGCTGTCACCCCCATCGCGATATGTCTGGCATCCGGACCTGTGAATAATTGACATCGGTCTGGCATTACACATTGAATTTCGAATAATTGGGTTTTAAAATTTTGAAAAAAATATTGGTTCTCCAATTTTATACTGAGAAGCACCTTTTCCTGAACCGCTATGATTTTTTGACTTTTTTTTTTGATACTTGAAATCAATTTCAGAGATTGTTGATAGCTTGTCAACTGCTTGACAGATCCGCCCAGTACAAAATCCGTCGAGGGTAATGCAACAAATCAGGCCAAACATGTCTAAAGGTCCAATCTGCAGAAGAGAGGCTCTCTTTGGTTTCCCTCTCTTTCGTTAATATCTCAGCTGTTTATTTGTATTATGATTGTCTCCTTGCATTGAACGATGGTCGAAACAATCGTTTTTTGATTTGTACTGAAAAAATAGTTGAAAAGTGTACCATTACATTGCAATAATTGAAAGAGAAAGTGAACAAAGAGAGCCTCTCAAATGCAGATAGGACCTATTGAAATGTTTGGCCTGAATTATGAAATAATGCGAATACCGTTACACAACCCAATTCACAAGCGTTTTTCAAGTCTAATCTTGAGCTTGAAAAAAATATACCACCACGGATTTTTCACAACTAACCTTTGCGCTGTTCCACCAAAAAGATTGATTTTCACCAATCTAGATTGCTTTGAAAAAGTTATATTAACCTTTTCTTAAACTTTTGCACAAATTTTTCTTCACTCGCAAAATGCTCGTCCACTTTTGGCCATATGTTTCAATGGCCTGGAAGATTTGCAAAAGCTGGCTGCACATTAGCCTATGCAGCAGATTCTACTGTCTTCCTCACTCTTTCGGAAAATTTGAAAACGATGACAGTAAACGTCATATTTCCTGTGGCAGAGAGCAAGACAGCATCAGAGAGTGCGCAGGTTTAGTGGTGTTGCGTGTACGTACACGTTGCCTTACACACGCAGCGGCATATGAAGAGGAGATTCCTATGTATTAGTAACGAAAGAAAAATGAAGACAGCTAACCTACAAACACTATCAGAAGTTTGTTGCCATAGTGAAAAAAAATCTTGCGTGCACGCCTTCATGATTCTATGAATAACAAAGTAAAAATAAACAAAAAATCTGTGTAAATGACGTATTTTTTTAACAGGCCGATTTAAATGTGTAATTTGATCCGTTAGCTTAAATTTGTTTTTGATGTCATCGTGAAAAAACGTTTGCGTACGCTCCCTCGGTTCCCACTGCGTTCGCGGCGTGACGTTTATGATCGAACGAACGTACAACGTTGATGTGTATGGTCCACTGCACGAATTTATTCTGGCCTGCTTACTCTCACACGAAATTTGACGTTTGAGAGGTGCCGACACCGCTCAAACGTCAAATTTCGTGTGAGAGTAAGCAGGCCAGAATAGATTCGTGCAGTGGACCATTGGGCCCGGAACTACGAAGGTTGATGAGCCGGGAAACACTCTTTCTTCCTACGGGGATTCTTATGGGAGTATGAGTGAAAAAAAAGCAAAGAAATCTTCCCTCCTGCACTTTCTCACAGAAAACCGCAAACAAAATCATAACCTTCGTAGTCCCCAATTTATTTGATCATAAACGTAAACAAATCGTTTTGTTCCCGTGCGTGAGAAGATCCTCGCCGTGCGCGCTAACAGGTCCGTCTTCGTCGTGTCGTGAGTCCGTGTGTGAAGTGCAAGTGTCCGGTCGTGCCGGGATTGTTCCGTTCTCCCGACGTCATTCGCATATCAGAAATTGAAGACTTCAGCACAAGCAACAGCAAAGCGCCCCGCACAAGAAGCAATGTTGTTCGCCGAGACATTAGCCGGGTTGATGGTTCGTCCCAGTCAGGATAACGTTCCGAAAGATGACGTTCCGTGGCATCTGAAGTACGGCGTATGCGCCGTTGGAATTGTGGGAAGATTCTTCGCCGTCCTGCTCGGCCTATACAACTGCATCGGAATCTTACTGGGAGACGTTGGCTGTTTGGTCGGTGGCATCATGGATTTTGTAACGTTATCGATTAAGGCACCCTGCTGTTTCATCTTCGTCGACTACGTTCGATGGCGACGGAAAAGGCGAAATGGAATCGAGCCGCCCTTTACTGCGACATCGCAGATTATTCGACTGCGGGATCATTTTCGTCATCGGAATGCGGGCGGTGGCGGCAGCATCGTCAGCTTTGCAGGGTTGATCCAGCAGCGCCAACGGTGATGCGTCCGGGTCCAACCTCGGTGCCTCAAACTCTGACCAACAATATGTAGTCAAGATTCTAGTGATGTCGAGGTATGTTACGTGATTTTCGTTCATATTCCCAGAGTAGATCATCCAGAACACGTTTATTTATTTATGATAATAAATTACAATTACAATTACAATTTATTTTGCAGATGAACAACTCTAAGGAGGTCCTGTTGAAAATTGCGAACCTGCTATGATCAAGCTGAAGGAGGATCCCATGTGTTCGATGGTTTTCCTTCAGTTTCTCAAGTACCTGGGCCAGATTAAGGTTTCCATCCAGACGACGATGCCGATGCTGTAACTGACAGATAAGTATAACATCAAGTATTTGGTGGAGCTTTGTGTGACCTATGTATATGATGAAGCACATTGCCAAGGCGACCACCCAGAGCTACATGGTTTCGTGGTTCCAGTACACCTTCTCGCTGGTGAATGGCCACGTGGAGCAGACGCAGGCGCTGAAGAGTTATCTAAAGTGGAACTTGGACATTGTGGCTTTACGTTTCCACTAGAACTTGGCCTGCTTTCCATCAACTTAGTGAACTGCGACAGTTTTCAATTGATGGATTTTTATTACCCACCATTACATGAATTTGTGTTTTGTGAGGTAAGCGTAACAATACAGTTTATTTAGGAAGTCGAGAAAATTTCCAATCAGAACGGAAATCAAACCCGTAGTCTACGGATTAGCGGTCCATACCCTTATCCACTGGAGACTCAAAAATTTCAAGATTTGAGTTTCAGGTTTATTTATGTTTGTAAGAAGAATTTCCGCCCGATGCTGGTGCGTCTCTGCTAGTTATGTGTCGAAATTGATACAATTAACAGAATCACTTTTTCAATGTTGATTCCGAAGGAATTTTTCTCCCTGACGTTACGTCCCAACTTAAGTGTCTGTTTCTCAGCTTTGTGTTCTATTAGCACTACTATAATTATTAACTGAGAGCTGTCTTTCCCAATGACCATTTTGAAGGGGAGCCACAGCTGTAATGGCGTGGATATTCAGAATGACCATGCTGAGGGTGACGGTCGGTCCAGGAACTTTTCGTATTGGAAATTTCCTTGACTTCCTTGGGCATATAGTATCTTCGTGCCTGCCACACAATATACACATGCAAAATGGTCACTGGCAGTACCACAACTGCAAAGCAGATGTTCCGAGGTTTCACGTTCCGTATTACAGACACGACAGATATCACTCTGAATTTGGCCAATATTTTTTAAGTGATGCCTGCTCGGGCAGTGTCCAGTTACTAGGCCAGGGTATGTACATAGAGCTCTCTTGTTGAGCTTTAAGAGCTTTTTGGTTTTATAAGCATGTTAAAAATCGTTTTGACTGATTGCAATTTTTGACATCCATCCAATTGGATGTCACCCTCTGCTCAGTCCAGCATTTCAGATCCACGGGCACCCACGTTAATCGAACGGGTCCAACCAAATATAATCTTGATAGATAATGAATTTCTGAGTTGAATGAGCTAGATTTTTTTTTTTAAATCGGTGGAAAATTCGCGGAGATATGGTCATTTCAATTTCGTGGGTACACGGGTACCTTGCCGGCATTCTACGGGTGTTTTTTTTTGCTGCCCATAAATTGATGTGAATTGATGTGTCGTATGCATGGGTTTTGTTCAATTTTACAATTGATTAATTCCGGCAGGACACCCGGAACCGGACCTGGAACACTACCGGTAGTCTCTAATGTAACCTGCGGTTATTTCTTGCAAACCGTTCATCAGGTTATCGAAAAAGCCGCAATTTGATGTGTCGCATTCATGAGTTTGGTTCACTTTTACAATAGGCTACCTCCGGCCGGATACCCAAAACCGGTTCCGGAACACTACCGGTAGTCTAAGATGTAGTCTGAGACTATTCTCTTGCTGACCATTCTTCAGGTTATTGAAAAAGCCGCTATTTAATGTGCTGCATTTATGGGTTTGGTTCTCTTATACATTTGACCACCTCCGGCGGGACGCCTAGAACCGGTTCCGGAACACAACCGGTTGTCCAAAATATGGTCTGAAATTATTTTCAGATGAACGGTTATAAGGTTACCTGAAGAGCCGAGATTTGATGTGTCGCATGCATGGGTTTGGTTCACTTTTATATTTGGCCACTTCTGGCGGGACACCCGGAACTGGTTCCGGAACACTACTGGTTCAGATACGGTCTGAGACTATTTCCTGCTTACCGTTCATCAGGTTATCGAAAATCCCGTGGTTTGATGTGTCGCATGCATGTGTTAAATGCATTTTCATGTCTGGTACCTTCCTGTGGTACCGGGTCCGGAACACCTAAATGGCCATAACTCCGGAACGGCTGGACCGATCCAAACCGTTTTCAATAGGAAACAATGGGACCAGATTCCCCGTCGAATGAACCGTCGGTCATTAAAATCGGTTCAGGTTTACTGCCAAAAAGTGATGTGAGTTTTTTTGTACACACACATACACACATACATACACACACACATACATACACACAGACATCACCTCAATTCGTCGAGCTGAGTTGATTGGTATATGTGACTCGACCCTCCGGGCCTTCTATCGAAAAGTCATTTTTGGAGTGAACATATAGCCTTTCCAGTACACTTAGTGTACGAGAAAGGCAAAAATGTAGTCGAGCTGCCAAGTTTCACCAATTAAAATAGGCGGTGTGCAGGACTGCCATATTGTAGGTTCCTCGTTATAGAAAAAGCAAGGCATTGGATGTTCATATACAACAATTGTTGTATGAAGTGCCAAAAAGGAGAGTGGGCTCATTATGTACTTTGACAAATACGCAGTCTACTTCAAGCGCATACAATCTGCTTCCAACAAAATATTCATATACCAGCATCCAAAAGATCGCAATATATTAAGATTTGCGAGTGATGCTTTGTAACTAAAAGGTTGTGACTGAGTATAGAATTAGCGGATGTTAAAATACACGTTAATGAAAAAAGGTTGCGCAAACTTATCGCAGACTGTTAGAAGACAGCGTCTACTATGACCAGGATTCAAGAATCTTGACCTACGCGAAGTTGTAAAGGAGACAACTACGTTATAAATGTGTTGGAAATGCAAGGGATGTAATTATTCAATAAACCTAATTATTAAAAAAGATGCTCATAATCTCAAATTCAGATAAATTTCTTGCGAGAAAGGCAACATAAATATTGAAGAGATGGATATTATTTTAGATAAAATTTCAACCTACAAGTCATACAGTAAGCAACAAACATATAAACATATAATTTAAAAAAAAGATTGCTTGAATTCCGGGATTAAATACAATTATAAATGATTGAGAAAATGATATCTTTAAACGCACCAAAACTGGTACAAATCTCCAAGGGAATTATTTATTTGAATTCAATTTTTCTAACAGTTTTCAGTCTTATCCAAAACCCCATCTTTCATAACATGAGCACAAATTATTATACTGAATAAGATTTGCACTAACCCCATAGAAATACACAAAATATTGCGATGATTTACAGAAGTGCAAAAAAACGATGGTACGGAGAGAATAGAGACCACCGGTGCGCAAAGGCGACCGATCATTATTTTACTCACATGGAAACGAACGACCGGTGCGAAAATGGGTTGATAACGAAATTAAAAATCGTTAACGACGTGCTGTTGCGTGTGTAGTATTAAGCCCACGGGTGGGCTTGGTCTTAGGCCAAATTTGAGCAATTTTAATGTATATGTTCCAGAGTAATAGCTGTATTTCTGTGTCCCGATTATTGCAGATACAGGCTTTAATTGTGTTTACAATTTATTTCTTTACGTGATTATTGTTGTGTCATGTTTTCCACATCCACAGTTAGAGCAAAACAAAACTAGAAAATCTGTTGCATACCGGCATCTCACGCAACAAATTCCACCCTTTGCGGTGGGTTAGAGAGCGAGAGAACTCCTGCCTGCATGCAACATATCATCGAACCCTAATCGCACATGGCATAGCATCAATCCTCTCAACGAACAAGCATCAAACCAAACTGTAAGTGGAAAGCATTGAAACTATCGGGGGAAAACAAAACGCACGTGGTCTAGATCCTCTCTGTTTTGTTTCACTTCTCTAAGCTTGTTTTAGTCCCAACCATTCGGGAGAGATAATTTATCCCTTTCGCTCTCTCAGTAGGGAAAACTTTTCTCATCGCATAAAAATTGCCTCTCGATTTTCCCGGTTACAATCTGTTCCAGCACAAACAGAGCGAGAGTTTTTCCTTCTTTTGATGAGGAGCGCATTCTTTCCGGCATTTTGCCGAGAGAGAGAACACCAACGTTGATGATGACGATGATGATGCAACATGCTTGTCGGTGGGTATCCTGTTTTTATGCTCACCACAACCGAACCGAGTTTTTCCCGAATAAATTTTTCGAGCGATTCCTTCCCTACCATAGTGCGTGCGATTCAACTCGGGGATCCTTTTTACTTTTGGTACTGGCCGTTTTTCCACTCAGTAGCAGTTTGGACTTTTCTCGGTCTACAGCTCGTCCTCGGTTTGGCTTAGCCCACTCGGAGTGTTGACGGATAGAGATCATACACTGACTGACTGCACTGCACTGTAGGAAGGATTGTTCTTCTGACTCTCTGTGTGTCTGTCTGTCAGTTGGTCAACCAGGGGACTGTTATGGTCTTCTTGTTTTCTTACCCAGCATTAAAATTATGCTGCTGTGTTGAGAGATAGGTTGTCAGCTTGAGCCCTACGCTTGAGCCGCTGTTATGCTGGGTACGAAAACATTGCATTGGTGGGATAGGGATGACAATTCCTTGTGGTCAACTTTGGAGGAATTTGACACTGTCGTCGTCGGATTTGCGCTTTTCCGTTTTCCTGCCGCTACGTTGGCTGAGATCATCTGACATTTGGTGGATTACAGTTTGAAGTGCGCTTTTGTGTCTGAGCCCGTGGTCATTGACGTCGTCGAGTCCTGGTGTTGGCACATAAAAAAGGAAGAATTAAAAACAGCGGTGTGAAACAATTTGGGATATTAAACGACAGCGCTGCCGTGCATAAAGCAGGTATCTTACTCAGAGTGACATCGCCTGGTGAGTGGGGAGTGAGAATCGGTGCGGAAAAAAGTGTGTGGAATTAAGTTTGGTCGAAATACATAAAGTGTTAATCTACCCCGAGTGCTGTCATTGGCGGATGCCCGGCTGAGTTTGCTGATTTTTGGCCTTGTGAGTCGATTGCGTGCCATTCTTTATAACAGTGGATAGGATTATAGAGTGATCCAAGTTTATTGCGAAAAGTGAAAAATCGGGGATTTCAAATTCAAACAACAACATAAAAACTATAAAGGTAAATAGGAACTTCGGAAACTTCAGCATGTTTGGTGCATGGAAGTATTGGCAATAAGAGTTTGGAAATCGCTTATTAACACTAACAAATATAAAAAGGTCAACTCTAAATTATGCCGTATTACCAAACAGTTTTAAATATGAGTTTAAAGAGACGAACCAGCCAAGGGCTGAAAGTCTCTCTAATAAAGACAAATCAATCAATATGAGTTTACTACGGCGTTCGTCATAAATACTATTTGTGAAACATGAATTTGAATGGAGTTTTGCAGCGAATTTGATGCGAAAAAAAAACGGATTTTGCTACTATTTTTGGTTGCTTGGTTTGGTTTGGTTGGAATGTTAGAAATCCGTTAAAATCGTCATACTTAACTGAAGTCCGGAAACTACATTCGAAATTAAGCAATTTCAATTAAAAACGATCGGAGCCAATATAAACCTGGATGTTTGAATAATGTTGTTCTGAAGAAAGCACGTAAAACCAAGTGTTCTCTCAAGGAGTTTCTTCAGAGATACGTTCACGGTGGAATTCAATCCAGGATTATGGATTTCTTCTGGGAAACTTCCTCAAAGGTTCTTTCAAAACTTTTACTAGTTTTACCTACAACACTATTGCAAGAGTTTCTTCAGGGATTTTCTAGGAACCCCCTGTCGGGCTGTTCGGGGTCGTTTAGAAGTTGACCGTCATGTTAACTTCTTTTCTCGATCAGCCTAGATAGCTGTGTACCGTCTACCCTCGTTGGTTTGACCGCATCTAATCTGAACACTTTTTAATTTGACCCCCGCTAATCTGTACATCGTTCAAACTAAAAATGCTTCAAACGTCATTCTGCTCATGGAACGGGGTGAAACGGAACGCAGAATCAAAACAAAATAGCAAAAAGGGTTACCATCAGTGTGTTTTTCGATGGCCACAGGGTTGCTAGAAGTTCAAATTAAAAAATGAACCCCGTTGGTTTGCATGCGGTGTCGTTCAAACCAACGGGGGTAGACGGTAGTGTGTAGTGGTTGTCTCAATTGGCTAAGAATAACACTACAGACCGCCTGATCCAGTGGTAAGAGTCCACCAACAGGTGACCCCTAATTCATGGTGTTATGCGGCTTTATGCTTACCGTGCCAAGGAATGAATGGTTAGGGGGGTCTAATAAAAACCTAACCACAAACGGAACCTGCGGAGAATTAGGGCGTCCTCCACAGTATTACGCCCTTACTGCGCTAACCGGAGCAATGGTGCAGTGGACCTTGTGTTTCTCTGAGATAATCAGTTGCCCTTCTTAAGTCTCAAGTTTGAGGCTAAATAAGGGCGGGATTATTCAAATGTTGTAAATTACTTTCATTACTACCTTTATAGGTTCACTTAATGCGTTTTGCCATTGGCGTTTTTCACTGATTTGGTTTGTCGTTGATGTTTCCTTTTTGTGCTGTGATTGTGATGAGTGTAATTCTGTCTAGTTTGGGTAGTGGCTACGGCTAGGAAACCTCAGATCAATTTTCAGCGTAAAAAGCGTGTGTAGCCTAAGTGGCCAAGGTTGCAACCATTCATTTGCAAAGATTTACATTCATTTGCTATTATCTCAGTTCAGAAACATGCTATCGAAAAACAATGTATGGATAAATTTAACCTTGTAGTTTTATCTGAAAGTTTGTCGAATAACATTGGGGTTGCACACGCATTCCAAAGTCATAAGCGAGCTGTGAATGCAACTGTCCACTGCGTGAATGAAATTTACATTCACCGCGTGGAGAGTTGCCTTCACAGCTCGCTCACGACTTTGGTATACGTTTGCGACCCCAATGTTATTCGGCAAACTTTCAGATAAAACAACAAGGTTAAAGTCATCCATACATTGTTTTTCGATAGCATGCTTCTGAACTGAGATAATAGCAAATGAATGTAAATCTTTGCAAATGAATGGTCGCAACCTTGTAAGTGGCTCTACTTAAAAAAGCTCGTTTTCGTAGGGTTACTTCTGTATAGGTTACCTTGTGAACCCAGTTTTGCATCTTTCATTATAAATGAATTGTCGTGCCTCGAGCATGCTATATTTTAGAATAACGGTAACAGTATGTTTCAACCTTTCCTTATGGATGCCTTCAAACAAGCTCTTGTTTTCAGCATCATTTTGCTGATATTTGGCATTTGAGATGCTTCAGTTCATGGATAACTTAACATAGAATTGCACCCAACCCAACTCTGCATGAGCAGAATTTTTCATGAGTTGACTGATTGGCATGTGTCGGATGAGGAGTCTTCATATGACTTTCTTATCACTTTTGAGTGTTCCTTCGCAAACTTTGCGTATTCAGGCGTCCCTGCTCAACAGACTAGGGAACCTGCACTAATTGATTGCGACCACATTTATGGATAACTCGCTTCCATTGCTACTCCAAGAGTGTTTCATTGTGGTTTGGTTACTACAATACACTCCATTGTGGTATACCATAACTATTGCTTTGAATGAAGCTTGTCCTGCTGCGGTCTGTGTGGACCACAAGAGGTATTCCTGAATGGAACTCTGACCTGTTCAAGCTCAAAATATCTTCGGATAAACCAGTCTTTTGTACAGCTACAAATTTCTAGCTTTTGCCTCGAGGATTGTAGCTATTGAATCGATTTAATGGGCACTAAGAAGCTCTGCTTACTTCGAATCTCCAGGAGCAAATGAGTTTTTGTCCTATGTCTCTCCAAACGGATTTGAGTATTTCAAACATGTTTTGAACTCTTGTAGTTTTCTATTGCGTATTTTCATGGCGTGAAATTACTCCATAGTTTTATCCCGAAAGTGCGCGTGCGTTGTATAAAGAAGGAATGAGTTCCAGATTTATCTGGTTACCTCATTCTTTCTGAAATGTTTGAAACGCATTGTCGATTATCACGTCTGTGATGTTCGTCTGGCTAACATGCCTATTCATGTGAACTCACATGCCTCCCAATATGTGATGTCCACAGTGACTCTTTTACACAAAGTTGTATACGTTTTCAAGAAAGCACTCGCTCAAACGTAGGTTTTTGCTTGGGTGATTTCCTGAATATTGAGGATGCTTTCGATGACGTGCCTTTCAATGTCATATTGAAAGTCGCATGACGTCACAAGCTACCACCAATGAGCTATAGGCTCTCTTTACGCGTATGCGTTTTACAGTGTCCTTTTCAGCGCACTGATTAAAACTGTTGTGGTGTGGGCTATGAGCTCTTGTTGCTCTTATGCGTTCATTCCCTCCTCTAGGGCACCCCCTCCTATTTCATCACCTTTCCCTTTCCTAATCCCATTCCATCCCTTGTCCCATTCTCCCTCAGTAGCCTAAAGTTCAGGTAAGAAGAAACTTTATCGGTTAAGAAGAAACAAACCATCATCCTTTACCATACAAACAAAATCAGTTTTTTCGCTGAAATCACAATCAATTTTAATGAAAATTTATCACTGTACTCTATTCAGCATCTGGATAACAGTGACATATGTTTCATGGATGGTTTTTGGATTCCTAGCAAGAAAACTGCTTTTGAAAAATTGATGATTGCTGATGACTGACAGTGTGTAAAGTTAATTTTTATTATGCCTATTTCAATGTATCAGTTATCCGTGAGAAATGTAGCAAACATTCATTTTAGGCTTTATAGAACCTTCAATTGAAACCCATTCGATGTGAAAATGACTCGAATCAGCGTCGTTGTGACGAAGAAAGCAGTAAGAGTGACGAATGAAGTGAAGCGCTTGGATGATGTTTTATTGTTCCCGTCGTCAGGGTCCCTGCGATGCTGGAATTAGCTTGCAGACAGCGTCATGTTTTTGTTTCGACGATATCAGTTTGAAGTTGTTCTGTAACCATCTCAGAAGCTTTGATGTTAATTAATTTCGACTCTCCACAGTATTAATTTACTTTCACTGGAGGAATTCCAGGAGGAATCCTCTCATTATTCACAAGAATGTCTAGAGGTTATCATCGAATTTTGCGCTAGAAAGTTTTGTGAAGAACGAGAGAAACTTTAGAAAACATACCACAAATGATCCCCGGGAGCTTCGGGAGATATTCCGGAAGCAGCCTTTGAAGAAATGCCAGCTCCAACTATTAAATAAATTTCACAACAGTTGCGGTAGGAATTTTAAAATGAACCGCAGAAATCACGGAAAATCTCGATGCGAAATCTCGGGGGGATCTCCGCAAGAAGTACTCGAAAAATATTCAGAAGAAATCCCGGAAAGATCTGTTAGAGATAAACAACTAAGAACCCAAGGCTTTGGGGCTGTCCATAAACCACGTGGTCATTTTTTTTGGGACTTTTCAACCCCCTCCGCGTGGTCATTTGTCCATACAAAATTTTAAATTTGTCCATACAAAATGATCATTGGCCGAACCCCCCCTGACCACATGGTTTATGGACAGCCCCTTTGCCTCGAAAAGGACTCCATAAAGAATCCCTGGAGAACCACGAATAGCATTCCCGCAAAGATTTCCCGGATAAATTCCGAGAAATACTTACAGAGAAATTCCAGAAGGAAATAGTGGAGAAATCCTGGCAATATCTGCATTTTATCCCGGGATATGATGACTGGCCCGGGAGTAACTCTGGAAACAATCTAGGGATGATCGTCAGAAGAAATCTGAACAGAATCTACGGAAGAAACTTTGATAGAAATACAAAAAGGAACACAGAGACGGATTCAGGATAACCTCCTTATAAACTTATGCCGTTTTTATTTTTTAACCTGAGTTGGAACTGGATTGGCGGAAAATGTGTTAACAAACAACGTCAAAAAAACTTCAGTACAAGCGAAACCGAAGTCGGGAGCAAAAGAAAAACGGCCTTAGTATTTTTCGGTTTCCAGTCACAGAAATGCGTTGAATATTTTAGATCATCGCCATCGTTTACAACCTGTGGTTGGTTGGTGATGATCTAAGCTAATCAACGCATTTCTGTGACTGAAAGCCGAAAAATACCAAGTTTCACGTGAATCCAGTCATACCCCGTAAGACTCCTTGAGAAACTTCTATGAGAAAACCCGGAAAAACTCTTGCGAGAAATTCTGGAAAACCAGCGTTAAAAAGGGGATGAGTTGTCGAAGAAAAAGTTGTGGAAAAATATCGTATAACCACTCATGAAGAAATTCTAAGAGAAACTTTGTTAGGAATACAGGGAGGAAAAAAGAAAATGATTCCGGATAACTTTCAAGCGAAACGTCTATGAGAAATACCGGAAGGAGACGAATGCCGAGAACGGTAAAGTCTCTCTAAACAAAAAAAAAAAAAAAGAAAATACCAGAAGGGTCTCAGCAAGAAATATCGGAAAAAATCGTGGATGAATTATGACAGATATATAAGGAAAAAAAAAACTCCAGCATAAACTCCAAAAGGAACTCCGAAAGCAATCCCTGGGAAACCACTGACAGACATCCCGCATGGGCTTCCCAGACAAATTCTTAGACAAACTTCGAGAGGAGTTCTAGGAGGAAATAATGGATAAATCCCGGCAGAAACAATTGTGAAAGTCGCAGGAGGATCTCCGACAGAAATTTGGGAAAACTCTGCAGAAATCTGGAAACCTCTATAAGAAATCTCTATGAGAAATCTGGGAAAGACTTGCTTTCTAAATTTTGGTAAACCTTCGGAAAAAAAATCCCAAGAGAAGCTGTGGAAGAATATCAGAAGGAACTCCACCAGAAATCCCGTAAAGAACACTGGAAGCATTCCTTGGAGAACTACCGAGAGAAATCATTCAAGGATTTCCAGTGGAAATCTCGAAAAACGTGTACAAGTGCCTGAAGGAAATCTGGAATATATAACAGAGAAAACTCTGCAAGAATCTCGGGATGATCTTCAGGAAAAACTCCTTCGGAACCTTCGGATGTAACCTTGAAGTAATTTCTCTTGAAACCACGGGGTTACTTCTTCCAGTAACAACTCCTGCAGAAATCCTGGGGTTGGGAGATACTTTGATAGAAATATATGAAGGAAAACAGAAACGAATGCCGGACAACCTCCAAGTGAAACCTTCACGAGATATCCCGGAAAATCTCCAGCAGAAACTTCGGAAGAAGTTCCGAAAACAATCTCTGGGAAGCCACTGTGAAAAATCTTGCAAGGATTTTTCGGACAAATTCTGAGAAACGCTTGCGGAGGAATTCTGAACAAACGTCAGGAATTTTTGCAGGGAAAATCCCGGAGAAACAATTGTGAAAGTCTCTGCAGGATCTTCAAAAGAAATGTTCGGGAAAACTCTGCAGAAATCTTGGGAGAAATCCCAAAATAATCTCCGGATAAGATTAAAAGATTAACATGCCTCTGAAGCCGGCGTTCTGAAGATGTCTCAGGAAGAACTCCAGGAGAAATAAGGAAGCCCCTTGGAATTTTCCGCAATTCATGGTAAACCCTGGAGTTTTTTTTGCGAGATATTTTTCCAAAGTGTTGCGATACATTAGCAGGAGTTCCTTTAGAGATTAAAAAAAATCCAAAATCATTCTCCAGATACTCTGATAGAAATACAGAAGGAAACACAGAAACGGACTCTGGATAACATCCAAGACAAGCCCCGAAAAGAACTCCAAGAACAATCCCAGGAAGAGTATGGGGAGCTATTTAGTAGAAGACCTCAGATAGAAATTCCCAGAGTAGCTGCTATAGAAATCCCAGAAGAAACACCGATACAACATCCGGGAAAAGTTCCGGTAGCCTGGTGGAATCTCGTAGAGAATCTCATCCGGAGATGTCTCAGAACTTGCATCTCTAAACACGTGGTGAATGATCTTTATGCTATTATGTTAAAGTTGGTACAAAGATATGTCGCATTGGATGGATTGTCGCAACAAATACAGGTTGCGACATTAAATACTGATAATGCACGATAGTTGAAATTTGATTCAGTGGACACTTTATGATTCGAAATAGCTAGGCAAACGATCATTGAAAAACAAAAAGTCAATGATTCATTTGAAAGTTCAGTGATGCATTTTGTCACCTTCATCAGAACCGTGAACCATCACCAGCACTGACTTAGATCATCACCATAAAGTCACATCAACACTGATAAAAACCAAACTTGTATCACTCTGTCCTTGCGCTTTCTGGTTCGCTTTCTCGAATAGACTTAGTAGAGTATCTACAGTCGCAAACACCAGAAAACACTGAATTCCTTTCGCGTCAGTCGTCAACCTTCGTTTTGCGACCGTCGCCACTGACATGGATGTGATTGTCATGACAAGGGATGCCATATATACAGATTTATCTGTATTATACAGATAAATATCTGTATTATGAGCATCCGTACAGATTTTGTTTTATATGAAATACAGATTTTTGAGCTTGGGATACAGATTTTTCTCCCAAATTTTGTATGGGATACAGATTTTTGAAAAGTGCGATACACATTTTTCAAAAAATCATCTGGCATCCCTGGTCATGACTCTCTTCTTCACCTTTTATTGCTGTACGTACAAGCTCAAGTATAAGAACGGCACGACGTCACAAATCCCATTCGTTTCGCCTAGCTCAGAGGCAGTGCACCCTGTCTACAGTGAATTCTCTCACTTTGCACATCATGCATATCTGTTTAGCGAGGTTGACTCTCTTGCAACCCGCCTGAAATACACTCAGCAACTAACATCACTGCAAAGAGGCAAACGGTGAAAAATGCTTGATGATGATGTACCTATTCTATGGTGGAGGATGATATAGAAATAAGCTTTTGCAAGCTTAAAAAAACATACCTTGATTAAGTTACTATATATTTACCTAAGGTGAATAAAACGTGTGGAATGCGGTGGATCTCTTCAGTCGAGTTAAGTAGACACTGAAGACGACCTAACAGTTGAGGTCCAAATACGGATTCAAATTCTTAGTGGAATTAAAAGGAACAGTACTTAATCCGATTTTCTTTTTTATTTTCAAAATGCTTGTTTTTTGGGCGTGAAATGCTAAACTGATTCGTATCACTTGAGGAAAGTAATATTAGAGATATCCTGCAGAAATCCCTGGAGGAATTTATTATTGCATAACTGCACGAATCCTTTAAGAATCCTTACAGAAATCGCTGGAGAAATCTCTGGAATAATTCTTGAAGAAATACCTTGTCAATCCCTCATCATTGCCTGGATAAATGTCTGGATCATCTTCTTCTTCTTCTTCTTCTTCTTCTTCTTCTTCATGGCTCTACGTCTCCACTGGGACTTGGCCTGCCTCGCTTCAACTTAGTGTTCTTTGAGCACTTTCACAGTTTTAAATTGAAGGGCTTTCTTTGCCTGTCATTGCATAAATTTGTATATTGTGAGGCAAGTACAATGATACACTATTATGCTCAGGGTGTCGAGAAAATTTTCCCGACCGGAACGGGAATCGAACTCACCGTCTCCGGATTGGCGTTCCATAGCCTTAACCACTAGGCTAACTGGAGACCCCTGTCTGGAATGACTTAGAAATCACTGGAGGATCAGAAAATTACTTTAAATATTGCTTTGAAATTCCTAGAAAAATCTCAAACGATTTGGTAGTATGTCAGCATGATTCACTGTGAGAATTTTTAAAGGAATCTCTATATTGCTGGAGGAATCCTGGCTAGAATTACTGGAAGAATATCTGGAAAACATCTATGATTTGACAGCAGCCATTTCTGTCGGAATTTCGAGAGGAACTCCCGATGGAATTACAAGTGAAATTACGAGAGAAGTTTCGGAATTCCTAAAGTGTAGTTCGCACCTGAAAAGTACTGTGGAAAAGGATAGGACAAGAAACGGTCAAGAAATGATTTCGTTGTCAAAATTTCTTGAGCGGTCCGCAGCTGAAAAGAAATAAAAATTGTGTAACGCTCGTAACGCCTGCCGGGCAAATCAAATGGAGCTGACACTTTTCCTTGCGGAAAAATGTTCCGTTCAATTCTAGATTGGGGAATAATTCTAGATTGAGTTTAAATAAGGGCGAAAGTAACATGAGCGAGTTCTCTTCATTGACTCTCTCTTCTTCAAATTAAAGTGACAAGATGCAAGTATGGTTGCACTTTTTTGTCATAAATCGCTAGTTTGCGATGCAATCTAGCGTCTAAGTGTAAAAAAGTTTGATTGAATTTGCATCTTGTCACATTAATTTGCAGAAGAGAGAGTCGATGAAGAGAACTCTCTCATGTTACTTTCGCCCTTATTTAAACTCAATCTAGAATTATTCCCCAAGGAAAACTGACATTTCCTCCCATACTAATCAGTTGTCAAAATTCCTTTGGTAAAGAGAGGGATTTTTTCTTGAGTGCTTTTCTTACCAGGTGCATACTAGGCTTAAAGGAATAAAAGATGTATAAAAGAAATTCCTGGTGGAGTCCGTGGAAACAATCTTTGAAGTTATTTTCGGGTATCATTAAGAAGCCCATTAAGAATTTCAGGTTTTTAAATAAGAAGGTATATGTATATGGTTCTGGTCAATAAGACTTTTTTTTGCGTTCAAAGAAGTTTGTAAAAATTGGGTCAACAATATGATACCATTCCTGCATATCATAAAAGATCTAACAACTGATTCATTTAAAATAGGCATTCACCCAACCTTTATAATATTAGCTATCGAAAAAGTGATAGATGTAACACTCTGCTCAAGAAATAACCATCTGACATGTGTAAGATGAGGAGTACTGACCATCGCACTATCTCTCATAAATATTTGATTGTTACTTTCAGGAATTCCTGGTAAATAAACTGAGATCTCTCTACTGATTTTTCTACTACCAAATTTCATGGATAGTCATCATCTATTGGCACTCGAAATGATTTGGATGATGTCGTTCATACTTCAATGTCCTTCATCATGAATGCTTATGTAGAAGCTTGCCATGCTCCGGTGGAATCGAACTCACGACTTTGTTAAACTCGAACCTTTGTTAAAACTTGGTGTCTAAAACGCAGTCAAATGGATTTCCACAACTGATGTTGCTTTCAACAGTATTTCCCGTGCACCAAATGAGCTGACATGTTCAGAAGCTCATATTCACTACCAAAACTTTCATCACAGACCACAAAGTTCGAAATTCCCGTCCTAACTCATTGTGGTCCACCCTGCAGGTGAGAGTTGTTGCTGATCGCCAGCAAATATTCACTCGGTGTGTGCGAAATTGAAAAGTCCGATGCGCAGCGCTTCACTTCGATTCCCTGGCTGTCTAGTCTAGCGCATTGGTGGGTGGCGCCGAACGTGATAGTGAATGCAAGCGAGAATTTAAATTAAAAAAGGATTAAGGGATTAAAACAGTGCATCGACGTGGAAAATTCAGTGCATGTGAGCACACACACAAAAAGTCCCAGTTCGTTCGGGAACAGCAGCGTGTTTCGACACTGACTGGTGTGAACCTGCGGAGCTTTAACCGGATGCGGAGCGAAAAGTGTAAGTGCAACGTGGAACGGGAAGTTGAACGGGCGAGAAACAGGACGAAAGGTGGTAGATAATAACTCAAAAACTGCTGCGAGAAAAAACTTCATAACATAACTACAACACGGAATAATGATGTGAGCGCATTCAACACATAAAGCTTGTGAAACCGGCGAGCTATGGTGAGATAACTTTTTGTGCGGGAGGAATGCGGAATGCAAACAAATTTCAAGCTCTGTGAGCGAGTGAGCGACAAACATCAGACACAACATTTGAATGGCGATGGCGAAAACTGGAACGAGTAAGGTTGAATGAATTTGTGTGAATGGCATTGACGATTCAAAGGGAGTCGTAAAATGTGGTTCACAAGCGTTTGACGCTAGTTGTGACTATTAATTTGAACTAATAGTAACTGTTTGATTTGTTTTTTTTTTTCGACTGGAACGGGATATAGCAACTGTTTAAATATATTTAGTTTAAGTTTTAGTCGCCTGAAAATATTTCGGAATAATTATTTACCTGTTGCTCACGATTATTTAAAATTGCTATAATGGGTTTCAAAAGGCCGATACCAGAGGCACGTTATCCTCCATTTGGGATATTTGTGCCATCGTCTAATGAACAATCCTCTAAAATATGTTTAGAAAGTCTTCCAAAAAGAGAGAGATAATTTATCAGAAACGCATCTGGAGGTTTTCAAAAAATCTTCCTACATTTTATCGAAAATTCTTTCAGGGATTCCTTCGAAAATTTTTCCAAGAATTCCTCCAGGGATTCCCCAAGGATTTTTGAAACCAATTCCCCTGGGGATTTTTTTTAAGAAATTTCACTGCAGAACTCGGTTGGACAATATGGGCTAGAATTGTCCATGATTTTTTTCAGAAATCTCATATAAGATTACTTCAACATTTTTTGAAAGAATTTCATTAAAAATTCTCTAGATATTTATCCACAATATTTCTTCAGGGACGTTTCTAGGAAATCTTCCCAGGGGATTTCAGAACATCTTCCAAAAATTCCTTCAGAAATATAGCCATTGACATCCATGGATTCCTCCAGGAATTCGTTCTCGAATTTTTGCAAAAAGTCTCCCAAAGATTCATTTAGGAATTTTCTTTAGCGATTGCTTCAGCGATTTTTCCTTCTCAAATTCCACAAGGGATTGTCCCAAAATATCTAAAATAATTCTTTATTGATATTTTGAATTTGTTGGTTCAGAAAATCCACCACAGATATCTATAAAATACGAACATACTTTAGAAATTCCTCTAGGAATTTTGTTTTTCAGAAATTTCTGAAAGGTTATTTCAAGAAAAGGACATTCTTCAGACATTCTTTCTACTTCCTTTTCTGAAAATCTTGCAAAACACCTTTAGAAATAGCACTAGGGATTCTTTAAAAAAAAATCCACTTGATATGTTCTAAGAAATTTCCGTCCGAAATTCCTCAAGATTTCGTTCGAAAATTTTCAAAAAACCTTCTTTTAGAAAATTTTGCGTGAAATGCTGAAGAAATTAATCTACAGTCCAGATATTAAAAAAAAATATTCAAAAACTATTTCGTAGGGTTTTTAGAAAATCATTCAAACAGTCCTTTTCCCGTTCCTCCAGGAATTTCTTCGGAAATTTCTCTATAGATTCCTCCATTTTTTATTTTTCTCAGATTTGTTTCAAAAACTGTTCAAAGAATTCATTTGGAAATTTTCTTCAGGGATTGCTTTAGATTTTTTCCAGGGATTCCTCTAGAAATGTCTCTTTATAATTTTCACAACACAATTTTAGGACATCATTGATTGGTTCTAAAGTTCTTCAACGAATTTCTTCAGAAATATCTCCGAGGGTTTTGGGAAATCTTCCAAAATTTATTTTGGATTCCTTAGTTAATTTTGCCAAGCACTCCAGAAATTCCCAAGGGAATTCTTTCATTGATTCTTTCTAATAATCTTCCAAAGATTCACTAGGCAATATTCTTTGGGGTTGTCCATAAACCACGTGGTTATTTCTCTGATTATTCCAACACCACCTTCTCACCCGCGTGGTCTTTTGTTCATAATAAAATGTAAATTTTTTTGTGAACCGTGATCTTTGCCCTGACCACGTGGTTCATGGACCGCCCTTTATAAATGTTTTTGGAAATCCCTCCAAAAGTTTTGGAAATTATTCTTTGCATGGATTTCTTCAGAATGTTGTCCATGAATCCCTTCAGAAACTTCTTAAGGGATTCATTCACTAATTTCTCTCGAAACTGCCCGAGTAACACACTTGTCACCGAAGAGTCACGGCGGCGCAGGTTTATGTTGCGCGGAAGTCACTGTGACTTACTTCTGGTAAGTAAGTATTTTTTTGTTAGAAGTAAGTCGCAGTGACTTCTGTTCTGCGCAACATAAACTTGCGCCGCCGTGACTCGTCGGTGACAAGTGTGTTACTTGGGTGCTTACGATTTTTTTCTTAAAATTATTTTAGAAAGTCATGATTGCTTTTTTTCAGAAATTTCTTCATGGATTACCTTAAAAACATCCACAGATTTTTTTCTCAAAACTTCTGGCAGATTGGCTTTCAGAAAGTTTTTCAAGGAATACTTTGGAAATACGCTCAAACATCTTTCAAGGAGCTATCCAAATCTGTTTTATTAGACAAAGATTCTATTAGAAAATTTCCACGGATTGTTTCTGACAATATTCTAGACATTTTTGAAATTTGTCCTTGGATTTTTTTTTCAAGAATTATTTAAGAAATCTTTCTTCGGATGTTTCCTAGGAATTTCTGCGATAACTTTTTTTTTTCAACTTCTCGGGAGATTTTGTTGGGAATACTTACAGATAACACTAGTTTGCAAAATAAAACGAAAGTCGTGAACTTCTGTCAACGACCAAAATTTTTGAAGTATAATTTAGCACTGATTTCGTAACCGCGCTTCAAAAAATTTTAAGTAGAGCATTTTTTGAGGTTTAGCTCAATATCGAGTTTAACAATTTTTTTAAAATACGGAATTTACTAAAATTCAAATATCTTGCGTTTTGTTCAACCAATTTCAAATCTTTTTCCATAAATAAAAAGCTGATTACAATACCATTCGATCATCTGAATGCAGGTTTTGCATCAGATTGATGAAATTCAAGATATTGACGAGTGTTTGGGACAATCTCCTTAAATTTTAGCAAAATTTCCAAAAATATATGAAGAAATGTATTTTTTTCAATAAGAAAGAAGCAATCTAAAAATTCTTTCTCAACGTTTATTTGACATATCATATGTGGGTGAGTTACAGCTCAATTGGAGCATTGATTACGGAGAATGAGTTGTGTAAAGTGAACGACTTTGCTTAAAAATAGAACAGAAATCGATTTCAAATCATCAACCTTGTATGGAAAGTCGAAAAAAAAATCCGCTCTACTGTAATTTTTTTCCATCACGTTTTCGAACTCAGGGCATGATTCTACACCAAAAATGATCATCAGCTTACCGAGTTCAAAAATGCTTTAAACTAGTGTAATCATCTATCTATTTCTCCTGTTATTTCTTCAGTGATGTCCTTAGATATACATCCTACAATCGTCTAGGGATTACACTAATTGTAAGGTGTGTTTGGAGCAATATTTCTAAAGCTATCTAAAGAAATTTTTCTAGGAGTTCGAACAGAAGATACCCAAGCAGTTTCTTCATGTATTCCTCCATGAACTTCTTCAGAAAATCCTTTTCTATTTCAACGCGAATTCAACTCAGATTCCTCCAGGGATCCTTTCAAGAATATTTCTAGAGATTTCTACAGGTATTCGACTAGAGATTTCTTTGATAGCACTAGTTTACAAAATAAAACGAAAGTCGTGAACTTCTGTCAACGACCAAAATTTTTGAAGCATAATTTAGCGCTGATTTCCAAACCGTGCTTCAAAAAATTTAAAGTAGAACAGTTTTTGAGTTTTAGCTCAATATCGATTTTTACAATTTTTTAAAATATGGAATTTAATAAAATTCAAATATCTTGCGTTTTGTTCAACCAATTTTAAATCTTTTTCCATAAATTAAAAGCTGAATATAATACTATTCGATCATCTGAATGCAGGTTTTGCGTCAGATTGATGAAATTCATGATATTGGCGAGTTTTGGGGACGATCTCCTTAAATTTTAGCAAATTTTCCAAAAATATATGAAGAAATGTATTATTTTTTTTTTCAATAAGAAAAAAAAACAATTTAAAAATTATTTCTCAACGTTTAAATGACGTATCATTTGTAGGCGAGTTACAGTAAAAAATTCAGCTCAATCGGAGCATTGATTACGGAGAATGAGATGTGTGAAGTGAGCGACTTTGATTAAAAATAAAACAAAAATCGATTTCAAATCATCAACCTTATATGGAAAGTCGAAAAAATTTCCACTCTACTGTATTTTTTTTCCTTGGCGTTTTCGAACTCAGGGCATGATTCTACACCAAAAACGATCATCAGCTTACCGAGTTCAAAAATGCTGTAAACTAGTGTAGTTAGTTTAATAATTCATTATTCTTAATCCTTCAGAAATATATTTAGAAGTTCCTCAGGGATTATTTCAGAAATATCACCAGAGTCTCGTTAGATATTCCGAAGATTTCTGCAGAAGTTCTATCATGTATTTTTTCTAATGAACTTTCTAATGGAATTGCTATAAAAATATTACAAAAAATCCTTCAGTTATTTTGGGCTTACGTTTTTCTTGAGATTTGGTTATTCTTTTTTTTAACAGGAAATAGTTTTATGAATGAGTGTAATCAGTTTTTTACTTTTTAATTCCACTCTATATTGCTTATGAACAATTGATTACACTTACTCAAAGAGGGTATTTTGCTTAGAGGGTTCGAAAAGTCGGTACAAGAAGAAACAGTTGTAACAGTTATTTGCTGTTCGCTCTAGAAATCATTACATAGACAGTTGTGAAGAAAGAACTTATAAAAATACACAGTCTAAACATGGAATAGCAATATTGAATTAAAATGAAGTGAAAATTATTATAACACAAATTCATATTATGTGAGGATGATCATAGAATTACAATGCTTAATATCAAATCATTCATAATTATGCTTCTACGTGCCTGTAAGAGTAAGTTTTGTGCTGACTTCTAATTCCTTCAGATCTTTCAGGGATGGATTCGTAAAGTTTGTCCATGGATTCATTCACAAATTCTTCTAGGAGTTCCCTCTGAAGTTTCTCAAGGGATCCTCTAAGCATATTTTCCTCTGATTGCTTCTGAAATTCCTCCATGAAATTCTTGAGATTTTTTCTTGAGTATTCTTCAGAAATTTCTGTTCAGATTCTTCCAAAAAAATATAAGATGATTTCTTAATAAAACATTCCACAGATTTCCTCAGTTACTGCTAGAAGGATTATTTTAGATTATTCTCCAGGGAATCCTTCAGAAATCTCTCGAGGCATTCTTTTGCAAAATCTTTCATGGATTTCTTCAGAAATCCTGTTAGTAAATATCAGATGGACGCGCGCCATCAAGCAACCGAAACTGCACCGCGCTCTCGTTGTATACAATGAGCGAGGTTTTTTGGTAGTGATGTACTTTTTACAACAGCGCTCGTGCTGAAGGTTTAAGGAATCCCCCCACAATTTCTTCAGATTTCTATCAGGATTCCTTTGGAAAATCTCCCGATGATGTCTTCAGAATTTCCATCAAAGATTTTTCGGAAATTCTTCCGTTGATTTCCTAAAAAAATCTCCAGGGATTCATTTCGCTATTCTTTCAAAGTTTCTTTCTAAAATTTTTCCAAAAATTCTGTTTAAAATTGTAGTAAACAGACATGGCCGCACTGAGCTCATAAAAGTTTTGCTCTTTTGATTTGCATCACGAAAATCATCGTAAAAAAATACAGAATTATCATGCGCTCAATGCGGATAATCCTGCTCCTAAAGATTCGCCCAGATTTCTCTTCAAAGTTTCCTTCCAGGGAGCCTTTCTGAAAACCTTTCATGGAGTCCTTCTGAAATTACTCTAGGAAGTTAATCATTTAAGTTTCCAATGATTCTTCAAAAAATAATTTTAGGTTTCTTCTGAAACATTCCCAGGGATGCTTTGAAAACTTTCTCCAAGGAGGCCTTTAGATATTCCTGTAAAAAAATCAGTAGGCGTTTTTCAAAATTCCTCAAGGATTCAATGATGAATGTAAATGCCTTTGCTGGCATTTTACCAGATTTGCTGGTGTATCTGAAACATACTGGAATTAATTTCAATAAGATGGCACGAAATGTTGCTAATTGACAATTTGAGAGATGAATATTGTGAAAAATCCACCAGAACGCGATTTTTTTTTTCACAAATGTTATCTCTCAATTTGTCAATTAGCAACATTTCGTGCCATGTAATTATTTTTTTTTTCCAGTATCCTCAAGGATTCTCTCAGAAAACCTTCTAGTGATTTCTTTAGAAATCCTTCCATGGATTTATTAATAAGGATACCTTCAGATATTCAGATATTAAATCCTCCAGGTATTGTTTTTAAAGAATTATAGAGGATTTTTTTCGGATTTTTTTTCGGATTTTTTTCCATATTTTTTCCGAAAATTCTCTGGAGATTAAATAAAACTAGAACTCCCTTGGAACATTTTTTCATGACTACCTTCCGAAATTTCATCATGAATGCCTTTCTGATTTTCAGTTTTATTAGAAACTCCCGCAAGAACGTCACTGGAAATTCCTGCATGAATGCATGATTCTTTTCAATGATTCTAACAGAATGTTTTCGGCTTTGCAGTCTTGTTTGAGTGGAACGAACTATTTAATTTTAACTGACGTTTCGACACCAAGTTCGGCGTCTTCTTCAGGAAAAAAAAATGGACAAACAACCACAGTTTTCTCCTGAAGAAGACGCTGAACCCGGTGCCGAAAAGTTGGATGAAATTAAAAAGTTTGTTCCATTATAGCAAGACTGCAAAGCCAAAACTGTCTCCGATCTCCAATTATTGTAAAACCAGCATAACATCTTCTAGGTACTTTATCTATAATTACTCAAGAGTAACTTCTAGAATTTTCTGAAGGAGTATCTCCAGATATTGTATTGTGATTTTCCAATATTTTTGGAAACTTAAAAATCTAAGAAAAAATACCCTTGTTATTATTTCAAACTTTTGCGCTCCCTCCTCACGTGTAAAAACAGCGCCTTTATTAAATGGTGATTTTTTTATTAGTCAGAACATCGCCTATGTGATTTTTTCAATAGTTTTAGCGCTCTCATAAACATAAGAAAAATAACCACTGCAGTTTGTCAAACAAATTCTGCATCTTCATTTTACAAAAAAAAATCTATTTCGCCCTCCCGAATAAACCAAAATTGCCTAAGTGAACTTTCAAATCTTTTAACGCCCTCACACACATAAGAACAAGAGCTCTTGTATATATTACAATTGATTGTATCGCCATACATGTAAGAAAACCCTATTTTATTGTATTGGAAACTTCTCTTGCCAAAAACAAGAAAATCTCTTGTGTGATTTTTTTCTTTTTTATTTGTTTTTTCGAACGTACAAACAAAAAGCGGTGTATTTCTTCAACAGATTTTATCACAAATTCCAAGAGGGATTTTTCCGGAATTCCTTTGGAAATTACACTAGACAGGATTGTTCAAAAATATCAGAAAGAAGTCTTTAAAAATCTTACATCGATAGCTTAGGAAATTCCTCCAAAAATTTCTTTAAAAATGTAATTCAGTAGATTGTTTCTAAATGCCTTCAGATATTTTTCAGATTTTTTTTTCAGGGATTCCTGTGGAAAGCCCTCCAGATATTTTTCAGAAATTGTCACAAAAATTCATTCGGAAATGTATTCTAGAATTCCTTTAGAATTTGATTGAAATCCCGTCTTAGTATTCATTAGGAATTATTTCTTACGTGATTGCTTCAAACATTCGGATGTTTAAAGCAATCACTAAAAAAATTAAAATAAAAAGAAATGCATTCCATCACGGATTCTATAATTCTGAAATTTCTCAAATTGCTTCAGAAATTCATCGCCGAATTTATTCAGGATTTTCCCTATGAGTTCTTTCAGAAATTCCTACAGAATTTTAACTGACATTCTCCAAGAAAGGCTGTCAGGATGTATTCCAATAATCAAAAAACATATTTAGAAATTCCTTCAAAACTTACTTTCAATTTTCCATTACAAAATATTCCAGGGATTCTTACAGAAATTTCGTCAGGTATCATTTGAAAAAAAAACCCTTACTTGGGATTACTTTATAAATTCCTCAGTAGAACCTTCAAAAATATCTTTGATTGTTTTTTTTTGAAAATTCTCAAAGAATAAATTGGAAAAACTTCCAAATTTTTCCAAAAAAATCTTTAGAAAGCCCTTCAATGTCCCTGAGTTTTATTTGGAAATTCCTCAAGAGATTTCACCGAAAATTTCTCTAAAGAATCCTTGAGAAAACTTTCCATAGTTTTCCTAAGTAGTTCCTTCGAGAGGCCCTATAGAAAACCCCTTTATGGACTCGTTTAGAAATCTCCCTACTGGTTCTCTTGGTAAATCTTTCTTGGATACCTCAAAAATTTCTCCGAGATTTCTTGAAAAAATCTTCACAGAATTCTTTAAAGATTTCCTCAATGGTTTTCTTTACAAATTCCTCTTGGCATAGGCGCCAACTTAAGGAGGGCAAGCATAGTTTCCCTCAATAATTTGACCCCCTCCCCAATAATTTGACCAAATTGGTGCGTCTGCCTCTTGGTATTTCTTCAGAGATTCTTCCCAGAATTCTTTGATAAAATCTTCTATAGTTTCCATTCAAAATTTTCGCAAATTTTCCTCCAAAGATTTTTTAAGAAAAATTTCTAGGGGTTGCTTTAGAACTTCTTTTTAAATTCCTTTGAAAATTCTTCAAAAGGTTCCTCTAAAACTTTTTTCAACAACTACTACAAAAAATCATCTTCTGTGAATATCTTCAGAATTCCTCCAGAATTCCCATCAAAAACTTCTCTAGACAGTCTTCCAGATACTTCTCCAAGTACATAGAAAACAATTCAGAGATTTTCCCAGGAATCCTTCTCTCGATTCTATCAGAAATCCCTCTGGGGAATGTCGAAAGTAATCCACGGATTCCTTCACGAGTTCTTCCAGTGATTCCTTCCGGAAATCAGAAATTCAGAATTCTCTTTGAAAGTTCTTCATAGTTATCTTCATGTAGTCTCCCAGGGATTCTTTTAAAAATTTCCAAGGTTTGCTTCTGAAATTTCTTCTTATACCCAGGGCCGGATCTAATGGGGGAGGGGGGGGGGGGTGTGCCAGGGCTCCGGTAACCCACATTTTAGGGGCCCCCACAAAAACATTTTTGGTTGCTACACATCAACTTTATTTTTCATATTGCATACTGTTCAAAATCAAGGAAATACTTTTTGGCTCATTGTTCCGAGGGGCCTCCACATCTGTTCTGGCCCCGGGCCCCCACAATCCTTAATCCGGGCCTGCTTATACCTATCTATGGATTCCTTTGAAAAATATTCTAATAATGCTTCATGTATTTCTTTTAAAATTTCTGCTGGGATTCTTTCAGAAAAACTCCAGGAATTCCTTCATAAATTTTTAAAATGATACTTTCAGTAATTCCTCTATGGAAACCTTCTTCACAAATTTCTAAAAGGACTGTTTTTAAAAGTCTTCGATGGATTCCTTCAAAAGCTTCTTCAGGGATTCGTTTAGAAAATCTCCCAAGGATTTCCTCAGAATGTGTTTCCAAGGAATACCAAGAATTTGTATCGATTTTTTTTTTTCAGACAAAAAAGGAGAAAAAAAGGAAAAGGAAAATTAATTCCTTTTGAAGACCATCCGTTTTTTAAAGAAATTTTCCTTTAGGAACTCAAACACGTATACTATCACGAACTGTTCTAGGAACTCATGCTGGAATTCCTCCAGAGATTACATCTTTGATTCCAATGGGATTTTTTTAGAAATTCTCCCGGAATTTCCTCCAAGGCACACTGGGCCAGGAACAGAGATTAGCAAGACAAAACCTCTAGCACATTGGGATTACGTCCTATCAAGTTGGTGTCTTCGGCAAAGTTGTTGGGTTTTATCTGCGCCTCAAATTGCGCTTGGAATTTAGTTCGTAAAACCGCCGCATAGGTGGCGCTGCGGTGCTAACTTTTTTATTTCACATCCTAGAGCTTTGGCGTCTCCGCCAAAGTTATAGAACAGGCAAAAATATGAATAGTTGTCGAAGACACTAAAACTGTAGTTCTTAAAATAACAAAGTTACATTGAATTTTATAAACGAACGACTTAAATTTTCGGTTTTATGTCATTATCTTGTTTCTCAGCCTACATGTTTCCATGGCAACAGAAAACAACAATCGCAGTAGTCGAACAAGATCGTACATTTGAAATTGTATTTCACTCTTGCAACAATCATGCGTTTTGAGGAATAATACATACATTTGTCTAGGTATTACTAGTAGAAATTCCTGTTTTAGTGTATATGAGTGATATAGCGTAATCTGCACCTTCCTGATTTTGCCTGAATGAAACGCATGTAGGTTAGTAAATTCGCTTCTTGAATCTTTTTAAACATTCGGGACCGCAACAAGACGCTGCCACTCACTTCACGCCCACCGCAAATTCCAGATTGTCGTGCATTCAAATAAGTTTATTTTCAGTATTAGACAAGTCTAAAGAGGAGCCTAATTTGAGCCCAAACGAATTCAAAAAATAAACTGGATCGGATATAAGTTAGCTGAGATATTGTGGTTGGCGTAAAATGGATGACAGCGTCTTTTGAGTCCCAACTTTACCTTTAATTTATCCGTTTTCACGTCAAATCTGAAACAATATCAACTGCAACAGAAAATCTGAAAGATTTGTCAGATAAAAGTTGTCGAATGATTCATTTCACAGTTTTAGTGCGATTACAAAATAGCAGAATGGCTAGAGGTAGATTTTTTTATTTCACTAATATGTTATTATTGTTTTAATCGCCGCGATTTGATGTGCTGGTAGTTCATCGATTGGTTTTCGGCGAGAAATAATTAAAAACTTATTTGCCAGACTGTCCGGACGTTTCGGTCGATTTTACTGGCCATCTTCTGCGGACTAATCTTCCAGCCGTCTCTTCACTATCAGTTATGGCCGTCTGATAGTGAAGAGACGGCTGGAAGATTAGTCCGCAGAAGATGGTCGAAGGCCAGTAAAATCGACCGAAACGTCCGGACAGTCTGGCAAATAAGTTTTTAATTATTTCTCGCCGAAAACCAATTGATGAACTACCAGCACATATTTCACTAATAGAGTATTCGTACCCTTTTCATCCTACGAAGAACACGGGATTGAAGCGCTGTTTGTTTTGTTTCTTATTTTTGTACTTTTGTTAGAAGTGAGCACAAAAAAAAACAAAAAGAACGGAATCAAACGGTGCCGTAATCGCTTGTTTACAAATAGGATGAATTTGGGAGCGTGAGGTTACTTATGACACTTACACCCTAATTATTATATCAAGCGTAATGAGTTGACGAGCATCTTTTAAAACATTTCACCATCGGGGCGATTGACTTTAATTTTCATATACTGTCCATGATCGCATATGAATAGGAAACCCAGAATATATGGGACTGATATGCGATCATAGGCAGTTTAAGATTCCACCTACTTCATCGACAGTTTTATTTTCTAGAAAAATCCCGCAATATTCCGCATGCTAATGATGCTTACTTCAATCATACTTAATATAATAAATATATAAGTGAATTGATATACCTTTTGTCCGCTATCTTCACAACCCACAAAGGCCGTGAATGGATAATTTGTTAACTTTTATCTGATAAATTCTTTAGTTTTGCTGTTGATATTGTTTCTGATTTGATTTTAAAATGCATGAAACAAAAGTATAAAAGATACTAGAAGTGAATTCACCTACGAAAAATGCGTTTAATTCGGGCAAAATCAGGAAGGTGCACATCGACAGCTAGCGATATAACATTCATATACACTTATACAGGAATTTCTACTAGTAATACAAATGTATATATTATTCCTCGAAATGCATGATTGTTGCAAGAGTGCAATACAATTTCAAATGTACGATCCTGTTCGACTACTGCGATTTTTGTTTTCTGTTGCCATGGAAACATGTAGGCTGAAAAACAAGATAATGACATAAAACCGAAAATTTAAGTCGTTCGTTAATAAAATTCAATGTAACTTTGTTATTTTAAGAGCTACAGTTTTAGTGTCTTCGACAACCATTCATATTTTTGCCTGTTCTACAACTTTACCGAAGACGCCAAAGCACTAGGATGTGAAATAAAAAAGTTAGCACCGCAGTGCCACCTATGCGGCGGTTTTACGAACTAAATTCCAAGCGCAATTTGAGGCGCAGATAAAACCCAACAACTTTGCCAAAGACACCAACTTGATAGCACGTAACCCCAATGTGCTAGAGGTTTTGTCTTGCTAATCTCTGTTTCTGGCCCAGTGTGCAAGGGTATCTGTAGCAATCTTTCCTCAAACTCTTTCAGGGATTAATCTGCCAATTTCTCCAGAAATATTTACTACGAATTTCTAAGTAAATTTTTTTTTTTAGATTTTTATAGGGAAAATCTTTAGAGTTTCTCTTATGATTTTTTTCTGGTACTTCCCATGGAGTTTCTTTACGTATTCCTCAGAGATTCATTCAAAGATTTCTTCTGAAATCCATTCTGAAATTTTACCTTAAATATCCAGTTTCCTTCGGAAATATGTTAATACACTCTTTGAGTATTCCTAGAATTTCTTGAACTATCTTAACATGGATTTTTTCTAAGAAGTTCCGCAATGGTTTTTTTTTTCAGAAATTTCTGTAAGAAGTCACACAAAAATTCCTTTGGAATTTCTTCAAAAAGTCCTTAAGTTATGATTATACATTACTTGATACTTGAAATAAATTTGAGAATATTTAATGCACTTTTCGAATAGTTACAGCTAGTTGAACATTTTCTGAAAAGTTAAAATTTTGCCTGTCCCGATCATTTTGTCTATCCCCTGTATATGGTATGGGGAAGATGTCTGGGGTCCAAAAATGGGTAACAGAATATGAGAATATGCAAGATGGCGGTTTAAAATCCGAGATGGCGTCTTTAAATTCATGATGGCGGCTGTTTAATGATTATTAAGGCTCTAAATATGGGTGTATTAGGTTTGAGGAAGATGTCTGAAGTCCAAAAATGGCGACCAGAAGATCCAAGATGGTGGTCTAAAATCCAAAATGGCGGCTCAAAATTCAAGATTGCGGCTTTTTTCTAAGATACTCAGGCCCAAACATCAGAAGTCAGATAAACGATATGATTTCTAGTGCCATGAAATGGATTTTTGTTGAACTTATAAGAGTGCGATATTCATCAACATGTCACTTGAGTTTTGTTGAAATGGGTTTTCGAAGGCACGAGAAAGGTGCCATCATCGCTAGGTGGATTGATTAGGTTTTTTTTTTAATTCTGAATAAGCCAAATCAAGACTATTCGCGTTTCTCCGTAGTTGAGTTGATCCAGGTTTTTCCTTCGCAACACCGAAATTTTTCAACCCATTGTTGACTCCGCGATGAGCATTTTTTTTTTGTCCCAACTCTCGCACCAGCATCAGCTGGCACTTTCGTTCTTTATTGGCCTACGTGTCCATTCCACATACATACCGGTAGCTTCCAACAGCGACAGCTCAACAATGTATGCGCCATTACGAACACGGTCGTCGTCGGTGTCGTCGTCATTTCGTTGGAGTATGCGGGAGTAGTGTCGTGCGGCGTTCTTTGCTTTGAACCCCGTCAGGATGTGGATGCGTACCGCTGCTGTGTACGTTAGTGTGTGCACAGGAATTCCAAAAACTTGGACCCGGACGAAAGCATAGCTGTTCGTTGGTAGGGAAATGGTTACATGCCATCCACCGCCGTGCGACACGTGCAAACGGGGCCGGCGCTGCGCTGCCCTGTCCGTTCGATTGGGCGCCCATACGTACGAGCTATGTGTCACAGATCGAACAAACTGCCTCCAATTTTGTTAGGTGCTTTTTTTGTGGCCGCTTTGTTCGGTCCAATTAAATACGGTTCGGCCTGCATACGCTATGTAGAAGAATCCGAACCTTAAATATTTGGGATTTTTTGTGATGCAAATTTTATTATCTGTATTGGTTCAAACCAGTAGCAACATGATAATGCTTAAAATAACAAAAATTATCAAAATTAAAATTTTAGAATTCTTTACTTATGTACTCAAAGTCACATGAAATTCATTACATTTAGCAGCACTGGCAAAAGGGGCTTAGCAACTTTGTTCTGAAAACTTCGATATGTTACGTAAAAGTTCAAAATATTTTAGAAAATATCAAAGAAAGCCTTACCGCTCACGGTGCCAATTTTCAATTTTACTTCAATCGATCAGCGGACAAAGGCCCCCGAGTGGCAGAGGTAGCTACAAAAGTTTTCAACTCATGACTGGTCCCATGTGGCCTACACTGCTGACATTGGCTCCTTTTGGTACAGATAGACCACACCAGGGCACTGGCTGGCTGTAACAACGAATGCGACAACAAAAAGTCTGCTCTCATGCTTCATACCAAACGACACTGAACTGGCTGGCTCTTGTTTGCGTATAGCTACCTACTTCCCTACCGAGCTGCCCGTTCAGTTCTGGACTCGGTATGTTTGATTAGCAATTGCATATATGGCCGGCCAAAGAAGAGCACCATGGTCCATGATGGGTCCGACGAGAATGTTGGTTTAGTGCTGAAAGAGCCAAAATCAACCATTCACTCAGAAAGAGGAAGTGACCCGAAAGGAATTCAATCGAAATGGAGAGGCCTCCCGTTGGGAATCTGTGTCAATGCTGACTCTGATGATGGTTCCAGTAACAATTGAAGTGAGTGTAAATTTTCTGATTTCCGGTTGCAAAGCTGAATGGATAGGTTTACGGATCCCGTTTTTCATGATGATATTTCGACCTTCGATGCGGAAAACCATTCCGTATTTTGAACGCATTTTGAGTCACGATCAGTTTTACCTTAGGTTTCATTTCAAATCGATGTTCTTCTTCTGCTTGGTGTAATGTACCAACAGGAACAAGGTTTGCTCCTAAGCTTTGTGCTCTATGAGCTTTTGCTCAATTATAAGCTAAGTACTTCTCTGCCAATGTTGTGAATTTGTTGAATACCGACGCATTTAACGCTTCGGATAGTTAAATTAAACAAAGTTAAAACCATAGAATTTGCAGCTCCTAGACTACACCAATAACACAGAATTTTGCTTTCAGAGATTTGCTTGCTTTTTTCGAGTTCAGTAATCTGGTTCACTGTGATAGTTAACATCACTTCCGTCTAACAATAAGAAACCATACAACAAACCATAAATGAACGCCTTTCGTCAACACTTCTCACAAGAATCCCACTCTAAACTTCATTCCAAGTTCCATTCATCCGCCGCCCAACAACTACCCGGAAAGCTAGCAGAACTTCACAACAACACAACAGCACAGCCAACAACGCAGAGGAAACGGAAAAGTAGTGCGAAGAATAAACTTTAGCGCTCCCGAAAGGAAATTATACAATGCAACAAGAAAGCCAAAAGCAAAAAACTTTCACCCTTTTGGCATCTAGTTAAACACAGTACTCGGCCCGATGCCAGCCAGCAGAAATCTTTTCACACATGAAAAGCCCACGAACCGACCAACAACAACCGCTGCTATCACCATCCACCTCCGCCACCACCAGTCAGCATGAGGGGTTTCTATAGAGCACTTGCCTCCGGGATCTATAGGCTTCCTTTTGTTGACTTGGGACATAGGCGTAGTTTGGTTCATTTCGGAGGATGCTAAGAGAATGACAGGTTGCTGTTTGTTTTTCGGTAGAAATAATATTCAAATTCTGGCATCACTGCACAATGGTCCACGAAACAGATTTACGAGGAAAGATGCATTCAGCGCCTTCAAATGATTTTCTAGATTAATATGGCCTTGTACAAAGTTGTTCCTAAAAATAAGGCCCTCTGTCAATGTATATGAAAATTAGGGTGGTCCATATTTTCAAAGAAATTGGTAACCAAACTTTTTTTTGCAAGAATAACTATATACATTCTTTGGGATAATTGTAGATCTATCAATTTTGAGCAAGTTTGCTGAAGACACTTTTTATGTAGCTTTAAAATTGATCGATCTAGAGGTATTTTTCGGAATAAGCTTAGGGTGGTTCAAGAAAAACCGGTTTTCTGGTGTTAACTTTTTCAGTTTCGATTTTTAATCAAAGTCGCCCAAGAAACATTTGTAGAGCATTTGAAGACGCTTCGTTTCGTGCGCTATCGTGAGATGGACGCTATCTTTTTCGGTTCAAAAGTTACAGGCATTTTTCTTGAAAAATCATAGTTTTTTAAAAAGGTGTTATGACGGGTTGGGGCAAACATAAAAAATATCTTTTGCCCGCATTCAATAGAAGAAATGTTGTTCTAAAACATATCAAAAAATTAGAGGGGTGTTATTTTTGTAACTCAAGTGAATAATACTTGAAAAGTGCCTATTTTTTTCTAGAAAATCATAAATATCTTTTGAACGGAATGACGTAGCAACATTCTCAGCGCACGTGTGCGTTTTTTAAAGCTCTAAAAATGGTTCTTAGACAACTTTGATGAGAAATTTGAAACAAAAAAGATAATGCGTTAAAACTGTTTTGACCAAATTTGAAGCATTTTCCCATAGTTTTCATAGGGTGACGCTAGAACAAATCGTTTTATTACTTTATCTTTTTTGTTTCAAATTTCTCGTCAAAGTCGCCTAAGAACCACTTTAAGAGCTTCTAAAAACGCGCATTTTCGTGCACTGAGAATGTTGCTACGTCATTCCGTTCAAAAGATATTGATGATTTTCTAGAAAAAATAGGCACTTTTCAAATATTTTTCACTTGAGTTACAAAAATAACACCCCTCTAATTTTTTGATATGTTTTAGAACAACATTTCTTCTTTTGAATGCAGGCAAAAGATATTTTTTATGTTTGCCTCAACCCATCATAAACCCTTTAAAAAAAAACTATGATTTTTTATGAAAAACGCCTGCAACTTTTGAACCAAAAGAGATAACGACCATCTTAGCGAACGAAACGACGCGTCTTCAAATGCTCTACAAGTGTTTCTTGGGCGACTTTGATGAAAAATCGAAACTGAAAAAGTTAACGCCAGAAAACCGGTTTTTCTTGAACCACCCTAAGCTCATTCAGAAAAATACCTCTAGATCGGTCAATTTTCAAGCTACATAAAAAGTGTCTTCAGCAAACTTGCTCAAAATTGATAGATCTACAATTATCCCGAAGAATGTATATAGTTATTCTTGCAAATGAAAAAGTTTGGTTACCAATTTCTTTGAAAATATGGACCACCCCAATTTTCATATATATTGAAAAGAGGGCCTTATTATTAGGGACAACTTTGTAGAAGACCATATTTGCCTAAAAACTCATTTGAAGGCGTTGAATGCATCTTTCCTCGTAAATCTGGTTCGTGGACCACTGTGCACTGTTGTATAGTTGCTGCATAGTAACATAATTAGCTTTTTATTTTAAATTTAAAGAGTGTAAATCGTCATAATAATTGTGTTAAATGGTCCTAAATATTGTGCTCAAACTGTATTTATAAATAAGAAAATTGCTATTCGCTATATTGAATTACTATCAGGGAAATCACATCTGTGTTGTTGGGCTGCTGAATTGTTCCGCAGAATGCTATTGTAGTTGTTGTTGCTGGTTGTTTTGGGTAGCTGTCTGGGTGCGTATAAGGTAGTGCTGAGCCTAATGTATTGGTGTTAACATTGACTCTATTCGTGCACACTAGACTGGGTCAACGTTGTATGGTAAAATCCATATTTGATCCTATCAGCTCGTAACAAAGTTTTTTCCATGCCTTTTATGGTTCTAAACATCTGTGCAAAATTTGGGCGTGATTAATTGCGTCCCCGCATTCCGCATTGGGTTTGAAATTTGTATGAGTTTTATATGGGAAAACACACTTTTTTGCATTTTTCTCGTGAGAGGCTCAAATTTGTCTAGAGCTTAACAACTCACAATGTTAAAGTATAGCCCAGGGGATGCTGATAAACTTTGCCAAAAAGAGTAAGGTGGTAGAATGACTCTGAAAAAAGTTATTATTGTTCAAAGTTTGATATCTCCGTACAACTGCTGAAAACTACTTTTTCTGCCAACACTGCTGATGCTTCAAAGAATCAATTCATCCTTGCTTTACTTTATGACATTTCAAGCAATCTCAAACCTCATTTTATCAACAAACAACAATCAAACCGTTGGGATTCAGTTCTTTTCCCACTTCAATTATTTATTAAATTCTTTTCTTTTTAGGACCTGCCTTTGGGGATTTTTTCACAAGTATTTTAGAGGAGCACCGTAGTGACAATTTTGCTAAAAACGATGGCCACTTTAGGAACAAATTATTTGAACCTGACCTGGGTCGTGAGCCAGTATAATGAAAGATATTTTGGTAGTTTTTGGCGACATGGATACTCCGGATTTACTCATGGAAGAAAATATTTCTAAAGCAATAATTCATTATTCGACTATTATTTTTGTATATTAAATATACGGCTTCTTTCTGTGGAATAACTAGTTTGTGCCCCCCGTAATTTCCAATGATGTAATGGTTCCAACAGTTCTAAATGCTTGAACAAGTTTATCGTGATTGTCTTCTCCATGGTTTTAAAAGGAAATGAGGTTTGCTCAGGAGGAAACAACAGGAAAATTATGCAGCACGTAATTCAACCAACTGGAAACTTTGGCAGCGATTTATAAATAATGCACGATTATTTGTCATTAGCAAATACTTGGAAGAGTACAGTTGGCGGATATTTTTCACACCGGCTTTCGAAGGAAGTCGAAGTATCATGGGGTTAACCCATTCATAAATTTCAAAAAGATTGAGGGGCTGGGTAGGTGAAATATATGGTATTACATTTTAACGACTAGAATAGATCATTTCATAGTCTTTCCGAATTAGACCCGTCCCTATTATGGTCCGTTGTCTGATATGGCTGGGAGGTGTAAGTCTACGGTATATATGAATTTCAAAAAAATGTATGGATAAAAACCTACGAGGAAGGAGGGGGTTTAAGATATTAGCTAAAAATAAGTTTACGTAGTTTATGGACAGCGCATAAGCCTCTCACTTGTTTTTTCACATCGAAACTCTGGCGAACTACAGCTACCACCTTGCAGGATAAAAGAAAGCAGATTTCGGAATTGCCATAAATGGCATCGAAAAAACCTTGTTCCGAAAAAATGACCATGTTGACCCGGTCTAGTGCACACAATATAGTTCTGGTTTACTCAGGCTGTTGCTGATGATATGATTGAGTAGTTATTACTGGATGACAGATTTAGTGAAAACAGAGGGAACGGGCGTCGTACACAATCTTGCCGTTTGTTCGTGCTTGGTGTATTGGTGCTGAAGTAGTTCTCCTAGTAGCACATAGAGTGGCTCTATCGATACATACGAGGTAAATAACCACTTGAGTACAAAATTTCATGCAAATTTTGACTAGCCATTCATTCCATTCGGTGCACTCAATCCTGAGAAATACAGGGGATAGACAAAATGATCGGGACAGGCAAAATTTTCCCTTTTAAAAAAAAAATCAAGTAGCTGTAACTTTTCGAAAAGTGCATCAAATATTCTTAAATTTTTACTGTAAGTTGATCAACTAGTTGTGTATCAGTGGACAAAATTTGAAAAATATCTGACTTTTTCGCACGAAGTTTATCTTTTATCTTTATTTGAGAGACTTTCAGCCCTTGGCTGGTTCGTCTCTTTCTTGAGAGCCTCGCACGAAGTTATAAAGATTCTAAAAAAAGGTTTATTTATCCCATAGCCACTTTGAGTTGTTATCTCTCCGGATTCCGTGAACCGAATGCAATTAAATTTTGACCATTCACGACTTATATAATGAGCTTTGAAAAACTTCTGAGTTAACTCAAAATTCTTAACACGGAAGAAAATTATAACGATTAGATTATTTTTCTGATAAAACACCAAATTTTCTAAAACTTTAACATCGTTTCAAAATTCAAAATGCTAAGTATAGTTCATTAAAATTCCCTCTAATTGTCTTGAATATAAATATGTTGTAACAATATAGCCGGCAAATAATTGAAATAGTAATGGGATGCATATTAAGAATAGACAAATTTTCTAAAAAAACATAAAATAAATGAAATTGCTATAACTTTTTCTCTTGTTAATAATTTCAAATTGAGTCAAACGTTTTTAGAGCTCATTATATAAGTCATAAGTGGTCAAAATTTAACTGCATTCGGTTCATTGAATCCGGAGATATAACAGCTGAAAGTTGGCTATCGAATAATTACACCTTTTTCTAGAATCTTTATAACTTCGTGCAGAATAGCCCGATCTTTTCCAAATTTTGCGCACTAATACACAATTAGTTGATTAACTTACAGTGAAAACGTATGTCGCTCGATGTGATCTGTAGTGTGCAGTGTAAGTTGTCCCAAAAATTACAAGAAAAATTTCTATGTTCAATGTTAAATGGCATTACAAGAAGCTTCAACTCTCAAATTGCATTCAAAAACCGCATATAGGGTGTCCCAGAAAGTATGGGCACAACTTTGTATAGCGAAAATACAATCATTTTCTCAACAAACAAAAATTTTTATATTTTTGTATTATTATTCAGAGTATTTTAATTGATACCTGTGAAGAGTTTATACATTAAAAATGGTTTCAATATGCAGAATGAATAAAATGAAAAAACATCTTTAAAAACTTCTGCACAAACTGCTTTTTTACGATTTTGCCAAATACCCAAATTCGAAACATTTTTTTTCGAATTTTTTTCACATGATACATTCGAAAACATGTTTCCTCAGATGGTTGATTGATTTTTTTTATAAAAATATGTTTTGATTGTGCGTACGGGTCAATCATAATTTTGAGAAAACTGAAAAAATCGCCTTTTCTATTTCTGGATAAAACATGCCCACAGACATTCGAGTTTTAAAACATGTTTTGACGAGAATAAAAACAATTCAATCTACACTTTATAAAGCTGGAGCATTTATTTAACTTATAGTGAAATTAAAATATTATTTTCTGCATGTTGTGATATGTATTCAGAAGCTTGTTTACAACTATTAGAAAAACGGGTTTTCAAAAATATCAATTTTGGTATTTCAATTTATTTTTCAGGTGCAAAAGTATATGTGTATAATTCGAACTAAGGGTTGTATAATAGATACGCATGTAGAAATACACGGATATATTTTTTGAAATTTTTATCGAGCTTAATTTCATGCATAGAAAACAATTTGTTAAGCGATGTTATTGAAAAATATAGCAATTTGTGCAGAAGCTTTAAAAGGTCTTTCGGGAAATGTTTTACCGCATTCAAACAAAGTGTGAAATGCAAATTTTAATGATTGGCATTTGATGATGATATATTAAGGCAGGCTATGTGTGAAAATAAAGTTTGTTTATGCATCCATTCCCAAATGGCAGAGCTGCAAAGTTGTGCCCATACTTTCTGGGACACCCTATAACGAGAGACGGTTGACTGCTTATCCCTTGAAAAAGGTACAATACACGGGACCGAAACGTCGGGCTATGCCAAACTAGCCGTCTTAGTTATTGAGATTTTCCGTCAGTTAGTAACTTAGTTTTTATTTTCAACAAAATATTACAAAGAGGGAAAATCCCCTTTTAGTGATTTTCTTTTTTATCTTCATAAAATTGTTTTCAAAAATAAGTGCCTTTTTATCTTTTTTTCTTCTTTATCTTTTAAAAAAACATTTAAAAACAGTCCCGTTGGCGTGGTTCGGTCGTGTGGAAGCCGGAAGCCAGTGCTACTGAATGCGATTCAGTTTTTGTTGTTGTTTTTCGTCGTAATGTCATTCGTGTGTGCCGGAGAGGTTTTGCTACGTCTTATGTAGTAAACATTGAACGGCCACCCGATATGGGTGGTCGATTGTTTGCTTTCCGCGTGAAACGAACAATAGCGTGGCAGATTGCATGTTTTAACGCATCTTTAGTAGTAAATATAAAAAAAAAAAAAACTTGACATGGGTGATCCAAATAGTCGATCACCCATGTCAAGTTTATCTCGTGAAGCGAACAATAGCGAATCAGCTTGTATGTTTTGTCGCGTGGTTTATAGCAAATATTGAACAATCACCAAACGTAAGTGATTGATTATTTGCTTACGGCGTGAAGCAAACAAAAGCGCGTCAGATTGCATATTTTGTCCCGTCATTTGTAGTATAGATTTATTAAGAGACCACCTGACGTGAGTTCCTTTCCGCGTAAAGCGAACAATAGCGCGATAGTCTGCATGGCATGATTCTAATTCAAAAGGTCATATTACTTATCAAAGTGAATCCAGACCCAACGATACCTTCCCTACTATCAACCCCTCCTTCAGCCTTTGGTGGAAACGTGCAGTAAACGCCAACTTTCACATAACAAAGGTTGATACTAATTCCTTCCCTCTTCCAACCTGACTGCAAGGACGTGGCCGGCGCCGTTATTGTACCGATAAATAGAGTCTCTGAAGCGTGCACAGTGAGAATTTTGACTACTCCCAGTCAATTATTCAGATGATTCATTGTGCAAGTCTAAGCTCTAAGCTCTCTCTTTATCTTTTCAAAAAACATATTAGAAATTTTCAGTCCTGGCCTAGTTCATCACCGCACCCAGAAGTTCTTTCAAAGATTTTTTCGGCAAGCCATCGTTTTTGCCTTTCTCGTACACCAAGTGTACTGGAAAGGCTATATGTTCACTCCAAAAATGACTTTTTGATAGAAGGCTCGGAGGGACGTGACACATATACCAATCGACTCAGCTCGACGAATTGGGGTGATGTCTGTATGTGTGTATGTGTGTGTGTATGTGTGTGTGTGTGTATGTGTGAGTGTGTACAAAAAAACTCACGTCACTTTTTGGCAGTAAACCTCAACCGATTTCAATGACCGACGGTTCATTCGACGCGGAATCTGGTCCCATTGTTTCCTATTGAAAATGGTTCGGATCGGTCCAGCCGTTCCGGAGTTATGACCATTTAGGTGTTCCGGACCGGTACCCCAGGAAGGGGCCAGATATGAAAACGCTACAAACCCATCCATGCGACACATCATACTACGGCATTTTCGATAACTTGATGAACGGTAACCATAAAAAGGTCTCAGATTATATCTGAACCGGTAGTGTCCTGGAACCGGTTCCTGGGGTCCCGCCGGAAGTGGCCAAACATAAAAGTGAACTAAACCCATGCATGCGACATATCAAACCGCGGCTTTTTCGATAACCTGATGAATGGTAGGCAGGAAAATGGTCTCAGACCATATCTGAATCGGTTGTGTTCCGAAACCGGTTCCGGGTGTCCCGCCGGAAGTGGCCAAACAAAAAAGTGAACTAAGCCCATGCATGCGACATATCAAATCGCGGCTTTTTCGATAACCTGATCAACAGGAAAACATTCTCAGATCATATCGGAATCGGTAGTGTTCCTGAACCGGTTCCAGATGTCCCGCTGAAGGTGGCCAAGTATAAGAGTTAACCAAACTCATACATGCGAGATATCAAATGGTGGCTTTTTAGATAACCTTATCAACAGTAAGCAGGAAAATATTCTCAGAACATATTGGAACCGGTAGTGATCTGGAAGCGGTTCCGGGTGTCCCGCCGGAAGTGGCCAAACATAAAAGTGAACTAAACCCATGCATGCGACATATCAAACCGCGGCTTTTTCGATAACCTTATGAACAGTAAGCAGGAAAATATTTTCAGAACATATCTGAAACGGTAGTGATCCGGAACCGGTTTCGGGTGTCCCGCCGGAAATGGCCAAATATGAAAGTGAACCAAACCCGTGCATGCGACACATCAAATCTGTTTTTTTTTCAATAACCTGATGAACGATTAGCAAGAAATCAGACAACATCAGACACTAGCGGTACTGTTCCGGATTCCATTCCGGGTGCCCCGCCGAAAGTAAGCAAATATAAAAGTGAACCAAACCCATGCATGCAATACATGAAATTGCGGCATTTAGGTATCTTGATTTTGCAAAAGATAGTTTCCGATCATATTTAGGACTACCGGTAGTGTTACGCAACCGATCACGGATGTTCCATAAAAAATGGTCAAGGAGAACCAACCCCATAAATGCGACACATTTAATGACTTTTTAGGTAACCTGATGAACGGTTAACAAGAAACACAATTTGACTGACTGCTAACGACTGTATTTGACGAGTATTTCGCTAGTTTTACGGCTCTTTCAGTCTATATTAAGCAGCTAAAACGCCTTTTGCATCTACTGTCCTACGTTTCGGTATGTAGGTGAAATACACGCCGAAAAGTAGGACAGTAGATGCAAAAGGCGTTTTAGCTGCTTAATATAGACTGAAAGAGCCTTCAAACTAGCGAAATACAAGAAAAACAATCATAGACCACACTTTGGAAAACCAATAGTGTGCCGAAACCGGTTCCAGGTGCTCCACCGGAAGTGGTCAAATGTAGAACGAAACCTAACGCATGCACGCAGCACAGTAAATAATGGCTTCTTCGATGACGCGAAGAACGGTCAGCAAGAAAATAGTCTCAGGCTACATTTAAGACTACCGGTAGTGTTCCAGAACCAGTTTCGAGTGTCTCGCCAGAACTGGCGAAATGCACAAATGAACCACACCCATGCATGCGGTACATCAATTCGTGACGTTTTATGAAAGCTGATTAACTATTTGCTTGAAACTAGTCTAAGGCCACATCAGGGACAATCGGTAAGTGGTAAAATGTGAACCAAAAGTGGCTTGAAATTCGACAATGATTGCTGTCAAACTACCTGAGTAAGCTTTTAATTCCATAAACTAATTCTATTTTAGTTTTTGTTTAGATTGTAGGATTTGTTTTTAAACACAAATCCTACAGATATTGTAGTGGTACGAATCGATAGCTAGTTCATTTTACGATTGTTGGCTTCCAAAGTTCACTGCGATTGATCTCTAACCGGATCAGGTGTCGGAAAGCACCAAATTTGAACTTCCGGAAGTATTTTTTTTTTTATCTGTATTAACGAGATTTTTAGCCCTAGGCTAGTTCATCTCGGGACCCACGCTTTACTTCCCTTCCGAGGGAAGAACTCACGTTTTGTGAGTTTGTCGGGAGTGGGATTCGATCCCAGGTCCTCAGCGTGATATTCAAGTGTTCTAACCATCACACCAGGTCTGCTCCACACTTCCGGAAGTAGCAGCTGCACGAGGAACCGCTGCGGGTGGGAGTAGCACCACAATATCGGATCATTCGTATTTACAGTGTATTACACTGTGACATTTGATCATTTTTTAATTCGACAAATGTCGAATGAGCGGGGTACGAATAAGAATGTGTCGTATTAAAGAGTAACGAAATACGCGGGGTTTGACAGTACATCAAATAGCAGCTTTTATGAAAACACGATGATCGATTCGTAAGAACATAGCCTCAGATCATATTTTAGACAACCGGTAGTGCCCCGAAACCAGTTCGGGGTGTCCCACTGGAAGAGGTCAAATGTAAAAGTGTTCTATACCCATGCATGAGATAAATCAAATCGTGGTTTTTTGGGTAACTTAATGAACGTTAGCAATGAAATAGTCTCAGACTATATTTGGGAGACCCGGTAGTGCTCCGGAACCTGTTTCGGTACCGCATCGCAAGAAACCAAATTTACCATGCGACACATCACATCACGGCTTTTTGAACAACCCGAGGATCGGTTAGGGACCGATAAATATGTGTAAGAGAACAAAATTTTGACAAATTAAACCCACATGCAAACAGATGTCTCACTATACTCACTACCTATCGTTCTTGTTTTAAACGTTCGATAAAATATAGCCTAAATGTGCAGAACAAACTTTATCGAAGACCGCAAAGTGATCTGTGATTGTGTAAAAAGTTATATCTGAGCTTGTTAGTCTGGTCTTGATATTGATCAGCCTCCAGTGCTAATGAAGGTGCTCAAGCAGTCAACTGAGAAGTCTAATATTATTCAGCCCTTCTTATACTTTAAACATAACGTCGGACTATGTGCTATCAATAAGGTTTAAGTCAATTCAAAGATGGCTTTGATAAAATGCTTGCTTTTCTTTATTAATATCCGGATTCAGGAACACTCTGACTTTCGTCAACGGAAAGATTGTGAGAACATATTCGACGAGAAAGGCACTATCACCACTAGGTGGATTAATTTGGGTTTTTTTTTTGAGTCCAGTCTTTAACATTTTTCGATTATCTCTTCTGGAATTTCTCAGAAAATTCCACCGGGTATTCCTCCTGGAATTCATCCAAGAATGAATCTGGCAATTCTGGGAGGAATTTATCTCCGGTAATTGCTCCAGAAACTCCCCCGGGAATTCCTTCATATTTACCTCCGGGAATTTCTTCATAAATTCCTCCGGTAACTCCTCCAGAATTTTCTCCAGGAATTCATCCAAAAGTTGCTTTTGAAATTCTTTCAGCAAATTTCCAGGATTTCGTCCGGCAACTCTTACAGAAATTTCTTTTGGAAATTCTTCAAGAAGTTCTCCAGCAATTCCTCCGGGAATCCCTACTGGAACTCCCCTAGGAGTTTCTCCTGGATTTCTCCCAGGGATTCGCTTTGAATTAACTAGGAATTCCTCCTGTGTCATTGCCAAACCCCGCACGAAAACCTTGGAGGTGCCAAGTTTTTTTTTTTTCAACGCCCCCTTAACTACGCCACTGCCGATGAATTGTTATGTGGCTCTAAGCTTTCCCCCGAGGAGAAAACTGTGAGCAGCATGCTAAACGTTTGCTTCCCACACGATGACATGGGAACATATATACGTCGGATGGAAGAGATACCTAGTACTAGTGGTGTGGTGAGCGTGCAAAGTTTTCCCACTTCCCAAATGAGTTTGAAAGAAGTCTCAACATAGATGATGTGATGACGATGATGGTGCCAGTACTTAGGAATGCTTCAGAAGTACTCCCTTCACAGTTTAGAGAAAAAGAAAAGTTCAAATTTTCGATATTCAGTGCGAGTTCACCCGCTCCCGTTTAACAAGTTCCGGGGAGCAATGAAAAGTTTTCCACTGATCAATGATCAATGGCATGTATGGTTCGATTTGCGGTCTGGGGAAATCGACTGTCTTAACGGAATTTCAAAGGAAAAGTTCCGTCTTGTTTGTGGGAGAGATTTAACCAACTGGAATACGACGAAATTCCCTTTAGGAAATTGGTTTCCTCTTGTTGGCGATGACATCGAATTAAGACCGCCGACAAAAACTGGGGGATTCCCCAAAGCTGGCGCGGCGTCAATCACTCCATACGACCGAACGACGACCGAAGCGAAAGTGAAGCTCGCCAGAGTTGACACTTTTCGGTTATGAATCACTCCAATTCTACGGGGAGTAATTTATCACCGCGGGCTCTCAGAAGAAATCCGAGTCAAAGCTAAAATCACACTCTGGGTTGGGCTTGGTTTGGTGATGGTAGTGGTTTCCCGTTGAATTCGAATTGACGACGAGTAGCCCCGGCTGCGGATGATTGATGACGGAAGAGGTGAGTTCTTCCGGTTCCCGTGGGAGCTGCCACCGCGTGAATCACAGCTCCACTCATAAAGGCACCGTACGCACATGTTCGATAAAAAACCCACGTTGAAAAATTGAAGCGAGTGTATTTACTGAAGGTAGAATTATTTAGGGAAAAATTAGAAAACTCGGCTTTCAGCCGGTGCAAAACACACAGATATTTCCACTAAAGTCCCACTCGAGACCAATGTGCAAATCAGTGTGTTCGCGTACACACCGGATTCCTACAGCAGCAGCGCGTTCGTTCATTTCCTTCTTCCGTTGCATGTTGGGACCATGTTTCGTCTCCTCCACCTGCGCCGCTCCTCACTCATTAATATTCATGAACAAGACTGCTGGAAGCCTCTTACTCTCTCGGCCCATCTCTCGAAATATTCTCAAATAAAGGGGGATCGGGGTTGAACGTTCCACTGATATTGTTATTCATATCAAATTCCAAAAGCTAGACTTCACAAACACTGACGTGAGTGAGAAATGGACCAATTGAGGTGAAATCTACGAAAAAGTTACTCGTCCTCTCGAAGAGACTCGAACTCACGACTCCTACTCACTTGACAGGCGCGTTGCCGCTACGCTACGAGAAGACTCGAAGACGTAGTGACTAACCTGAATTTAAGTTCAACTCGAAATTCTGAGGTAAGCTTTCCACTCACCACGCGATCTCTTCGATGCTGGGGTTTTCAGCCTTTTGACACGTGGAGCACTTCATATCAATAAATTGTTTTGTGGCGAACCCATAATAGGAATTAAAAAAAAAAATATTAAGAAAATTCTAAATAAATTCCTGAAAGAATTTCTGACAAAAAGGTATACTTTTAGAATCCATAGATGGATTTTCTAGAGAAATTCTGGAAGAAATACTTGAAAACTCCTAGTGGAATACCTAACAAAACCTCTTGAGATATTTTTGAAAAATAAAACAATCCTGGAGAAATCCCCAAAAAAAAATCCTTAACCATTTTTAATGAATTCCTGCAGAAATTTATAGAAAAATTCTTAGAGGTACGCTTGGAGAAAATCTTGGAGGAATTTCTGAGAAAATAAATACCCGGCGGAATTTCTGACGGAGTCTCTGTGTCAATTTCTGCAGGAATCTCGGAAAAATCTGTAGAAAAAATTGTGAAGTAATCCTTGGAGGATTTCCTAAGCAATTTCTGGAAGAGGAATGTATTGAAGGAATATCTAAAGGAATGCAAAGAAATTTTGGGATATTCCTTAGTGATCTCTTGCAGAATTCCCAAAGCAATCCTTGGAGAAGCTTTCGAAAGCTTCTGAGAAAATTTTGAAGGAGTTTTGAGTTTCTGATTCTCAATGTATACGTGAATCATATTCTAAAACAGTTCATGGAGTATTTTTGAGAAAGTTCATGGAAGGTTTTCTAGATGAATACTTAAAAAAAAATTCTGGAGGAATCTCTATTAAAGAAATCTGAAGAAATTCGTAGATGAATTTCTGGAACAATCTATGCAAGATTTTTTGAATACATGCAACATTTTTGGAAGCTATCCGTGCAAGACTTTTTTTAAGGAGTTCTTGGAGAAATTTCTTAATGACATTCTTAAGTGTAAAGGAATCCGTAGAAGATTTTGAGAAAACATTTCTAACTGAATTTCTTTAGGAATTCCTGGATGATTAATCTACGAGCAGTTTCCATAGAATCTGTCTAAGAATCCCTGGAAGATTTTTTTCAGGAACTCGTTAAAGATTTTTTAAATAAATCCTGGGGTGTATTTCAGCAAAGGGTTCATTAAAGAATTATCGAAAAATCAGTGGAAGTTTTTTCAAAGTAATCCTTAAAGAATTTTTTAAAGAAATCTTTGGAGAAAAATCTGGAGATATTTTTGAAGAAATTATTAGTCGCATTTATAATAAAAGCCATGGGAGATTTTCAGAAAGAACCTCCCGAAAAATTTGTGAAGGAACCCCCAGGGTAGTTTCTAAAGGAATTTCTGTAAAAAATTCCCTAATGAATCTCACTTTTTTTAAAGAGTCCCTGGAGGAATTTCTAGAGAAATCCCAAGAGGTTTTTCTGACAGAAATTCAGTTAAAAAAAATCCCTGGAGCAATTTCTAAAGCAAACCCCGGAGAAAGATTTGGAGTAAATCTTTGGGAAATCGTTTGAAAGAATGCTTAAAGGAGTTTCCGAATGATTTTTCGGAAAAAAAATCTGAAAACAGTCTCAAAAAAAGGTTAATCTCTGAAGGAATTTCTAAAAAAACATACTCAACTCTATCTGAAACTTCTGGAGAAATCCCTAATGGAATTTTTGGAGAAATTGGAAGCTGCTGTGGGAATTTTTGGTGAAATCCTTGGAAGAATTTCCAAAGTAACCACAGTTCAAATTTTTGAAGGAAGTTTTGAAACATTTTCTGAAACAATTGTTTCTGAAGGTATCGCTGAATGTTTTATTAAAGGAATCTCTGGAGAAATGTCTGAATAAATGTCTAAAGAAATTTCGGAAGGAATCTCTGAACGCATTTTTGTAAAAATTTCTTCAGGAATTTCTGCTCAAGTTCATGTATATTTTTTTGAAAAAAAGTGGAGGAATTTCAGAAGCATGTCATAAAAGATGCTTTGAAATCATAGAATAGAAGTAATCAGATTTTTTGAAGAAACCTTCAAAAGATTCGCCAAACGAATGCCTAGAGAAGTTTATGAACAAAGAACTGAATAAATTTCTGAAGTAATTCCTGGGCGAATTTCTCAAACAATCTCTGAAATGATTTGTGAAAAATCATGGTAAAGCAATATTTGGGACTCTTCTGAAGGAACACATGGAAGATTTTCTGAAATATTCTGTAACATGATGATTTAATGTGGGAGGTTTTATTCGGGTTTTCGAGTTTATCGAAAACTCAATTTTCATGCAATTTTTATATGTGTTGGTACATTTTGGTATGAAATTTAAATAAAAATAAAATTAAAAAAAATTGCTTCGATTTTATGTAAAATTCGATTTTATAGACATTCCAAAAATTGAAATGTCCACTAAATTGAGGTATTCCTGTATCTTGCTGAAGAAATCTCGAAAAAATACTTGGAAAAGTGGAATAATGGTATGGTTTTTATCTAATTCCCGTCTAGCCAAGCACCGACCAAATGCCTTATGGCCAACTATCAATTACTAATATATTAAGTTATTTTTCTCCTTATGGGTAAAAATGTCAAACCACTATTACTTTATTCGTTGTGAGAAAATATTACATTTTATGACGTCGTAATAAGTATATATTGTTAATAAACGATAAAAATTTCATTCATTTCGGTACACTGGTTTCCGAGATATGGCAGTTCAAAAATTAGTTGTCTTAAAAATAGTGTTTTACGAGAACGGTTCTAGCTTCGCGAAACATTAACCAATCAGGCTCAAATTTGTAACAATGCACAATGGGAAAAATAGGTATAAAACGCGAATAAATTCAATATCAGAGTTCGGAGTGGATGGATTCGAATGAATTTTTTGACAAAAACTGCAAAAATTCCTACCGTTTCAGATAAGGAGGGTATCATTCGCCGCACGATGCTAGAAATCAGTGTATCAGGCCCGTTTTACCCCACTCTCGCTCTATATCACCTATTCAGAAAAATCCTGGAGTGAAAAATAAACGATTTATTTGATTCGTGTTTGTGCATGGCCTTAAAAATTAAAATATCTTCAAATAACCCCGATATCCCCTATTTCTTTGAAATTTCATATGCATCTCCGCCCGGAGTGGAACGCGATCGATAAGGGGGCATCCATAAAGTACGTCACGCTCATAGGGGGGGAGGGGGGTTGCGGAAAGTGTGACCAGCAAAGTATTAGGTATGCGGTGAATTCACCATTTTAAAACAGCCGTTATATGTGTAAGCAAAACTGTGACCAAAATTATCGTTTTTATTTCCCTAAAATTGCACAAAAAAGTAATGACCCGGATAAAGTGACAAACACAAATGCAAATTGTAACAAGGACATGGACGATAGACATTTTTTTCCCCTGAAAAAGGCCAAAACCATGGCCGAAACGTCGGGTAGAATGAAATAACGGTCGTTTGAAAATCAAGACCAAGATAGCCGTTTCAACGCAGTAAGAAATAATGTTGAAAACAGTCTTGTGCAAATTGTAATTTTGAGTATAAAGTGAATAGTTGAAGAACTCGACTGTTTTCTAAAGTATCATGATAGTTACATGAAATATGAAAATATGGAACACAATAGACCGTATAGTAAAAAAATGGTTAAAATTATCAAAACACTTCCTTTTATTCAAAAAACACAGTGTACTTATAATTTCTGAAACAGTCTATAACCACGGTTCCCAACCTTGGCTCTCGCGACCCCCCAGTCTGTCGTCACTGCGCTTTTCGTAAAACAACCGAAGCGTGCCTGCAAGTGGTTGGGGGGTCGCGACACGAAGGTTGGGAAGCTATGGTCTATAATATGTTGACAAACAGTCAAACTTTGAGAATTTTTGATGCACTCTATGAAAAGTTACAGCATGTTGAACTTTTTTGTGAGAGAAAAAAAAGTTGCCTATTCCAAACATTTTGGCCACCCCCTGGTGATACGCCATCACAGTTCAACGAAGAAAGCTTTCTCTGTGGTTGAGAAATACGATGATTCGTATGCAGAAAATCCACGCACACATTTGTTTACATTCTCCCTAAACGACGGCATTTTGCTGTTTACATTTACCGACGAGAAAAGTGCATTCTGCAGAAGTAAAATCTAGCGCTGAAGTGCCACAGAGCTTTTGTGGGGTGTGAATTAAATGTGCAATTGAATCTGGTGAAGTGAAAGTTGAACATTGATGAAGAACAATTCGGCTAGCTGCTGTTTTGGTGCAGTTCCCTTCGTCGTACGTAAAACGAGAAAAAAATCATTTCGTAAGTTAGGTCAAATTGAAACGTGAAATTTCGCGAAATTATTCGATTGCCTGTCCAATAGGGTCTGGTTTTTGATAGTCTACGCCTTTTTGCTTCCAGTTGATGAGTCACTGGCAATGGTTAGTTGGAATATCTGTAATTATTGGCTATTTTCCGTCTGATATGACGGGAATTAGTCCATATGACGAAGTAGAATTCTACCCTATTAAAGTACCGCTGGTTTATACGAATACGTACATTTCGATGGAAGCTGCGTCCAAGGATGAAACAACTTGCTGGAACATTGGAATCCTTAACTTTTCTTCCTATGGTAGCAATTGCAGCCAATCATTCCAATTTTTTTAACAGGTTTTCAAGAATTCGTTCGTCCCAGTAAATGTTAGCACGCCAAACCTGTAGTTAGCCCTGGAAGTGATCGACATGACCTAGAGGGTCATAAATGGTCATTAGTATCCGGAGGATTTCCCATTCAGTATACCGTATGCAGCTGCATGCTTCCATTAGGAATTCGTGGGAAAACGTCAATCAACAAGGCCTTTCATATAACAAGCTGTTCTGTGAGTTTGGTCATATCTATTGACTCTTCGAGTGCCCTCATGTCCGCCTTCCTGGCTTCCTGCATAATTAGACGGCAATCATCTGTGAGCTGCTGATCGAAGAGAGTTAATTCTGATCCGTCGTCTAAGAAGGTGTTATTTGGACCACCCAAATATTTTTTTTTCCCTCTAATAGACTAGAAGAGGTTCTTAAAACCATCATATAATCAAAATAAGAGATATTAGGTTTAATGATGGTGCTCAGAACCTCTACAAGAATAGTTAGTCATCAATATGTTACTTGAGGTCATCTTTCGAAAGCCTCTTGCCCCACTTCTAGACCTTCCTGGTCAACTTAGGCCTATGATATCTTCGCCCATTTACCTCTCTCTCAGACAACCCTCCATCTTTACCGCCCTTTTCATCTGCTACTCCATCTGTTGATGTATTTCCATCACCATCGAATTCGGTACCATACGCACAATATTCACTTGAAGCTTCCGTTTCCCTATGGTCTACGGAATCATACGTTTTTACATCCGACTGCTTTCCCATCTGGCATGATTCACCGTGCATCCGGGGTTGTTTTAGCGGGTCTCAACCGATTTCACAATGGATTCAGGTGCGTATCAGAAGATATCAAAGGGTCGCATGTAAGCCCGTGACCAAGGGGGTGGGGGGATTGGGTGGTAGTATTTGAGAGTTTAAAAACACACCTAATCCTCCACCCATTACCGATGTTCCATACACTAGGCACCCCTCCGCCTTTTGCCGAAATCAGGAAAACACTCCTCCTTTACCGCCTTTTCTATGGATGGGTCTAGTCTCAGGGAATTTCTTCAGTGGGTCTCCTGGCGGTTCGGAGGGCCTCAGGAGGATTTAAGTGGACGTTTCACAGGGTCTCAGAAGACCTGAAGGTCGTTTAAGGAAATCTGAGGGTTTCAGGAAATTTCAGAGTATCTCATGAGCGTGTTAAGGTGTCTCAGGACAATTGAGGGCGTTTCTAGGGGTCTCAGAGATGTTTCCAAGGCGTTCCAGAGAGTCTCAGGGGATCTCAGAAGCGTTTCAGGAGATTTCAAGGAGCATATTGAGGATTCCAGTGGTTTTTGGGGCTGATTAAGCGGGTCTAATTAACGGTTTGGGGGATCTCTAAGGAGGTTCCAGAAGTGTTTCAACTGATCTGAAGGCGTTTCAAAAGTTTTCTGGGAATCTCAAGGACATTTCAAAAGGGTTTTAATGGACCTCAGGGTTTCTAGAGGTCTTTAAAGAGGGTGTCAACAGGATTCAGGTGGGATTCAGGGGTATGTCAGAATGTCTCAGGAGCTTTCAGAGGATCTCAGGGTGTTTGAATGAATTTCTGAGGGTCTCAAGAGGGGGGCTTAAGGGGCCATCCATTAAGAACGTCACGGTCCCATGGGGGAGGGGGGTTTTGTGAAAGTGTGACAAGCAATGTATTAAGCATAGGAAAAACCCGTACAAAGGGAGGAATTCCCAATTTTAGCGTGACGTACTTAATGGTTGTTTCCTAAGGGGCTTTTCGTCGAAGTAACACACTTGTCACAGAAGAGTCACGGCGGCGCAGGTTTTAATTGCGCAGAAGTAACTGTGATTTTCTTCCAACATATAAATACTTACTGGCTGGAAGTAACCCAAGTAACAATGAATGCTGAACAGTGAGAGTAGTAGCTGAACTGGTAAATGGTGTCAGTGGCTGAACACAATGACAGCTTAATATTGGTCTGAAGTATGGCTTGTTCAATCAGCAATACATAGATGGCTAAATATCAAGTTGTATAGAATATTATTCATCTGAATAATCAGCTTTAAAACATACACCAACATGCAGAATTAATCATCTTTTGTTCAACCTTAAATCAAATATTTTTGACAGCTGACCCAAGCATGTTTTCGTGAAGTCCACATCGCTTCTTCAGCCTCAATACAGACTTAGTTCAACTTATGTTCTTGATTATTTTGGCACAGCAAGTAATGCTTTTGTTTTCGAGGGTACGTATACAATTGTGTGTAGTGTAGGTGCTGAGGTAAGTGACTATAAATCTATAGGTCCGAGTTCCATTCCCAGTTTTGCCACAGATTAATTGAAACATTCCGTAACATCTTTTCTGGAAATGGAAGCAGCTAATGGTAAAATTAGGCTCACGAAAGTGTTTTTATTTTTACACAATTAATAAATTTTATTGATTACTGATTAAGCGCATATTAAGCCTTAAAACAGCCTTTCAATGAACCTCAAATCTTCAAAAGGTTGTGTAAAATCACTAAAATTAGTTGTTTAGGAGCTGAATAAAGGATTGTATCTCTTGTGCACAGCTTTTGTTCAAATAAAGGCTGATTTAAAACAGTAGAAGAAACGTGACTTCTGAGCAACAAAAACCTGCACCGCCGTGACTCTTCTGTAACAAGTGTGTTACTTGGCAGGAGTCTCAATATGAATCTTGAGAATTTCAGAGGCGTTTCATAGGATCTCAAAGGGACTCATGCAAGCCTGAGAGTTTGAAAAACCCCTCACTCCCCATTACAGATGTCCCCTACACTAGGCTCCCTTCCGCCTTTTGGCGAATTAAGGAAAAACCCCTCCTAAAATATCCTAAAGCCCCCTTGAATCCTCTTAAGGCTCTCCAAAACGCCTCTGAGACCCTCTGCAGAAATACTCTGAGACCAGGCCCGTCCATAGAAAAGAAGGTTATTCTATGAACGAGCCTGGCCTCAGGGAATTTTTCAGATGGTCTCAAGAGGATTCAAGGGGACTTAAGGATATTTTTAGGGCGTTTCACGGGGTCTCAGGGGATCTGGAGGTCGTTTTAGGAGATCTCAGGGTTTCAGGGGAGCTTTAGGAGATTTCAGAGGGTGTAATGTGCGTTTCAAGTTAACTTAGGTCAATTCAGGGCGTTTCGAGGGGTCTCAGACAGGTTTCAGGGGCGTTGTAGGGATTCTCAGGAGACCTCAAGGAGCTTATTAAGGGTTCCAGCGGGTTTTGGGGGTCAGGAGATTCTAAAAGAATTTCAACTGATCTAAAGCCGTTTCAAAGAGTTTCTGGGAATCTCAGGGGCATTTCAAAGGGGTTTCACCGGACTTCGGGGATCTCAAGGTCGTTTTAGAGGGTCTCAATAGGATTCATCCCAAGCAACACATATGATCACAAAACATTCACGGCAGCGCAGGTAAGGGTTGCGCAGTAAGTCACAGTGGGTTCTGTGCAACCCTTACATGCGCTACCGTGACTGTTTTGAAAACATGTGTGCTGCTTGGGATCAGGGATGCCAGATATACATCCGTACAGAATTCGTTTTATATGAACTACAGATTTTTGAGCTAGAGGGGCTATTACGATTCAGGAGAATTTCAGGGGCGTTTAGGAATATTCAGAGGGATTTCAGGGGGCTTTCAAGGGCGTTTCATGGAGTCTTAGGGAATCTGAGAGACGTTTCTGGAGATCTCAAGACGTTTAAATAGAGCAACGTAGGAATTTTGAATGGTTTAAGAAATTCTCAGGGTCTTACAAGAGTTCCCAAGGGGTTTCCTGAAGTTTCATGGGGCCTCAGAAGGATTCGGGGATTTTAGTTTCAAAAGCATTTCAGGGGAACTCAGAGTTTTAAAGGGGCGTTTCAGAAGATCTCAAAGGATCAAACTGGTGATCCGTGATGATTTCAAGAAGTTTGGGCAGTATCAGGATAAACGCCCTTGGGATCTCATGAGAATTCAGGGGCGTTTCAGGGTGTTCAAAGGCGAATCGAGGGAGTCTTAGGGGTGATTCGAAGGATTTCAGGGAGTTCCAAAGAGGCTTAAGGAAGTAGCAGTGGCATTTCAGAGTATCTCATGGGCTTTTTAAGGAATCACAGGAGAAATAAGGGGCGTTTGATGGTGTTTCAGTTGGTCTCAAAAGCGTTTCAGGTTATCTCAAGGGTCTCTGGAAGTTGAAGGGTTGCTTCAGGGTTGTTAAGGTGGTTTCAATTACAGCACAGGAGGAGTTAATTTGGTGTGATTGTCAAAGACCGTGACTATCACGCCGAGGAGTTGAGATCGAAGACGAAGTAGCTCCGGTGCACTACCCCGTCATGGTGCGAAAAAACCTAACATCTTAGGATGGTTAATAAGAAGTTTAACACCTTTAAAATGGCTTTTGAACCCAGAAGACAAAAAACAAACAAATCTGGAATCCCCTTGGAAGTCCCTAAAGCGCACCTAAAACTCGCCGAAGCTATTCCAAAACCTCCCAAATTCCTCAGGAACTTTCCAAAACACCCCTGAAATTCCAGGAAGCCTCTTCGGTCCCATCCCAACTCCTCAGGACCGAAACCTTTTCTCGATAACTAAGTTCCTTCATTTAAAGCCCTGACTTGCTTTATACACTTAATTCCCCCCATTAATGCTTTGTTTCAATTTATGCCATTTTCAATTTCTGCACCTCCAGTCCATGACGTGGAAAGAGGTTCCAGTGTAAAAGTTAGCAAAGGCATGCGAATGTCCAACATATTCTGCGGGGGTTCAAAGCTTTGCAGAAACTCCCCATAATATACAATGGTGCAAATTTATTCATGTGTGGTCCTCTTCGAACAAATAAAAAAGTTAACCCTTTTTCTTCAACAGTGCATTTCATACCGCTTCCCCATAAAGCCCTTTTTTCCGGTCTAGCTTTTGGGCATGCTTGGCAGCTCCAAAAATGGATCTAAAGCACCACTGCCATTCAGTGATGAGGAGTCAAAGAAAAGAGGCCCGATGGCAATTCGAATCCGACGAGTTTGAGATTGGATACAGAAATCAAAGGGATGGCTGGCCGGCTGGCTGTTGTATCATCCAGGGGCAATAAGTAATTTCAAAGTATAGTCTGTGTTCTCCGGGGTGGAGCGCTTGGAAAGATGGGAGCATCTCGAACGATGAGCAGTTATTTATCGGGCTTAGATTAATTCAATTATGATGTTGATACTTGATGAAATTTGTTCCAGTGAAATGTGGAAAGATCTGCCTTGAGGTTTTGATGTATTTGTAAGTGTTCTAATAATTGATATGATATATCGGTTGGCAGCAAATCATTTTGATCTATTTCAAAATTATTATTGGCTTTCTAGGTAAGTGTTGTTTTGGTTGAACTCCACTAAACAGCACTTGAATAGATACGAGCTTGAAGTATCCATCTACAGTAAATATTTAACATTCCAACAGCACACCAAACAAACCACCAACTAGAACAGGCTAATCCCATGCCATTTGTGAGCTGAAGTACCTGTTTCGCATCATTGAACGCATTATTAGCTTTACACGAACTTTAACGCTGATCCGAGCAACAGTCGGACCTTTTCGCCGATCCTCCTCCACATTTAGAGCTGGGACGGAACAAAGAAAAGCAAAAAAAATCGATGTCAACGAGGGACAAATGTTCGCCGGGATTAAATTCTTTAACGTTGTTCTTCAAATTCGCTCAGAGTCAGTGGACAAAGTTTTTCATGCTGTTTTGTAAGACATACATACAGTGTTGAAGCTTAAGCGTCGGTGATTAGTCACAGCAAAGTGGCACCGAACAAGAAGTTCGCAATAGGAAACCATTGCATTTCTCCCTGCTGGGTGAAATTCGCTGACAGTTGTGCTTTCCGAAATACGTGTAACGATATATGGTGGTAAGAAAACCTAGAAGAAGTTCATCCAATATGGGCATAGTGTTTCCGAAACATTAAAAACATTTTTGAAACTGTTTGAGAAATAATAATGCGGATTTTGTCGGATGTTCAAGACTGAATCTTGAACAATATATTTGGAATTGCTACGCCCTGCTTCAAACTATCCTTGGATACAAACGAGGGAGGAACTTTATATGTGATCCAAACAATTGATTTTGACACATTCTACATTCAACTACAAGTCTAATCAGTTTGAGCGGAAAACGGGGAGTGGGATTCGATCCCAGGTCCTCGGCGTGATGGTCACGTGTTTTAACCTTCACACCAGATCCGCTCCACGATGCCTGCTCATGTTCCTTTTTACTTTTTCTTCGTACATCGTGAGCACTGTCGCAGTCTTATTCGTGCACTATTGCCAGTTACATAAAATTTCCGCATGTCGTTCCGAACCATACCTTTCTGCTAGCTGTTTCTAGCTGCAGTGGATTCGTTTCTCGTCTGTTCTTTTCATCCTATGCCGATCTCTGTTGAGTCAGCTGCCGACCATTAGCATTCAAGTTCTGGAGTCATGATTTTCGTACGTCATTTGTAGGTATTTCTTGTCGAATCAGACATTACGTTGGCTTAGCTGTATCAGCAGTAGCTGTCACTGGTTCTTCCTACTGTTTTATAGATGAAATCTGGAAAGGTTTATTTATGGCTTTTGCGAATTGATCAATATTAAGAATTTCGAAATTCTATTCGTAGAAAGACGTCACATAAAATAAATGAAAGTAAACAAAGAAAACCAGTCATTCTAGAAGTTCAAAAGGTAGACGCCACACACAATATTTGATGGAATAAAGCATAGTCCTGTTTTTTGTCTACTCGATTCCGCTTCGGCCCCAACTAAAAGGGCACCAGTTGTTGGACCGATTATCTGCCGATGATAAACATTAGTTTTTCTCAGTCAGTCATCCCGCTCTCGGTCTGCCAGCGATTCTCCCTGTTGCCGGTCGACCAAAAAGGACAACGGACATAAATATTGTGGGGGATAGTCGTTGAAAACGACGACAAGAAAAAAATAAAAGAGTAAAACAAACAAGGAAAGTAGTTCTTTATGGCTGGTTGGCGTTCATGGTTTTGTTGCCGGTGGAAAAAGGAACAACCAGGATCAAGAGTGCTCCCTTCCCGGTGCCAACCAGCAGAGGTGGTTCTTTGTGTCAGATGGTCGTCATTGGGTCTTCCACCATCGTCGTCTTCCTAGAGACGGTGACGGGATTGGAATGGATTAAACGAACGGAAATGAGTTATGGGATTGTTGTTTTGCTGTTCGGAATCTGGGAAAAAGATCTTCGAAGGAGTTCTTTTTACTGGATTGACATGGGTTCATGGGGTAGGAGCCGAGCGGTCAGACTCGTAAGCCCTTTTTCAAATGTGTTCGGGAGTATATTGATTGAACATGACCTGTTGTTTTGATGTTTATGGAGTTGTTTACTTGAATGTGCTCTGATTTACAACATAAAGATGTTATTAATAACTAAATTATTTTGTTCTCATAGTAACTTTTTGTTGAACAGTTTGCCATCAAATCAGTATTTTTTTTTCTATCTGACGTAACATTTCTACTGATAAGTGTGATTTTTTGATTTGTGTTGTATGACCGACCACAGTTATTGAGGAAAGTTTTTTTTTATCAATGGCCATTTTGGATGTGTATGTCGTGGGCAGGCAAAAAGATACTCTATGCCCAAGGAAGTCAAAGAAATTTCCTTTGCGAAAAAAACACTGGATCGACCGGAAATGTAATCCTTCACCAATAGCATGGTTCGTTTACCACATCGGCAATATGAGCTTAAAACCATATTTTAAAAAAATATGTTAGGGTATCGCGCCACTTGGGCGGTGGCTTCTATATTCGTCTGTTTTCCACTATAACTCAGTCAATTTTGAACCAATTGACTTGAAATGTTGTACACGGGTAGATACTATGCCTATCTCTCCACATTCCAAAAGTTGTGTCTTGTGTCAATTGGTTCAAATTTGACTGAGTTATAGTGGAAAACAGACGAATATAGAAGCCACCGCCCAAGTGGCGCGATTCCCTATTACATACGCTTGTCGTCAGGCAAGAAGAGCCAGTGGAGTTGTGCGAGGACCACAAAAATTTTCGATTGGCATCTAAACGAATTAGAAATCTTACTTACCTTACCGGTAAGACTAAGGCCTGAGTGTCCTTTGCTGTACGTAGGAGTCGTCTCCATTCTACTCGGCCCATGACTGTGCGTCTCCACTTCCGCATTCTGCGAAGGGTCCGCAAATCGTTCTCCATTTGATTGACCCACCTAGCTCGCTGCGCTCTACGTCTTCTTGTACTGTTCAGATGGCTCACGAGAACCATTTTAATCGGGTGGCTATCCGGCCGACATCCTGGTGACGTGACCCGCCAACCGTTGCCACCCGATTTTGACGGAGTGGTTCTCTCAGCAGCTTCTCCAAGTTCCGCCTTCCATCTGCACTCCGCCGTAGATGGTACACAACACCTTCCGTTCAAAAACTCCGTTCGACCTCTGCACGTTGAGTGCATGCTTCGTACTTCTAGAGGACTATCGGTCTAATCAGCATTCTGTATAGTTAACTTCGTGTGACGGCGAACTTTGTTCGATCGTAGAGTTCTGCAGAGTCTACAGTAAGCTCGATTTCCTGCCACAATGCGAGCCCAAGTACACAAGTTCTTCAACTGCCTCGATTTCATCGCCGCCACTACAAATTCGGGGTGGCGGGCGCGGTAATTCCTCCCTGGAGCCCTTTGCCATCATGTCTTCAACACAGGGGATTTTTCGGCTTTCAGTCTGTTAAGCGATTGAAACGAAAATATCTTTCTTACGCCCGACGTTTCAATGGGCTATGCCATCTTTTTCAAGGGTTCTGTAAAGGTCAATTGGCTTAGTTACATGAAGATACAAGAACATACAAAAAAACTACAGTCTTACAAGAACATTTTTCGTTTTTCGTCTGGAGGTTCAATCTTTGCGTGAAAACTTGTCAACATATTATGGTTCATCAATTTCCTAAAATATCACAATCAAAATCACGATTTAACAATTTGAACTACATAAAACAGACAAAAACAGTAACTAACTATTGGATTTACTACTAGACGTGTGCGCCGCCGCGCCGCGCCGCCGTCGCCGACGATTTTTTCACGCCGCCGCCGCCGCCAGTTAAATTGACCCGGCGCACCGCTGTTCATATTTTTCCACGCCGCCAAACAAAATTTCCCACGCCGATTAGAAAACGACAAAGATTTTTGCTCACCAACCTGTTTGAATCTGAAACTAATAACAGCGGTAATTTTTAAACAGATTCTTTTTTTCCTTATGCATACGAGGCGTATTTTTCTGAAGTTCTTGTGAATCTTTGTTTTTTTTTGTGATTTCGTTTAATGATTTCTTACAGAAATACAATACAATATCCTCATTATTTTTGTACTGAACATACTAAATAGACTCATTTGAAAACCGTAACGGATTATCAACAAAATTCTTGGCGATATTCTCATTAGGTTTACAAACACATTCTCCTACAAAGAATATGTGTATCTCTTGGAAGATTTCCATGGCAAATTACGAATGACACTCTTGGAGGCATATATTCCATCAAATCTATTGGTATAGGTACACGACCCTCCAGAAATTTTATCAAGAATTCTTCTAGAAAATTTTCCAGAATTATTTCAAAAATTTCTCCAAGGATTCTTCAAAAAATATCCGAATTTTTTCTAAATTTAGAAATATTTTTAGAGATGCCTTAAGTTCCTCCACAAATTTTTCAAAGAATTTCTATGGAGAACCTTCTGAAATGACTCCATTGATTTATTAGAAATTTCATTAACCTTTCAGGAAGCGTGCCTGTTTGATACTAAAACGTATATGTATACGGCGAGCGAGTTTTTTTTTTTGGCCGACAAAAACCCCCCATGACGAAGAGAACAATCCTGCCGATAATATCCTTGGTCATTCCTTTGGAAATTTCTAGGACCCTTTACAGTTAAAGCATTCCTCCAGACATTCTTTCAATTTCTGTGATTAATTTTTATTATTATTATTATTTGTTTTATTAACGACCTTTTAACTCAAGTGAGTCATTCAGGTCGACCAAGCATACACTCCCGTTCAAAAGTTTGGGGTCACCCCCTCAAAAACATGTCGTTTTTTAGGCCCATATCTCCGCCAATTTGCGTCCGATTTCAAAACCCTAGGTTTCATTCAAAAGATAATAAGTCAAAGAAACTTTGAACATGATTTAAAAGAAACTTTTTCAAAAAATTTTGTATGTAAACTTATCCCAAAGTTGCCAAATTTTCTAAAAAATGAATATAAACTTACGGCAGCGTCGCTGGAAGTTGGGTCGACCAAATTTTAAGATGAGAGCGGTAATATGACCCATTTTCTATTAGCTTTCAACTGATTTTTACAGAACTTAGCTAAAAAATCTAGAAAAAAAGTTATTAAGTAAATTAATCCTTGATGTCATCGACCAAAAGTTTGGGGTCACCCCTCAATATGATGTATCGGCCAAAAGATATCAACAAATCACTTTTCCATGTTTTACGATAGTGACCCCAAACTTTTGGCCGATACAGCATTTTGAGGGGTGACCCCAAACTTTTGGTCGATGACATCAAGGATTAATTTACTTAATAACTTTTTTTCTAGATTTTTTAGCTAAGTTCTGTAAAAAGCAGTTGAAAGCTAATAGAAAATGGGTCATATTACCGCTCTCATCTTAAAATTTGGTCGACCCAACTTCCAGCGACACTGCCGTAAGTTTATATTCATTTTTTTAGAAAATTTGGCAACTTTGGGTTAAGTTTACATATAATTTTTTTTGAAAAAGTTTCTTTTAAATCATGTTCAAAATTTCTTTGACTTATTATCTTTTGAATGAAACCTAGGGTTTTGAAATCGGACGCAAATTGGCGGAAATATGGGCCTAAAAAAATGACATGTTTTTGAGGGGGTGACCCCAAACTTTTGAACGGGAGTGTACATCTATATATATAAAAATGGATTTCCGTCTGTCTGTCTGTCTGTCTGTCTGTCTGTCTGTCTGTCTGTCTGACCGCTATGCATTCGAAAACTACTGAACCGATCGGTGTGAAATTTTGTATGTGGATGCTGTTGGGACCGGGGAAGGTTCTTAGCTTGGTGCGGGACCTCTCCGGTCCTTGGAACGGGGGGCTCCCATACAGATGACTTTGCGGGGGACGTCCCTATGAAGCCGTACGTCAAAAAACACAGTAGGCAGGCAGTACGACGTTTGCCGGGACAGCTAGTATCTTATATAAACTAAAACTACAATTCAACTCTACTTTTATTTTTATCACGTTTGTAATACTTCTGCATCCATGCGAACCACTTGTCTGCATCTTCATCGAAGTCCGGTTCTTCGAGTACTTCAGTGGTATCCATATAGTCGTCATCGGTAGAGTTCTCATTCTCATTCTGCGCAACGGATTTCACAGCCGGCTCTGCTTTATTGTCTTTTTTCTTCCGTGGTGGCGATCTCTCATTCGACGGTGGTGGTGATCTATCATCGACCCGGGACACTACTCGCTTAGACTGTTGTTGTGGAAGCCTTTGCTGCAAATTTTGGAGCACATCAGTGCCTTTCTTCTTTACAACCTTGGATGTTACAACGGAGGGGGTGATGGAAACGGTTGGATTGGCCAAGTTAGTTGATGTGATCTTGTTGGACGCTGCTTGTATCAAACTATGTTGTTGGCCGTGCATGATTTGCCAGTATGCACCAGCTGGGTACAATGTCGACACGTTGCCGGCTGGGATAAATACGAAATAAACGTTTGTTTACCCTTTATTGTGACGTAGGATTTCAGGTGGTTTTTTAGAACCATTTGCACAATTCGCACTCCGGAAGGAATGCCTCTGCCAGCGAAGTGTTTACCCCATACCGCTTCGTTCACAGTATGGACTTGACCATATTGTTCGAAGAATGTAGCATTGTCTGCATTTGAGACATTCTCCGACAGGTCGTGAACCTTTATCTCGATTCTATCGTCGTCCATTGACAAACGAACTTTGTACCGCTTACCAGCTACCTCAAGCTCGTGACGGTCGTTATGCTGCTCTACCACATTTAGGGCAGTTTCCAGATCATTGCATTTCACATGTACACAACACTGAACGTGGTTCATTTGCAAACGTTGAACTTGTGTCGGTCGCAGCGCAAGGCTTCGAAAGATGGAATCATGTACATCTTCAAAACTCGGACGCTTTTCAAAGTTTCGAAGATCTATTTTGAAGGTGTTTTGGCGAAGAGTAATAACCATTGTAACCAATAATAAAGAGGCAAAACAGATGCCATCCAATCAACACGATAATAGAATCGATAATTCAATGCGCACGGTGCTTAACGTAAGCACTCCGAATGCAGCAAAGGCTTCAGCACAACTGTCTGTGATTAATGATTAGGATTAATGATTTATCTGATTTTTAGGATGATTAATGATTATGATTAATGATTAAATTTGGTTTTATCTGTGATTAGTGATAACGATTACTGATTAAAATTGACTCATTGATTAATTAATCACAAAAAAACTGGAAATGATTGAGCATGAGCATGAGCATTGGTGACCGTACACTTCGTAGTTGCTATACTCCGTGATTGACCTGAGCTAGCGAAATTGCACAGATAACCAATTGGTTGGGGCTTGGGATTTGCCACCATCCTCAATGTACACGTTTCGAGAGCTCAAACTTTATTGGGTCAATAACGGCGCTGGCCACGTCCTTACGGTCTACCGAGGAAGGGAAAGGAATGTTAGTTCGACAACTGTTGCTACTAGAGGTTGTATGTACTACTGGACCCTCCACAGTTGTCACGGGAAGGAGTTTTGTTAGTAGGGAGGGATTGATAGTTACATAGATCAGGGATACGCTTTGGTAAGCGATGCGATCCATGCAACCGTACAGTATACACACCAATGTGTCACCTCACAATTTGGAAGAATGGTGAGACCATGAACATTTTAAATTAAAGTTTATGGAATGAAAAAGATTTTGCGTCACCTCGCAATTGAGAGGACTGGTGAACCAATATGCTATTTGCCATGAAATCGATATATTGAATCAAAATATTGTGCCGACACTAACAGTGACGGACCGCACAAACTTAGGCAACATACTGACGCATAATTACGGATCAAATCAGTGTGGCCAGCACCGTAAGGTGCCGAACTGCACAAAAATACAGGAGAATTTTTTAAACACAAATTTAATTGAAAAATTTGGCCGACACTAGAAGTGACGAACTTTGCAGTTTTGTTGAGTAAATATATGAAGGATGGTTTTAAACTAAACTAACAGATGAATTTACTGCATCTTTCAAATAAAAACAAAAGCTTGTTCACCGATCATCAATCATTCATTCGAGCACCCGTCGACCTATCGCTAAAACGATACAATCCACAATGGTCCCAGGTCCGAATCTAGCTAGACAAAATTATTTACGGCGAAACTATTGATTTTAGCTATATGGTGTCTTCGGGAAAGTTTTTCCAAAATTTGTGTCCTATTTAGTCAATAAATTGAAATTAGGGTGGTCCAAATGGTTTAAAAGATTTGTATATCAACTTTTTTGTTTTTCCAAATACACCTATACAATGTTCTACAAAGTTTTAGAACAATTAATTTGGAGCAACTTTGCCGAAGAAACCAACCTCCTAACTATTACGGTTGACGAGTTATGATTTTTTGAAGCTTGGATGATAGGGTGGACCTTAAAAAAATCAGTTTTTTGCTTATAACTTTTCATAGGGACATTTCTCGCAACAACGTTGTTCCGAGCACTTTTAGATCTTTTGATTTTACACTTTCTCTCCGAAGAGGGCAATGTTATATCTCTTGAAATAAGAAAGTTATGCAAGATTTTCCCTTAAAAAATCGCTTTTCTTACATGTAAATATTTCAGAATGGCGCAAACCGATTTTCAATCTTTTAAATCCATTCAAAAGATCTCACTTTCATTGTTCGATGGTGAAAAAATAAAAGAAGTGTTTTTTGTTTAAAGCGCTTAATTAATTTTTGAAAATATGTCATTTTTCATCAAAAAATGGCCATAACTTCAAGAATATACAAAATACAGGTATGATGTCTTCGGCAAAAAGGTGCGCAATTGAATGCTTTAAAATTGTATAGAACTAAGTTTTTTTGAAGAATCAACACATAAAAACATATTTTAAAAAAAATGGATTTTTAACTGAAAAATAAACACTATCAACGTTTCAAAGAACCTTCTGTCAATGTACCCTAATGAAAGGTTCCATACTTTTCTCTCTATGTTGGATTTCTAAAAACAATCGATTAGTATGTATATACTTAATATTTTGGTTTATTGAGCTTAGAACAAATAAAAACTAAAACTACATATCTTTTCAATTCAATTCAAAATAACAAGTTCTTGAGCTTTGGCTGGAAGAGAGTTTAAAGGAGAATCGCTGCTTTTCCTATTCATCAAGGAAATCACTGGATCGCATGTTAGAAGCAAACGTTGGAAGACGTCTTCGATGTTTGCCGTTCTGCTGAATTTCCTGGAGTGGAATTCTCGGAACTTTCTGATAGACTTGTTCCGGGTCTCCAGTGCTTCCTCGCTCAACATTCCAACAGGAACAGTACTGTGCTTCGCGATGCACCGCCGTGGACCAAAATTTTGTGGAGAGTTGGAGACAGCGGATACCAACCATATAGGCTAGAATAAATTATTATTATTATCCAATTCCATTATTATTAGTTTTATTATTATTATATGTCAAACTACATCTTACCTGATATAAAGTTTCCTAGTCGTTTCCAAGTAGTTTTGGAATACTTCCATGTTGATATCACTCTTACAGTTGATAATAACTAGAATGATGTACATTCTCTCCAGTAGATCTTCATTCAACCCCGTAATTTCGCAGATTGTACGCCATTCTTTGAAGAACGTTCGTGAGGTATTACCATCATTGCTGTTGCCACCGCTCGGTAACGGTTCGCTAATTCTGAGCCCTAGTCTTCGTTTTATTTCGGCTCGAATGGTGGCTTCTCGTTGACGGACAGCTTCGTTAGACTTCGCTACGCGCCATGTCGGTTTTTCCATTTTTAGTCGATATGCTACCTTAAGAAACAGTTCCATTGTCCGAATATAGCCATGGAGAGGGGAGAATCCACGAGAGAACTTTTCAGCGTTGGTCTCGTTCAGATCGTTGGTTGCGTCATTCAGATTCTTTCCGCTTTTCCCACAAAATGAGCAGGATTGCGAGTTTGTTTCTGTGAGGTCGTTTACTACCTTAGTATCCATCATACTTAGAATTAACGAAGAATATACACAGTAATTGTCCGACCGTCTTGAAGAATTTCAGTTGGCCTCAGATTTTTTATTTGATCTCGCACTTTCTCAACTTCATTTCGCGTTAGCTGAGCAGATTCCTTCAAAAAAATTAGCTTGATCGGTCTGCACAACGAAACGGAAGAAGGTAGATCATTTTTTCAAAAAATATCTCGTTCGTGCTCTGAGATTCTTCCAATTAATTGGAGAGGAACAAGAGCCATCGAAAATATGTGTGAATCATTGTACTCTCGTAATTCACCGTCTTCATCCGTTTCAACAAAGTTTTGCTTATAGCGAGAGTGATTGCTACTGCCATCGCAGCCCCACTTATAGTTAATCTCAAACGTATTACAAGCCGAACCAGCAAGAATACTTCTATGGCTTTCTATTAAGCGTTTGTTTGTGTGGTCAACTAGGGATTGGAGGGGAACTTCGGCTGCTGATGGTTTTATCGTAATACCTGAAAATTATGAATATCTCATGACTATTTTTGCATTCCCATAATTATCTGTCCATAAGCAACATAGATTCATTTCGATCATGTTAGATAATAGAAAAGATGTTTTGTGATGCCTTTATAGTGTATGAATGGGCCCTATCTAATGAAATAGAAATTACCTTCAGGATACGTCAGCTTCTTTTCCTCCAAAACCCGATTGTAGGACGGATACAAATCACACCCTTTCTTCAAATCCGATGCACGAATGTCATTGTATTGACTCTTGGAAAATCCGTTCTTACAAATGAATGCCAAAGCTTCAGTCGGTGAATACTGCTCCACTCCGGCATCACTAGACTTCATAGATTGCTTCAAGCTAGTGGCGGTTTCTGGAAATTCAGAAATATTTTTGATGATCTTTGCCGCATCTCTATGTCCGGAACTTGTGGCTCTTGTTGCCGCTGCAAACATCAACTCCTGATACGGAACTTCGACGCTGATATCATGAACTTTTCGCTGCTTCGATTTTGTGCTTGAGGTTTCAAATGATTTACGCGGACGCCCTCTCTTGGTGTTCGACATCGGAAGTTCTTTGAAAGTTTCAAACCCACTCAACCAAATTTTGTTGCGCTCAAAGAAACGGTCTCTTTTCCGGTTGCTCTTTTTCCATGCTGTTGTGAATTTGAGTGCGAAAAAGCTAATTTTCTTTTGAAGTTCTGCAGTATCAATTGTTTTGCCCTGGAACTTGTCAATAACGTACTGAAACAAAGATGTTGTAGAACTATCGGTAATGAATTGTTCAGCCAATTCATGGAAGGCGACTTTAAGACCTGGTGGAAAATTTAGTTAGGGAATCTACTTCAAAAGTTGAGAAATTCTGTAACTTACCAACTGACATCTTGCTTTTTTCTGTGAAACGATAACGCACTAACCAAAATTCAACAGCATGCATGCAGAAAATCATGCTCTGCTGACTAGGCTTCTTTGAACTAGGCTACTTTGATCTAGGCTACTTTGATCAGCATTCCTTTTCTAATCGGGTTACATTGTCACTCAAACATTGTTTTCTCAAATATATTTTTATGTGTTGGTTTAAAAAAAAAACTTTGTTCTATACAATTTTAAAGCATTCAATTGCGCACTTTTTTGCTGAAGACATCATACCTGTATTTTGTATATTCTTGAAGTTATGGCCATTTTTTGATGAAAAATGACATATTTTCAAAAATTAATTAAGCGCTTTAAACAAAAAACACTTCTTTTATTTTTTCACCATCGAACAATGAAAGTGAGATCTTTTGAATGGATTTAAAAGATTGAAAATCGGTTTGCGCCATTCTGAAATATTTACATGTAAGAAAAGCGATTTTTTAAGAGAAAATCTTGCATAACTTTCTTATTTCAAGAGATATAACATTGCCCTCTTCGGAGAGAAAGTGTAAAATCAAAAGATCTAAAAGTGCTCGGAACAACGTTTTTGCGAGAAATGTCCCTATGAAAAGTTATAAGCAAAAAACTGATTTTTTTAAGGTCCACCCTAACATCCAAGCTTCAAAAATCATAACTCGTCAACCGTAATAGTTAGGAGGTTGGTTTCTTCGGCAAAGTTGCTCCAAATTAATTGTTCTAAAACTTTGTAGAACATTGTATAGGTGTATTTGGAAAAACAAAAAAGTTGATATACAAATCTTTTAAACCATTTGGACCACCCTAATTTCAATTTATTGACTAAATAGGACACAAATTTTGGAAAAAACTTTCCCAAAGACACCATCAAGGATGGGAACACTCACTTGCAAAGAGTTACACTCACTTGCCATTTTCTCAGCTCAGAAGCGTGCAATCAAGAGACGATGTATGGACGACTTTTTCATTGTGGTTTTGTCTAAAACTTTGCCAAATAGAGTAGGGGTCGCACACGCATACCAAAGTCGTGAGGGAGCTGCGAAGGCAACTCTCCACAAGGTGAATGTAAATTACACTCACCTCGTGGAGAGTCGCTTTTACAACTCTGTCACGACTTTGGTATGCGTGTGCGACCTCTACTCTATTCAGCAAAGTTTTAGACAAAATCACAATGAAAAAGTCGTCCATACATCGTTTCTTGATTGCACGCTTCTGAGCTGAGAAAATGGCAAGTGAGTGTAACTCTTTGAAAGTGAGTGTTCCCATCCCTGGACACCATATAGCTAAAATCAATAGTTTCGCCGTAAATAATTTTGTCTAGCTAGATTCGGACCTGGGACCATTGTGCAATCGTGCGACACTATTTTTCGACACTCGCATGTACAACAAAGAACAACACAATACTCATAGTGGGGCAAAAGTTCGAATTGTGGGGCAAAAGTTCGAGTCATGTGGCAACTTTAGGTAAAACCCTAAAATTGTGTAAAATGTACATATTATCTTCAAAAATGATGCAACTAGTAAGAAAATGCAATCGAAGTTGAAAAAAAAATGTTGTTTTATGTGAACTTGGCGGAAAACTACTAGTTTTTATTGTAGTAAATTCAACCCTGATTTGGGTAAAATATATAATAGTGTGCTACGGTTAGCAAAATTCCACAAACACTAGATTCGAACTTTTGTCCTAGTGGTGGGGCAAGAGTTCGAATAAGACGCATACATACAAAAGGTGTTGTAACTCAAAATTGAAAATACATTTGACGTAGCTTTGTTCAGCAAAATTTCAACTCATGGATGGTGGAGTCACCACACGGTATTCATTTATTTTTATTTGCTTCGATTTTTTCGAAAACATTGAATTTTCAACAAGGGTCGAACTTTTGCCCCACCTTACTCTACTGAGTCACGAGATCCCTATACATTTTATATTTGAGGACCGTGAGACCTGTTGTTAAACGATATACTCTCGCTTGCAATAACTATCAACCCTTTCATGAAAAATTATATGTTAATTGGTTAGTGCACATCTTTTCAATGAATTTTTCATGCATAACATCAAAAATTTACAAAACGACCAAGTACTGGAATGTTAGTGCTGTTTAATGATAGCTAACTTAGCTTCATGTCCTGTGTTGCAACTTACCCCACAGATGGGGAAACTTGCAACATGCATGTATTTCGCACCTTCTGCTTAGGTGGCAACGTATTTTGGTAAATCAAGTGCTGCATAGTAGTCTACTCGGGGTAATTAGCGTACACGATGCATTACAGAATGTTTCAAATGTTTAGATTTTCAATGATATTGCTTCAAAGTCGAAAAGTGTTGCAAGTTATCCCATTTAACGGTACATAATGTCAGTGTTGCTTTTCGTGAATTCTATTGACATTTTTTTAAGAACATCTGGAGAACATTTCTTTAGAAATCCATCCTACAGCATTCCTTGAAACAAGTTCTTGGGCTTTTCAAATTTTTAGTGTGTGTGTGTGTGTGTGATCCAACTAACCCCCACTGTCCGGCAGTGGTATTATGGAGAAAAATGTCTGCAATATCATTTTGATGCTTTTGCAAAAAGCTTTAGTCCGGGAGTTAGAAGGTGATAGCTCTATTGCAGATTCAGAGACCCATTTCAGAATGGCTGGAGAGACACGTCCATTCAGAAGTCACTTTCACTTACATCAAGCCCCGCATGTGTACATTACCGTTATCATTTGGATAATGATAATGCAAACACACTTCCTGTTTCAAAGAGAATCTTTGAATCTGGCGCGTATTTAGTTAATTTTGTTGTAGTAAAAGTAATCGGAACATTCTCACCGGAATCCATCCAATCCAAGGTAGCGCTGCCATCACCAAGGCAACGTCTTTATTGTGCAGTCAGGCTTCCTCTTCGTCTCGCCACTGTTGCGCTTGCAGTCAGTCTTCATTTGAACAAACGTCACTTTAGCTCCCACGAAATTATGAATGTTGAGCCACACGGGATCATTCTCTAATCCCTCGCGAACCGCTGATGGCATGGTGGTAGTTTAATAGCCACATGCGTAAAAAAAAACACGGAAGAAAACTGCAGTCATAGGGACTTTACAATGAAAAATTATTGGAAGGCGTAGCGCCGTTGACCGTTCTACGTGAAAGCGCGAAATAGACGGCACATTCCTACACTCTCGAAACGAAATTCAGCACCGTTTCCGAACCCGAACTACTTTAGCAGCGGCATTCAAACACACACAATCTTTGAAACCCCCCGATATCGCACGAGTCATTTGGAAATGATGATTCTTTTCGAAATCAATAAATCAACTATTAAAATTCTCACAGAACAAGCACTCTTTCACACGCGGAAGCTATCCGGATGGCGTAGCACCGGTCAAACCCAATCACAAAAAAAAAAACTGGAAATAATTATTGATAAACTAGACCTGAGTTATAAAAAAAATAGTATTTGAGATTACAAAAGTAAAGCTAAGTTTCCTGTTCCCAAGAAGAGCGCTCAAGTAGAATTCCTCCTTTTCCGCAAGTACTTTTGACAAATGCTCTAGTATATGAGAAGCGTTACTTTTCCTTACGGAATAATAGAGAGGACTATTTTCAGCGAGGAAAAGTTACAGCTCCAGTTGTATTGCGCGAAAACGTTACCGGTGCGCAGAGGTCCAATTTTGAAAAAAGCTGGCAGAAACTCAATTTTTGAACATGTCTTTAATGGGATACAGTATATTGAGCATTCATCTATAATACCAGGAGCACTGACTGGCCTTTAAAAAATGTGGAAATATTGTTTTTGTATCCTGTTACAGCACTGAATAGTTGCTAAAGGAAAATTTACTGAATTTTTGATAAAGAACACAAACAAGTTCAACCACTACAAAAGTATGTTAATATAAGTAATTCAATTGCTTTCAAAAGTATATTTGTAAGTTCTTGTGTATATCAGACATTTTCAATGGAGCAAGAGATCAAAATAACACTTTTGGCTTCAAAATTGGCATAACATGTCATTAGTACGAGATATTCTTACAATTCGACTTCGAAGTGTCGTACAAAACGCTCCCCGCTACTCCCCGCGGTGATATTCCGTTCAAATGCACGTTTATGTATGTAGAATCGGTTAAGGAAAAATGCAACTGCCAAGAGCTGCCAAAACAATAGCGCCATGATGATATGTGTATAGTCAAATTGTATGAAAAACATCCATTTTGTTCGGATTTTGTTCGAAGAAATCGACAAATAATGAAAATGCCATTTACATGAAAAAGAGCACTAAATCATGTTCCAATACATTCATTTTGGCTAAATCTAGCAGACTACTATGATTTGGCATTTTTTTCCAGGTATTTTCAAATCTGGACCACTGTGCGGTGTTACACTTTTCCTGCATTCTGCGAACCGCTCAAGTACTTATGAAACAGAATCATTCAAGGAATCATTACATATTGACCATTACTTGTCTTATCTTTTTTACAGTACGTACGAACAGTAAACTAGCCTGATAAAAAGAACTCTGTGTTAGTGATGTTTGAAAAAGAAATCATAATTTATATTACACTGGAACCTCTTTTTATAAAAATAGGTATAAAAAGAGGGAAATTTGTGCATAAGTTAAGTTTAATTAGGGAATCTAGTTCGCTTGAACAGGGCTTGCTTCTGGGCAGTTGAGATGGGGCCAAAGAGATTTCCAAGAAGTTCCCAGAAACCCAACGAAAAGAGGCTTCCAAGGGCCTTCTAGGGCGTTTCAAGGGGTTGTTTCGGGGGATTTCAGGAGCATATTAAGGGCGTTCCGTTAGGTTTCATTGGTGTTTCAATGAGATTACGATGATTTCATGGGCGTTTCAATAGTACAAAGGGAATTTCAGAGAGTTTCAGGGGCGTTCCAAGAGGTTTAAGTTTTTTTCTAAATTGATTATGATGGTTTCAAGGGCGTGTTTATGGGATTACGGAGGTTTCAGGGGCGTTTCGTGACATTTCTGGTAGGGTCATATTAGGAGGGTTTCAGGAACATCTTGGGGTTTCAGAGGCATTTCAAATGGATTACGGGGATTTTAAGGGCATTTCAATAAGATTGTAGTGGTTTCAAGGGTGTTTCAAGGCATTTCTGGGGCGTTTCAAGGGTTGTCGTGAAGAGGTCCTCTGAAATTTCCAGAAACGGCTTTGAAATACCTCAAAAACAGCATGAACCCAATGTAATTCCGAAAGCACCGAAAACTCCTAAGTAATTCCTCTAAAACCCGCCAAAAATCTCATGAAGCTTGCTGAAGTGCCTCAGAAATCCCCTAAAAACCCCTCAGACTCCATATTATGCACCTGTGAACCTTTGAAACCATCGAAGACACCTCCGTAACGCCTTCAAAACCCACCAACATTCCTCTGAAACTTCTTGAAAAGCCCCCGAAATCACCTTATATCCTCGTTGGCTCCATGTAACGCACCTGAGATGATCCGAAGCTCCGAAAACGCCTGCGTAACGCCTCTGAAACGCGCCGAAATATCTTTGGAAACTTTCTGAAATGTCTCCGAAAACGCCTTGAAACCTGCTTCGAAAATCAATGTCCCCGATCTGACCCCCCATGGAACCCCCTGAGATCCCCTTAAACGCCTCTAAAACCTCCTGGTATACTCTGGAATGCCCATGATACGCCCCTGAGACCTGCTAGAGCTCCCTTGGAACACCCTGAGGCTCTTTATAATCCCACTGAGACTCCCTGAAACACCCCTGAGACCCCTGAAGCACTCCTGCGACCTCCTAGAATCCCTGAAGCCCCCTGAGAGGACCCAGAAACCTCCTTAAACGCCCTGAGATCTTCTGGTGCCCCACTGAAACCCCTTTTTGAACCCTTGCAACCTTAATTTGCTCGTCTCTATAAACGCTCCATGGCCGCCGTTGCCATAGTTACCGTCATCATTACATTTCCTTATTCCTTATTTCCACAAAATTGCATGCAGAGCAAAAGGTGCATACATTAAAAGTACAGTAAAATAACCAGCATGAATAGAAGTTTAAGTTAGAACAACATTTAACCCTAGTAGGATGTTGGGGCAAATATAACCCAGACAGGCACGCTGAACGTGCACTACGCCATCGTGGTACGAAAATTCTAACATCTTAGGGGGGTTAAACTAATTTAAATTGGATCATATATGTTATATGGATGGGGAATCATTTTTAACCCTTATGTGGCCGACAGGGTACCCGGGTACCCAGCGCCCATTTGAATAACACGGTGTAGAAAAAAACAAAAAGTTTGTCGGACACATAACGGTTAATGATGAATGATTAATGATTGATTAAAAAAATGTCTTATGATTATGATTACTAATTAATGATTAAATTGCGAAAGCAGTGTGATTAAGATTAATGATTAATGATTAAACGATATAGTTTTGTGATTATGATTAATTATTTTTGATTAATCTTAATCATTAATCATTAATCATGATTAAATTTATGATTAATCATTAACGCTCTGATTCGAAGTAACTCGAGAGTGTTCCTGACACTCGAATTACGCACATCATCCGCCATCGTCGCCTTGATCAATCGTATCAGTTTATCCGGGAATCCGTATTCGTGCATAATCTACCATAGTTGGTTTCGATCGATTGTATCATACGCCGATTTGAAATCGATGAGCAAGTGGTGAGTGGGCGCTCGTTGTTTTCGCGGCATTTCTGCAACACCTGGCGCACAAAGCCTCTGCGCGAGCGGTTCAGCTTCACGTAGAACTTACGTGTGTCCTTAGCGTGAAACAGCTCTTCCATCGGTTCGCGATCTTGTTCTTCCTGCTGGCGCTTCTTCCTCCGGAAGATTGCGTTCTGCCTGTCCCGCGCTTCGGACTACCATACCACGGGAGGCTGCAAAGTTTACGCATCACTGGCCGTTATCATACGATACATTTCAGCCCTTCCTAACTGCGCGTTTATGTCGCCGACAACGATTTTCACGTCACACGGCAAGCAACCAACGTTTGTTTGCTCTAACTGTGCGTAGAACGCTTCTCTCTCGTCATCAGGTCTCCCTTTGTGTGGGCAGTGCACATTGATGATGCTGTAGTTGAAGAAACGGCCCTTAACTCTCAACATGTACATACAGGGTGCGGCAGGAAAAAACTCGAAAAGTTCAAGGCGCTAACACACGTTAAATATGGGATATATATGACTATTTTTTCAAGACAGTGTATCAGTCAATGTCTATATTCTAGCACTACAAAATAAAAATGAACATATTTGATTTTTAACATGTGATAATGCAAGCTTTAAAAGTGGGAATCGATAAACTGCGCGCCCAATGGAAAAAATAAAAAAAAAAAAATAGTAAAAAAATAGCTTTAATTCGATGAACAAACAGGCCATACTAATCCAGAGCCATGTAGTTTCACATACCAGATGAAATAAACACATATAGTTTAAGATATTGTAGTGAAAATTAAAATTTTTGTTTCATCACATATGAAATTTACACAGGTCGCGTACATTATAGTGGTTTGAAAATTCTGATTGTCTTCAGCTTCAGGCACCGTCTTGTAAAAGGTCAGTGACCAAAATGGGATTTTTTTTTAACTTTTCAGAAAATTAGCCTGTTGTCATGGTTCGTTGAAACATAAATTGGTTAACGTCAAATGGACAAAAATGAGGCATGAAGTTGAAAAACACTTTCGCATTTTTTCCTGCCGCATACTGTACATCGGCTACCACCCGATCACACATTGACACATTCGAAAATCTTGCGACACTCGAAAAGACGCTGCTCGTGGTAAACAAATAGATTACTCTCCTTCTGTAACAAAACACAACTTGTGTCACCATTATTGTCTATGAGACTCAAACCAGTTCTCATTTTCCGCTCTGCTGACGGAATGTCGTTATTTAGGATGTTCAATAGAAACCCAGACAACCAGTAATCGTATAAGACGTTGCATAAGATGATGAAGTGGAGGCCATATACGCACATGTCTCTATTTAGGCGCATGTAAAATGTACGTATTTCGCCTCCACTTTAACATGTTATGCAACATCTTATACGATCACTGGTTGAGTGGGAAGACACCATCCCAAAAGAAAAGAAAACACTGAGAGAAACCATCACTACGATTTACTAAAAATAAGACATAAACTTTTACAACTTGTGAATCACACTTTGAATGCTTTGCCGTCAATTCCTTCAAATAGAGTATAAAATTTTAAATAAATGAATATCGACTTCAATATTAAACATTATTTTCTCATATTTTCTCAAACAACATTGTCCTTGGTGATTTAACGACAGACAAACAGACGTAACATTTTGAACATTTTTCGATTTAAATCATAGCGTCGGAAACATGTTCACCCAATGCTAAAACGACTGAGTTTGGCCATCCATCAGCTAGGTGGCGGTAGCGGGCAAACGTCAAACTCGAACAAAAACGATGCGAGCGACACGGATAGTCAGTTGTCCAACTATCAATTTTTTAAATAGATCGTTAAATAGTTGTACGATGGGATCACCCCGATGAAGGTCATTAAAAATGAGCCAACTCTTTCGATGATGACACATACACCACCACCGCCACCGGGTGGCCAGATCGCCTCGCTTAAAAACGTTCCGACGGGCTCTTGAGGGACTCGTCAATTTTCCGCTTCGACAGTTCCCAAATTGGTTTTTACCTTGCGCAAACATTAACCTAATGAAATTATAAACCGGATGAAAAGCTCTCGCCTCACCGTGACACTCGGTCAGGTCCTGATGTGGTTCCGTTCAGCCAGGAAAACGATTGGAAACGAGAATTGAGAAAAAAAAATCGACCCAATGAGAGCCATCTCCGGATATCGATATCGTCGTCACCTGTGTGGGCCATCATCCTACTGGTATGACCGGGACTTGCCACAGAGCTGAACGGTCGGTCAGTGCCAAGAGCGAACGGAAAATTCCGAATAATTTAATTTGCCATTTAATGACCGAAATTGGCCATCATTTTTAATGTATTAGCGTGAGAACTCATCGAACCGGGAATGAAATTACGCCGATAATGTTTTTTGGCTTTGGTCGTTCGATTCGATCCTGTGCACAGTACCGAGTGTACAATTATAAACATGATGACTGAATGATACTATGTATGTAGGGATATTATAATTATGAAGACTTTTAACCAATAGCTATTAAGTTTCGATCGTGGAAAGGAATTCCGTGTAAAAGATATGATAGATTGCTTCAGAGTGCTGTACTGAGAATGTTGCACTCCTTAACTCATCCTATTTGAAAATAAGTGAGACGGCTCCGGTGAATAGCGTTTTATTCAAAAAAAAATAATCCTAGTTAATCCACCTAGCGGTGAAGGCGCCTTTATCGTGTCTTCGAAATCCTATTTAAACAGTGACATGTTGAAGAATATCATGCATTCATACGTTTAACAAAAATCCATTTAATGACACCAGAAATCATTCCGTTTAGTTGTTTATTTATGTTTGAGCCGCCATTTTGGATTTAAGTTCGTCATCTGGGAAATTTTGGTCGCCATTTTTAGACTCCAGACTTTTGCCCCATACCAAATATACCCATATTGCATGATTATAGGGCCCAAAACTCCATTAAACAGACACCTTATTAAATTTTGAGCTGCCATCTTGGATGTTGGTCGTCATTTTTGATCTTCTGGTCGCCATTTTTGGACTGCGGACATCTTCCCCACACCAAATATACCCATATTGCGCGGTTTTAGAGCCTGGATTTTAGGCCACTATTTAGGATATGCTGGTAGCTATTTTTGAATTCCAGATATCTAGAGCATCTGCTGCATTAAAAATATACCCATATTACATGGTTAAGGGCCTAAAACTCCATCAAACAGTCGCTATCTTACATTTGGTGCCGCCATCTTGGATATTCTGGTCGCCATGTTTGGACTCCGGACATTTTCCTCATACCAATTATACCCATATTGCGTGGTTTTAGGACATAAAACCCTATTAAACAGCCACCATCTTGAATTTGAGCCACCACCTTGGATTTCAGGCCCCAGGAGAAAGGCGAAAATTAAAAATTTCTCCAGCAATTACCCAAAGAATCTTTCAAAAATCTTTTCATAAATTCTTCCAGTCAATGATTTCTTCAGAAAATCATCCATAGATTTTTTTTCAGAAATTCGTACAAGTTTTTCTTCAAGAAGTCCACCAGAGATTTGAGCATGATTTGTATTGAAAATTCCCTCAGGAATGTGTCCAGAAATTTCTACAGGGGTTGCTCCAGGAAATCCTCCAGAGATTCTTGCATTCCTCAGTGATTAAGGCACAAATTATTTCAGATTTTCCTACAGGATTTCTAGTATTGCGTCTAAGGATAACTCAATTTTCTCCACGGATTTTTTAAGAAAATTATTCGGAAATATTTCCCAGAAGTACTTTCTGAAAATCATCCATGAATTCAGTAAAAAAACCAAAAAATGGACTATACACTTTTCTAGGAATTTCACAAAGGAATTTCTTCAGGTATTTCTCCAGCACATTAGGCATAAATTGCTCCTGGGATTCCTTAAAAAGCATCTTTTTGAAATTTCTACAGGGATTCTACTGCAGATTAATTCAGAATTTCCTTCTGGAATTCCTACAGAAATACCTCCACAAACATTTTCACGTTTTAGGAGATTTCTCCTTCCGAGTTTCCGTTAAAGATGTGTCCAAAAGCTTTTTCATGGCGTTTTAATGGACATTTCTTCAATAATCCTACCGAGATTTCTTCTGAAATTTTTCCTGCAGAAATTCTTGCAAGGTTTTTTTAGGTAATTGCTCCTAAAGCTCCGTCGCAAATAGCTTTTGGGATTTTAAGGGATTCATGCAGTGATTGTTTTAGTTATTCCTCCAGAGATTTTTTCAGTTCTTCCAGATATTGCACAAAATTATATTATTTTTTTTTAAGAAGGAATTTCAAACGACATTCTTGAGGATTGTCTGAAGAAATTCCTTAAACAATTTAGGTTATACTATTAGAGATTTCTAGAAGAAATTCATGAAAAATTTCTGTTAGAATTCCAGTCCAAAATTTCAAAATATCTGAATTTATCTCTGGAGGAATTCCTGGATTATGCCTGAGAATAAACCTCAAGAGAGTTCTTGAGAAACATATTAATTTCCCATAAAAACCATGAGGAGCTTGTCCAGGTACTTTGCGAGAAATAAAAAAACATATTTCAGAAAGTTCTGTGGGAAAAATTTTGAGAGAAATTTCTGAAGGAATCTTTTTGAAATCCCCGCAAAAATTTCAGAATCTGGTACAGGTAGGGTTCTTGAACAACATATTCAAAAGATTTCTGAAGGCTCCCTGGTGCATTTTCTGTAGGAATCTTTGGAAAAACTTCTGAAGATAAGCACCTTTTTTCGCAGTGCTGACTTGGTGAAATCAGAACCGGTTACTCAAGGTTTCCAAAAAGCTGTACCCCTTGTACTGGTATACCTTGACGATAATTGTTACAATATTAATTAAGAATTCCCGACCCTGTATTTTTTTTCAAGCTTCCTCAGGAGATTCTTTCAGGAATTTCTCCTTAAATTTCCTAAAACTAGTCCACGAGTTCCTTCGGAATCCTAGAATTCCTGCAGGGGTTCTTTAGGAATTTCCTTTTGGATTTGCTACAGAAGTTCGTGCACGTCTTCCTTCATGTTTTCTTCAAACATTTATGATAAAATTCCTCACAAAATACTATCAGATTTTCTCCCGCAATATTTTTGGTGTTCTGGATGTTCCTTCACGGTTTTCTGCAGAAGTTCATCCAGGTATTTCTCCAAGGATAAAATAGAATACATTCAGATCTCTGTCAGAGATTCTTTCAAAAAATACTTCTAAAGCACATTAATTCAGAAGTTAATTCACTGATTTTCAAAAGAATTCCTCTGGAATGATTTGTTTCTTTGAGAATTGCTTCAGCAATGTCTCAATACTTCAGGGATGTTTGTGAACTAATTCATGTAAAAGCTGTATGAGAAGTTCTCCTAAGAATTCCTCCAGAGGTATCTTGAGAATTCCTTCAGAAAATCCTCAAGGGATCCCGCAAAACATTATTGAGTGATTTCTTTAAAAATTACTTAATGCATTTGATTGCAATTTCTTCGACGAGTTTCTTCAGCAATCTCTCCAGAAATATCTCAAGCAATTTCCAAAGTTCCTGCAGAAGCTTCTCATGATTTTTTACAAGGAATTGAGGAGATAATTTATAGAAATTTCTTCAAGTTTCAGGAAGTACCCCAGAAATAACGTCAGAAATCTCTTCATATTTTTAAAACCGGGAATCCTTTCAGAAAATTTTCAAAAAAATCTTCTAAGAATCTCCAAAGGTGTGACACTGGAAGTTTTTTTAAGTTTTATTCAGACAATCTCTAGGGATTTGCATAAAAATTCTTTAAGGAATTCTTCCAGTTTTTTGTGCAAGGGCAGAATTGAAGGGTAGAAAACTGATAACTCATTTGGAATCCCTTTGGATTTTTTTAAGTAATTTCTGAAGAAACCGAGGGGTTTCTGAAACAAATCTTAGTAGACTTTAGGACCGAATTCCTGGAGTAATCTTGAAGAAATCCATGGAGCAGTTTTGAAAGGAACCCATGGAGGATTTTTAAAAGAATCCTTTTACTTATTCATGGAGAATTTTCAAAAAGAATTTCTGAAGAAATCTCCAGATGAATTTTCAAAGGAATCGCTTGAGGAATTTCTGAAGGGAACTTTGAAAATTTTTCTAAAGAATTCCATAGAGATATTTCTGGAGAAGTTCTAAACTTTTGATTTGTTCGCCGGCATTGCCCGAAGGCCACACAAGCTTTTGCAATCTGAACTCAAGGTGAAGAGCTAAGGAAAGTTCAGACTTAAGGATTACTCCAACGTGTTCTACCTAATCCGTTTATTCCAAAATCAAAGATATGCAAAGGTCGAACGCCATTACTGCCTCGCTATTCTGTGGAACGAACAATACATGTTTCATTAAGCTGTATTGAGAGACCATATTGGCAATCTCAACCCTCGACTTCTTGAAGACACCACCTCTCGAAGGATGGGTGTCAAAACATTGAAAGACAAAACGTCGAATGCCAAAACATCGAAAGGGCAGAGGTCGAAAAGTGAAAGAATGGGTTTCTGTTAAAAGAATAAAGAACTCACTATTTACTTAGACTACTCGTTTTCGACGTATTGTCCCTAAACCTGTCTCGAGTAAACCTAAACCGGTCTCGACTACGCAACAGCATTTCGGCTACGAGATTTCACAAATGTGCTGTTAAGTCTCCCTCTTGGGGGCATCCGCAAACACTCAATGTCCTTATTCCCCAATCGCTGCTTGCGTAATGTCGAGTAGTGAAGATTTACCATAACTCCATGCGATGTGATGTGAGTTTTTTGTTTACGTACGTTCACTTATACAAACACCTTGATTCGTTAAGTTAAGTTGATCGATGCGAATAGACCTGCTGGGCTTTCTATCAAAAAATCATTTTTTGAGTGCACATATACCGTAAAATGGGGTGTTCAGGGACAGAACAATTTTGCGTCTCCATTAATTCATGGGTTCTACTTCTTAAAACTTTCAGGAAAAGCATTGTCTATCATTGTGTATCATTGTATCGCTGCCTGCTATGCATAAAGATTATAAAATTTGACGATTATTTGGAGAAATTGAAGATATTTAACAAAATGGATTGTACGACATTTCCCCGAAAACCAGTTCCCCGAATGAAGTTTCCCCGAAAGTTATTTCCCCGAAAAACGATTCCCCGAACGAACCGTTTCCCCGAATGTACCGTTTCCCCGAAATATTTATAATACTAATTTTAGAACTGGTTTCTAACCATTTTCCTGATTAATTCCATTGTCTGAACTAGTCATTGAAACGAAGTATCGGAAAGTTAGCCTGAGTACAAAGTGTGCCCATGTGTAGTCTTTAGAAAGATATCAAGATCATAGAAACTTTCACATCTCATTGATATTATGCATTCCCTCTTACCTTCATTATATCTTCGAGATATAATGTTCTTCATGATGCTTCAATAAGGTTTGCTTTTTTAAAATATGGGTCGTTCCTTTCTGTAATACTGATTGAAAAAGACATGGCACTCAATTAAGAACACGCTCATCATAATTTTCCCTTCTTTCATTTATAGGCTGTTCTTTCTATTTATTTTTCAATGTTCAATCGCTGAAAACGCCCTTTAACCCTTACCCTGTTGGTCACATAAGCTTTAAATGCATAATACCTTTAAAACGAGTCATCGTGGTTGTGGTAGTAATCTACTAAAGTTTTCATTGTCATTGTAAAACACATGATCCAGATGACTTCAACTTTAAGTCTTAAAGTTTTCTTGCTAGCGAAGGAAGTATATGAGCACAATTGTAATGTGCATTAACAGGCTTTAAAACAAAAGTCAATGTAATTCAATTTGTTTGACAAACAGATTTGAAGCTAAGCACTCTTCAGTTTGTTTTTGTAAATCAATGGATCAATCATGACCGAAATAGCATTTGGAATTGACATTTCTACAGAAGATACTAGTAGTTAGACCACCGGCAATATTTTGAAAGAACAGTGTATGATGAAAGAAGGGAGAATCTTTGATGGAGATTTCTACTATAACGCCTATAGATACCTACTAGAACAGTCGGTCACAAAAAAATAATAAATATAGCAGCAGTCAAAGCACTGACGATTGATTGAGCAGTTCAACTTGAAAGAACAGCCTATGTTTGAAAGAAGGAAAATTTTATTAAATGAAAGGTTATCAATCTAGCCAAAAAGACGCTGCTGGATCTTTAGGCAGAAGTATGTCAGGCCGAAGTACGTTAGGCAACAATCATTAGGCCGAAAGTATCATTACGCCGGAAGAGCATCATTACTATTGAGTTGAAAGCCAAGAAAAAACCCAGTTTGATCATATATAACCCAATACTCAAAAGAATAGCCGACTTCAAAAAGAAGGGTTATCTGTCATGGGACAGTCAGTGGTTTGATAAATTACTACCGTCAAAAAGCTATGCAATATTACAACTAAAAACAACTGCGTGTTATAAAAAGAGGCGAAATTTTCAGATTGAATGTTTGCAGAGTGATCACTTTCCAAGTAACATTGTTTAGTCAAATACACTAGAAGAGGTTCTTAGAACCATAATAAAACCAAAATAATATATAGAAAGATTTATGGAGGTTTTCAAAACCTCTACAAGACTAATTGCCTATCAACATGTTACTTGGGTTGATCATCAGTTCTTCAGTAACAGTATAACATCAACTTCAAGAAATCATCGATGTGAGTAAAGAGAAAAGGTAAAAGAATATTGTAAAATCATGGAAGTATACCCTAGTATCCATAGAATTCCCTAGATTCGAGGAATGTAAAACACTCAAGGGACTCAAACATCTTCTAGGCCTTCGAAAACAAATTTTAACATCATTTATGAAGAAAATTAAAAAGACGGCCTACTGACCCATTCTACCCTATGAATTTCAGCTTCGCAACCCATTCGGCTTAACGTACTTTGGTTTGACGTACTTTGGCTAAGCGTACTTCGTCCTAAAGACCGGATGCCCCTAGTTGTGCATTGGGTCAATGTTAAATGGCATATGCAATAATCTTTCCGGGGAAACGGTACATTCGGGGAAATGGTACATTCGGGGAAACATTTTTCGGGGAAATGGTACATTCGGGGAAATCACTTTCGGAAAAACTTCATTCGGGGAACTGGTTTTCGGGGAAATGTCGTACAATCAACAAAATGTGCGAATTTTCAGAAAATACGAAATGGGGTGTTAAGAAACTTAAGGGAATAAATGTAAAAGTTCTTATATTTCAAAGCAAGATAGAAATTGATTAATTGTAAACAGTGACATATATTACTTGAACATCAGCGAAAAAGATTATCATATTCCTGAAGGTGCAGGAACAGTTTCACTGTCATCTACTTTGTATGAGTTTTTTTTTTCGTTAAAGCCTCGAAATCTGAAAAAATACCGTCAATTGTACCTGAGTTGCTTCAATTTATAACAAACACATTATTCACAGTTACTATTAAATTGAACAGTTCAGACTGACCAATAGGCTGTAGACTAAGGATGTGTATTGACAGTTTTTTGTTTACTTAAAAACTCTTTTATATTGAAATATTGTATATGCAAGCATCATTAGAAGGCCCATTGTGTAAACTATGTATTCAATGCTTATATTTCTACTCTGGAGCATCGCTGATAGGTCATATTTCAGATGTTGAGATATTTTAGCAGGCATGTGTCATCTTCATAAATACTTGCTTTTGAAAGAGTTAGTGACAGTCTGGTTTACATAATATATGGAACAAGTGAGCATATTCCACTTTTTCAAAAAGCTGTCACGTTTCAACGTTAATAATTGATAATATTTAAATGAGAAAACAGATGGAAAATCTATTTTAAAGAATACGTTTTCGTTAAAACATAACATAACACCAAAAGAACACAAAGTTCTGTAAAGAGGGGACTACTGCGGCATTGAGTTTAAGAATTTGATCAATGTTCTAGTTATATGTATCTATCTAACACTTGTTTTTAAAGATCTATATTGTAATAGTTGAATTTATCATCCATGGCAACTGTTGGGATGCTTATGACCCAAAATGAAATCCGTAATACGTCATTCAGAAAAGTTACTGTTATACAATGAATCAATTGCCTCAAAACTTCTAATACAAATTAAAAAAAAAATATATGAGAGATTCAATCCCCAAACACCCCATCAGTTTATGAAACTAGACTTTTTTCTCAAAAATTGTCGGTGTTCGAAAACCATCCTAGTAACATCAAATATTTTACCCTTGTTTCGTTTGAAATGAGTTGTAGAACACATTACGATTACTCACATATTTTTCCTAATAATAATTCCGACCTTGCAAATGAATGTTTCAATGGTAGTAAAATTTAAAAAAAGCAATGCCGTTCTATTTTTGATATCTAGGGTCCAGTTAAAACCGTATTTTCATGAGTGGTAATCCTTATAGTATGCCTTTATTTCCAACACACATTTGACGCGAATTCGAAATAAGTAAATCATTTTTTTTACGGTCTGGCGATTTTACATATAGTATGTGAAGTTGAATCCCTTAACACCCCATTTTACGGTAGTCTTTCCTGAACACCAAGCAAAACATTAACACTCCTTATGCTCACCTAAACAAAACACTAATAAGACCGGAGGTCCTCTACGGACACGAGACATGGGCCATGCTCGAGGAGGACCTGCAAGCACCCGGAGTTTGCGAGCGACGCGTGCTATGGACGATCTTCGGCGGTGTGCAGGAGAACAGAGTGTGGCGGAGAAGGATGAACCACGAGCTCGCTGCACTTTACGGCGAACCCAGCATCCAGAAGGTGGCCAAAGCCGGAAGAATACGGTGGGCGGGGCATGTTGCAAGAATGCCAGACAACAACCCTACAAAGCTAGTGTTTGCTATTGATCCGGTTGACACAAGAAGGAGTGGAGCGCAGAGAGCACGATGGGCGCGACCGAGGATGGTGAGCGGCAGCCACAAACCGATTACTGTTGATTATGTCTTGTCTGTGGTGGTGAATAAATAAATGGTATGTATGTATGCTCACCTAGCGAAAGCTTCTGTGAATTTTGAAAAATGAAATTTTCTTTGATTTCCCAAAGAAAATCAAAATATCTCCGCTCATTTGGCACGGTAAAGCAAAATGTTCAATTGAGTTAGGACTATTTCCAGCTCAGACTCAGCTTCACACCCTGCACCAATTCCGGCATTTGATTCATCATCCAACATCAACCAACTGGCACCAATTTCATTCGAATCCGTTTCATCCGTGTTCGATGGTTTTTCCGGTGAAAACTGTGCCACAGCTCTTCAAACGAATGCACTTGACCGTCATCACCATCATCGTCGTCATCACTAACATCGTCAACGTTTGTGCATCCGTACAGTCGGTTGCCTTGAAAGTCCCGTGTGTGCTTGGACACGTTCCGACACACGTGAATCCAACGACGCGGAAATATTGAGGACTCACGAGAGCAGCACTAAGCCTTGCTGTTGGTGCTGCTACTGTCGACGGAATCAACGAAGCGTAGTCTAGCGGCGTTTCTGGTTTGCATTTCGCTGGAATTGATTGAGGGATGCGAGCAAACGAAACGAGGTCAAATCATTTGACGATGTGCCGACTGACTGGTGTGATACTCGATGCTTTTGTTACGAACCAGTTGCGGAAATCGATCCAAATAAATTACCTGGCTGGACTTGGAATACGATCAAACAGTCGATTCTATTGATGGTTTTCATTTGGGGAAATCCTCTGTTTGCAAAATGTTACTAGGGAGGGTAATTTGGATTCTAGGGAACCAATTCAGAAGAGACTAATTTGCTCCATATCATTTGGTTTCGAAACTATTTTGGAATGCTTTTTGGAAATTACTAGCGGTTTGCATTAGATGCCGATTCTTCATAAGACACATTCTACCGTGACGTTACAACGTTTTGACGCATTCGTAGTCAGATTTTCCACTATAACTTATGAAAACGATTGTAAACCTCAAACTATTTTTTCATATTCGGATTCCTTGTAAAATTTCTGATATATTTGACCTATTGAACATTTAGCTTGCATTAGAAAAACGTGTTTAAAATGCGTATTTGTAGCGTGACGTTACAACGCGCTAGAATCTGACCTTCTCTACCGCGCTATCAACATCTTAAAAAATCTGCTCGGTTGTTTATGATAATAAATGTGTTTTCTACCATTGAAATTTATTGGTTGGTTCTTCAATTAAATGAAATAAAACATATAAATTTTGGATTTGTTTTTGGATAATCGACTTTTACATTTCGTGACGTTACAACGCCCGTTCAGTTTCAAACAGGGTTCTGCTCGCGTTGTAACGTCACGAAAATGCACATCATGTTAGAATCAGAATATTTAATCAGCCAAATTTGACCGAATTTGTGATTATATTATTGCATTATCTTCACTGCTTCAAGAGGAACTTTATTCTATTGAAAATCCGTTTTGTGATAAATGGCTCGGAGGGCCAAGTTATTGCTATCAGTAGTATAAATATTCCTTCATGAAGGTTAATGACACCGGCACCCATCTTCGGTTTAGTACCGCCCATATTCTTCTAGTTTTGTCCCAAAAACTATCGCGCTGAGATCCATTACTTCACACCGCCAGATATTTAGTTTTTTCAGCATATAACTCATCACGCCGTCGAGATAAACAATTCTTCAATAATCTATGCAATGTCATCTATTCAAGTAAAAATGCTTTAATTTGTTTGCGAGAATTTATTGAAGCAAAAGCATACCAGAGGATCTGCAGACCACTTAAGACCCTAAGATCAACTTCTGTGATCTCAGAGACAAATAGACCTAACAGTGATGAAAAAAATCTTAATTCCTTAGAGAGTTGGTGTCTTTGGAAAAGTTGTTTGATAAATCAAAGACTTACAGCTAATTTACCATTTGACGTGAGATTTCACCACTGGGCGATGCTAATTAAAAGTTTGTAGTAGTTTGCAAATGATTTCTCAAAAAGTTTCCTACAAGCTTTGACTAATTGAGAAACTAGCAGTCGAAATTTGTAAAATGTTGGACACTTTTTAAAAATTTCCAATTTTTCTTTTATAAATAAACATAATGTGCATGGTTTTTCAAAATTTCAACTACCACTAGGCAAGTAGAACCTTAAACCAAACGACTTTTAAACTGTGACGAGTTGCAAAAAGTTGATTTTTTCAGCACGAGTCGTGCATTTATCCAACGAGGCTTGCCAAGTTGGATAAATACGAAGAGTGCTGAAAAAATCGAGTTTTGCAACGAGTTTCATACAAAATAATGCATAATGTTCATAATGCAACTCAAATGGGTTGCATTATGAACATTATGCAACTATTTGCCATTATGCAACTCATTTCAGTTGCATTATGAATCGGTATGGAAAAGTTGGTCATTATGATACTGAAATGAGTAGTATAAAATAAAAAATTATGAAACTGAATTGCATAAAAGAAGTTAAATAACTCTCTAAATAGTCAGGGTCCTGAGATATATGAGTCGGTGATTCTTGTGATATCGAAGACAGACGTAACACTGCCATTATTTCCATTCAATAGGGGAGACTGGGTAGACTTGATCCCTTTTTCGTGATTTGCCTGTAACTTTAATTAAAACATAAAACTAGATCCGATTATCGTACACAATGACAGGTATAGGTTTATACACAACAAAAAGGCTTAAATTAATTGTTGAAGTTTTCAAAACTGGGTTTATATTGGGACATGTCTTATGAGGCATTTTACAAAAATAGGTGACACTTGATCCCCTTTTAAGCCCATGGTTAATTTTAAGGGAAAATAACTTCAGAGGCACCCTATTTATTTTCGTGTCAAGTTTTCTTGTATTTTCTATGAATATAGTGTATTTCAAATTGAACAATTTCCTTAAATTTTCAAGAATATGCCGTATTTTCAAAATGGGGAGACTTGATCCCCCTTTTCATGATGTGTATTAAAATAATAATTACCCAAGTAACAAAATAAATTGTATAATGCTTTTGAAGTATTCTTCAACACCTATTCTTTAAAACCACGCATAAACCAAATTGCTCTGCAAAACGACATCAACACAACCATAAATCCGCCATAAAACCAAAGCGGCCCATCCTAAGACGCTCTTGGAGAGTTGTTTTTAAATTTCTCTTAAAACTTGTTGTACTTCCCAAGTTGTCCTCAAGGCGAATTGCTCTCTCCTTGTAGAACTCTTCAAGTGTACGATAAAACGATAATAAATTTGTCAGTGTTTGTTGCTGGGTGCAGCTTTTATATCGACAGAAAAGTATGGTGAATTAAATTTAAAAAATAAACACAATGAAAATGATGCATCGGGATTAATTTATTACACAAATTGGACATATTTCCGTGGTGTAACAAGGATGCCAAATGCCAAGCTAAATTCATCATATATATGTTGCAAGATACTTCCGAAAATATCAACACGCTTCCATTATAATGCACTAATAAAATATTTAAGGTGAAAATATAACGAAGCCACACCTCGAATTTTCGAGAGCACAAATCTGAGGAACCAAAAGACGGATTGCGCTGAAAAGTTGATCGATTGGTGACCCGCTGATGGTGACCAATCGATCAACTTTTCAGCGTAAATTAACCCTCGGTTATTCAGATTTGTGCTTTTGAAAATTTGAAGTGTGGCTTCGTAATATATTCACCTTAAAAATATTATTCCTGGTCATGAGAACATTGTTCATGAGTTTTTTCAACATGGCTTCCATTGAAATCTAGGCCGGTGGTCGGTCCATTATCGATGGTTTTAATCAACACCACCATAAGATCGTCTTAAATTTCTTTCAACTTATGCCAGAGCTAAAAGCATAACTCAAGAAGACTAGGATTTATAACGTTCTCAATGCAGCCTGGTTGGCCTCCATCAAGAACGTCTTAAATTTATTTCATCTTATGCAAGGGTTAGAAGTATTACTCAAGAGTACTCAGGTTTATAACGTTCTTGATGTAGGTTTATGCAAACTCCGCCGAGAACGTCATAAAAGGACAGTGATTTTGCGTTCGCGTGTTTTCTCGCTGGAATCGGCTGACGAAATTGGTATCAACTGGCGGTGCTACGCCTTCCAGCAAAGGCGTACAGTTTTAGTTTTGGTCGTTTCAGAAGATTTGAGGTTGTACGCGTGTGAAAATAAAGTGAAATTTGAAACGAGTGAGAATAATCTCCGTGAACTGTTTGTATTCAGCCATTTTTTGTGACACCATCGGGAAATCTAGTGTTAGAAGCTGTTTGATTCGCGTTATACGGAGAAAATACCAGTTTTAAGAGTTTTGGTCGATCGATGCCATTTGAGGGGTAGAAAGAAAATGGTTCCGTTTGATAGGTTCGGTTCCTGCTGCAACAAGTAGCCATTGTGGCGCAGTTTGAAGTGTGTGCAGTGGAAGTAGAAAAAATAGTTTCGTTTGCTAGATACGTTCCGTTTGAATGCTGCTCGGTAGAGTCGATAGCCGTTAAGGTGTTCTCGTGTTTGCTTGCGCAGTTGCCAACTTTGAATAATAGATTCGGATGAGTGCATTGGATTCAGCTGATATGTAACAAATTTAGTGTAAATGACGGTGTTAAATTTGAAAATCTTTAATTTCTTAAGGCATAAAATTGTCTCGACCTACGGACCCACGGAATTATTTATGCTGATCAAAATGACGCTGACATTCGGTGAGATCTTACCAATATATCTTATATCTGCTGAGTGTTTCGTATGTTTGTTATCATCTGCCAAGTCACCATCTCTCACACCCTTATATATTTGCCTATGCATGCAACTGATTTATTTGTTAATGTTTCTGAGGTTTCGTTTATACCGGGTAAGATAGTAATGTGAACCTAATTTTTATTTACAAGTCAAACCATTTTTGGAAGGGTTATGGGACCATAACGTTTTAGTTTATTTTCAGAGAGCGAGTAAAGGCGCTTAAGCCTAGGCACTAGGGCCAGGACACGGAGTAAATACCTGTGTTCCATCCCAGGAAGGACCAAAGACCAAGGACAAAGGGGTGACATTAACCTTCTTAGCTAAGTCTCCTCCACCGATTATCACCGTATTTTGCTTTTACATAAACTGAGCGGTTGGTACGAGATGTCCCCACTCATTGTCTTTATTGTTGAATTAAAACGCTGCACAGTAGGCCTGGCCGCTTTAATGCTTGTAATGCATCTCCGATGTACTACAATCATTAATAATGACAAGAAAAGTGATGGAAGTAGTCATTCTATCATTTTCCAGGATTCTTTCAATGAATGGCTGTGTATGTGTAGACTAGACTAGACTAGACTAGACTCCGCCGAGAACGTCATAAAATCATGTACGCTAAATTGCAAACAAACAATAAATTATCGCACCACGGTGGATTTTGTGAATCTCGTCCGATGAATTTAATCATCAGCCCGGTACCGTTGCCAACCAGGCAGACCTTTTTCGATAACCGACCTTGATGCGGTGCAGTCATGGGTGCAGTGCCTCATTCCCCCGATCAGCACTTCCAACAGGTAAGTAGTTGTTGATTTTGAAGATCGATGATTGGAACCCCGATTGCACGGGAATCGACGTCCTGGATGACCAAACCCACCTCATTTCGGATGCTGCAACCGGAAGAACTTGGGACTGCACCGCGTCGTAGTTGGGTTTCCGGGTAGGTTTCTTGGATTAACAGCAATCATGGAACGATCAGAATCAAAATCTGATGCTTGAGTTTTTTTTTTCTTGTATTTTTCATGTTCCAAACTGTTCTCATGCAAGAACAGTTGCTCTTGATCAAGAACGGATGATTGAAGATAACTACAAGAACCTTATAAAACTGAAAATAAGTTTAACAGTTTTTGTTGTGTTTATGGTTTCAAATATGAACTGAACCTCAAGTATTCTTGGAGGTGTTTTTAAAACCACATATTGACGAAGAATAGTTGTGCTCAGCTGAAACTCCGATAAGATCAACTAGAATATGCAATGTTCCGATAAAACTATCATAAAAACAAATAAAACCAAATAGAATCAAGATTGTTACTTGGGTAGAATATATGTACCATACCATGGCCTAATATACATGTCGCTTTGACAATTTTGACCATAACTCGTGAATTAATAGCACTAGAAATTATATGTTTAACCTATCACGCACTCTAGACAATGCATGTTTCACTACTTGGAAGTAAACTAACGTAAATATTAAAGAACTTGCTTAATTGCGTCGAAAAGGTTCGATGCGATGACATGCAATGTTGATCTATGGTACACAAATTGGCCTATTAGTGGATACAACGTTGGACTATTGCTTTCCGAGCGCTAGAATCACCTATTCTCTCATTTTCTCAATATTTCTGCTGAAGTATTATCACTGTTCGTTCACCAATTTAATTTTATAATCACATTTTCGGAGCCAAATTTTCACAAAACTATAAATAAATCTCTTGAAATATAGTTATTTTTTAATTTAGTAACGAAAACAACGCAACCCAATTATTGTGTTATATTTTTACAATCACCGCACACAAAATCTTTCTTCCTGTTCGTTTTTTTCTGGTTCATACGCAAGCAATGTTGTTGACGCCACTGTATCGATGTTTTGGAAGTCACTTTACTAATGAGTGAAGATTTGGGTACATTACATATTTAAAAAAATGTCCTCAATATTCGGCCCACATTTATTAAATAATCATTATTCATTGAAAACAAATATACAAGTCCAAAATAGCGTCTTTAACCGTTGCATCAAATGTTCAATTATCGAAAAGTCAATTCGAAATATCCCAGAATCATGTCATTTTTGATCATGTGTATAGACTACCACTAAGCCGAAGAATCATGGCGTCTACAAAAGCTAAACAAAGTGACATTTTCATTCCATGTTAATGCTCTAAAGTGCTAAAATTGAAAGGAAATGTTACAGTTGTTTGGCGCATAGCTTTTCCGATTCCTAGTTATGCGTGTTTGGTTTACGTTACGTTAGGCCGAACGAGGGGACTATACCAACGATGCATCCCGATACCCTATCTGTTGCATTTTATCATTGAATATACTAGAATTCCAAGTAAATCGAGGGTTCCAAATAGAATTATATTTCTCATACATGTTATAATGTGTGTGTAATCCTCGAAGGATCAAGTCTCTCCATATCAATGTTGTATATACTAAGCCAAATTTCCTAAAACATGTTTATAAAAATCTTAGTTGGATAAATAAGTTTGATAGTACTTTATTTCAACTATGTGCTGTGGAATTTTGACACGATTTTTCACAAAGTTATTAAGACTTTTTGGAATCTATTAAAAGATTTCTGAAGGACTGAAAACAAACTGTCAGTAGTTAAAAATTAGTGGAATGCACAATTTAAATCACTTGTAGCTGAAACATAATCTTTTGTCCAGACGCAGTTTTGGAAAAAATATGTTAGAAGAAAACTGTTTTTGATTCCAAGAAAACATGGGGGGAACAAGTTTCCCCAGGGATTAAGTCTCCTCAGTCTCCCCTATATTTCAAGATCCTTGTTATTTAGACAGCTGGTGTCCTCGACAAAGTTGTTTGGCTGGTCAAGAACTTTCAATTGATGAGCCGTATGATTTCAAACCCTTTCACAAGGAGGCGGTAGGGGGTATACACATTTTTAGTTTCGTTTTTCTCAGGATCCTGGACAATTTCGAAATATAGTTGCTTCGGTAAAGTTATTTAGTAGATCAAGAACTTTCAGTTTGATAGCCGTTTGGTTCTTATATGTGCCGCACCGTGGCGCAAGTTGCAAATTTTCAAAAGCATACCAATCTTATTTAAATCATTCAACAAGCCGAGGGGCTGAAAGTCTCCTAAATAAAGACAAATCAATCAAACAATCAATCAACAAGCCGTAATTCTGTAAAAAATATCAAAAATTCTATTATTTTGACTGATAGTTTCTCAGCTTGTTATCTGTAGTTGCTACAATTTTGGACTTGATTGGTTAGCTCTACACGAAGATGGAGTGCTTCAAGCAGTCTGTCGTTTTACTAACTCTTGTATCTTGGGACCAAGTGAAACAAATCTAATCAATTTTTGAACATTTATGAGTAATATGTTGGTCGTTAATTACCATTTGATTCGAATACAATATGTCAAAAAGTGAAAAAAGTTCCAGCTTGTAGAATACTTTTTGAGAAATTCTAATCATTTGCCAGCTTTTGCAAAATGCTTCTAGTGACGAAATCTCGCATCAAATGGTAAATCAACTGCAAGTCCTTGACTTACCAAATTTTGCAGAAGAAACCATCTTTCCAAGTAATCGGGGTCCTGAGATACATGAAATTTGTAAGTTCTCTAGTGCCGCTTTTTTTGTGGAACTTTAAACCATACTATCCATCAACTGTATGTCTTTGACCAACCTAACAACTTTGCTGAAAACACCAACTCTCGAAGTTATCAATACCCTGAGATATATGAGACATACGCGCCAACTTGTGACGTAGTTGGGGGGGCGAGGCCTCTCAAAATCAATCAAATTCGGAAAATTTCGACGCAGTTCACCTAGTTTAGGCATATTTACGTGAAAACTAGTGCATTGAGCTGAAAAAAGTTGAATTTTGGCCAATTTTGGAGAGCTTCGCCCCCCCAACTACGTCACAAGTTGGCGCCTATGATATGAGATGATAATTTTGTCAGTGTTTCGTCTGTTTGGCTCTGATATCATATAAATAATCAGTTTGAGTGGCATTTTACAAGATCGCAGTACAATTACAATTTAAACAATTTTTGGAATTTGTATAGAGCGTAGATGTTAGCCAAACATCAAATCCCCCGGGTCTCAAGAGCCTACGTAGTTTGTGAAAGGGACTTAATGGTACGCAATTTATGAATGATACTTTAAAAAAGGGCTCATACACTACGAGAAAGAAATTGGTTTGGAATATAGAACTACCTTTGTCCACTTCAGAAGCCGTCCAACGCAGAGAAATTTGGTCTTTTCCACAGAGTTTTTTTTTCGTGACGTTACAACGCAAACTTCAACCAGGTGAAACTCAGGTGTCAGTAAACCGATTTCCTTTGTTTAAGCCTCATTTAAAAGATACTCTGGAATACAAAAACCATACAAAATTTCATACTTGAAACTTGTTCCGAATTTGAATAAATTTCTTAAAGGTTGATTTTCCGTGACGTTACAACGCTTTAAAAACCTATACTTTGACCAACCATACCTCATAGTTGTAAAGTATTACAATTAAAATTCTTCGTATGCTAAAAAATCTACATACATTCATCTGTTAATCATGGAAGACTTTAAAAAAATCAGTGCGTTGGTGTTTAAAATACGACAGCTTTGATGAATAGTGTATCTAAATGCCTTAAAATCACGATTTTATTGTTAATCTTAACCGTCGTTCAATAAATATTTATTGTTACATTATTATCATGTTGAATACATTTTTGGACGACAAGAGTAGTGTAAATTGTTATAAAAATGTGAAATATGACAAATTTCAACTTTGAAAAATAAGTATTGATGATACGGAGCCCGTAGAATGTGTCATAAACCTTTGTTTACAAATGCCACATATACTGTTTGAAACGATGAATTGAACAATATTGACCACACATGTTCAGCGTCACAAAAAAAAACAACAAGTGGCTTTTTGGCGGTAGTGAGATAAGGGTTCATTGGCATATTACGTAACGCAAAATTTCCCAGTTTTAGATCCCTCCCTCCCCCACGTAACAACTTATGCATGAAGAATTTTGAATTTTAATATGGAGCGTAACACAGCGGTAGAGTCCCACCCCGATGTGGATTTACGCATAGGTGCGGCGATAGGAAACTAGTCGGCTCTTTCATTCCTACGGCGTTCTTATGAGAGTGACGTCATGTTCCATATTTGTAAACATGACGTCACTTCCATAAGAACGCCGTAGGAATGGAAGCGCCGACTAGTTTCCTATCGTCGCACCTTAGGTAATCCACATCGATTCGCACCCTACCTTCTTAGCGTTACGTAATATGCGAACGAACCCTTATCCTACATTCTAAATCTGGGTCGAAATCCAAATTTTCATGAACGTTGGTGCTAGGGAACCAATTCAAAATCAATTTGAAGTTTGTATGCTAGCGATTTGTTGAATCAACCCTCGTAATTCTTGTTTTACTGGGTTGAGCTGTCAAGCCCAGCTGTTAAAAGGTGATATAAAAAATCTCTTTGAAATTTATTAGGTTGGAAATCTTCTTCATTATATGCGCCATTTCCCATCATATCAGGCGAAAAATAGTCAATAATTACAGATATTCTAACTGACCTTTGCCAGAGGCTCATCAGATGGAAGCAAAAAAATGTAGACTATCTATAACCAGTCTCTTCAGCATAATTACACAAAATTTCACGTTTCAATTTCACTCCACTTACGAGCTGACATTTTTTCTCGTTTTGCGTATGACGAAGGAAACCACACTAAAGCAGCAGCTAACCGAAATGTCGTTCATCACCATTCAATTTTCGCATAGCTTTATTCACTTATCGAACAGCCATTCAAATCACATTCCACAAAAACTCTGTGGCACTTCAAGGTTGGATTTCAGAAAGCAGCAGAAGTTGGATGCAGAAAGCAGCAAAAGCTGATCAATTTTCAAATAAATTCCTATATCCAATCGATGAAATGTAAACAAACTAGTTTTCTTCGTTCAAGTAACGATGCAGTGGCTCAAAATTCCATATGTTAGAAAGTTCGATGGACACCTATGTCATTTCGTTCAATATGGCGCCACGGTCAAATTTTCAGCTTAACCCGTTAACATTTGGGCGGTGCTAAACTCGTTTGAAGTTTGTATGAGAGTTTGTATGAGAAAACATTGTTTTTGCATTTTCCCCGTGAGAAGCTCTATTTATTATTCATCAGGCATGATGACGTGATGCCGTATTATGATCTGGTTGGCAAAATGGCACCGAAACTAAAACATTTTGGTGTTTATTATATCTATCTCAATTTTAAAACTTTTGCTCAATAGTTTCTTGAAAACATGATTTGATTTAGATTGCGAAGAATTTGATAGACTTTTCGAATGCAGAACTACAGTCGAATCATCATCCTAGGTACCAAAATGTCACCTAGAAGGTGTGACGGGAATTTACTTGATATTGCGACCGAAACAGGCATGGAGTAGACGGAAATACAATTCGGGTGACAATTATTTAATCTTATTATAATAAGGTAATACTAGTTGTTTTACGACATTGTTTCACATAATATGGAAGTAAATTTAGGAATTAGTAATTTGGTATGCAAGAATAAACTCGACCATGATTGGTTGGTGCATAGTATGACGGGAATTAAATAAAAATCCCAACAAAATAAATCCTAAAACGAATATACTGCATGGAACAGTGACATATATTGGCGTTACCATCAATTATTCATCATTGAATGCATATGAGTAGTATTCATGAACGTTTCATATCGTTTTGATAAACCAACTTGTAATTTAAGTTCATATCTCACATTTGAACACAGTCTGCATACTACTTCTCAGTATAGTAAATAACTATGCGACAAAGAATATCAATGTACGTAACGCGGCCAGTTCTGTTGTTGTGTTGTGCAGGTTGCAAAGAGCTATGAGGCAATTGTCATATGGTGGAATGAATTAGCGCCCTGCTGTGTCAGCTCCGGGTTAAAAGACTGCTGACGATTTGGTCACAGTAAAAACTTTATTGAATTTTTAAATCATGTTAATGATTGTGTTCTTCAATTTTGTTGTTGTCTTTATGTGAGGTTCATTTTAGCACAGAATGTCTTCAGTATTATTCAATTAATAAAAAAAAATAAGTGATAGTAAAAACCATTGTGCAAGTCGAACAAATTACATACTAAAACTTGGTGCTGTGCAGTTTCATGGTAGTTAAAGCCAACTAATATCACTGGAAAGTGAGGGTCAAATCACAAACCATCAAAACAGAGACGAGCCACGCACCCAATTCATACGACAAATGCCCTGAACGCCCAGCCCCTCCCATTTATATGACAATACTTTTGAAGAGAAAATATTGATAAATACACGCTGTCTTCGGAGAAGCTGTTCAAAACTTCCTGCATAGTGAACAGTACTCTTCAGAATTGGTTCGCTAGGCGCCGCGAACGCTGTTGCAAAGATTGCATATGGCTGTGGTTTGGAAGTCCAATTTCAAATGTAATCTATCTGAATAATCTTCAATTAACTTACTTTTTTTCCCTAAATGGAGCTGTAGTATATTTGATTTGATTTAGTAGAATCGCGGCCCGAAAAAAGATACAATCCAGGTTCTGCGAATCCTCCAGGGATTTGTTAGGGATTTCTCCGGGATTTTTTTTTCTGGAAATTCGTTGGGAATTTCTCCCACAATTCTTTCACTAATTTCTCCTGGGATATTTTCAGGCTTTCCTTCTAGATTCTTCCCGGAATTCCTTTAGGAATTTCTCCCGGGATTCCTTCAGCGACATTTTCCGGGTGTCCTTTAGTAAATCTTCTCAGAATTCCTTTATTGACACCTCCCGGCATCTCGTCTTTTGTTTTACCGGGTTTATTTTACAAACTCCTCTCAAGGTGATTTTCAGGAGATTTCTTAAGAGATTTTTCCCAGAATTAGTTCCAACTTTCCATCATTGATTTCCAACGGATCCATTCTCCCGAGACTCCTTCTGTTATTTACGAATTCTTCCTGGATGTATTCAGGGATTCTTTCATTGATTTCTTCTGGTTTTTCATTATTGATTTCTATGATTCTTTTGGGAATTTCTACCGGGAGTTTTCTTAGAAATTTTTCTTGAATTTCCGTCAAGTATTCCTTCAAAGATTTCCCCAAGGATTACTCCCGAAATTTTTCAGTAGCTTTCTTTTGGTATTGTTTCCCGAAATTACATCGGCGATTTCCCCCAGGATGCTTTCCTGATTCATTCATTGATCCTTCCATGGTTTTCTATGAAGCTTTCTCCTAAGATTATTTTAGGTATTACCCCAGAATTCTGTCAAGGAGTTCTCCAGGAATTCATTTTGGAATTTCGTTATCAAATCTTTGCATGATCCTTTCATTGATTCCTCCTATGATTTTTTTAGGCATTTCTTCCGGGATTGCTTCAGGATTCTTCCTGGGGTTTCTCCCAGGGGTTTGGCAGGGATTCCTTCAGGTACTCCTACCGGGATTCCGTCATTGATTTTTTCCAGGTTTGCTTTAGAGATCCCTTCCGTGATTCATTCAGTGTTTTTTTCATGGATTCTTCCGGAATTGCCAGGATTTCCCCAGATGCTTCAAATTACTCTACCAGGGATTCTTTCGAGAATTTCTTCCGGGATTTCCTTAGAGATTTCTTTCGATTTTTTTTCCAAGGACTCCCTCCGGGATTCCTGCTGGGGTTTCTCCTGAAAATTCTCCCTCGATTTCTTCATGGATCCCTTCCCGAGATTATTTAAGGGATTCCCTCTTGGGATTCTTTCAGATATTCATACATGATATTCAAAAAGACTCGTTTTGAGGTTCTTCCAGTAATAACTCCTATGATTTTAGTGATTTCTCCAGGGAATCCTTCTTGAATTACTTCAGAGATTTCTTCCGGGTATCCATCGTGGGTTCCTTCTGAAATTCCTTCAGGAATTTCTCCCATTATGCTGGGGCCCGTGGCGCAATGGTTACACGTTGGCTTCACAAGCGGATGGTCATGGGTTCGATCCCAGCCCCGGCACTTCATAAGTTGACCTTCTCCCCCCCCTCCTTACGAGAGCGACTGGCACTTGAACCTCATCTGAGCCCATAGCTCTAACAGAGCCGGATTATTGGATTATGAGACCCTCAATCGGACTGGAAAAGGAACGGCAGCCACACATCAACATCCTCGTGTTACCATGGACAGAGTAGAAAAGTGAAAGCAGAACAAATACCAGTTCGATATAGTAGAATGGAATAAGCTTAGGCGCTGTACAAACTGTAAGTGCAGCTGTCAATTGTAATCGTTCTCGTGGTGCCTCAGTGAATAAAAAAAGCTGTAAATTAGGTTGAGGTTCTTTAAAAAAAAGTCTTTTTTTTTCAGAGACTCTTTCAAGGACTCTACCCGGAATTCTTTTAGATATTTCTCCCGAAACTCCTTCATTTATTCCTGCACTGATTTCTCCGGGAATTCATTAAGGGATTTCCCATGGGATTCTTTCCTACAATCTTTCAAGTATGCCTCCCGACCCTTTATGAATGCATTCGTCACGAATGTGTTAGCAGCATTGAGACGGCCAGCTGTAGCATTGACGGAGGTAAAAAAAAAATGTAAAAATTGATACCTTTTGTGTTAAGTTACCAAAACTTACTTCATCATGACAGTTTGAAAAAATCTCAAAACATGGATTCCAGGTTTCCACATAAGGTCGACAGCTTTGGGGACGTCCCAGCGCCAGAACGACATTTTTGCCCTAGTATGGAAAAGCATTGAAGAGCTAGTGACGCTACATAGACAAAAATGCTAAATTTAAGTGTGTACTTTGTGTTACGGGTATGAATATTTGTTACAATCATAAGACAGAATATTCCCTTTTGTATTAATTAACATTAATAGGGTTCTGGCATAATAGAGGCCCATGAAGTGCAATCCTATTTCGATTGCCAACATTCAGGCCACTTCGGGCCGTGATCAAGTACTAGAGACGTAAACCTTCCCTGACACAGACTTCAAGTCACAGAACTCTAGTGATGAAACCCGAAACGGGATGCCCAATTAGGATTAGTTTTCAAAATTAAGCTATGAACACAGAACAAAGACTGTTTAAGAATGCAATCAGGCATACAAAACACAAACTCCAGGATGACTGATGGACCTAGAACAAATATGAAACCTCGTCATCCTGTGATCGGAAGAAGTTATCCATCTGGATAACAGGGCACATTCTGATTTATCGACCGTATTCTATTAATAACTTGATGATTTTATGGCTATATCGGTCTTTTTCTACTCAGAGTATAAGGGAGTAGAGATCAAAGTGGATAATGAAATTGATAGATATGATAGTATTCGCTAGGTTGCGAACAAGTATGAAAATTTTCATAGAAGGTGAAATTAGGCAAGTAGGCCATGTATTGAACGAATACATCGAATGCGTGAAACTTCTGCCGTACGATCTGTGCTTTTAAACAGATCGGCTTGGTTGGTAGTTCATACCACCTTACCAAGACTGGCAAAAGTTTCAGGCACCCGACTGCCTATATGTATATACCCCTATGAACGGAGTGCGAATTCCGAAAAAGCTACTGATCGATAGAACTTGTGATGAAAACAGTCGGGTGCCTGAAACTTTTGCCAGTCTTGGTAAGGTGGTATGAACTACCAACCAAGCCGATCTGTTTAAAAGCACAGATCGTACGGCAGAAGTTTCACGCATTCGATGTATTCGTTCAATACATGGCCTACTTGCCTAATTTCACCTTCTATGAAAATTTTCATACTTGTTCGCAACCTAGCGAATACCATCATATCTATCAATTTCATTATCCACTTTGATCTCTACTCCCTTATAGGGGCCATCCATAAACCACGTGGTCACTAGGGGGGGAGGGGGGGGGGGGTCTGCCGAAAGACCACGAAAAGCCACGGAGGGGGGTGGGGGGGTTGCCACCAAACCACGTGGTTTTTTTTTATTTGGTGTTTTATTTTTCCTGTCTGATCCAAAAGCATAAAATCAATTTTGATTCAACTGACTATGCTGATTATTCCTGTCCACAGCACCAAAAATTATGTTGTCCATCTAGAGTCCGTACGAACAAACCACATGTATCTTAGAAAAAGAAAAAAAAAACGTCAGTCGTGCGGTTGGCTACCACAGCTAATGCTGAGTATTAAAGCGAGATTTTTCTAACGTGTTGTACAAAATATAGGTTGATGAGAAAATTCAAAGAAACTTTTTCTTTTATTTTGAACACTTTTCCGCTTTTTTTCTCATGAATATTGAAAGTTGCATGTTTACATGGTCAGGTACAAGTTCCAGTTTACCTAAAATTCTATGTCACATATTACTCTTCTAGCAGAAACAAAATTATATGATTTGAATTCAGGAAGGGAAAAGTTCGAGTGATTGACGATAAACACAATTCAAATATTATGATACCACTGAACATCACCTTCACCAGATAACGTGGCTAATCACCAAATCAGACTAAATCTTAACGGATTATTTATTTTTACATGGTCTGCTAATGTTAGAATTAATTCACCTACTCTCCCGTTTACATTATTCAAAAGCTTTGTAAAAAATGCTGCTACTTTCTTACAGTGAAGTTTAACCCTTCGGGGACGGATGGGTCATATGTGCCCAGTCGAGAAAATCGACCATCACAAACGTGTTCTGGACCAGTGAGGTTGCATCCAGAAAGGTGAAAATTCCGTCTCCAAAGGGTTAACACAAATTTTCTTTTTTGGCCGCAGGAATTTGTCGTGTCTCTCTTCAAACTAGTGTTTTTTTTTAACACTTCCACTATTATTAATTGAAGTGCATTGCATTCTTTGTTTGCATTGCATAAATATGCGTATTTTGTGTGGCGAGTACAATGATACACTGTGCTGTTATTGTGTTGTGGTTATTTTTTATGTGTTTTGAAAAAAAATCGCATATAAAAAAAACCACGTGGTCACCCCGGGGGGGGGGGGGGCAGCCTAAAACCACGCAAGACCACGGTGGGGGAGGGGGGGTTCTAAAATTCCGGAAAAAATGACCACGTGGTTTATGGACAGCCCCATACTCTGAGTAGAAAAAGACCGATATAGCCATAAAATCATCAAGTTATTAACAGGGCACATATGTATATGTTTTGAGTCGTATTGCGTCAATTTGTGTTGTCTGTATATTGTGCATTTGTAAGGTTCTATGTGTATCGTGTTATGTTGATGCATTGTAATAATTAATTTCTTTTATTTTTGTAACATCTGGTCATGAGATGGTAACAAGACCACTTCAACAAACACTTAAATGGTGTTCAAAATCAAAAAGACAGTTGGCAAGGATGGATTTGAGCATTGTCATAGTTGACCGTACAATTCGCCTACTCGGTGATTGACCATTACAATCGGTCATTGAATCCAACTTTTCCGACACTCACCGCATCAAAACAAAGGCGCCACTGTACGACAGCAGAACAGAACATATACGCATCTTCGAATCGAAAGGTTCGAGGAGAAAACAACATCCTGATTATGGCATACTGGTCAACGCAAACGACAACGGACTACGACAGGGGTTTTCAGACCTTTCGTTTTACGGTGCACTAAGGGCCAGAAATCAAAATTTCGCGACAAAAGTCAAAAAAGTTTATTTTTTCTATGATCAATCAGTTGACACGGCATTTTAGTTATAAGAAATATCAAATCTTTCCCCTGATCGCAAATATATGTACGAAGAGCGAACGCAATTATTTATTGTTCAAATACCGAATCCGAGCCATTTGGCCGAACGCCATTTGGCTAAAGGAGAAATGATGAACTTGTCACTGTTCTCCACGTCATTCTAACTCAAAAGAAACGCCTATGATTTAAAGGAGGAAAAATCTCCGATAAAATATTGATAGTTTCAACGCCAACTAATCCCTGAATTGTAAAACTAGTAAAAATAGTCAATGATTGACAAAAGGCAAAATTAATAATGATGAAATTGGCAGCTAGAATGTGAGAAAGGGTCTCTAAATTATTTTGAAAATAACTCGGCCAATCGGCATTCGGCCGAATGGCAGGACGTCTGAAACACCTGAGCAGCGGGGTTTTAAAAAAAAACTTATCCAAGTAAGTATACATAAATTCATAAATTGAGTTAATAAAACAGCATAAGGCTGACACAAATTTCGATTTTCTCCCCCCTCGGAAAGTTTTGGTCGGAATTCGAAATTTTGAGGGGGGACACAAATAAATTATTCATAAATTTTAAAAATTTTGAACTGAAATTAAAGTTGTCGAGAAAATTTCTTAACAAATCCGATGAGTTTTACGATTTTGCCTACTTGTTTGGGTAATTTTTCATCAAATGCATTTATTATTTATAATCCCCCTTGATGAGTCAACGAGCAAAGTGACAAAAGAAGAAAATGAGATTTGTTCCGGCCTAATTGGCCACACGAATTGATGCACCGAAACTTTGCACTTTGAGTAAGTGTGTTGTATTGATTTAAAAGCCTACTATCAAGTGTCATATCTGAAACGAAACATTCTAGAATGATAGTTGTTTGTTGCTATATGTATTGTTTCGCAAGCCATAAGAAAATTGCATCGTAATGGCAAAAGTGGATCCTGGAGTGGAAACAACTGTTGCTGCAAACTTGGGCACCTTAATCTCGCTTGGGCAGTCACTACAATCTCACGTAACGTAAGTTAATCACAACCTTTGTGTTACGGGAGGCGTTACGAACGTCGACACCGCATCTGAAAGTATCCACAGGGATGCTGAGCAGATCTAACGCAGCGCTTGTCATCCGACGGCTCTGACAGACTGACGGTGTCGGTTGACACAACAAAGCAGAACGGAATAATAATAGAACTTACATTGGTGTACAACATCGACATGTAATATAACATGTACGGAAATTTAGTGTGATTCCTCCAGCAGGGTAATTCGCCAATTGTTGAACGGTTAGTACTGGCATTTTTGTTTTCGTTTGTTTTTCCGTGCATAATTCCACTTTAGTTGAAAATATCCAGTAAACGTCTAGATCCACTCTTTCCTTATACTACCCATTGAATTTATATTCCCTTAAATTCCATTTTCTAAGAGAAAATAGAACATTTGTATGGGAAGTCTGTTACCCAAATGTTGAACGCTTCCTTAAGCTAGCTCATCCTAATGTTGGACGATTTTCGCTAATTGTTTAACGGTTCAAGCTTTGTTCGTAATTGGGTTGTTTAGTGAATAAAATATTGCTATTTTCTAAAGCCTAATCGAAAGAGCTTATTATTCTGAGTACAAAGTGATTTTGTTGGATTCTAATACCTTTGTTTTTATTGTTTAACCCTTTGGAGCCGGAGGGGTCATATATGACCCCGGTGATGAAACCGAGCATAACAAACGTGTTCGACACCAGCGAGGTTGCGTCGACAGTGGCGAAAAAACTCGGCTCCAACAGGTTAAATTAACAAAACAGTGTTTATTTTGTGGATAGAATGACAGTTCAATCTATAAAATGACAGTTCGTCCCGAACAAAAAAAAATCCCTATACAAACTTTAAATGTATTTTAAAAATAGTTCTCGGAGTCCAAATATTATGATATTTTGGATTTCGACCAATTTTTGGGCGGAGAACCCGATAATGAAATAACCCAAATACCCGTAAAGAACCCAATTGATGACGTATAACCCGACATAAACCTATCATTGACCTGTTTTTATTTTGGCTACCAAATTCAACATAGACCCTTTTCCGATGTGGGTCCAACAATGATTCAACATTTGATAAAATTTGACCCGACATCCGATATTTTTTCACTCTGGCGCATTTTTTCCGGGTTTTTCGTGTTTTGTGGCTAGTTAGTCATTTGAGTGATATTTTATTCAAATGACGCTCCTTATTTGAAGAGAGCTCTAGTGGACTGAAATCGTTTTAAACATGACTAGATGCAAAAAATGAGTGAAAAGATTTGACTAGAAGCGAAAACGATTGAAGAAAAGAACGCCTTCGAAAACCCCTGAAACACTCCTGAATACCCATGGGACTCACTCAACCCCCTAGAACACCCCTGCATCGACCCTGAAATCCCTTGCAAACCCGTGGATCGCTCCTAAACCCCCCTGGAACGCCCTGAAATACTCCTGGGACCTCCTTAACACTCTGAATCCCTCTGGATCACCTCTGGAACGCCCTTGAAATTCATTGAAAACCTCTGGAAACTTCCTGAAGTCCTCTGCAACACCCCTAGAACACCCTGGAATCGCCCTTGAAGCCCCATGACATGCACGCGTAGGTAAAGTGAAAAAAATCTGGCAGTCATGCTAACATTGTAGGTTATGCCAGTGTTCAACAATTGGATCCTAAATGCATAATGATAGTGTGATAAGAAACATATTTTTTTCAATGAACAATGAAAATGTGATTTTAAACAATGTTGAATTGTTAAGGACATCCTTCTAATTCTTGTAACTACAGGGGATAGACAAAATGATCGGGACAGGCAAAATTTTCACTTTTCAAAAAATGTTCAATTAGCTGTAACTTTTCGAAAAGTGCATCAAATATTTTCAAATTTTCCCTGTAAGTTCCTCAACTAGTTGTGTATCAGTGGACAAAATTTGGAAAAGATCGAACAATTCTTCACGAAGTTATAAAGATTTTTGAAAAAGGTAAAATTATCCGATAGCCAACTTTGAGCTGTTATATATCCGGAATCAATGAACCGATTGCAATGAAATTTTGTCCATTTATGACTTATATAATGAGCTTTGACAAACCATTGACTTAGCTTAATATTCTTAACACGGATGAAAGTTATAACGATTAGATTATTTTTCTAAAAAAACACCAAATTATCCAAAACATCAACATCGTTTCAAAATTCAAGATGCAAATTATAGTTCATTTAGTTTCCCTCTAATTGACTTATATATAAATGCGTGTTGAAGGAAAGTAACAACATAGCCGCCAATAAATTGAAAAAGTAATAGGATGCATATTAAAAATAGACCAATTTACTAAAAAATCGTGAAAAAAATAAAATCGCTATAACTTTTTCGCTTGTTAAAAAATTCAAGTTAAGTTAAATGTTTTCCAGAGTTCATTATATAAGTCATGAATGGTCAAAATTTCATTGCAATCGGTTCATTGAATCCAGAGATATAATAGCTCAAAGTTGGCTATCGGATAATTTTACCTTTTTCAAAAATCTTTATAACTTCGTGAAGAATTGTCCGATCTTTTCCAAATTTTGTCCACTGATACACAACTAGTTGAAGAACTTACAGTAAAAATTTGAGAATATTTGATGCATTTTTCGAAAAGTTACAGCTAGTTGAACATTTTTTGGAAAGTGAAAATTTTGCCTGTCCCGATCATTTTGTCTATCCCCTGTATAGTGTGACTTTGATATTCGTGGTAGATTTGCCAGCAAAGCCTATTTCGTAACATCAATTTCTTAAAATTATTCTTAAGAATTGTGCAGTTTTAGTGTCATCAGCGGTACAAAATTTGCAATCAACATTTTTGAGTTAAAATTGTATAATTTTGTAACTTAATTGGAGTAATATCGTGACACACATGTATACGCATCTACATCATACGTTTACGTTGAGCGAAAATTACTTAGGTTAGATTTATAAGAAAATTTTCAGAAACTGTTAAATATTTGGGTAGTGTTCAACAATTAGCTAGCACGGTTCTTTTGAAATGCTTCCGGATGTTGGTTCTGTAATTCTTTCGGATGTTTCTTATGGATATTGCTTAAGCATATTTTTAGAAACTCTTCTACGAATTTCTTGAAAAAATACTCCAGTACCCCCTTACCAATGACGTGAGAAATTTCTTCCTCAGTTTTGTAAGGAAATCCTACAGGAGTTCCTCCTGGATTAATTCCAACAGAAATTAAAGTGCTATTCTCTTCCCGAATACCGCCATTATTTTTGTACAGGTACTAGCAGAAATCCACACGAGAATCGCCATGGAATTCCCTACGAATTTTCGTCAAAGAAACATCAAGGCTCGTCTCCAGCATGTCTTTGGAATTTCACAAGAAAATTTTCCACAGGATTCAAGTGGTAATCCTAACATTATTTCACCTACTGTAGACCAGCGTTTCTCAAACTATGGGTCGCGACCCACTGGTGAGTTGCGGGTATATTTTTGGTGGGTCGAGAAGTCTTAAATTACCTATGTCAAATGATATTTTTTTTCTAATTTACAACTACTTCCTTGGAGAGTTGGCAGAGTTATTTATATAGATTCGGTTTATTCTTAATTTTATTCAATATTTTGTATTATAAGCCTTTGTCTGGAGTATAATGAATTAGAAAGTTTTCAACTGAAAGTTTTAAGATTAGGGTAAAACATTTTACTTGCGTTCTGGAAAAGGAATAAGTTCAAGTTGTTGCTTGCAGTTAGCATTTTCAGTCAAACTTACAAGCCAGGTTCAGCAATTGAAATATCAAAAAAAAAATACCAAAAAAAAATAACAAACTTCGGCAAACTAATCAAAGCTAACTTCAGTAAAATTCTACTGAATGTTGACAATCTGAACTTAAACGTAAGTCAGAGCAACTGAAAAGTGATATGATTACAAAATAGAAACAACTGATGCTGCAAACTTGGGCACCTCAATCTCGCTTGGGCACTCACTACAATCTCACGTAACGTAAGTTAATCACAACCTATGAAAGTGATAAACAGGCAGTCCAAATTTTGAAAAACAATTACGTATTTTACGAAAATATGTGCTGGTGGGTCACCAAATTCTATAAAAATCAAAAGTGGGTCGCAAGCTGAAAAAGTTCGAGAACCCCTGCTGTAGACTGAATCGCAATTTTTATCAGGCTTTGATCCTGCCATAGTTCGACCTACAAGTCTCCCAAAAACCCCGAATGGTAAACCAGCATTCTCCTCGGAATGGCAGGGATGGAATTTCATATTTCCAAATCGTAAACAACGAAGCCACGAAATGAAAGACTAAGAAAACATTTGAATTTCTATCATGCGTCAGATTAGTCGACGCAACAAAATCCGCATGATCAATTCAAACGTAAAACCTGTGCCGATATCTGCAAGTGAAACCAGGTATGTATCAGTGGAGAACACTCAAACGCTGAAGGTGACCGGTGACCTCACAATTCGATCTCAAATGCACCTTCGTTGATGTCATCGAATGCCGATAGTAACAGAAATTCAAAAGCGCAAGTAAAGGTGGATCGGGAGGCCCAGCGGCTCACGGCGTTACAACCCCAACTAAGAAATAAAGGAAGTCGACTGAAATTTGATATGGTTACTGGTTAAGACAATGGCTGGCGATTGCCCAAGGTTGAGATCTTACATTTAGGCCCTCTGCACCACCGTGGATTCTCAGGGTTGAATGTAAGTGATTGGTCACTTGAAAGATTCTTCAACAAAAACAAATCTATTACATCACGTCCCCCAAAATTTTCAACTGTGCTCCACTTTTGCATCCTTTTCGAGAGGCTTGCGTCTCCGGATTGCGGTAAAAAATAACAACTGCAATCCCGTCAGAATACGAAATCAAGCTCGGCGGCATTCACATATGCCAGCCCAACAGCAACTCCACTTCCAACAGCATAGTCCAGCTAGCCCGGCAAGTTATGAATAATGAATTCTTGTTTTCACACTCCGCATTCCACCGGGGCCGTATCGCATCCTGACACCCTACTCTGCATTCTGGGCGCTAAAGGCACCACCAGGACCAGTCCCAGCAGTCACCAGCCAAAGAGCACCAAGAGCACACACACGCTATTTTCCCTCGCCACCCCGTACCCACTAGAGTTGGTACGTTTCGTTCCACGTTTTATACGGTAAATACAAAAGCCACACTCTCGCAGCAGTGTTTTGTAAACACTTGAAGCGTTTATGGTGCTGCTAGGCCAGCAGCAGCAACAGCACGCATAGCTGCCTTTCTGCTTAGGCTTGAAAGGAGAGGAAGCACCATCCTGTTGGGTCATAGTATCAGAAGTTCTGAAGACGGAATGCAGAATGCGGAAAGTAGGGGGACAAGGTGTGAAATACGCCGCTGAAATAAAATTGTACACTTACCTGTTCATCTGTCCATGAAATCGAAAAAAAAACTTCAATTTTTATATCTACAAATCAAAGTAAATCCTATTATCCAACGAACATTTACTCTCATTTAATGCTCCATCTTATGACGTTTGTCAAGACGCTAAGGTAAGCACGGTTACCTGAATAGCAAAGGTTTGCTACAAATATTTCTTCTCCATTCCCAACTAACTGCAAGGACGTGGCCGACGCTGTTATCGAACCTTTTATTAGTGGAATCAACATATAATGCACAGTGAGAAAGGTTATGACCACTCCCAGTCATCCTCTCAGTTCATTCTGTGTGCATTTTACCTGTTTTCGTTCAATCATTTAATAGAAACTATATGTAGGTATGTAAAGTCCGTTTAAAGCTTTTGGGTAAGCTAAGATAGAGCGCAACTGTTGGGAGGTGCATCTCGCTCCGCTATCCGCACTTCAAAATATACGCTAACGTTATTCCGGGGGGGGAGGACGAGCGGCACGTGGCAGCAGTTCTATGACGAGTCACGTGTCTCTCCCGAGAATAATTGTTGCAAATGTTGGTTTTTAATGGTAATGTAAGTGTGTTTTTCTAAAAGGCCTCCCCTATTCGACATGGGCCAGTAATGAGAATCCCTCTCCTCTCTCCCGCTCTCTATGTGTGTGAGTCAAGTTGATTGATGCATGATGTGATGATAAATTAGGGACTTTTAAGCGCAGGAAAGCGTGTCGGAAAAGAATGAGACCTATCAATCAAAAGAGCGTATTCGGTTCACAAAGCGTCGCGCTGAGGGGCAAGTGGCAGAGCAATTCGATCCGATTCAATGAGCAACACTAAGGACGTGGCAGATGAACAGGGAGTGAAATTATCAGCAAATTGAGACGAAAAACGGCGTTTTTCGAGCAGCCGATTTTTTCTGTTTTTACTTTTCCTGTGAGAAATGTTTATCGGTCGTTGCTGTTTGTCCCCGATCAAAGATAGCCGAAAACTGGAAATCGCTGTTTTCATTTTCGCTATCCAACTTTATCGCCTGCAAAGTTATCGCGATAATTATCAGAAGGCAAATAACAAAAATTTGCCGCTAACGGGATTCGAACCTAGATCCTCCACAAAAATGTGTATGAGCGCGCACCATAACCACTCGACCACACAAGCTGCTCGAGAGAGGACAGAAATTTTATATATAAAAGCTACATCCGGTGACGACGGGACTACGGAAAGGCGAACAAAGAGCAGAAAGCAAACCAGTCAACTTTTCATTGCTGATGATAATCGATTTTCGGCGCTGCGGAACGAGCGAAAACACATTCTCGGGAGAAACCCGGGTCTGAATTTATCGCACGTCTTTTTTCGCCGATAATGCGTGTGGGAGAGTTTTCTACTATCGCGATCGTGATCGATAATTTCATTCCCTGCAGATGAATCATCCCGGTCGGCACCGGCGCACAGTGGAGCACCTAGTACATCAAAACTGATCAAAATTATTTTGACGCATTTTCGCAACCCAAATGCAACCCAAATTAGTAATGAAACGTATTTCATAGTTTTCGTATTTTTTTTTATTTCGTCATTAGGGTGACCAATTTTATGATTGTAAAAGTCATGATTTTTCAAAACTAATTTTTTTCAAAAAATCACAACTTTTGAACCAGTTGACCGATTTTAAACTTCTTTTTTTTGCTTGAAAGCTGTTGAATTCTAGTTTTCAGCAAAAATACGTTCAGAGGGCCAAATAGTGTTTTAAGGCAAATAATATCATATAATAATATAATCATCACGATTTTTTCAAAGTGTTGCAACTTTTGAAATCGGAAACATCCGGAAGGTTTTCTTTCTGCATTTGAAAGAGGAACAATAGTTTCATCATACACTAAAAGCAGATTTTCCGGAAACAGCCGGAAAATCAACTTATTTCATTTTGAATGTACGGTAAAGGATTCCATCAAATATTTTTTTTAAATATTTTCATATATTATATGTAAATTCAACGCCAATTTGTTTGGGTTTCAAATTAGCAGAAAAACAACATTAATCTTCTTTAACAAACTGCATCATTGAATTGATTGACTATCAATTTCATTCACATTGTACGGTCAAAACTAGCACGCGCTGTAAGTCATATAAAAGAAAACGGCTAAACTTCAGCTTCACTTAACCTCTTCTGATAAGCGTAAACAAAACATTTGGACACTGCTTAGCTGTCAAACGATTACACGATAACTACACTTAGCAAAAACACAACGGAAAACCCAATGACTTCATTTTGAGTTTTTCCACTTATGATCAGGTTTTGATGCGATTTACTCCAATGTGCGGCGACCCGCCGCGGCGGGACGTGAATAACAGACAGCGTGGCTGAAATTGAAAGTTTAAAAAGCGAACAGCGCATTTAGCGTCCAATTTGGTTAGCATTTGACACAGCACATTCCGAGCTCATCAATTTCCTGTTCAAATGGGCGGCAGCGGCAGATTCGTTGCGAGCAACCGGATCGAATCGAATGGAATTTTGCCGATTGCTTGCAAGTGGATAAATCAAACAGTGGCCATAATGCTGCCGGGAATGCAGTCGGAAGACAATCTTTCTTTCGTGCATCGTTGGTTCCGGCTTTGGTTATTCGTTTGAGACAGAAGCGTGAGGAGGCTGGATGACGGGCTTGGTGGTCTAGTGACTAACGCATATGATTCGGATGTGGAAGGGGTTCTGGGTTCAATCCCTGTTCCGTCCCAATTAAATGCTTGCACTCCAGCGCAGTTGAGGAAATGCTACGGTCGATTGAATGAAAAACATCGTGTTCCCATACAAACCTTGAAGGGCTTTTACATTTTAAATTTTTCACCAAATGAGTTCAAATTTTGGGAGAAGACAGAGAATTTGGTTCCAAACCGAATAAGCGATGTGGGGCAAAAACGATTTTTTGAATCACATTACTATATAAGTGCTCACTGAGGCGCAAATTCCGAAAAACATTCTGTTCTCACTCTTTCGGTTCGTGAGAAATTCTCGTGGCCCGTGACTTTAAATTGGGAGCTATTTACTTACTTTCAGTCCTTCAGGCACCCACGGAGGTGCTGAGGGCCGAATTGAAAGATCTCCATCCTGGGCGATTGCCAGTCATCGCCTTGACCTGTGGCCATGCCAAATTTCTGTCGTCTTGCTTGATCTCGTTGTTAAGGCCGCGCCGCCATGAGCCTCTGGGTCTGCCTATGCTGCGAAGTCCTGCTGGGTTCCAATCTAACGCTTTCTTGCAGATTTCGTTTCCGCCCCTGCGTAGAGTGTGGCCGACCCACCTCAACTTTAGCTCCCAAATTTCTGCCGCTATCGGCTTTTGATGACATCGACGATGGAGCTCCACGTTGGAGATCCAATTGTGAGGCCACTATGCACGAATAATATACCGCTTGCATCTATTGATGATGACCTGATACGCACCAGGTTTCACTGGCGTATAGCAGCACAGATTTCACGTTCGAGTTAAAAATTCGGATTTTGGTGCGTCGACTGATCTCATTGTTTTTTCTCACATTTCTTAAACTCGCAAAAGAAGCCCTCGCCTTCTTGATCCGTGCACCTATGTCGATCTTGGTGCCGCCATCGGTCGCCATTTGGCTACCAAGATATTGGAAGCTTTCAACATTCTCCACTGATTGCCCAGCTACAGTAAAGCTGGAAGGGTTGACCGTGTTTACATCCAACTATTTGGTCTTGTTGACGTTGATGGTAAGACTTGCCGCTGATGAGCTATTGGCAAGATCATCGAGCTTGCTCTGCACATCAGAGCGCCGTTGAGCTAGGAGAGCACGTCATCAGCCAGTTCGAAGTCATTTAAGTGCTCCATGGTAATGGGCTGCCACAGCAATCCCCAATTCGGTTCACGGTCAACTGGGAACCACCGAGCTATATTTTTGTAGGTGCTCCCGAAGACGTAGAATCAGAAAAACACTTTCATCTCGTCGTCACACACCGTTACGGTCTTGAGAAATTCGCGCGTCCGTGACCACAGATTGGAAACCACTGATTTTGTTTTCAACATATCCATATGTATTGGAGATACTGATTGAGATGATCAATCCGAAACACATTTACACTTCTTCCTAGTACTTTCGGTTCTTGAAAAAATCTTGTGGCCCGTGGCCCCAGATTGGGTACCACTGACCTTCGAAACACAAATACATTGTAATAAGAGCTCCCTAAGGTACAGAGCTTGGAAAAGCTTATCGCTTCATCCTCACACCTTCGGTTCTTGAGAAATTCACTTGGCTTATGACCGTAGGTTGGAAACTACTGAACTTTGCAAAACCTGCTAAACGGTTCATTGTTACTAAATAACTCAAACTCATGATCAAAACTTTGAAATTTCTATCTTTACAAACTGAATTTTGTTTACGCACCTAATCCTAAATATGTAACGCTTCCCTCATTTACGCTTGCCTTGAACTCAGCTTGGGCAAACTGGGATTTTAGCTTGCTCCCTAGTTTTACCAGTTTAGCCGAGAGAACTTCGAGCGGCGTTCAGAGCGTGTTCGGCAGTGCAGTCATGATAAACTGAGAGCTGGTTACTCAAGATTTCCAAATTTCGACGCCCATCTACTCCTAAGGGAGCGTCCATAAATGACGTAGCTTTTTAGAGGGGAGGAGGGAATTTGGGATAGTGTGACGAACCATGTATTAGGTATGGGATAATATGCTACATTGGGGGAGTAAAACATCGGCTAAAAATGCTACGTAATTTATGGATGCTCCCTAAGTAACTTTTGATGACCAATAAGTCTTGTAGCGGTTTTGAGAATCATCATAAATCCAAATACCTTTTATTTTGGTTTTATGATGGTTCTAAGATCCTCTTCTAATGTAACTTGGACTGGAACGCTTTCATGGAAATGGATTTAGTATCGGGCCCTCAGGACAGTATGATCTTTTACCAAATACTCTTTACTGAATAAATAAATAAAAACACGGTGCAGTGGAACTTGTATATCACATTAAATCAATTATGAAGAACAGGGATGGGATCATTCACTTGCAATAACTTACATTCACTTGCTGTTAACTCGCTTCAGAAACATCGTAGCAAAAATCAATGTATGGAACACTTTTTCAGTTTTGTTTACCCTGAAACTTTGTAGAACAATGTACTAGCGTACCATCAATAATTAAGTCAACAGAAGGCAGCAAACGCAACTCTCCACGGCGTGAACGTAATTTCCATTCACGGCGTGGAGAGTTGCCTTCGCAGCTCGCTCACGCCTTCCGTAAGCGTGTGCGACCTTAATGTTATTCGGCAAAGTTTTAGATAAAACTACAAGGTTGATTTCATTGATACATTATTTTTTGATGACATCATGGATGAGGTTGGGGAACATACTGCGGCCGATGAGAGAAAAAGGTAGCGCTGGCGAAACTGGGTTTCTTCGTTCTTCAGGAATGCTGTCCAGAAAACACTCGCGAAGTCAATATTAGACTGAACAACTTTATTTCCGTTTCGACAAAACTTTACAATGCGGCAAGACTTTGTAGCAAACACGTGTTTTCTTGCGAAGGTGAGTTCGATACTAGGTTCGACACTTAACTTACAATTCAGTATCTAGCAATTTATCTATCTACTAAAACGACGAAAGTGAGGGCTGAGAATGAGTTCTCTAGCGGAAGTTCATCTGATCTAGCTAATACATCAATACAAATTATCAAACAAATACAAATGGGAAATAAATTCTTATAGGGTTAGAAATCGATCGGAAATTTAACTAATTTTACGTTAACAGATAAAAAATCCTTTGAAATGCAGAAGAAGTCTCTGGAGATATTTCTGAAGGAATCCCTGCAGGAATTTTTAAATGTACAACTGTGTTCATAAAAATAGCAGTGAAAACCGTTTTTCATACAAAACGGCCAACTTTGGCATGATGTAACTTTGTTCTCCTATGAGCGATTGAGCTGAAAATTTGACAGCGAACTACAAATATGGTAAATATTGTTATAACAAAATCTGAGAATTTTCGAAGCACGTGAAAAAAAGTTAAACATTATGTGAAATTGATCAAAATAATAGCAGTGTTTGTATTGATTTTTTTATGTAGCAAAAATTTTAAAATGTTTTAACCCTTGTAGCCAAGGCAGAAACTGATCGAATAGTGAGCGAAAATATGTCTTGCTTCTTCAAGGTAAAGCTACATTTCAATTTTTTTTTCACTGCTATTATTTTGATCGATTTCACATAGTGGTTAACTTTTTTCACGTGATTCAAAAATTCTCAGATTTTGCTATAACAAAATTGACCATATTTGTAGTTCGCTGTCAAATTTTCAGCTCAATCGCTCATAGGAGAACAAAGTTACAGCATATTAAAGTTTACCATTTTCTATATGGCTTCCACTGCTATTTTTATGAACACAGCTGTATATCTGAAGGAATGTCTAAATTAAATCCTGAATGAATTTCTGAAGAAATCTTTGATCGAATGCCTGAATAAAAAGAAAGGATTTCCGAATAAATTCCCACTGGTAAAACTCCAACAAGAATCTCTTGAGGTATTTTTTGAAGCTTTCCTGGAGAAAAATCCGAATAGAATTCCACGAAGCTTTTCCAGAGCACTCTTTGGAAGCATTCTTAAAAATATGTATTTCCGAGGGTTGAAATCTCTGTTGGAATTGCCACTTAAGCAATCCCTGGAGAAATTCATAAATTATTACCTGTAGGGATGTCAGAACGAATTTCTGAAGAAAAAAATCGCATAAGCAGTTTTCGAAAGATTTCCTGATAAATTTTACAGGGATTTTTTTAAGAATCCCTAGTGAAAGTTATAAAGGAAACTCAGGGGGGAATTTCTGAACGCATCTAAGGAAAACTTACTAAAGGAATCCTTGATGAAATATCTGAACAAATTCATTAAGAAATATGTGAAAGAATACGTAAAATCCTTGATAGAACTTCTGAAGGAACCTTCTTGGAACTTTCTTAAAATACGCAGAATTTGTAAAGCAATCGATGAAGCGACTTCACGAAGCATTAATGGAAAGTGTTTGATGGAATCTTTGGATAAATTTCTGCAGGAACCCGAATTGGAATTACTTTAGCAATCCTTGTGGAAACTTCCAAAGGAATCTCTATAATAGTTTATGAAGCAACCATTGGAAGACTTAAATAATGAATTCCTTAAAGATTATTTTGGGAAATTTTCTGAAAAAATATGATATTCTGCTATTCTTGAAAAAAAAAATACTGGAGGATTTTCAGAAAAAATCTGTGGAAGATTTTTAGAAAGAACCTCCGTAGGGGTTTCAGAAAGAATCCATGAAGAAATTTATAAGAAAATCCATGAAAGATTTTTTTGTATAATATGCTTAGAGCTTAGATTCATTTTTAGAGAAATCTCTAAAAAAATTCATGGAGGTATACTAGAATTTTCTTAAAACCCATGGACTATTTAAGAATCCGGGGTAGATATTCCTAAAAGGAATTACAAGAGGATTTTCTGAACAAATTCACATAGTTATTTCGGAAGCAATCAATGCAAGGCGTCGTGGAGATGACCTTGAGGAATCTCTAGAGGATTTTTTAAGAAATCTTAAAAGTTCTTAACATATCCCTGAAATATTCTATGAATGATTCTTTAGAGGAATTTATTAAGGAATCTCCGATTTCTTAAGGATTCTGTGGAAGAATTTCTGAAAAAATTCTCAGAGGAATTTGTAATGGAGTACATATAAAAAATATTAAAGAAAAACTCGAAGGTTTTTCAGAAATAATTACTGGAAATATTACTGATTGAAACCCTGGAATATTTCCTAAAAAAACACATGGGGACATTTTTGAGAATGGAACAGAATAGAAAACCTTCAGGAAATCATCGGATAAATTTCTGAAGAAATTTCTAGAGGAATTTCTGAAGGATTTCTCAAATATATTTCTGAAAACCATGACGAATCTTTTGGAGCAGCAACCCACAGTAGGTTTTCTTAAAATAGAATTTCCTGAAAGAACGTCAAGAAGAAATCTACCAATGATTTTTTGTAGCAATCAATTTCCAAATATATTTATGTTTTTGAAAAAATCCATGGAGGAGTTTCTGAAGGCATTCCTGGAAGCATCCTTGGAGGAAATTCTTGAAGAATACATGAAAAATTTTCTCATGGAATACTTGTGAGAATTCCTAGAGGAATCGTCAGACTAAATTTTGAACAAATCCCTGCAGAAATTCCAATAGAACTTCAGAAGCAATTCATGTAGAAATTTCTGCAGAAACCTATCGAAGGCTGATTCGAGAAATTTTAGGATGGACCTCTTCAAGAATTTCTAAAGAAATCCCTGGAGGAATTTCGGAAGCAATCCATGCAAGGTTTTCTAAAAAGAAACAAAAAGTGTGGAGGAATCCGTAATTCTCAAGGGAATCCCTGGTGAAATTTCTGATGCAATCTTTGAAGAAAACTTTTGAAAGCATCCTTGGAAGTTGGTTGAAAAAATCCGTAAAGGGGAAAATTTGTTATTTTTTTTTTCTTGATCACGAGTATTTTTTTGTGCTTTGGATGGAGTTATCCTTAAGCTAGATTGATTTGTGATGGTTGCCACATTTGAATCTGTATTTTGCCTTGACATATATGCACCCAACCGAAACACGTGTTTGATGAACAAATTGTGATTTGAATTGTGAAAAGAAATCCTCGTGCTCTGGTGGGAATTGAACCCACGACTCCCAATTCGCTAGACGAGCGCTTCCTTCCCCCAAGCTACGGATTCACTTGACCATCTCCGTCCTCTGAAAGCACAGAACTGAACCAAATTCCACTAACGCGCCCGTCTAGCGACTTGGGAGTCGTGGGTTCAATTCCCACCAGAGCACGAGGATTTCTTTTCGCAATTCCAATCGCAATTTGTTCATCAAACACGTGCTTCTGTTGGGTGCATATATCTCAAAGTTTGAAGAGCTTTTCCTAACATGTGCTAACTGGTGAAACACTTTAAAACCTGACAGGACATGTACGTCCAACTCCTCGCTTCGTCACTGATATCGATTCATGGGTTTTTCGCCATTTCCGTATATCTCGCTCCCCGAAAGAACCCAAAAAAAAGATCATTTCTACCATTAATGCCGTTTGCTCTAGTCATTTATTCTCCCTGCTGTTCTGACTGTTTCTTTTTTTGGTCTCCCATCTTTCTCTAGGTTAATGCATTTAAACTGCTGATAAAGATGGCGAAAACTGTGCCAAATTATTTTCCATCCGGCCGGGCGACACTGGCTCTGAATTCCGACGTCTGAAGATCTACTGGGCGGAAAACGAGGACGACGACGACGACGGGTCTAGTCGCCGCGTCGGAGGAAAATTGAATGAAGCTGTAATCACATCGTTGACGAGCGAAATTGAGGCCCCAAACGGACGGTGCAGGCGGACTTTGGGGTTTGTGGCGGTGGTGGTCTGAACTGGAAGGAAGGAAGGAAGGAAAAAAGTTAAGCAAGCGAGAAAATTACGATAACACTGTTTGGACTGTTTGGGCGAACGAACGACGGAACGAGCACTTCGGTATAAACGGAGCAACGCGATTAATTTTACGGATGGAGTACGAAATTCGGCGAAAAAGTTTTTCCCGGTGTTGATCCTGAACTGCTGACTCTGTGTTCGTTGTAACCACCACAACGCGCCCAGTTGGACCGCGCCCGGCTTGGACCGAAATTGATGAAGTCACTTTCGGAGAGGACGAAGAAAAATAGCCGGCAAACAGAGTAGCTCTGAAAAGAAAATAATTTATCGGTGAGTGTTTCGAGATAACTTGTTTGTTGCGCCCCTTGAAAATATGGAATATTCCATATCTTCTCTAGAAAATTTGTGCTGTTTATTCATATTTTTATTTCATGTTACAGCAATTTCATTATTAGATTGATATCAAAGATGCCAGATGTACAGTTTTTTTTGTAGCATACAGATTCGTAGACGTCGATACAGACAGGATACAGAGTACAGAGGAATTACTGATTTCTTATATAGTGAAAACTTTTAGGGAACCAAGTGTCAGTTTCTTAATTTTCGAGAAAAAAAAACATGTTTATAATTTAGAATTCTGTAAATGTTGAGTGCTTCGACGAAATTTATGGAACTTCTCCGTTAAAATTTGCGTAGTGTTGATCCAAGCATAACTCTGAAATGATTGCAAAAACACAAAGCTGAAATATATTTCAAATCATAAAATGCAAAGTTGCTTAAAAACAAGTATTCCGGCTACACCGTTTATTGGACGAGTTGGCGTGAAATCCGCCAATCGTCGCACAACGCATTTGCCTTCTTTTTCGCTGGGACCGCGCGAGTCCCTTGCAAAGTAATTCCAAACAATTGTGCGACCAATTTTTAACTTTTTATTGCCCATCATTGACGGCGAAGCATTGCATCGGGTTTGGATGGCCATCATCGTGGGCCCATCGTCATCGCCACCGACTCCATCGCCTCCCCCACCAGCCAGCGCGTCACCAAGTGCTGCACTTTATGAGCTGTTTTCATTGCGCGTTTTTCTTCGCGCTCATTGTTTTTCCAGCAAACATATGGCACACTGCAATCTGGGCCGGCACGGAAAAACTGTGAGTGTGACTCGCGCGGATTCCGGTTTGGCGCGAGAAGAAGAAATAAATGGAACGACCAACCAGTTCCATTGCCGGGCGCAGAACAGTTGCACGTGGCAGTTTGCGAAAATAAATAGTTGTTTGCACAAGCTGGCAGGCAAAAGCACGAGCACGAGCAGCAACAGCAACAAAAGTAAATAAAATAAATAGGATTGAATGCAACTGCACAAAAAATACATTACAATAAATTTCCCTGATAGCGGCGTGAGCACCACTTGTTTGCGCGGGACAGCAGCGGGTAATGAGCGACAGTGGGATGAGGGCTGTTTGAAAAAAAAGAAACGGTTGATGGTGTGGTTATTACCCTATGGAAAGAAATTGGTCCACATGGGTGATATGCAATAGAATATTTTCTGAAAAAAAACTTTATGTCCAACCAACTAAATCTACGATGATTGGAGAACCCTTCTTTACTGAAACAGATCTTAACTCAATCATATCCAGCCCCTCTAGACGATAAGGTCGTTGGGTCAACCCCAACTACGAACAGCCTTCGTGACCTATTTGGTAGTCGTAGTCGCGCCCTATCGGGTCAGGTATCAGTAGCAGAGATGCCAGATATACAGATTTTTCTATATTATACAGATTTTTATAGGTTGATACAGACAGGATACAGAGTACAGAAAAAATACAGATTTCATGATCATGATACAGATTTTTCCTCCACATATTTTTTTCCTCATACATTCACGCCAGATGGAAAATAAAGTAATAAAAATTATTGAGAGCACAAACCCATTTAATTATTCATATTTTTCACATTTGACCTCAATTTTAAATCGTTCCATTAAAGGGAAAATTTTCTTTCGAATTGAATTTAATAAAAAAAAATATTACGAAACATAAAACGTCCTAGATATGCAATAAGCATACGTTAAGGGCGGGCTTCTTTACGTTTTTATCACGTTGAAATCTCAATCTTGTAAAATATAACTTTTCAACCTTTGTCCAAAATTAATACAAATACAAATACAAATATAAGAAACAATAGAATAAACTATAACTTTGCTGATTTTTTTTATGTGTATTGCTGTTTGCTTGACAATTTGCAAGAGTCGCGAATTTTCAGTGAAATATTAAGTTGTATGGAAAATTTCAGCTTGAAGTACTGAACATGAAAAATGATATAAAAGTTTGAAACTTTGCTAAGCAAAAGACCTGGTTTTCTTTATGCTTTTCATTCTTATATGTAGAATGAAAATAATGAGAAAACTCACGAATAATGTTTTCGTTGAAAATTGAAAATAATGACAGTTTTTTTTTAATAATAAAACCGAATCGAACCTGAGAAGAAGTAGCCAGTACACACCCTTTCAAACAACTGAGTTACTAACTTTAAAATTGTGTTAAAGATTGAAAATCGATAGAGCTTTGGGAAACTACAGAGTACGAAAACAACTTGCAAAAATATGATGCATCGAATGTAGCAAAACGTTGGAAAGTTCAAACATTCTCAACGTTACCTTGCAGATGAAAAGTAAAGAATTGCGAACGCGAATTCAGCTCAGGTCCTTTGGGTGTGAATATCACGCCCTAGCAATTTTGGCCATCTTAGCTTGTTGAAGCACAGAGAAGGCGGCATGGGAGGAGTTTTTCCTAATTTCGGTTAAAGGAGGAGAGGCGCCTAGTATATGGAATACCGGTAATGGGAAGGGTTTTTTTTTGAAGAAATTTTTGCAGAGATTCCTTGAAAAATTTCTAGATGGCATTCTTAAGATATTCCTTGACTAATTTCTCCAGGAAATCTCTTGAACAGATTTCAATGGGTTCCTTCTTAAACTCCAGCAAGAAAAACTTTACACACTCTTTTGGAGATTTGTTTAAACAATTATCGAAAATTTCTTGTCGACGGATATCTCCATTAATATCTCCACGGATTCTTTGAGAAATTAATTCAGAAATATTTCCAAAGAATTGCTACGGAAATTCCTTAAGAAGTATCTGAAGAATTTATTTCTGGGACCTTTGCAAATGTTTTGTAATGCGTTCCACCAAGAATTTCCCGAAATGTTTCTCCAGGGTTTTCCCCAGGATGTTCTTAAGAAACTTCTTCTAGGATGTAAAAAAAGAAATTCGGGTTAAGTACTGTTCCTTTTAATTCCACTAAGAATTTGCATCCTTTGACAGATACGTATTTCGACCTCAACTGTAAGGTCGTCTTCAGTGTCTCGTACTTGACTCGACTGGACTTGACTGGAGACGAGTCAAGTACGAGATACCGTAGACGACCTTAAAAGGAACAGTACTTAACCCGAATTCCTTTTTACTTACCACTAACTTTACTTCCTCTAACTCTTTCTTTCAGAAATTCCTGCTTAGATTTCTCCAGAAATTTGTATTTTAAGATATATTTATATCCAGAGATTTCTTCAAAATTTCAAAATTGAGAAGTTACTTCATGAAGTTTTCCTGAAAAAATAAAAATTCTGAAATTCTTCAAGTAAATTAATCCTGAAGAGATTTCTTCGGAAACTCTTCCCAGGGTTCTCCAAGATTTTTTTTGAGAAATTCGTTCAGTGATTCCTGCAGAAACTCCTTCATGTTTTTTTTAGAAAAAATGAAAAAAAAATCTTGATAAACTTCTGGAGTAACTTTATCAATGAAAGAATTCTTGAGAAATTTCTGCAGTGATTCCAGGAAATTCCGAGGAGGAATTTCTGGAGAAATCTCTTGAAAAATGCAGACATTGCAGATAAAGGTACTTGTGGAAATCCTTCATTGAATTTCTAAAGATTCCCTGGAGGATTTTCTGAAGGGATCCTTGGAAGAACTGCTGGAAGTAATTCTGAAAGATTCATAAAAAAAATCTCGTGCGGTTTATGAAGAGATTTCATGGAAGAATTCTTTCCCGAGCAAAGGAGAATATCAAATTAATAACTACGATATCACATAACCTGTTTTTATATCTTGTTCTGTTATTATTTAATTATCAAGGCATAGCTTTTCCAAAACAAAGTTTGTTGGACAATCTCATTTTGTTATGATCAAGCTATTGAACAATATTCACTCAATTACATTTCAATAACATGTTTTGTTGAAGTACAAGTTTTGTTATTGTTGTACTGTTGACCAATTATCAACAACAGCACAACAGTAACAAGTTCTGAAATCAAAGTATCAATTCGATAATAATGACCTGTCCTTTTGTTTTGTTCCATTTCTATATACAGTTAGGACGGAAAATTCTGAGCGAATCCTCTGAAAATTCCTTAAATAATTGTCGGAAAAAAAACTTGGAAGTTCTGGAGGAACCCTTCGATACCCTGGAGAAGTCTTAAAAAAAACTCCTGGCGCAATCTTCTTAGAAATTCCAAAAGTAATTTTTCTGAGCAATTATTAGAATTCTTGGCAAAACCTTTTGAAAAACTCCTGGTGAAATTCTCAAAGAAATTTTCAGAGAAATCTTAAGATAAAATAATCACAGGAGATTCTGAAGAAATCCTTGAAGGGATTCTGTTCATAATTCTGGAGGAATTTCTAGAGGAGTCTTTGAAAGTCTGTGAACGATTTCGTGGAAGAACTCTCGGAAAAAATTCTGGAAGATTTTTCTTTTACATTCTCTTATAATGAATTAAAAACTCAATATAGTATTTTTCGATCATTTAAAGCATAGTTACTCATGTTATTGATAGGTTTGTCGGACAAAGTGAATAATTTTATATAATGAGTATCAGAATTTACTTAGTTGCGGTTTTGATATCATAACAAATTTTGCTTTCCGATTATTATCAATAACATATTAATATCAAAATTTGTTATTGAAATATTTTCCAAATTCACTGTCATTAAGTTGTTATTGAAACTAACAAAACAAGTTATTAAAATGGTTTTCTAAGAACATTATTTTGTTATGATATTTGTTATTTTGCCGCTTATGACAGACAAGTTTATAACATAATATGTTATGTTAATAACAGAAAAATAATCGATTCTTTTATTCAGTTATATTACCCAAATAACACAGCTCCTAATGCTGTTGTTATTCCCTTCTGCTCGGGTTAGAGAACCAATAAAGAAATTTAAATAAAAATGGTGAACCCTCCACAAATATTCTTTGAAACATTCCTAGATAAAATCTTTGAAAAATGCTTATTAGTCAATTATTAGTTGAAGTTCTGCAGCAATTGTTAAGATAATCTTTTGGAAAAAAAAAGAAAAAAATCCAGAAGAAAGGTCTGAACAAATCCAAAGCAATACCTGGAGGAATATTTCAAGGAACTATTGGAACTTTCCAGAAAAATCATTTGAGAATTTCTAGAGGAATTTCCAAAAAAAAAATCCTTGAAAAAATGGAGTACATTAGTGACCTGATTTTGTCAGTCCCTTTTCAGAATACACTTTTTGTTCTCCTTACAAACCTGAGAACTTTTTTAAATTTTTGATCCCTCTGTGTACTGCGTTTATGCTGTAGTTTGCTGATAAACATGAATTAATTGGTTAAAGTTTCCCCGTAAGATAACGAGAGCAAAAAGTTTGTCGTGAAATGGGGCTGACATAATCGGGTCCTTGCTGTAATCCTTTAGGTAGAAATTTAAGCAATAATTTTTGGAATGGTTCTTGAAGTTTATTTTTTATAATCTTTCTATTTTTTGTGTATTTTAAATTATGCTAGTTCTTCATACAAACTGGAAGATTCTGAATTTCTGATAGAATCTCTGAATTTTTGTTGAAGAAAAATATCTCCTGGAATTGCATCTTTTCAAGATACGTGAGAAGAAATTCATGAAGAAACCCCTGGAGCAATTAATTGATAAATTTTCGGAGAAATGCTATAGAAAAACTCGTGAAAAAAGTTTGGAGGAATTTCTCCAAAAATATTGAAAAAAAAAATATTAAGAAATACAAGCATAACTTATGTAGCAATCCCTGAAGGAATTTTTTCTTTAATCCTTTAAAGAATCCTATGAGGACTTTCGAAAGGAATTTCTGCGGAAACCCGTGAACCAGTTTCAGGATATTTTTTTGAGAAACTCCCAGGAAAATCCCAGGGAAAATTCCTGGAAGAATCCCTGGAGAAATTTTCACAAAAATTCGGCGACGTAAAAGTTCAGAATTATTAAGAATATACATATTTATTTTACTATGCAAAATCATAACGTTCTGATATTTACACCGTTTAGTGAAAACTTACTGCAAAGAGAAATGTTCGTGCAAAAATCGGGACACAAAAATTTACATGTGCAACTTACAGATTTCTTACGGGGTCTGACTGGATTTACGGAAACTTGGTGTTTTTTGGCTTTCAGTCACAGTTCCCGAGCAGAGGAGAATAGTAAATTGATAACAACAGAATCACATGGCCTGTTTTTATATCATAATTTGTTATTGTTAACTAATCAAAATATATCTTTTTAATAACATGTTTTGTTGGGCAATCTTATTTTGTTATATTGAAGTTTTTGGGATATATCCACAAGATAACATTTCAATAAAATATTATGTTGTAGATCATGTTTAGTTATTATTCTGCTAGAGAATGTACAAATATGTCATGAAGAATAACACAACAGTAACAAGTTAACAAATGTCCTGTTATTAAGTTGTAATTGATCTAACAAAACAAGTTATTGAATTATTCTTCTAGGTACATTTTTTTTTGTTATGATATTTGTTATTTTGCCGCTTATGACAGACAAGTTTATAACATAATATGTTATGCTAATAACATAAAAATTACTGATTCCATTATACAGCTATTAGGCCAAAATAACGTATTTCATTATGCTGTTGACATTTTCTTCTGATCGGGTTTCAAAATACAGACAAATACACTCAGTTGCAAAAAAAAAAAGCCGAGCTGATTTTTTCTACTAAAATGCGCCATGTTCAATCTGCTGCAACTTTGGCAATTATCAATATTTTTGGCTGAAAATTTTACCACTTCATCATCAATATATTGGTCATATATGGACAAAATTTCAAATTTATAGAAATTATATATTTTGAGTTATAACAACTTATATGAAAAAATCCATTTTTGGACATACCTTTTTCAAAAATCCGTATTTCAGTGAAAAATTTAAGTAGCTTCATGAAAATTTCACTGCAGCGTCAGTAAATATAGGAAATGTTGTGGTCAAAATTTGAAATGTTTTCATCCAGCGGTTTGGGCCACAGAAATCGTCAAAGTTGAAGTACCACTGTGGGTGCCTACAGTTTTCACTCCATATTGACCACACTGAAACACCGGTGCAGAAAAAAAGCCGAGGTCAATTCGTTCCATTAATGTTTAGATCTAAGTTTTAATAAACAATCTATATTATATGCCATATTTTTTTTATAAATTTTCGTGTGGTTTGCTAGTTGTTTATGACATTCTACACGTAACACATTGTGCATTACGCGTTACACGTAATGCGTTACAAACATACGTATATTGATGAATATACAAGTAGTTTGTATAATTTACAAATTTTGGCTACTGTTAAAACCTTATCATAAGCAAACAAGTGATGTTACATGCCTTTCTTTATCATACTTTGTGATTCTAAATTATACCCCACAACTTGTTTACTCATAATATTTTTTTAACAGTTGCCAAAATTTGTAAATTATACAAACTACTTGTATATTCACTAACATATGTATGTTTGTAACGCATTACGTGTAACGCGTAACGCACTATGTGTTACGTGTGGGATTTCATACACAACTAGCAGACCACACGAAAATTTATAAAAAATATGGCATATAATATAGATTGTTTATTAAAACTTAGATCTAAACATTAATGGAACGAATTGACCTCGGCTTTTTTTCTGCACCGGTGTTTCAGCGTGGTCAATATGGAGTGAAAACTGTAGGCACCCACAGTGGTACTTCAACTTTGACGAATTCTGTGGCCCAAACCGCTAGATGAAAAGATTTCAAATTTTGACCACAACATTTCCTATATTTACTGACGTTGCAGTGAAATTTTCATGAAGCTACTTAAATTTTTCACTGAAATACGGATTTATGAAAAAGGTATGTCCAAAAATGGATTTTTTCATATAAGTTGTTATAACTCAAAATATATAATTTCTATCAATTTTAAATTTTGTCCATACATGACCAATATATTGATGATGAAGTGGTAAAATTTTCAGCCAAAAATATTGATAATTGCCAAAGTTGCAGCAGATTGAACATGGTGCATTTTAATAGAAAAAATCAGCTCGGCTTTTTTTTTGCTACTGAGTGTACAGATTTTCTAAAATCCTGATACAGATTTCTGGAAAAATCATTTGGCATCCCTGATCAGTAGGTCGGCTCCAAAGGCACGTTCTCCTCCATTTGGGAAATTTGTGCCATCGCCATGAACACGAGCCTATTCATCACTTACCTGAGGGAGAAGGGAAGGAAAAAGGGATGGGACAGGGGAAAGGACAGGTAAGGGAATAGGATCGTCATACACGCATAAGCGTATCACAATGGGTTCACATAGTGTCCTGAAAAGAGCACAATGATAGCGCATAAAGCGAAAAGAGAGCCCACAGCTCTTTACTACAGCGGGTCAAGAACAACAGAACGTCCTGAAGATTCAGGTTTCTGAAGTCAGTTTCACTTTATAAGTGTTTACCGAGTACCCGGAAACGAAGTTGCGCAAAAACTGGACAGTTACATATCAAATGATACGAAGTTCCATAATCGGATTCACAGCTATTACATGCAAATAAATCAGCTTGCTTAATATTCGCCATGTGATTGCTGAGTCGACAGTGGCCAGTCAATGCTTTGACCAGCATGCTGCAATTCTGCTTTGACAGATTTGTAAGATACTTCTCCCTCCCTTGGAGATGGCTCAGTACAATATAATTTGGTTTGACGACATGACTCCAAACTATTCCAGTAGGTATAGGACAGATCGGTGAAGTACTAGATTTGTAGTAATGAGCTGAATTTTAGTATGGTGAGAAGCTCAATTCTCCGTTTCTACAATGAAATTGTGCTAAAAGCGTGGGTATTATGTTTCCTTGCCTAATTTGATGCTGTTTGAGCTAAACTTTGGGCAACGGTGTTGTTGTTTTCTCCATTTCTTGCAACATTAACAACATAGTTATCCAAAGTTTTGCTCAAACAGCATCAAATTAGACAAGGAATCACGCTTTTTGGACCATTTTATTGCACATACGGAGAATTGACCTTCTCACCATACTAAAATTCAGCTCATTACTACAAATCTAGTACTACACCGAACGTGTCCCATTGTCTGTGTTGAGAGGCAGCCCAGGTGTGACTCTGAAGCTTTACCCAACACTTCGATATCGGAATAGCTGGCTCAGGGCCAATGAAGTCATATGATGCTCCAGTGCGAGCTAACTCATCAGTCAATTCATTTCCAGCGATAGAAAAATGGCCAGGCACCCATACAAGGTGAGCAGCGTTTGATGTATTCAGCTCCTCGATTTGAGTTCGACCAGCGATAACTATCTTCGACCTGGAGTTGGCTGAAGCAAGTGCTTTAATAGCAGCCTGGCTATCTGAACAGAATCATATTACTTTGCCCATTACGTGCTGCTGAAGTGCTGATTGCACTCCGCACATACAGGGGATAGACAAAATGATCGGGACAGGCAAAATTTTCACTCTTCAAAAAAGTTCAACTAGCTGTAACTTTTCGAAAAGTGCATCAAATATTCTCAAATTTTTACTGTGAGTTCATCAACTAGTTGTGTATCAGTGGTCAAAATTTGGGAACGATCGGGCTATTCTGCACGAAGTTATAAAGATTCTTGAAAAAGATATAATTATCCGATAGCCAACTTTGAGCTGTTATATCTCCGGATTAAATGAACCGAATGCAATGAAATTTTGACCAGTGTAACATCAGTGTAACATACGATGCCGTCTGAAATACTTCTTTCCAGATCTTCAGATGTCCACTCTTCCCGGGAAAGGAGTTTCGTGGAAAATGTCCTATATGGAAAATTACAAGCAATTGTAAGATCACTTGGAGCAAGAACAATTTTGTCCCAATTCAGCAAAAGTGGAAACAACGAGGTGTGCGTTGGTGTGCGGTTCACAGGAGTTTCCTTTAATAAACCGAGTACCCATAGCCGGTCAGTGTAAGAAAGTGCTTCTTGTTTGAGATGAATGTGTAGTGGAGCAACGACAAAGTGAACTTCGAGCGCTGCAGTGGGAGTTGAAAAGAACGCTCCAGACATCGACATTAGGCACATCCCTTGGAGATGGCCTAACTTTGATTGGATCGTTCTCATTTCGCCCTTTTGCCACCACACAAGACATCCATAGGCCAATATTGGCCGAACAACAGTTGTGTAGATCCATTTGATATACTTGGGATTTAGACCCCAAGTTGCATTGCCCGAAGGCCATACAAGCTTTCTTGATTCTGAACTCAATATGAGGTGTCCAGGAAAGCTTGGAATCAAGAATTTCTTCAAAGTACTTTACCTGTTCAGTCACATCGATTTCAGAATCAAAGAGACGCAAAGGTCGAACGCCATTACGGTTTCGCCTTTCCGTAAAAAGAACAATAGATGTTTTACTTGGATTCACCGAAAGGCCATGTTGGTGACACCTACTCTCAACTACCTGAAGGACGCTTTGAATCAGGTCGAAAAGGGTGGTGATACACATACAAACTAACAATGCTAGGTGGTCGTCGGCAAAACCATAAGTAGGAAAACCGCTATTATTGAGTTGCCTCAATAGCGTATCTGCTACGAGATTCCACAAAAGCGGTGGCAGGACTCCCCCTTGGGGGCATCCACCAACACTCAATTTCCTAATCCCTGCTAGACGCAATGTCGAGAAAAGATATCGGTTTTTGAGCATTTGATGAATCCAATTGTAAATCATTAGAGATATACCATGACTCCGTGCGGCTTCCAATATAGCATCGAAAGGCACATTGTCAAAGGCACCCTCGATATCTAAGAAAACACCCAAGCAGGATTGCTTTTGAGCAAATGCTTTCTCGATATCGTAAACAACCTTGTGTAGAAGAGTCACAGTGGATTTACCAGATGGGTAGGCATGTTGGTTTACATGAAGAGGCACGTTGGACAGATGAACATCACGAATGTGATGATCCACAATGCGTTCTAAGCATTTCAGAAGAAAAGTGGTCAAACTGATAGGTCTGAAACTCTTTGCTTCTTAATTCGATGCACGACCCACTTTCGGAATGAACTTCACAGTAATCTCCCGCCAAGATTTGGGAATAAACCCTGTAGCAAAACTGCAAACAAGAATTCTTTTTCAAAACATGTTTGAAATAATCAAATCCCTTCTGAAGCAAAATAAGATAAGTCCCATCTGCCCCAGGAGGTTTGAAAGGAGCAAAGCTATTAAGAGCCCACTCAATCGATTCCATAGTTACAATACTCCGTGTCGAAGCCAGGGAATTATAACTACAAGAAAAGACATCATCACATTCTTTGTCGAGCGTTCGTGCGAGACAGTCGAAATTTCTCGTTCGTCCGGTTTGTCTTCGATACTTTCCAGTTCGGTGGCTATTTTTCGGCGTGCTAGTGTTTCAAGTGTTCACGTTTCAGTGATTATCCCTAGTGGGACGAGTGCGGTTGGCTAGGCCACATTTTTTACCGCAAAAGTTTGTTTAATTCGAGTGAAATTCTTATTTTCATCGTAACACGTGGCGCATTGTCCGATTATCGTGCGCAGTACCCTCCGCACACCGCGCCGCTCGCGCGGCCGTGATCGGCTTTTTCCAGTGAGTACCCAAGCTCATCGTCGTCGACAGCAGCAGCCCACCGAGAGAAGAGCAGAGAGCGTTCCGCCGCACACCAACGTCGGCGCTCAGCAGCAGCTCGCCTCCTCCCAGTGCGGGCGATCCGATCGCTTGGACCTGTCGTCGTCGAGCCTGTGGCTAAACAGAGTGCACAAAGATAAGTACATAAAGTTACCCCTCGTTGTTCCCCCCTCTCCACTGACTCTTTGATTAGATTTAATTTGGTACATAAGCAGTTTTTTCTCACTTTTCCTGTAGCGTTAATTTTGTCCCTTGTTTTTTGATTATTTCTCGTCCCAGTGATAGTGTTAGTTTAAGGTTTTTGAGTGTCCCGTGGTGGTAGTTAACTACCACAATGGGCGATGATGACGATGGCGGGGGTACGTCGTACCGCATCAACGAAGCTTTGTTATTGGCATCGGACTGCTCGAGCCAACATGGCGATATAAATGCTAACCCCTTTGATTCCCTTCACCCTGGTGCTTCTCCAATGGACACCAACAGTAAATCTGTTTCGACGTCCCCCCGCCTCAAGGCCTACCCTCCCGACTTTGGCGGGCCATATGTTGTTTTCTTCCGACCCAAAGGCAAACGTTTGAACACCGTTCAAATCAGCAAGGATCTGACTAAGCGGTATTCTTCCGTTGTCTCCATTGACATGGTCGGTACAGCTAAGCTTCGGGTGACAGTAGGCGACCGAAAACACGCTAATGAGATTGTGGCCTGCGAGTTGTTTACTCTTGAGTACTTCGTGTACCTGCCGAGCGCGTCGATAGAGATTTCGGGGAAGGTCGCCGACGCATCTTTGACCTGCGAAACGATCATGCAAGGCTGTGGTCGTTTCCATAACCCTTCTCTACCTCCTGTCCAGATACTGGATTGCCGGCAACTGCATTCGGTATCCCAGGAGGGCGAGAAGAAGGTTTACACACCATCTGAAGAATTTTGCGTGACCTTCTCCGGATCTGCATTACCAGATCTGCTGGTGATTGGCAAACTTCGGCTACCTGTGAGGCTGTATGTACCGAAGGTAATGAATTGCATCAATTGCAAGCAGCTGGGTCACACCGCCCAGTACTGCAGCAATAAACCTCGCTGCGCAACATGCGGCGAGAGACATGTGGACGGTGCGTGTAAAACGCCGCCCAAGTGTGTTTATTGTGGTAGCGACCGTCCACATGATCTGATTGCTTGCCCAAGGTACATACAGCAGAAAAAACATCAAAAACGGTCGTTGCAGCAGCGATCACGGCGAAGCTACGCCGAAATGCTGAAAAAAGCTGCCCCGACCGTTGAATCGCGTAACATCTACTCGTCTTTATCTCTCGATGATCAAGGCTCTGACTCTGAGGTCGGGGACGGGGTTCCCTTTGTTTTCAAGGGTGAAACGAGGAAACGGATGAGGCTCCAGAGACCCACCAAAAAACCTCGGAATCTGCCTAGCAGTGACCCCCAACCTACCGTGACAAATTCTAGGAGTGTTATGAAAGGCGCCAAACGTTCACCTCCTGGATTCAAAATCCAAGATGAACGAGACTTTCCTTCGCTCCCGGGTACATCAAAAATCCCAGATGTCCCAATTTTTTCGACTTCTCAGCCAGAGGGACAGCATTCGGAGAACCAGGAACAACCCCTTGGTGCTCCGATGTTCACGCTTTCTGGCATCGTAGACATCATCCTTAACTTCTTTAATGCTTCTGACTCAGTGAAGAGCATTGTCAAAGCACTTCTTCCTTGTGTGTCTCCTCTTTTGAAGCAGTTGGCTTCTAAAATGCCCCTCCTTGCGACATTCGTATCTTTCGATGGCTAATTTAACTACCGAGGTCGAAGATATGATTTCTGTGCTACACTGGAACTGTCGTAGTATCGTACCAAAATTAGACGCTTTCATATTTTTAATTAACAATTTACAATGCGATGTTTTTGCGCTATCCGAAACATGGCTGACACCCGATGTAACCTTACCTTTTTCCGATTTCAACATTATCCGTCTTGATCGGTCCGACTCGTACGGAGGGGTGCTTTTAGGGATCAAAAAGCAGCACTCATTTTACAGAGTCGATTTTCAACCGATGACAGGCATCGAAGCCGTCGCATGTGAGGTGACTATCCGAGGTAAAACCCTCAGTGTTGCCTCCATATATCTTCCACCGAGAACTGCGATATCTCGCAGGGATCTCGCCCACATCTGCTCGGTTATGCCCGAGCCTCGGCTGCTCATGGGAGATTTCAACTCCCATGGTACAGGCTGGGGGGAACTGTACGATGACAGCCGTTCAACGTTGATATATGACCTCTGCGACGACTTCAACATGACAATTTTGAACACCGGAGAAGTTACGCGAGTGGCACCTCCAGCTAAAGATGGCAGTCCTAGAGACAGCCGATTAGACCTCTCAATCTGTTCGAGCTCACTATCGCTGGAGTGTACATGGAAGGTTATCCAGGATCCCCATGGTAGTGATCATCTTCCGATTGTTGTTTCTATTTCCAATGGTTCACGTCAACCTCCATCTATCGACATTTCCTACGACCTCACGAAACACATTGACTGGGGAAAGTACGCGGAAGCAATTATCGACGGTGAGCAATCGGTAGAAATTCTTCCACCGCGGGAAGAGTATCAGTTTCTATCAGAACTGATCATCAGTAGCGCGCTTCAGGCACAACGTCGGCCAGTTCCAGGTCCATCGGCTCGCAGGAAACCCCCCAATCCGTGGTGGGATAGCGAGTGTACAGAAATCTATCGCGAGAAATCCGCTGCGTTCAAAGAGTTTCGAAAACGCGGTTCGGTCGAAAACTTCAAGCGGTACGTTTCCCTTGAAAGCAAGTTCAAAAACTTGATCAAGGTGAAGAAAAGCGGTTACTGGCGTCGGTTCGTCGAGGGTTTATCGCGCGAGACATCAATGAGAACTCTTTGGAACGTCGGGAGAAGAATGCGTAACGCGTCGTCGGTAAACGAGGATCGAGAAAGCTCTCCTCGGTGGATTCTCAAGTTCGCAACAAAAGTTTGTCCAGATTCCGTACCCGTGGAGCGAATAATTCGGGATGTTTCCGAGGATAGGGACGACATGGATAGGCCGTTTTCGATGGTTGAATTCTCACTTGCTCTTCTTTCATGTAACAATTCCGCTCCAGGAATGGATCGAATTAAGTTCAACTTGCTTAAAAACCTCCCCGACGTCGCTAAGAGGCGCTTGTTGAACTTGTTCAATCAGTTCCTGGATAACAACATCATTCCGGATGATTGGAGGCAAGTGAGAGTGATAGCTATTCAAAAACCCGGGAAACCCGCGTCGGATCATAATTCGTACCGTCCAATCGCGATGTTGTCTTGTCTACGGAAGTTGTTGGAGAAGATGATTCTCTTTCGACTGGACAAATGGGTTGAATCGAATGGCATGTTGTCAGATACACAATTTGGTTTCCGCAGAGGCAAAGGAACGAACGACTGTCTTGCGTTGCTTACTTCAGAAATTCAGCTTGCCTTCGCTCAAAAGCAGCAAATGGGCTCAGTGTTTTTGGATATTAAGGGAGCTTTTGATTCAGTTTGTGTCGATGTTCTCTCCGACAAACTACACGAAAGTGGCCTTTCACCAATTTTAAACAACTTTTTGTATAATTTGCTGTTTGAGAAGCAGATGAGTTTTGCTCATGGCGACTTGACAGTTTCACGAATTAGCTACATGGGCCTCCCCCAGGGTTCATGTCTAAGCCCCCTTCTTTACAATTTTTATGTTAGAGACATAGATGATTGTCTCATGGAAAATTGCACGTTAAGACAGCTTGCGGATGACTGTGTTGTTTCTATAACGGGATCAATAGCAGTCGATCTGCAAGGACCACTACAGGATACTTTGGACAATTTGTCTACTTGGGCTCTTAAGCTGGGTATCGAATTCTCTCCGGAGAAAACTGAGATGGTTGTCTTTTCTAAAAAACACAAACCGGCAAAGTTTCCGCTCCATCTGATGGGTACGACAATCACTCATAGCATGTCTTCTCAATATCTCGGCGTCTGGTTCGACTCCAAATGCACCTGGGGGAAGCACATTGTGTATCTGATACAGAAATGCCAAAAGCGAATCAACTTTATGCGAACTATTACCGGAACATGGTGGGGAGCACATCCGGAAGATCTGATCAGGCTGTACCAAACAACCATTCTGTCGGTTTTAGAATACGGTAGCTTCTGTTTTCAATCCGCGGCGAAAACACACTTGCTGAAGCTTCAACGGGTTCAGTACCGTTGTCTTCGGATCGCGTTAGGTTGCATGAACTCAACTCACACTATGAGTTTAGAGGTACTCGCTGGTGTACAGCCTCTGACAGACCGCTTTGCGGAGTTATCGTTCCGGTTCCTCATCCGATGCGAGGTTGTGAATCCATTGGTCATAGAAAATTTCGAAAAGCTGCTCGAACAGAACCCTCAAACTCGTTTTATGACTGTGTACTATTGGTACATGACGCTGGAGGTAAGCCCATCTCCGGTTAACTCCAATCGTGACAACTTCTCAAACTTCGACAGCTCCTCAGTGGATTTTGATCTCTCTATGAAGGATGAGATCACCGGTATTCCGGAATCTTTTCGTTCCGTAGGTATTCCACAGATCTTTGCAAGTAAGTTCGGGCATGTTAGCGGGGACAGACAGTTCTTCACAGACGGTTCGAAAACCGATGACCAAAGTGGTTTCGGTGTCTACAACGAATTTCATAGCGCCACCTACATGCTTCAAAAGCCATGTTCGGTATACATTGCTGAGCTAGCGGCTATATACTACACCTTAGAGTACATTCGCACTCTTCCACCTGAGCACTACTTCATTTTTACCGACAGTCTAAGCTCTCTGGAGGCTGTTCGGTCAATGAAACCGATGAAGCACTCAGCGTACTTCCTGAATGGAATACGCCAAGTCTTGAGTGCTTTGTCCAAACGCTCATACATCATCACCATAGCTTGGGTCCCTTCACATTGCTCAATTCCGGGCAATGAGAAAGCGGACTCTCTGGCTAAGGTGGGCGCTAGCGGAGGCGATATTTACGAGCGTCAAATCGCCTTCGACGAATTTTTTGCATTGGCCCGTCAGGAGGCCTTGATCAGCTGGCAACACAAATGGAGAGATGGAGAGATGGGTAGATGGTTGCACTCCATCATTCCACAGGTGTCGAAGAAGCCATGGTTCAAAGGGTTGGATTTGAGCCGCGATTTCATTCGTGTAATGTGTCGGCTGATGTCCAACCACTATTTGTTGAATGCACATACCTTCCGTATTGGGCTCTCAGAAAGCAATCTCTGTGTCTGTGGCGTAGCTTACCAGGATATCGAACATGTCGTGTGGGGATGCAATGAGTATCGTGAGGTCAGATCTGAGCTGCATGAAATTCTCCGGGTCCGAGGAAAACAACAGAAACCCGTTAGAGAAGTGTTGGCAGGACTTGATTTGGAATACATGAACCTGATTTACCAGTTTTTGAAACGTGTTGATGTCAGAGTTTGATGTAGTACGTTCCTTGTTTTCGTTGTCCGCCCTTTGGTTTTGTTGTTCGCCCCTGTCTGTCGTCACCCCCCTTCCGTTTGTCCTCTTCTTGTCGTTGTCTACCGATAAAGTCCTCTCTTTTTTGTTCCATTTCAGATAAGGACATTTTGCCCCATCAATGTTTTAGTATAAGTTAGCAAATAATTTAGTTTAAGACCCCTAAATCCCTCCTTCCCAATTTTATTTTATTTTTTTTATCCCTAACCTCGAAACAGCCGCGAGTACTTCGGCTCCCCAAACTAACATAGCATTAAGGCAGTAAATATTGTAAAATGTAAAATATATTGTAAAAAAAAACAACAAATGATTTCGGCTCAGTTATGCCCATGAGGCGCCCGAGCCTTCCAAATAAACGAATAAGTAAAAAAAAAAAGAAAAGACATCAGGTTCATCCCAAGATGTAATATCCTTACATCCGGGGAAGTGTGTGCTGAATAAGCATTCCAAAATCTCCTCATCAGGGGAAGTCAGATCACCATTTGGCAAACGAAGTTTGTTCACTCGGAAATCCTTAAATTTCGAAAGACTTCATTTAACCGACTGACTTCACTCAAACTGGAAACATTTGTACAAAGGGTTTTCCAACCAGATCGTTCAGCAGACCGGAGAGCTTTCTTGTAGGCCTTGTGAGCCGACCTGAAAGCCTACGAACCAGCCAAACGTCGTCTGTTCCATCTCTCTACATTGTTTCCTGAGTTTCGCCAGATGAGAGTTCCACCTCATCTTATGATCTTCACAGACCGTAGAGGGCATGCTTCTTCAAAAGCTTCCATGATGAAGGTCGTTGTGGTATCAACGGCATCATCTAAATCACTTGGAGTGTCAATGGATGGTGAGTATACATGAAATTCGGCTGCAACCAAATTGGTAAAGAGATCCCAGTTGGTTGACCGGGGGTTCCTGAAACGCAAAGTTTTCAAAGTAACATTTAAATGCTCAAAAAAGATAAAGCGATGGTCAGATAAAGATTCTGACATCGTGCCAATTGGTCAGCTCGTGACTAATTCTACTAATTCAAACACTTCCTCTCTAGCAGATACAATGAAGGTTGGGCGGTTACCTATGTTGAGTAATGCAAGATCTGTACTACTTAAGTACTCCATCAAACTGGAGCCTCTCAACTTAATGTCTGAGCTGCCCCAGATGATATGGTGAGCATTAGCATCACTGCCAACAATTAGCGGAAGGCCTTTTGAAGTGCAGTATGCGATGACATGTTTGAAAGCATCCGTAGGGTATGGTTAAACATGCGGTAAATACCCCGAACAATAGACGTATTTCCTGTTGAGGTTTCCAATAGATACATCGATTGTGATAGCACATACATCTCTAGTGGTTAGTGCAGAGATGAGTGTAGCAACTATTGCGTTGTTGACAAGCACACAGGCTCGAGGCATGACACGCAAGTTTGCCTTTTCATGTTTACTGAAAGTAGCAAACACCGGGTTCACAAGGTTTCCTAGATAGAAATTTTCCTTACGAAAGTAAGGTTCTTGGACTAACGCCACATGGGCTGTACTCTTTTGTATAAGTCTGCAAAGATTGATCGTTGCTGTTATTTTATGCTGAAGATTGATCTGAGCTATCCTAACCATAGCCACTGCCCAAACTGGGTCAGATTAAACTCTTCGCAATAACAGCACAACAAAGAACAACAGCAATAAGGGGCTGTCCATAAACCACGTGGTCATTTTTTTGGGACTTCTCAACCCCACCCCCCCCCCCCCCCGCGCGTGGTCATTTGTCCATACAATTTTTTGTTTCTTCCATACAAAATGGTCATTGGCCGAACCCCCCCCCCCCCCCCCCCTCATGACCACGTGGTTTATGGAAAGCCCCTAAAACCAGATCGGTATTGATTGGAATACGTCAAAGGCGACAATACACAGAATACACTGTGTAAATCGCATAATGCGAAACCATATAGGTGAAAATTTTAACTAACTAACAACGTCTTCATAATCCCACCCTTATTTAGCCTCATGTGAGACTAAAGAAGGGCAGCTGATTGTCTCGGAGAAACACATGGTCCACTACAGGCCCGTGCACAGAAAAGGCTGCAAGGGAGAGGTTTTTTTTTTCTTTATTTTAGCGAAGGGCGGAGGGGCGCCTAGTCTATGGAACATCGGCAATGGGAGGGGTTTAATCCTCAAAACGCCTCCCTTGTGCACGGGCTTGGTCCACTGCACCATTGCTACGGTTAGCGCAGTAAGGGCAACATACTGTGGAGGGCGCCCTGGTACTCCACAGGCCCCGTTAGCGGTTAGGTTTTTATTAGACCCCCTTAGCCATTCATTCTTAGGCACGATAAGCATAAAGCCGCATCACACCATGAATTAGGGGTCATCTGTTGGTGGATTCTTACCACCGGAACAGGCGGTCCGTAGTATTATTCTTAGCAAATTTAGACAATCGCTACCGACACTACACAGTTATCTAGGCAGCCGAAAAAACGCCTTTTTTGTAGATGGGGCACTAGGGCAGTTCAGACTTTAAACATGTCAAAAATTCAAGGCTCCCATATGTTCGTTACAATCCTTGGTGCAACACTAGAGTCCTGTCAAATTTTCAGCCATTTTGGTGGTGGTTTAATGGTGGCCCAAGAGCAAAATAAGTTTATATGAGAATTACTATGGAGATTTTACAAAAAAGGTTCTCCGTGCTGTAGAGCATTAACACAGGGATGAAATCATATGGTCAAAGCCGAATTGAATTCTTCAGACCTCAATGATGAATGTTGCTGAAGACCGCAATTCGTTTTGACTCACGAAACAGAAGTTATTAATCAATATTCATCCATTCATGCTTGAACAGAAGACCACAGCTCGATCGACACGCTTGGCACGCAATCATAGTATGCGTTTTACCTTCTTGCACACCTTGCAGGACATCATCCATAAAGATGCGCATGCGAGTAAGAATTTGCCTATTAACTTTTTACCCGATTGTCGAAATATGTTCCGGTCTTCGGCAACATTCATTATTGAGATCTGAAGAAATCAATTCGGCTTTGACCCTATGACTTTATCCATATGGTATTGCTTCACAGCGCGGAGAACGTTTTTCGAAAATTCTCCATAGTAATTCCCATATAAACCTATTTTACTTTTGGGCCACCATTAAATCACCACCAAAATGGCTGAAAATTTGACAGGACTCTAGTTTTGCACCAAGGATTGTAATGAACATATGGGAGCTTTGATTTTTTGACATGTCTAAAGTCTGAACTGCCCTAATGGGGCACACGATACCTTCCATCCATTCCTCCGGTAATACTTCCTCCTCCCAAATCTTGGTAATGACCTAGTGTTGTGCGCTGACCAGTGCTTCTCCACCGTACTTAAGAAGCTCGCTTGGTAGTTAATCTGCTCTGGAGGCTTTGTTGTTTTTCAACCGGCCAACCTCCTCCTCAATCTCTTGAAGGTCAGGGGCCGGAAGTCTTTCGTCCTGTGCACATACTCCAAGATCTGTTACCACGCCACCTTCGGTACTTGCAACGTCGCCATTGAGGTGCTCATCGTAATGCTGCCGCCACCTCTCGACCACCTGACGCTCGCTCGTGAGAATATTCCCGTGATTATCTCGGCACATGTTGGCTTGTGGCACAAAGCCTCTGCGCGAGCGGTTCAGCTTCTCGTAGAACTTTCGTTTGTCCTTAGCGCGGTACAGTTCTTCTATCGTTTCGCGTGTTGGCGCTTCTGCCAACTGTCTTTAACGTGCCTCATTCGCTCTCGTACGGTGTTGCAACATTCTCGCCCATGCTGCATTCTTCTCGTTTTTCAGCTGTTCACATTCACCGTCGTACCAGTCGTTTCTGTGATTCGGAGTCGCGAAGCTAAGTGCTGTAGCCGAGGTACTACCTAACTGCTCTTCCGTTGGTAGGGCCACTGCTAACTGCTGCGCGTAGTCTTGAGCCACTTCTACGTTACGCAGCTGCTCGATGTTGAGCCGCGGCGTTCGACTTCGACGCGTGGTGATAACTGTCGATCGTTTTGAGCGCATGCATACAGCGACTAAAAAGTGATTCGATTCTATATTCGCACTGCGGTATATGCGGACATTGATTATATCCGAGAAGAATTTACCGTCGATTAGAACGTGGTCGATTTGGTTTTCTGTTTGATGGTCGGGTGATCTCCAGGTGGCCTTGTGGATATCTTTGCGGGGGAAGAAGGTGCTTCGGACTACCATACCACGGGAGGTGGCAAAGTTTACGCATCGCTGGCCGTTATCATTCGATACGGCGTGCAAGCTGTTTCGCCCGATTACCGGTCTGTGCATTTCCTCCCTTCCTACCTGCGCGTTCATGTCGCCGACAACGATTTTCACGTCACGTGGCGAGCAACTATCGTATGTTTGCTCTAACTACGCGTAGAACGCTTCTTTCTCATCATCAGGTCTCCCTTCGTGTGGGCTGTGGACGTTGATGATGCTGTAGTTGAGGAAACGGCCCTTAACTCTCAACATGCACATCCTTGCGTTGAACTACTGTCACCTGATCCGCTCGATCCCCGCTTTTCCACACTTTCTGTCCAGTCCAACAAAGTTCCTGCAACGCCACGATGTCGAAGTTGCGGGGATGTAGTTCATCGTTAATTATCCTAGTGACTTTCAATTTCATGTTCCAAGTTTCCAATCGTAGTCCTTATTTCGTCGCGTGGGTCTTTGCCGATTGTATCGAGTCGTATTTTCTGCCATGTTAGTGTCCCAACCAACACTGGGACGACTACGCTGATGGGGCTACCACTATGGATCTAGCTGGGCGTGATGCAGCATTTCTTGCTCAGCCGCTGGATGCCAGAACAGACGCTGTTTGAGCCGCACCTCCTTGGTGAACAGACGCTCGAGTCGTACCTCCTCAATCTGGCTGAAATCAGAAGGACAACAGTGCCCAGGCTGGACTACCAGCTAAGCAAACAACTCTTAGCTGGCGGTCTTTGTCATCGCTTGACCCGTGGATGCATGAGATAGGAACTTGTGAGGACCAGAGCTATATTGGACGCTCTCCTTATCGACCCACCGTTTTGCAGTCCCACTTATATGTGTTATTGCATAATATGTAAAACATGTTAATTAAACTAATCAAGTTGATACGTGAGTTAAATATTGAGCCGGGCGAAGGCCAATTTCAACAACGACGGTGACATACGATCGGATCAAGAGAATGATAGAAGCCGGGGAATTCAAAATATAAACATCGCGTCATGTTATTGACACAATACAATCCTGACATAATAGCAAGTGGCAGTGATTCTAGTGTTGTAGAAATATAGATTAGGAATAAAGTTCAGTTTGAGCTAGCTCGCCACGAGAAAAAGTTGTGTGTTTTTTTAAGAGAACTCATTGTTACACGGCTGAAAATGTAACGTTAGGCCTAGTGTTTGGACCACAGATCTGCTTTGTTTGTGATCGTTGATGAGTGAGGGCAGGTTTCACCTTTGAATTTAGATATAATTCAGTATTGTTGAAATACAAGTAGATTGAAAAAATAAACGTTTTAAATATTCACCAAAGCATATGTATTCTAGTTTATTTTTATTGTTACCAAATAATCTTGATAAATGAATCAATCGATAATGATTTCTCTTAAAGCGTAACACAGATATCAGCAGTAACTTGGCCAAAGAAATGTAAGGTTGCTTAAGTTTGGTCGGCGAACGTCTTCTCATATGTCTATTTCACCTGCAAAATGCATGATGTCATCGCGACCGGGTGGTATCAGTATATTTTTTACCAATTCTAACGATCCATATGTTTGTGTCCAGATTATTGCAGATCCAGGCTTTAAGCATATTCAGACATTGCTCCACAATTCATATTTTCTTCTCTTTTATTTTTCAGGAACTACCTTCATACACACAATCTTCGGAACTCAGAATCAAGACAAACCGATCGTGCAGTGCAAATAATCATAAAAAGAAACAACAGTGCGGGGGAATAAATGAAAAATAAATTTTAAGTTTACACCCGGCTGGGGCCTGGAACAACAAAAGCACATGCACAGAAATAATAGTGGCATACAAGTAATAATAAAGCAGTTTCCCTCCGTCTGTACCATAACTCCAAGGTGGCAGGTGGGTGAATGTTTGCTTTTCGGGATCTAGTTGAAGTAGTGCATACGGATAATGCTGCCTGCTGGTGTGTCGGTTCTTCGGAGACAGAGAAGCAACAGTAAATAGTGAAACCTACCTCCAGGTTCGAAACCAACCGTAGAGAAGAGATCAGAGTCGGTGGTCCAAATACGCCGGTTGTGTCTGTATTCAAGCGGGCTTACTACCCGGTGTGCTTAGTGTGACTCGTTGGGCCCGCCAGCCAGAAGTGAGAAAAGTTGTCGGCTCTAGAGGCCTCCCCACACCCGGTGCCGAAAGAAGACGTGCTGGCCGTGTTTGTGTCCGGGTGGTTGGTTGGTGGAAAATCGGAGCAAATTTTATAACAATAACCACAACAACAGTAAGTGTACACAGTGCACACATGCATGCATGCTGTACCAAGCACTTGTGAAAACCGAATAAGGAAACACCGGAAGCCAGGGGGAGAGAGAAAGTGAGGTTTGAAACCGGAAATCCCTTCAGAGATCTCGGCTTCCACGCTCGCAGATCCGGTGGTGCGGTGGGTAGAAGTGTGCAGTAGTGAGTGCTTTTGTGCTTAACGCGAGCAGCAGTGGCAGCAGAAAATTTGTCCTCCGGCTAAGGAGAACACTCGGGAAAGGAAAGACGCCCGGCGCGCACTAAAGGTGGAAAATAATGGCCGGATATGTGTGTCATATTTTACTATTCTTTCTCTTCGCCCAGGAAACGGCTTACGGTGAGTTCTCTTTTTTGCTTTGTGCCTTTCATATTTCGGTGTTTGAATTGTGCTGGGTAAATAGAATGTTTATTTTTATTGTTGGAGGTTAGGCAGGGGGTCGCAGTCATGAACGTAGCCCAAATTAAAAACGGAAAGCGTTCTTCTAGGTTTTTGTCTTTCTCGTACACTAAGTGTACTGGAAAGGCTACATGTTCTCTCAAAAAACGAAATTTCGAAAAACGGCTCGGAGGACCAACGCAGTTCGACGAATTGAGATGATGCATGTACGTGTGTATGTATGTATGTCTGTGCGCAAAATAAGTTCACTCACTTTAAAGGCATTTCCCATTGGCATATTTTTTCGGATTAAAGCTCGAATCGAACCGGAATTGTACCGCATTGTTTGCATTCAGATATGGTCCGGATCAATCACGGCGTTCCAGAGTTATGACCATTTCAGTGATCCAAAACTGAAGCTGGCACTATCAAGCGACGCATCAAACTGCCGCAATTTATGTAGCTTTAGCATGGTTGACGAATTCTGTGCGGATATCAATACTGGAGACCAAACATTCCACGATGTCGGCTCAAAATCCAAGATGGCGGCTGCTGAATACTGTTTTAGGCTCTAAAGTCATGCAATATGGGTATATTTGTTATGAGGAAGGAGTCTGGCATCCAAAAATGATTACCAAAATATTCACGATGGCGGTCTAAAATCAAATATGGCGGCTTAAATCTCAAGATGGCACCTGTTCAATGGAATTTAAGGACCTAAAATCACGCAATATGAGTATATTTGGAATGGGGAAGAAGTTTTGACTCCAAGAACGGCGATCAGAATATCCAAAATGGTGGTCTAAAATCCAAGATGTTGGCTTCAAAATTCAAGATGGCGGTTGCAAAACCATTCAAAAATGGCGGACAAAACATACAAGATAGTGCCTAAAATCCAAGATGGTAACTCCAAATTTCATCGATTTCATTTTAAAAAGTTTTATTTGAAAATTAAATTTGAAACGTTTTTTCAATGTTAACCATTTAAAAAAATATACATGATTTGGTGAGCTCGTTTCATGCTACTATTTTATTATGAAAGCTCACGTTTTGCATAGAAAGTTTGGACAATGTATTTTAAGACTCTCGGAAATATGTTGTCCTATAACTTTATATGATGGTTGGTTCTAGCAGAATTACAGATAAAAAATGTTTGTTACCCATGTTTGCTGTCAGGAATGTGATCGATTCAAGTTCTAAGTTCAATGATTCGGGTAATGTTCACACATATTTCCTGCCGTGTTTTTAGAATCAAGTGGTGCTGTTTTTTTACGACAAGTCTGTAATCACTAACATTAATTCTGAATAGTGATATCAGTAACAAATTTTGAAAACGACGTATAATCAATGGTGTAGCATTGATTATACGTCGTTTTCAAAATTTGTTACTGATATATGAAACCTCACACGGTCCGCGTTAGAATTCCGATTCTCTGTGAGAGAAATATCGAATACCAGAAAGCCAATTCTCCACAGAGTCCAATATTCAAATGGGGTTAGCCTTGCATACCGGAAAAAAGGTGCCGCTGCCTACGATGTGGACCTACGATGTGGACTGACTGTCTTAACCTGTCGACGATTCAAGCAATATTTCTGTCCCAAAATGAAAGCGAGTTTTTGTGAGTTTGTTCTGATTTTATCTATAAGTCTTGATCGCATTAATTTCTGTGCATACAACGACGCTTAGGCCTAGGCTTTCGAGCCTGGATGCCAGAATGAACAAGAGCATCGATGGAGTGACACCAACCATCTATGCACCCCTAACTTGCTTACTTATAATATTATACGGAACGGCTGACGAGATGACACCATTCTAGGATTTATTTTAAATGTAATTAACGACGCTGCACAGTAATTCTGGGCCACTGCAATGCAGGTCAGACTCGATAATCCGGAGTCTGACGCTTCACATTTCTCGCAAACGGAATTGCAGGATTTTGTCCAGAAAATTCTTCAAGAGTTTCTTCAGCAGTTCCTAGGCAACAAATTGATATTGATTGCGTTCCAGTATATTTGAGCAAAATCTGTGCAAAACAACTGTAATCGTTTGTTCGGCTCATCAACATCCTCGAGCTGATTTAACTCTTTGGAGCCGGAGGGGTCAACATGACCGCGGCGATGAAACCGAGCATGATAAACGTGTTTGAGGTCAGCGAGGTAACGGCAGCGAAGGCATAACAATCCGACTCCAAAGGATTAAGCTTCCCGAGCAGAGGAAAATATCAAAATCATAACAACGGAATCACAAAACCTGTTTTTATATCTCGGTTTGTTATTATTAACTTATTAAGTCATCACCGTTCCATAACATGTTCTGTTGGGCAATCTTATTTTGTTATGATTGTGCTCTTGGTATATATTCTTTAAATTACATTTCAATAACATGTTTTGTTGTAGCACAAGTTCAGTTATTATTGTGTCATTGAGACTAGTACAAATATTTGATCATTAATATTACAGTATGACCCATAAAAAATGCGACATTCCATTTTTTTGCAGTATTTGATGATTTTTAATGAAATAATCCCAATGAATTAAACTTTTTTGGATTAGGATACAATAAGGAGGTCATTGTCATACAGGATCTCTAAAATTTTTGTCAAAATATTCATTGGCCGCTTATATCCAGGCTGAGAATAATTTGAAGATTTTATTTATAGAACAGACAAGGATCAGGAGAATCTCTAGAATCGCTTAATCTTCTTTATTATCACTTATGTGGCACTAAAAAACGACGGGCTTGGTGGTCTAGTGGCTACCGCTTCTGATTCGTATGTAGAAGGTCATGGGTTCAATCCCAGGCCCGTCCCTTTCATCCTACTTTGTTTCTTTCTATCCACTTTCTCTCTCTCTCTTCACTACATATACAACTCATGTATATTCATATGTTCATAGCCATCGCTAGAACCAGAAACGAATTGAAAAAAAAAGTTGTTTCCCTTCCTTCCAACTTCCACTCACAGCACAGTGTATAAATATATAACGCCTATAAGTTATGCAACCAAAGCGTGCTGTGCCGCTTGACCTTATTCACCTTATTCACCACACAATCTATCACCTTACGAACACTATAAATAAATCCCTATCCATGGATCGCATAACCGACCCAACGGTGACTCCCAGATCTTCCATCCTTTCCATCTAACAAATACCCCATTCCGTACTGGTTGTGGGGATGCAGAGGTGCTCTCGTTCTTGAGTAGCAACAACCAGCGCACTCTAACATTCCTTTCCCTTCCCAACTGATTATAAGGACGTGGCCGGCGCCGTTATTGATCCAAAATGCATGAGCTGCTAAAATTGCACTTTGAGAATAAGTGGAGTGTCCCAGTCCTTATTCATTTGGATCTCAGTGCAATTGCTACCAGCTCAGATCAATCACGGAGGAGCAACCATTGACATGTATAGTCAGATTTGATCGTTTGATCGTTGATCGTTATCATCACTTATGTGGCACTAAAAAATGAACAATTGTCCCAGACAATTTTCGCCAGAGTTGCCAGGGCTCTAGTTTTAAATGTAGAATACAGCTTATAATGGCTGAAATTGAATTATACAATAGATGATTGTAAGGTCACTCAACTTGGCATTTGCTCAGCCTGCACAATGGTCGGAAAAAGATAAAGTTCGGCCAAAACTCTTTTTATGTGTTTAATCGAAGTTATAGGTTGCCTAGATATGTTATATAGTATTTTTAGTGTTTAAAAAGGGGTATTCAAAAATTACGTAATTTCAATATTTTCAAAAACGGTGAAAATCAGTAAACCCCATATTTTTGCGTTTTTTGTTAGAAAATCAATTCGAATTTAAATAAATGATCATCTTTCGATAAAATCCAATCAAGTTTGTTCAAAACGTGTGAAAAATGTGGAAAGATAAATTTTATATCGATAAAAAATGGAAAAATAACGTAAAATACATGAAAAAACATGACTTTTTTAAATAGCTTGAATTTGAAAAACTGCAAATTTCTGCAAAATATTTAAACGTTTTTAGGCAGCTCTAAGCATGATGTTTAAGATGTACTATTCGAAATTGCGGCGACACGTGACGACACGAACCGTTTTTTAACTTAAAAATTACCAAAATTTCTAAGGTACAATATATGAAAATTAGAAAAGTTTTGCGACATATTATTTTTGCACCATACGTGCATTCAAACAGTCCAATAACAAGCTTTCATATGCTGGATAACTTAAAACATATATTCCATTCTCAAAATATTATTATTTTACTTTTTTCGAATAATTCATTTTTCAATTTTATGACTTAGGCCACTTTGGCAGTGAAAATGTCATTGAAATACAAAAGCTGGTATGCTTTCAATTAAGAATCATAAAAGTACAATACATTAACTTTATTATAAGGTGAAATAAAGTTTAAAAATATCAATTTCGTTTTTTGGGAGTTTTGGCCGCCCCTTTGTATGGAGCCCGACCAATGTGGCCTGGTAAGAGCTAAGTCATTTGCGAGAGAACAAGTCAAATATCGTCATGACTGAATAAAGGATGAACGATTTTGAACAAAGGTTGTGTTGATGTTGAATAAGCTATGTAAGTCCTTGGTGCGAAAGCATTGATTAACTATCAAAACATCATTGTTTTGTTTACAGTTCAGCACTCCTCAATTTTGATAAACGAGAATCTTCAGCGAAGTCACGCAAAATAAATAAAAATACTGACTAATATCCATAAAATACTACCAAAACGTGGAAAACAACTATCTATTTCTAGAGAACGGTGGCAATTTCGCCGCCGTCAAAACGGTAGATCGGGAAGAACCCTCATCTCTATCGCTATCTCGATATTGGTGTTTTATAACCCGTAAGAAATCTTGTAATGCAGTGATCCTCCAGTCTGCTGCCTGTATTGCACTTACTGGATCCATTTGTGAAACATTAAACACTTTATTCTAGATCACTTCGGGAAAAGAAAAACCTCCATAAGAAACATTGCAAGAAATTCTAGGGAGTTTCTCGGTATCACGTGCGCCCCGTGGGCCGCCATTTGGTGACCACAGAATTAAGTGTGCCGCCTTGACAAACGAACGTTCGGCAGAATCTTCTGAAAATGACCAAAGTAGGTCGAAACGTTAAGAAGAATAAAGAAGAAGTTTTCAATCTTCACCGAATAGCACTAATCAGAATAAAAAACGGTGCCCAAAGCAACGATAGAGTAATTCGGAGTAAAAGTTCGCACGGGGCGAAATTTCTCAATGGGTCTTTCTCTGCGCACGAGTTGGGAACCCAAACAAATATGTATGGGTTCGACACATAATCAGGTCAGTTACTCGTCAATGAAAATTGAAACGATTTTGTTATGCTGAGGCAAACTTATGCAAAAAATATATGTTTCGAGGTTTTTTGGGACCTTTTGGAATAAGAATTTGTAGTAACAGGAAGAAGAAGAATCTCATAACCTATTGATGTCCGAGAATCGTTATTCCATAGTAGTTCGAGAGGTGCACTTGAATAAATAATAAACTACTAATGCTTCTTGCAGAAAGCAACTTTGTTAAAACCTCGACAGTGGGGCAAAAGTTCGCACTAGGTTTCTGAATCTAGTACATCAATATACAGAATACATTATCTTCGAAGCAATGATGATTTCGTCTAGAAACTTCTATGCATGTAAGGTACACCGGGGCAAGTTGAAACACGAAGTTTTGAAATAGATTTCAATACAATTTCTAAATTTTTCTTTCGTTTAAATATTGTTTGAATCAAAAACTATGTGTTATTGCATTCAAGCTGTTTACTATCATTGGATAACATCATGTTAACCCGCTGTTTCATCTTGCCCCACCCGTTTTAACTTGCCCCGGTGTACCTTATAAAATGTGTAGTATGCACCATCAAATCGTTCCGGCAGAGGGATTCAACTAAGTTTTGTAAGGCGTAAAAACATTTTAAAACATATTTTTCGTCATTCTCGTCGTGTCTTTTGTGTTAGTTTGCGAAGTTCTTATGTTCATCTACTTTACCGGGGTCTTTCATTGCTTAGTTTGTAAATTCACAGTTATAATACATCATCATACAGATGGAGATAAGATTCGAATACGGTCCCATTCAATAGTTTGGAATTGTAATTTTTACAAACTTGTACTTTAATAAATCTAAAACTAGTTAAAAAAACCCTAATTAATCCACCTAGCGGTGATGGTGCCTTTCTCGTGCTTTAAAATATCCTTTCAACAAAACTCGAGCGACATGTTGATGACATTGACATAAATACAAAATGAAAACTGCTTGCTAAATCTACTCATTATGGATACATTTTATATTAGCATAACATCCAATATTCAGAAAATATAAGACAACGATCCAAAACTCAAACCAAACAAGTGTCATGAAGCCGCAAAATTTTGAAACGTCATTTTAGATTTTCCGGTCATCATTTTATGACTCCGGATATCTACCCCAACTAAACTAACCGCCATCTTGAACATTGAGACACCATCTTGGATGTTCTGGTATTCATTTTTGGACTCTGCTCCTAAAATTACATAAAATAGTCGCCGTATTGAATATTGGCATGTCGTTTATGGTTTTCTGGTTACCAGTTTTGGACGAAGACCGGCATTCTTCCCCATTCAAACTATAGTCATATTGCAGACCTTGTGAAACAGCGCACAGCTTGGGTTTTCTGATTACAAATTTTGAATTCTGGACATATTTTCATACAAAATATGCCCATAATGCAAGAATTAAAAATCCTATAAAATAGGCACTAACTTGAATACTAGGCCATTATCTTGGACTTTGGACCGCTATTTTGGATACTCTGGTGGACTCCAAACAAATTTCCCATACCAAATACACTTATTTTACATAGTTTTAGAGCTCAAAATTCCTTAAAATAGCCACCATCTTCTGTTTACGCGATCAAATTCTTATTTTTCCATTCAACGCTGACCAATCCTGCTATAACTTTACACCTTAGGAATCTGAAATGGTACTATTTGATGAGATCGCTTTAGTTTTGTCTATATTTTGTTCTCATATATGAGAACTTAAACCTATTCGTCACTGTTGTTCATACCTAATGTTTATCAGGCCATTAAACAAAGCCACGATTTAATTCTTCACATGAACGGTGGTTCTACTACACAACAGCTAGTCTTTAATGTGATCTAAGGCTATTTTCTTGCTAAGCGTTCATTAGATTATCAAAAAATCTGCGATCTGATGTGTCGTATGTATGGGTTTGCTTCATTTTTATACTTGGTAATTTCGGGTGGGATAGCCAGATCTGATTCCATGAGTCATGGACCATGACACTACCGGTTGTCCCAATTATGGTCTGAGAATAATTTATTGCTATTTACTCACCTTTACCTAATCACCGCGATTTGATATATCGCATGAATGGGTTTGCTTCTCTTTTACTTCTAACCACTTTCGAAGCCACAGCTGAACCCGCAACACTACCGGGAATCTAATGTGCTCTGACCCTATTTTTCCATCAGGTTGTCGATAAGTCGTGATCAGTCTTTGTTCTACTGCTCGTGTTGTGTGTAGGTAAGAGGTAACGATAGCGCACGAATGTATCAAAGCCGACTGACACCCGACTGCGGCAACGAAATGAAGGTTGTAAAAAGTGTCGAATGTTTACAAGACTGGTCGTGATTTGATGTACCGCATCCATGGGTTTGGTTAAATTTTACATTTTACTACCCGGATCTGATTCCGGGTAACTACCGGCTGAACCAAATATGGTCTAACATTATTGTCTTGTTAACTGCTCATCGGTTAAATAAAAACGCTGCAAATTGAAGGTGTCACATGCAGGGTTTGACAATTTCGACGGGACTCTCTGAACCAATTCCGGACCACTACCAGTGACGTAAGGCTTTTTTGTAGCTAACTGTTCATCAGGTTATCGCAAAAGCCACGATTTGATGTGTCACATGCCTGGATTTGGTTCATTTTTACATTTGGCCTCTTCCGGCCACTCAAAACCGATTCCGAAACACTTGCTGACAGTTCATTAGGTAATCTAAAAAGCTGCTATTTGATGTGACGCATGTACGGGTTTGTTTCTCTTTCAGATTTAACCACTTCGGCGGGAACCCCGGAACGGGTTCCGGGACACTACTGGTTCAGATATGATCTGAGATGGTTTTCCTGCTCATTGTCCATCAGGTCATCGAAAATGCCGTGGTTTGATGTGCCGCATGCATGGGTTTGGTTCAATTGTATATTTGGCCACTTCCAGCGGGATGCCTAGAACCGGTTTCGGAACACTACCGGTTCAGATATGATCTGAGACTATTTTTCTGCTTACCGCTCATCAGGTTATCGAAAATGCCGTGGTTTGATGTGTCGCATGCATGGGTTTGGTTCACTTGTATATTTGGCCACTTCCAGCGGGACGACTAGAACCGGTTCCGGAACACTACCGGTTCAGATATGGTCTGAGATGATTTTCCAGCTCATTGTCCATCAGGTCATCTAAAATGCCGTGGTTTGATGTGTCGCATGCATGGGTTTGGTACAATTTTATATTTGGCCACTTACAGCGGGACGCCCAGAACCGGTTCGGGAACACTACCGGTTCAGATATGGTCTGAGACTATTTTCCTGCTTACCGCTCATCAAGTTATCGAAAATGTCGTGGTTTGATGTGTCTCATGCATGGGTTTGGTTCACTTTGATATTTGCCACTTCCGGCGGGGCACCCGGAACCGGTTCCAGAACACTACCGGTTCAGATATGGTCTTAGACTATTTTTCTGCTTACCGCTCATCAGGTTATCGAAAATGCCGTGGTTTGATGTGTCGCATGCATAGGTTTGATGCATTATCATATCTGGTCCCTTCCTGGGGTACCGTTCCGGAACACCTAAATGGCCATATCTCCGGAACGGCTGAACCGATCCGAACCATTTTCAATAGGAAACAATGGGACCAGATTCCGCGTCGAATGAACCGTCGGTCATTGAAATCGGATGAGGTTTACTGCCAAAAAGTGATGTGAGTTTTTTTGTACACACACATACACACACACAGACATCACCTCAATTCGTCGAGCTGAGTCGATTGGTATATAAGACTTGACCCCTCCGGAGGCTCTATCAAATTTTCGTTTTTGGAGTGAACATATAGCCTTTCGGTACACCTTGGTGTACGAGAAAGGCAAAAAAAAAATAGTTTTGCAGCAGATTTGAGTTTTTTCATGTATTTTGTGCGAAACGTATCTCTATGATTACCCCTCAATGTATTTTGACAACTTCAGTAACGCTGGAAAGGACAGCTCTTAGTTATAAGTTGTGGAAGTATTAATAAAATACATTGTAAACCAGAGCAGTACACCAGGACGTATTCCAGTTGAGCCGTAATGCCAGGAACAGAAAGAAACAGATTTCATGGCTAGAGTGAAAGGATGAGCAAGAATTAACATGAAATAAATGAACTTCACACTTATAAACTAGCCTGTAGGATGTGCGAACTTTTGCCCCGCATAATACGAACTTTTGCCCCCAGTATGGGACAAAAGTTCGCATTGGAGTTCTTCTATTGAACATTGTTCTACTAAAACTACAAAGGAACGTGAAGAAATCTAGTACTACGTTTTGAAGGTAACCCGTTTAACGAAGTATAACGATGTTATTTCTTTTTGTTTAATAATTATTTTGTGAAGTCTGTTAGGTGCAAAATGTTTCCCCGCTTGACTCTAAGTAAGTATTCTATTTGATTTTTTTTTAGATTTGCGTTCTATTTTTGGGATTTATTATGATATGCAAAAGTTTCTCACTAAAGGTGCCATTAGACTGTTTGTCATTATGCCAAATAATTGCCGTTGAAGTCTGACATTTATCCAAGGTAGCTATGAAATATTTGTAATGGGGCCTTAATGGTTTATTTACTACTAAAGGATGAATAAAAGAGCCCTAGTGCTAAACTTTCAGTTATGCTAATAAGCTGGATGAAGGACTGTAGAGTAGATGCATAATATTTATTTAACAACGAATGCTGAATAAGACATAGGTTGTGAACCCAACAAGCTTATATTCAACTTGTATCCAGCTTACATATCATTCAGCTGTTGTTAGAATTAACAACCACTGTTCAGCTATGACTCTCACTGTTCAGCTATCATTGTTACTTGCAAGCCCGTGCACAAGGGGGGGGGGGTTTGGGTGTTAAACACCCTCCATTACCGACGCTCCATACACTGGGCGCCCCTCCGCCTTTTGCCGAAATTGGGAAAAATCCCTCCCTTGGCGCCACTTCTGCGCACAGGCCTGGTTACTTGGGTACTTACGGTCAAACTGTTCATTTGGATCTCTGAACCGGGACTGCCGGGCGCTTGACAACTGGTTTGATAGGGCTGCAACGATCGTGGCAACTGACAACCGACGCATAAATGGTTTGACGCGACACGTAGAAATCGTTCTGGAGCATATATCGGAGACGTGTTATGATTATTTCATGTCGCAAGACAACCTGCACAATTGGGTTTTTAAATTAAGAAAAATTCAATGATTTTTTTTATTTTTTTTTTTAACAAAAGAGCACCTTTTCTGAGCCGCTATGATTTTTTTCAGATTTTTAGAACTTTATTTTGGTATCTAAAATCAATTTCAAAGAGATTTTTTGAAATCACCTTTTGACAACTGGGTAAGGGGCTGTCCATTTATTACGTAAGGCAATTTTTACGATTTTTCGACACCCCCTCCCCCCCTTGTAAGATTTTTTGTATGAAAGTCAGAATATTTTTGTATGGCACGTAAGATTTCTCAAACCCCCCCTCCCTCCATAAACCCTTACGTAATTAATGGACGGCCCCTAACTGCTTGACAGCTCCGCTCAGTACAAAATGCGACGAGGGGTGATTCGACAAATCGCTCCCATACAAATTTCAAATTGATTTTTAAATAGGTTCCAGGGCAAAAACATCGATGAAAATTTGGAATTCAGCTCAGTTTGGCATGGAGATTCAGAATATGGAATTATCTCAACACCACTAAAGAAGCCAATTGATCTTGGGAGGGCAATTGCTGATCGGGTCGTAAAGACCGCCCTGCAGAATCGTTTTAATGGTAGGGGAGACTGAGGAGACTTGATCCCTGGGGAGACTTGTTCCCCCCATATTTGCTCGGAATCAAAAACATTTTTCTTCTAGCATTATTTTTAAAAATTACTCCTGGACAAACGACTATGCTTTGGCTACAAGTGATTTCGATTGTACATTGCATTATTTTTTAACGACTGATGGTTTGTTTTCAGTCCTTCAGAAATCTTTTAGGCGATCCCGAAAATATCAATAACTTTATGAAAATTAAACTTAATCGTGTCAAAATTTCACAGCACATAGTTAAAATGAAATACTTTCAAACTTATTTATCCAAATAAAGCTGTTGTTAACATATTTTAATTAATTCAGCTTAGTATACACAACAGTGACATGGGGAGACTTGATCCCTCGAGGATTACTATTACACACACATTATACATGTGAAAAATAAAATTCTATTCGGAAGCCTCTTTTTACTTGAAATTCTAGTCTATTCAACGATAAAATGTGACAGATAATTATATCTTTAGTACAAACCAAGAGAAGGGGGATCAAGTCTCCCCATTTTGAAAATACGGCATATCCTTAAAAATTTAAAGAAATCTTACAATTTTAAACACTCCATATTCATCGAAAATACAAGAAAACTCGAAAAGAAAATGAATAGGAAGACTCTGGAATGATTTTCCCTTTAAATAAACCATGTGCTCAAAGGGGGATCAAGTGTCACCCATTTTTGAAAAATACCGTTTACACGGGGTAAGCTTTGAGCATCTCTGTTGACCACAGGAGCCTTGTTGGTCTCTATGTTTCGGATGGCTGTTTCAATCTCCTGCAGTAATGGTGCTTCAGAGTTCACGCGGATGATGCGCCGTATCCTTGGCGAGTCATGCAAAGATATTGAAGGTTGGTCGAACGTCGAAACTTAAAAAAGTTGTTCGCAGTGCTTAAAGCAACGTTTAAGTTGGCCAACTGGGTCGGTGAGAAGCTATCCAGTGGTGTCTTTTTAACTGGCATCCTCGGATTCATCCTTGCTCCGTAGAGTTTATCGTAGAGTAGGCGGTTATTGCCGATTGTGACGGCTTTCTTTTCTTGATTGACAAGGTTAGTAAGGCTGTCTCATCTGCAACAGCGTAAGACTTATTTTTCCTTTTGGCTTTCCTGATTCTGGCCCCACTTGACTTCTATGCACATTAACCCACTGTTTTACTGGGTGCGTAGCTCATTCAGGTTTCTTTCGCTCGTTTTAATAAAGGCCATCTTGATGTCCGTCCACTGCATTTCTACGTTAACACCTTCCGGAACATCCATCGCTTGAAATTCAAGTTCGGCAACTTAGAATTTCTTTACAACGAAATCTTCTAGTCAGAGTGTGATCAATCGTCGTCCGAATCTATCCTTCCACCGCTGAATCCGAGCACCGGCTGCGCATTAGAAGGTGATGATGGTCAGACGTGACATCCACGTTACGATTTTTTTCGGAAATGAATTATCTCTGGAGAAATTCCTTCAGAAGTTACTAGTGTAATCTATGACAGAGCTCTTGAGAGAATAACTATCAAAATTTCCTTGAAGAAATTCCTGCAGGAATCCCTGTGTATGCTCATAGAATCCCGCCCTGACGAAATCCTTACAGGAACACCTCCTAGAGCGATCTCTACATAACTCCTTTATAACGAATAGCTGAAGAAATCCCTCAAGGCGGATTCCCTCAACCCTTAATGATTCTCTGAAGAACATTCTGGAAAAATGTTCAGAAGAATTCATGAAGGGTTTTCTGAAGGAGCTCCAGGAGGATGCAATTGGGTTCTTTAGAGGTATCCAGATTTTTGCATAATCGGAATCTTCGTCCAAAAATTAGTCGAAATCCAAAATTTCATCATTTTTGGTATTTGGGAACTATTTCTTAAACAAATTTAATGTTTGTATGGGGATTTTTTTTTGTTCGAGGCGAATTGTCACTTTTTCGATTGAACTGTCATTCCATCCACGGAAATTAAAACTGTTTTGTTTATTTAACCATCAAAACAAAGGAATTTTGAACGCAATAAATTCACGTTATATTCAGAAAAATGAGCTCTTTCGATTAGGCTGAAGAAAATGGCCATATTTAATTTACTAAACAACCCAATAATCAAGAATTGTGTGCCTATCGATTTTTCTTCTTCTTTGCGTAACGTTGCCACTAACACAAACGCTTAGTGTTCTATGAACACTTTCACATGTATTAACTGCGAGCTTCCTCTTCCAATGACCACAGAGAAACAGACGTAGCACTTAGAACATATTTCATTAAAAAACTTCGTCACGAAAACGCAATCGCCCAATGCCAAATGAACTGTGTTTGGCCGGGGCGCCACTAGATGGCGGTAGTGAGCAAACGTCAAACAGGAGCAAAAACGATACCAGTGCCGCGAGTGGTCAATCTACCTACTACTGAATATTTGAATCAATCGTTAAAAAGGTGATCGACGGGAAGCGATGAAAGTGTGCTATTTAGTGGATCCCCCTAATATGTGATCAGAGATGCTATTATACCCAAGTAACCAAAAGTTGCGCTTCCCATGACAAAATGCACTTTCAAGTTCCGCGAAATCCAGACGAAGTTCCAAATGGAACTTTCTGGCTGCTTAAGAGGCTAACGATGAGCCTTGCTGGAACTTCGGTCACAAGTTCCGGCAAGGCTCATTGTTAGCTTCTTAAGCAGCCAGAAAGTTCCATTCGGAACTTTATCTGAACTTCACTGAACTTCAAAGCTGCTTAAGATGCTACTCGGAACTTTTAAGTTCATAGAAGTTCAGTTGAATAGCATTGTGTTTCAATGAAGATTAAATTTATTTCTTTTACAGAAAACAACTGTTAGGCAAACACGAATAAAAGACAAATATGAATTCATCAAATCAATGAATACTAGGCTTGAGTAAAAAAAAAATGCCGGCCATCGGATTCGAACCGATAGTCACTGCGGGAGATCCCTACGCTCTACCATAGTACTACAGTTGCGATTGAGTGAATAGCAGCTAAAATCTGACTTGAATCAATTTTCTGACGGCAGCTAGTTTTGCACATTTGTACAGTAGTGAAGTTAGCTTGACTTAGTCGAGTGTCTTCAACAGCGCAGCGGTAAGACGGCAGGCTATCACGCAGGAGGATCCAGTTCAAATCCTACATAGCAGCGACATGTGTGAAAATATAATTATCAGAAGCAATTTCCAGACATGAATCACAAACCCCCACCAACAGGGTTGTGATTCTGGAACACACATTTTTGTTTCTGCATGAATTTTGTCAAAGTTCTGTCAGAAGCTGCTTAGAAGGCTATCCAGTGTGCTTATGTGAACTTTCAAGTTCCAAAATTACTTAAAAATGAAGCTGCTTAGAAGGCTAATGAGCACCCCGAACGAGATGCTTAGCTTATAAGGGGCTGTCCATAAACCACGTGGTCATTTTTTTGGGACTTTTCAAACCCCCCCCCCCCCCCCCCCCGCGTGGTCATTTGTCCATACAAAATTTTTAATTTGTCCATACAAAATAGTAATTGGCCGAACCCCCCCCCCCATGAACACGTGGTTTATGGACAGCCCCTAAAGTACCCTTTTATCTGAACTTTTGGTTACTAGGGTATGTTCCCCGTTTGTGGTTACAAGAAAACAGGTGAACCCCAAAATGACACACCTTGATGACACCAGTGGATGACTGCCAGTAAATCCATCTAACGACGAAATAATCTCGCAATTGCGATAAAGTATGTGATCTAATGCGGTAGATTACTCGGTCGACAATGGTTGAGCGCAATTCATTTTCTTATTTATTGTATTCTGTTGGTCAGTGGTTGGTCGCTGTTGAATGTTTACCCGGTTGGTTTTATAAGTGTGATGAGGAAGAAACAACCGTTTGCGTATTAAGACTCCATTTCCCGGCTTTATTCGAGGATAAATGACACTTAGTGGGATAATCAATTCAGCTGAAAGAGAGAACGAACCTGAAAGAAATGACCGTAATCCGGCAGTTGTTATTAATGGAGGTCAAAGATAATGGCCGTCGACGAAGGCGAAGGAACCTCTCGTTGAGATTTGTTTATTTAGAAAAGTTCTTCTTGGTTGAACAGTTCATAAATTGTAGTCGGCGTTTATAATTCATGAACAGTAATTTCACGAAATAATGTGATTGCACAGTCAATAAAATTTCCTGAATAAAAACCCTTATATAAATTCATCCTCAACAGTTCAACTATGGATTGATGGTATCTCATCCAATGAATTGCAAATGATGTCAAATCACATTAGGATTCCCCTAACAACAATCTCCACTGAAAAACAATATCAAGCATCGTTTCCCATTGCACGAAATTGCTTCCTCCCGATGTCATTCCGATCCTATTAACTTTCCAACAAACGACCACTTTCAGCCCGAGCTAATGTTATAATCTCCCCTTGTTCATCAAAAACTCGAAAGCTCCGAACCGTTGTTCAAAAAAATCGTTGTCTAGTATCCCCTCGGAATCGCATCGCAACATAAAACCGCATTCACATTTAATATACTTCCTCCGTCGCGTCGTCCGTTTGCGTTGTCTGCGTTGGCTGTCTACTTCCCCGACCAACAACAATGGAAGATTTGCGATCCTTTGATATTTCCACATTTATCACATTATCCGTATATTTGCACAATTACACCGTCGCGTCGTCGTCGTCGTCGTCGGAGCGTCCTACCTAGTATCGTATATCCACTGTCACTTTTATGAGATTCTCAAACTCGCAACAATAGAACGGTGACGGGCGCAGCAGTTCTCGGCAGCTGAACAACGCACCATCTATTTATCGTACATAAGTATCTCCCCCTGTCACGTGGAAGATGAACGTACGTATAAATACAGTTGAAGGAAGGATATTAAATTCCAGCCGCAATTATTCCACTTCACTCATAATGGGAAAAGAGAATTATTACGTGCACTATTTGCACACTTTTTTTTCCTGGAGACGTTGTCCAGGAAACCAATTGAAGGTATCTGACTGAATACGCCGACATAACCCGTATAGTTGGCACGGTTATTCAGCATGCCCATGCAGATGGTGAGAACTTTTCGTGAAGGATATTTCCTAGATTTCTTTGGGCATAGAAGTAGCTTCGTGCTTGCCACACGATATACACATGCAGAGGAAGTTTTTAGAAAATAAATGTGGAAGTGTTCATACCTAGAACCCTTAGCAAATTTGTGCCTACTAGCTTCTATATCTATACGTAATACGACGAAATTGAACTTAATAACATTATATTTTAAAAGCATTATTTAACCCTTCAGCAGTCACGCTGTTGTATTTAGTACATTACAAGCCTAACTTTACCAAAACACCGTATGTAACATATGTAAACAAAAAAGAGATTTTCACATGGGGCGCTGAATGTCGTTAAGGACTACTTTTATCACTCACCTTTGGGGGCTGTCCATTAATTACGTAAGGGATTTTTTACGATTTTCCGACACCCCCACCCCCCCTTGTAAGATTTTTTGTATGAGAGCCCAAAATTTTTTATATGGCTCGTAAGATTTTTCAAACCCCCCCTCCCCCTTTAAACCCTTACGTAATTAATGGACAGCCCCTTGGGGATGATTTGTGAAAAAAAAAATACCCGGATTTTTCACGTTTCTGAAATGCTCAATGTAAGAGTTGCTATGGAAACAGCAAACTTTTCCTTCGATTTTCTACGTTCTTGGATTTTGTGCGGTGAGCAATTTCTGGAAGATTAAAGATTTTAAGGACTAGAATTTTCTGGTTCCTGTATGAGTACTTTTTAAATTATCTTCCAATACTATTCACTGGAGGAATTCCTCCAGAAATTCTTGAAATAGTTAAAAATAAATCATCAAGTAAACCTGGAGAAGTTTTTGGGTACATCTCTGAAAAGATGATTGAAGGATTTCTAAAATTTCCGAAGGAACTCCTGATTGAATTTTTGTAGAGAACCTGAGAGGAATTTCTGAAGAACTAATTTGAGGAATTCCCGGAGCAATCCCTGAAAGACTTCCTGGATAAATCCCTAGAGCAATTCCTACAAGAATGCCTGGAAGAAGCCCTATAGAATCCTTAGTGGAATTCCCGGAGGAATTCCCGTAGAAATTCTCGGAGGAATCCCTGGCAGAATTTCTGAAAGTATACCTGGAGAAATTTCTGTATAAATTATAGAACGAATGCCTAGAGAAGTATCTGAAGAGATCTCATGAGGAAACCCTAGAAGAAATTCAAGATAAATTTCTAGAGGATTGCTTGGAAGAAGTTCTGGAGAAATTCATGGAGGAATTCCTAGAAAAAAAATCAGAATACACCTTTTGAGGAATTCATAGAGGAAATCTTATAGAAATTAAAAAAAAAAAACATCCTTGGGGGAGTTCTTGGAGAAATCTCTGAAGGAATTCCAGGAGAAACCCCTGAAGTAGTTCCTGGGAAAATCTCTAGAGAGAATCTTGGAGAAACTTCTAAACAAATTCCTGACGTAAATCCTGGAAGAGTTACACTAGTTTACAAAATAAAATGAAAGTCGTGAACTTCTGTCAACGATCAAATATTGTGCTTCAAAAAATTTTAAGTGGTACAGTTTTTGAGTTTTAACTCAATATCGAGTTTTACAACTTTTAAAAATATGGGAATTTACTAAAATTCAAATATATTGCGTTTTGTTCAACCAATATTAAATCTTTTTCCATAAATTAAAAGCTGAATATTATACGAATCGATCTTATAAACGTAGGCTTTGCGTCAGATTGATGAAATTTAAGATATTGGAGAGTTTTTGGAATGATCTCCTTAAATTTTAGCCAAATTTCCAAAAATATATATAATTCCTGGAGAGATACCTGGTGGAATACCTGAAAAATTCCTGAAGGTATTGTATTCCAAGAAGTTTTCCTCCTGGAATAATTTCTCAAGAAATCCTTAGCGGATTTCCTGGAACAATCCTTGGGGGAACTTCTGGAGGGTTTCCGGGAAGAATCTTCGATGGATTTCCTGGAGGATTCCATGAAAAAATCCCTGGAGAAATTCGTGCAGAAATCTCGGAGAAATTCCTGAAGCAAGTCTGGAGGAGTTCCTAGAGGTATTCTTGTGGGAAATGCTGGAGGAATCCATGATGAAATTCCTGGAAGAATCTCTAGAGAAATTCTTAAAAAAAATATTATATAAGTTTCTAGAGGAATCTCCAGAGGAACTCTGGGAGATGTATATTACTTTTCTATGTCTGAAAAAAAAAACCAAGAGAAAATCTTGGAGGAATTTCTTGAGAAATTTCTGGAGGAATCCCTGAAAAATTACTGAAGGTATTTCTGGAGAATATCCTGAAAGAATTTTTGAAGAAACCTCTAGGGGATTTGCTGGAAGAACCCTTGGAAAAAGTTCGGAAATCCTCGAAGGATTTCCTGGAGGAATCCATGGGAAAATTCCTAGAGAAATTCGTGGACAAATCGCTGGAGGAATTCCTGAAGCAATTCATGAAGGAATATCAGGAGAAATTCCTGGAAAAATGCCTGGAGGAATCCTGAGGGTATTCCTGGAGAGTTTTCTGGAGGAACTTCTGAAAAATTCCCAGAAGATTTTCTGGAAAAATTTTTGAAGAAACTGCTGACATAATTTCTGAAGGATGTCCAGGCGCAATTCCAGGATCAATTCCTTGAGTAATTACTGGATGTACTCTTGAAGAAATTCATGGGGTAATTTCTAGAGAATTTCCTGGAGGAATGCCTGGGGGAATTTCTGTAGGTTTTCCTTTGAGAATTGCTGCAGGAATCCTTGAAGAAATTCCTGTAGGAAATTTCCTAGGGAAATTTCCTAAGAAATTCCTGGGGAAATCATCGAAGGAATTTCTGAAAGAATCCTTGGGGGAATTCTTGGGGAAATTCGTGGAGAAATCCCTGGAAAAATCCACGACGGAGTTCCTGAAGGAATTTTTAGTGAAATTTCTAGAGGAATCCATGCCAAGAGGTAAATCTAAAAAAATTCTTGGAGGAATTCCTGAAAAAATTCTAGTAGGTATTTCTAGAGATAACCGTGGTAGAATTATTGAAGGAATCCCTGACGGATTTTCTAGAGAAATTCATGGATGAATTACTGACATAATTTATGATGGAATTCCTTGATTATTCCCTGGTGCAATTCCTGGAGGAATAACTCAAGAAATTCCTAGAAAAATTCCTCGAGGAGACCCTGGAGAAATTCCTGGATGAAATCCTGAAGGAAAGCCTGCGTAGATTTCTGAAGGAATCCCAAGAAGAATTGCTGAAATAATCCCAGGAGAAACTCCTGGAACAACTCATGGGAAATTGCTGGAGGAATTTCTGGAGGATTCGCTGGAAAAAATCCTAGAGAAATCTCTGCAAGAATCCAAGGATGAACATCTGGAAGAATGCCTGAAAAATTTCCTGGAAAAGGCCTGGAAAATACCTGAAACCTGGAGGATTTCTTGGAGGAATATCTAAAAAAAATCTTGTAGTAATTCTTGGAAGGATTCCTGGAGGATATCCTAGAGGCATACCTGTAGGAAATCGTGAAGGAATCTCCAGAAGAACTCCTGGAGAAATCTTTAGAGGAATTTCTGGCGGAGTTTCTGGAGGAATCTGAAGGTGAAAAGAAATTTCTAGATAAATTCCTGAAGAAATTCGTGGATGAATCTCTTTAGAACTTCGTAGAGGAATGCCAGGAATAATTCCTGAAGAAATCGCAGATGAATTCTTGAAGAAATTCTGGAGGAATCATCAGAAGAGTTCCTAAAGAAACTCCAGAAGGAATCCCGTAAGCAATTTTTAGAGGAATTCCTAAGGGAATTCCTAAACAGTTTCTGGAGGAAACACTGTATTATTTCCTGGAGGGTTCCTTAAACAATACAAGGAGGAATTCTTGAAAGAAACTTAAGAAGAGCTTTATGTAGTTTTGTATTTTTGTAGTAATTTTTAAAATAAGTTATTCCAAATAGAATCACAGAAGGAATTCCCTAATTAAGTCCTGCATAAAATCTTGGAGGAATCCATGGAGGAATTCCCGGAGGATATCCTAGAGAAAAGCATGTAAGTTTAACGAAGGTATCTCTGGAAATACTCCTGGAGGAATCTGGAGGAGTTTCTGCAGGAATCTCTAGAGACATTTCTGAAGGAATCCCTGGACGATTGTTTAGAGGAAACCCTGCAGCAATTTCCAGAGGAATCCCTGGAATAATTCCTGGAGGATTCTCTGAAGAAATTTGAGAGAAATCCCTTGAGAAATTTCTGTAGGAATCCCCGGAGGAATTCCTGAAGAAATTGCAGATGGAATCCTTGGAGGAATCCTGGAAGAATTCTAAGAAGAGTTATTGGAGGATCTCCTTGAGGAATCCCTGTAGCAGTTCCAGAAGGAATCCCTGCAGGAGCTCCTGAAGAAACCCCAGCAGAAATCCCAGAAGCAATTCCTAGAGGCATTCCTAAACGAATCCTTAAACAGTCCCTGGAGGAAGTACTGGCTTAAATCCTGAAAGAATTTCAAGAGGCACTCCCTAAAAAGTGTTCCTTGGGGAATCGTTCGAGGTTTATTTTAATAATCCCTTGAGTTGTTCCTGAAAGAAACACAGAAGAAATTCCTGGGTGAGCTATGGAAAAAATCCTGGAGGAAATCGTCGATGGATCCTTGCAGAAGTATCTATAAAAAATCTGAAGGAAACGTGGGAGAAATTCTTGATGCATTTCTTGGAACAAACCCTGAAACATTCACTATCGGAATCCTGCAAAATGCCCATGGAAGAATTCACGAAGAAGAAACTCTTGGAGAAGTCCCTTGTGGAATTTCTGAAAAAAATCCTGAAGAAGTTCCTGAATGAATGCCTAAATGAATTTTTGAAGGTATTCGTAAAGAAATCCCAGGTATTTTGCTCTCAGCATGACGTTTGTTTGAATTGAATACTGGTGAAGATTCGTGTTGCAGTTGCACATAACTGAACTCCATAGCAGCATATGGTTTTACAAAGTCCTTCTTTTTCCCTACCGGAACCCGTTCCGACATATCTGGAAAATTTGGCATGCTGTGTTGTGTTGCCATCACAAAACTTAGCCATTCAACCAAGCTTATTTGGTAAAAAAAAAATTTTAGATAAGATTGAAATGGTTCTCTTGGAGAAATATTTGGCGAAATTTCCTGTGGTTCTCGACTAAAAATGATTTGATAATTGTGGATAACCTAAATTATTAACATATCAAATTTTTTGAGATATTTTTTCTGGAACTCTGAATTATTGATAATCTTTGAGTTGGCTCGATATTAAAAAATAAATCTGGGGGGGGGGGCTGCTTTCTTCGTTATTGAATAAAAAATCATAAACCAAAAAATGAGGAAATGCTTCCAGTTTCGCCTTAAATACCAATTTCATATTCAAAACACTCAGCTGAGAATCAGGCTCTACTAGCTTGCAAACTTTTTCACAAAGACACATCGATCTACGTACCAATGCAACGATTTTTATTAAATTCCGGATCGAATTTTACATTTGTTCGCACACAAAACGCCGCGTTGAGCTGCACACCACGTCATTCCATTGCCACTGGAAAGAACGCGACGGTTCGTACCACAGATGAACGCAGTGTTCATTACCGTTCCTATTGTCCGGCATGCCGGCGATCCACTTCTCGTACGACACATCCATACCGGTTCCGTGCCAAACAAATTTGCCTTCCTTGGCCAAATCGCTGGCTCCGATCCAGAGCTCCACCTTGTTCGTTTTAAATGCGTCCACTTTCTGGGCCTGCTCCTCCATCTGTTGCTGCTTTTCCTCCGTATCCAGTATGGCCAATCTCCAGCCGTTCCTGCTGCAATACTCGGCTGCTCCAACCCAGTTTGCCTAAAGGGAGGAATTGGAATGGATCCTATAAGAGTAGATGAAAACGTAATGCACACTTACCACAACGTTCGGGAAGCAGAATCTATTTTTGCAGTCGCATTCCTGCTGAGCGGCTGTGAGGTCTGCTAGAAAGATAGTCACGATTAGATACAATGAGAAAATCATTCTTATGTTTGTACTGATAAACTTTGCTGCATTCGTTCGTAACGATTGAGACTTAAATAGGTTTATCGGAGCCGTTGATAAATGATGCAATTAGATAGTATTAATAACTATGACAGTAAGCAAACACTGTAGCACAGAAATCTGTCAATGAAGTAATTAAACATTTTTCAAGCCGACACCCCACTCTTTCATGATTGATAGACATTTGGACCGCACTAATAAGTCAGTGTAGTTGGTACATTTCGTATTTCATGGTTCACATATTATTGTCAACCGTCAGTAAGGAAACGAGGTAGAGAAATTCCTTCGCCCATCGTGACATTACTTCCCCGTAGACGAGTCCTGTTGGATTTCGCTTTTACCTACCGTCATGTGATTTGTTTTTGACGCACATACTAGTACTCATCCGACCACCATTCCAAATCTTTTGAAGATAATGCCCATGTGGTCCGCAAAGTACATAAATTGATCGGATTTTGTGAAAATCGTACACCGGCTTTTGTTGTTCCTCGCCCATGGTTTTTTACAACTCTGTGCGATGAATACTGTCGTATATATCGTAGCTTCATTATGAAGAAGAAGAAGAAGAAGAAGAAGAAGAAGAAGAAGAAGAAGAAGAAGAAGAAGAAGAAGAAGACTTCCTGGATAAATCTTTGAAAAAACACCTAGATGAATCCCTGGAGCAATTCCTACAGGAATGACTAGTGGAAGCCCTGTAGAATCCCTGGAGGAGGGCCCATATAGACGAGGCGGTAAACGCACGGGTATTCAGCATGACCATGCTGAGGGTGACGGGTTCGATTCCCGGTCGGTCCAGGATCTTTTCGTAAAGGAAATTTCCTTGACTTCCTTGGGCATAGAGTATCTTCGTGCCTGCCACACGATATACACATGCAAAATGGTCATTGGCAGAGGAAGCTCTCAGTTAATAACTGTGGAAGTGCTCATAGAACACTAAGCTGAGAAGCAGGCTTTGTCCCAGTGAGGACGTTACGCCAAGAAGAAGAAGAAGAAGAACCCCTGGAGGAATTCCCGGAGGAATCCCTGGAAGAATTTTTGAAAGTATACCTGGAGGATTATGGGAAAAATATCTAGAGAAATTTCATGAGGAAATCCTAGATAAATTTCTGGAGGATTCCTTGGCGGAAATTCTGGAGAAATACTGGGAGGAATCTCTAGAAAACTTTCAGAAGAAACCTCTTGAGGAAATCATGAAGAAATTTCTGAAAGAATCCTTGGAGGATTTCTTAGAGAATTCTCTGAAGCAATTCTAGAGGAATACCTGAAGCAATTCCAGGGAAAATCTCTAGAAAGAATCCTGGAGAAACTTCTGAACAAATTCCTGGCGTAATTCCTGGAGAATTCTTGGATGAGACCCAGTTGGAAATCCTGGAGAAATTTCTTGGATGATTTATCGGAGCAATCCCTGGAAGAAAGCCTGGAAGAATTCCTGGACAAATCTCCAGAGAAATACTGGGAGTAATTGCTGGAAAAAAATATGAAAAGATCCCATGAGAAATTCCAGGAGGATTTTCTGGGAGAACTCTTGGAGGAATTTCTGGAGGATTCCTTGGAGAAATCTCTGGAAATTTCCCAGGAGAAATTCGTAAAGAAATCCCTGTAGCAATCTCTGGAGGAATTCCTGGAGAAATGTATGGAGGAATCCCTGAAAAATTCTTGGAGAATTTCCTGGAAGAAACTCTTAAGAAACTCTAGAGGATTTCCTGGAGAAATTCCTAAGGTATTTCCTGGATCAATTTCTGGAGAAGATCCTGGAGAAATTCCTGGATAAAATCCTGGGCCATTAATTGGAGGAATTTCTAGAGGTATTCCTGTGGGAATTGCTGTAGGAATCTCTAGAGGAATTCTTGAAAGAATTACTGGACAAATTTCTAGGAGGAATCCCCAGAGGAACCCTGGGAGATTTCTATTTCTGTTATTTTTATATTTCTGGAAAAAACCTTGAGAAATTTCTGAAGAAATTCCTGGAGAAATTCTCGAAGCAATTTCTGAAGAAATCCCTGGGGGAATCCTAAAAGAAATGTGTGAAGAAATCCTTGGAGGGGCCTCTGGAGGAATCTCTGGTGAAATTCCTGAAGGAATACCTGGAGGAATCCCTGAAAAATTCCTGAAGAATCCTCTTAGGAACGCCTGGAGGATTTTCTGGAGGCATCTCTGAAAAAATCCTTGGAGAAATCTCGGGAGGAAAACCTGAAGCAATTCCTGATGGAATCTCAGGAGAAATTGGTGGAGGGATTCTTGCAGAAATTCCTGGGGTAATTCCTTGAGGAATTCTTGGAGGTACTGGAGATATTTTTGGATAAAATCCTGGAGGAATGCCTGGAGGAATTCTAGAGGAATTCTTGAAAAAAATACTGGTTTAATTTCTTGAGGATTCTCCAGAGTAATCCTGGGAGATTTGTATTTCTGTTATTTTTCTATTTCAGAAAAAATCTCTTGAGAAAATCCTGGAGAAATTTCTAGCGGAATTTCTAGAGGAATTCCTGGATAAATCCTCGAAAGAATTTCTGAAGGAACCTCTTGGGGAGTCCTTGAAGAAATTTGTAAGGAAGTCCTCGGAGCAATCTCCAGAATAATTTCTGGAGGAATACCTGGGGGAATCCTCGAAAAATTCCTAAAGGTGCTCCTCCATGAACTTCCTGAAAAAAAATCTGAAGAAATCCCTAGAAGATTTGCTGCACGAATCCTTAGAGGAACTTCTGGAGAATTTCCTGGAGGAATTTTCGAAGAATTTCCTGGAGGAATCCCTGGGGAAATCCCTGGACAAATTCGTGGAGAAATCCCTGGAAGAATCCCTGAAAAATTCCTGAGAGAATTCATGGAGAAATTCCTGGAAAAATTGCTGATATAATTTCTAGAGGATGTCCAGGAGCAATTCCTGGATCAATTCCTAGAGAAATTGCTGGAGGAATTCCTGAAGAAATTCTTCGCGTAATTTCCGGAGAATTTCATGAAGGAGTTCCTGGAGAAATTTCTGGATAAAACCTTGCAGGAATGCACGGAGGAATCCCTGGAGGCTTTTCTTTGGGAATTTCTGGACAAATGCTTGAAGGAATTCCTGGAGAATACTCTGGAGGAATTCTTACAGTAATTATTGGATGAATTTCTGAAAGAATCTCTACAGGAGCTCTGGGAGAAATTTCTGGGACAACCGCTGAGAAATTCAGAATTTGGAGGAATTCATGTAGGAGTTTCTGAAAAATCCTTGGAAGAATCCTGATGGAGTTTTTGGAAGAATCCCGGAGGCAATTACTGAAGGAATCTCTGGAGGAATACCTGGAGGATTTCTTGGAGGAATCTCTGAAGAAAAAACAAACTTGTAGGAATTCTTGAAGGGATTCCTGGATTATATCCTGGAGGCCTGCCTGTAGGAATTCCTGAAGGAATCTCCAGAGGAACTCCTAGAAAGAAACACAGAAGAAATTCCCAGAGAAGCTAAACAATAGCGCCAAAATCAGTTTCATACGACTAAATTCTTTCTATTCTTTATTATTTTCTGGGTAGCTTTTATGTCATCCCTGATCTTGAGGTATACGTGTGGAAAGGATGTGCCCAATGTTGGAACTCCAAGGCAATCCGGAATAACTTCGGAACCATGATATTTCATGAGACTCAACATATAGATATAAAGATGGATAAATTATTAGTGAAATTCCGAAAAAATCCCCAGCAGAGGTGAGATTTCAACTGCAGAAATAAAAACCCAGATTAATCCACCTAGCGGTGATAGTGCCTTTCTCGTAGAATACGTTCTCTAGCTCCTGCAACATAGAAGCTTGAACTTGTAATAGTTATAGCAATTAGATTCTTCAAGGGTACACCAAAAATATACAGTAAAATGGGGTATCTTTCATAGTTTTTCAGCAAATTTTCTTAATATTTTCCCATGTAACAGTATTTCCAATAATAACATACATATTTTCAAAAACTTTTGTTCGGTGCAGAACCATCTGTCAAAGTAACGCTTCGATTGTGAATATAGGAAAGTGCGTGCGCTGCTTTTGTAAGATCTGTAAAAGTAATCTTTAGTGATTTTCAAGTACGAAATGGTATCACCACCAGAACAAAGGTATAATTTGCGTTCCTAATGTGGAAACTAATGTGATTGCAGCTAATTAAAGCTAATTTCAGACAAAATTTAAGTGACTCTTTATTGTTGCGTGAAAATCACGCAATTATGGGTGACTTTTTGTGCAGCATATATGTAATTGAGAGTTCTGCGTACATAGACATTGCATACTTTTAGGCGTTTATCGGTGGTGTGGGTGGATGGAGATTTGGTCCCAATTTTGAAAAATTGATTTCAAATCATGAAAACACGCTTCGTTAAGGACAAACGTCTCGAAATCCCGTAACAACTGTGCATCAGAACTTCAGACGCACAAGTCTCAAGAAGCATGCTTTAAACAACAGTGCATTTTATTATTTTGTTCTTGCTCACTTGTAATATGCTTAAAATAAAAATGTCAGGTGCGCTGGTTTTGTTTACAAAGAGATTTGTGCTCTCGAAATCGTGAGTAGGTGCCAAAATCAGCCATTGTGGCGGCCATTTTGAGATTCTAACAAGTCTGTCCTTAAGAAATTTGAGACCAGCTTTAGATTCTACTATTCTTTATTACACCAACGAACCTAACCTCAAAATGACTGACAATTCTCAGGTCATTTTGACAGATGCAACATGAACATGAAAAGGACGGCACCAATGTCGATAAAGTAGAATATATGATCCGTCTTTTTCGTGCATGTGTGTTGTCTGTCAAAATGACTTGATAATTGTCAAACATTTTCATGGCTAGCTTTGTTGGTGCAATGAAGAATAGTTGATCTAACGAGAATAAGTGATCATTCATTAACAAAATAGATGATAAAACTTGAGTAACTAAATAAATAATAGACAACAAGTTGACCCAAAATTGTTACACAGCCAATTTTGGCCCATTAATTTAGTTTTCATTATTCATCAACTTTTTAGTAATTTTCATCACCTAAAGTGAGTTTTACAAGCAGATTTTTATATAAAACAATAAAAAGGAGTTTCAATGATAAGAATGTAAAATAACAATAATGTAAGTGTTATTTCTGTATGAAAATCGATTATAAAATGATTGCTTCTTGAGTAGGTACCTAACCCATAATTGTGCTATGAGTGTAACTTTATGAATCAATTTTGAAAAAATGAACTATCCCATCCATATCCGAAAGCTCGAAAATCGTTGCCATCATCTTATATAAGAATAGTACTTTGAGCATGACGCTGAGGAAGGTGATTCAGTCCCAAAACAAAATTTTTGGTCCTTTTTATACAGGAATCAAAAACATTCAATATTGAGAAAAAAGGAAAATTTGATGAAAAATGAAACTAAAAATAAATGACGGGAGCGAAAATTTTCACTCTCATCAACAAGCGCGGCACACTACGAAAGTGATCCTTCTTAACCCTCGAACAATCGCGTCTTCAGCCACCCTCAGCGACACCACGCTCACGCTGTGTACCACAAATGTGCTTTTTTCATGGTGCGTGTACTCAGTACACGACGCGACTGTAACCGGGTTGATGAAATATACGATTTATTAAAAGAAGGTTTTCAATTCCCTAAAAGTTTGCCTACCTTAAGGCGTTATTAGTTTAGACGGTTTTAACACTACAGTGACAAAAAACACATAATTTATTTGTATGACTTTGGATCCTTTGGACAGCATATTCGAAATCAGGGATATCGATTTAGTACACCCAGCGAATAAACTAACGAAATTCATCAAAACACCTTATGAACTTTTGCTATAACTAAATATTATGGAAGCCATAAGAATACCTCATGAAAATTCATTGTGTAGATTACTTAAAATGAAGCATACTGGAAATGATCCATGAACATTTCATGAGGTCGGTCAAGCCAATCAATGTTACCCTGCTAATCAAAAAATCTGTTGGCAACTGGGTTCAAACCAACAAGCTTGAGATCAACTGGCTCGCATGCTACCACTCGGCTATAGAACGAGTTGACATGAGAGGGAACAAAACGCAGACAACAAGCGTTTGTTGGACGATGATCACCTTTTTTGCCATGGTAAATTTAAAATCATTTTTATGCTGGTCATTACCGCAAGCCGTCTTTCACTCTTTCAGTTAGTTTTCACAACAAAATTAATTTCAGTGTAAAGGGTTAGTTGTAAATTGGGTCAATTATAAAATTGACAGTCAGGCCAAACATGTCTAAAGGTCCAATCTGCAAAAGAGAGGCTCTCTTAGGTTTCCCTCTCTTTCGTTAATATCTCAGCTGTTTTTTTGTATTATGATTGTCTCCTTGCATTGAACGATGGTCAAAACAATCGTCTTTTGATTTGTACTGCAAAAATAGTTAAAAAGTGTACCATTACATTGCAATAATTTAAAGAGAAAGTGAACAAAGAGAGCCTCTCAAATGCAGATAGGACCTATTGAAATGTTTGGCCTGATTTATCTGTTGAATTGAAGCGAAACTCAGTCTGCAGAATAATGCATTTTACGAGCCGTTATTATGAATGAAATTTTAGCAGGAGATAGCGTCCAAACCCGCGAAAATCGATATCAACATCAACATTGTTGTCACTTCGTAAAATGGCTCATAGTAATTTCAACCACCAGCCGTTATTCAGTGTAGGAAAACAAAAACCAGTGACTGAGTAGAAATTTTCCTCGGTAGGTGATAATTCAGGCCAAACATGTCTAAAGGTCCAATCTGCAAAAGAGAGGCTCTCTTAGGTTTCCCTCTCTTTCGTTAATATCTCAGCTGTTTTTTTGTATTATGATTGTCTCCTTGCATTGAACGATGGTCAAAACAATCGTCTTTTGATTTGTACTGCAAAAATAGTTAAAAAGTGTACCATTACATTGCAATAATTTAAAGAGAAAGTGAACAAAGAGAGCCTCTCAAATGCAGATAGGACCTATTGAAATGTTTGGCCTGAATTAGAACCTGAAAAATGTACATTTATTCGTTAAGTGGTAGGTTAGTTAATCGCCAAGATGTATGCAACACACTATATTAATATCTTCGAGACGTTCATAGATTACGTCACTTAAAATTTTCCATTCTACACGCTAAGAAAAAGTTACTCTAAAATGAGTAAGATTCACACAAAACTAAGCTAAACTGGAACAGCTCAAAAAATGAGTAAATCGCATTTCCATCGATAGCGCTGGCCCAAGCGCAAAAATCCAATCAGTTTAAGCCGTATAATATTCTTTGCATGACCAAGAATATTATACGGCTTAAACTGAATGGATTTTCACATTTGGGCCAGCGCTATCGATGGAAATGCAATTTACTCTTTTTTTGAGCTGTTCCAGTTTAGCTCAGTTTTGTGTGAATTTCCTGACCGTGTAAATAACTTTTCTCCCTCTACACGCTAAGAAAAAGTTACTCTAAAATGAGTAAGATTCACACAAAACTGAGCTAAACTGGAACAGCTCAAAAATGAGTAAATTGCATTTCCAGCAATAGCGCTGGCCCAAGTGCAAAAACCCAAACAGTTTAAGCCGTATAATATTCTTCACATCAGCAAGAATATTATACAACTTAAACAAATGAGATTTTCGCACTTGGGCCAGTGGTATCGCTGGAAATAAAATTTACTCATTTTTGAGTTGTCCCACTTTAGCTCCAAAATGAGTGAATTTTCTGACCGTGTACGCACGCTAAGATAAAGTTACTCTAAAATGAGTAAGATTCACACAAAACTGAGCTAAACTGGAACAGCTCAAAAAATGAGTAAATTGAATTTCCACACGCTAAGAAAATGTTACTCTAAAATGAGTAAGATTCACACAAAACTGAGCTAAACTGGGACAGCACAAAAAATGAGTAAATTGTATTTCCAGCGATAGCGCTGGCCCAAGTGCAAAATTCCAACTGGTTTAAGCCGTATAATATTCTTCGCATCATCAAGAATATTATACGGCTTAAACTGATGAGATTCTCGCACTTGGGCCAGCGCTATCGCTGCAAAAAAAAATTACTCAATTTTGAGTTGTCCCACTTTAGCTCGAAAATGAGTGAATTTTCTGACCGTGCAGCGATAGCGCTGGCCCAAGTGCAAAAATCCAAATGGTTTAAGCCGTATAATATTTTTCGAATAATCAAGAATATTATACGGCTTATACTGATGAGATTTTCGCACTTGGGCCAGCGCTATCGCTGGAACAAAAATTTACTCAATTTTGAGTTGTTCCACTTTAGCTCCAAAATGAGTGAATTTTCTGACCGTGCATCTTCAAAATGTGTGCATGGATTATTACACTTTGTGAGTACCTCTTAAAGCGTGTCGTGATTCACGATTGCTCCCTTGCCTGAGCGAAGCACACGCTTAAAAATGTTACATTAATATGTGTACTATACGTAACGTGTACACCTGCAAAAAATTTTACTCGGTTTCTGAGTTGGTCTCACTCAGAAATCGAAAAATCCTTTGTTTTCTTGCTCAGTTTCCATTAATGGTGGGACAACTCATTGGCAACGGGTTGTCCCACTTTTAGCTAAAACGAGTAAGAAAAATAATCGATTTTTCGATTTCTGCACGGTCAGGAAATTCACTCATTTTGGAGCTAAAGTGGGACAACTCAAAAATGAGTAAATTTTATTTCCAGCGAAAGCGCTGGCCCAAGTGCAAAAATCTCATCAGTTTAAGTTGTATAATATTCTTGCTGATGTGAAGTATATTATACGGCTTAAACTGTTTGGATTTTTGCACTTGGACCAGCGCTATCGCTGGAAATGCAATTTACTCATTTTTTGAGCTGTTCCAGTTTAGCTCCGTTTTGTGTGAATCTTACTCATTTTAGAGTAACATTTTCTTAGCGTGTGAGTAAGATTATCTCAGCCACTGAGTAGATTTTTTTCTTGGTGTACTAATTAGAACCACACGCTAAGAAAAAGTTACTCTAAAATGAGTAAGATTCACACAAAACTGAGCTAAACTGGAACAGCTCAAAAAATGAGTAAATTGCATTTCCAGCAATAGCGCTGGCCCAAGTGCAAAAACCCAAACAGTTTAAGCCGTATAATATTCTTCACATCAGCAAGAATATTATACAACTTAAACAAATGAGATTTTCGCACTTGGGCCAGTGGTATCGCTGGAAATAAAATTTACTCATTTTTGAGTTGTCCCACTTTAGGGAACGTCCATAAATTACGTCACTCAAAAATCGACCATTTTCAACCCCCCCTCCCCCCTTTGTCACACTTTTTGTATGGGACCTCTGAAATTTTTGTATGAGTCGTCACACTTTGCATAACCCCCCCTCCCCCCTCAAAGCGTGACGTAATTTATGGACGTTCCCTTAGCTCCAAAATGAGTGAATTTTCTGACCGTGCAGGTAATCGGTAAGTTAATCGCCGAGATGTATGCAGCAAACTACCCATTAAAATGTACTAATGTGTTTGGGACGTTCTCAAATTACGTTACATAAATAATGTCATTTTTCAACCCCTTTTTCCCTTGCAATCAAACTTTTTGCATTCTTCATTACACCAACAAAGCTAGCCATGAAAATGTTTGACAATTCTCAGGTCATTTTGACAGACCACACACATGAACGAAAAAGATGGATCATATATTTTACTTTATCGATCTTGTTGCCATCCTTTTCATGCTCATGTTACATCTGTCAAAATGACCTGAGAATTGTCAGTCATTTTGAGGTTAGGATCGTTGGTGTAATAAAGAATTGTATCTCCAAAACATGTATCGGGATTATCACATTTTGCAGATATACCTCAAAATTTGACGTGATTTATGATCGCTCCCTTACCTGATACAACGCACACGCTTAAAAAATGCAACATCAAGAGGTGTACAATAATAATAATGAATTATTATTCACTACTTTTCGAGCTTAAAATAGATCAAAACCACTCCGTTGAATATGCAACTTAAATTTACTACATGTACTGTTGGGGTAATAGAAAATAGTTTTCGCTACAACTTTGTCAATCTAAACCAATGCGAGTTAAATTCTCAGCTCAGGTGAATTTTTTTAGGGTCCCCGATAAGCGTTCGTGTCCAGACTTGGAAAATGGGAACGTGGGAATGAGAAGTGTTAATTTTGTGGTAGCTCGCAAACTTTTTCAAATATCTCTGAAATGGCTTGAAATATCCAAACCAAATTCAATAGAGTTCAACTACAACCTATTCCCTATCAAACAAAACATGTTACGGCTCAGTCGATTGACATTTACTAGGGAAAACATAAGCTCATTTATTTGCTTAGCATTATTAGCACACCAATACACACACATACGGACGGACATTTGCTCAGTTCGTCGAGCTGTGTCGATTGATATATGAGACGTGATAATCTGAGCTTTCTATCAAAAAATGATTTTTGGAATGATATGATACCTTTCGGTACAACTTTGTTGTACGAGAAAGGCAGAAATGCCAAAAAACGCAAAAACAAGTACACGGTCAGAAAATTCACTCATTTTGGAGCTAAAGTGGGACAACTCAAAAATGAGTAAATTTTTTTTCCAGCGATAGCGCTGGCCCAAGTGCGAAAATCTCGACAGTTAAAGTCGTATAATATTCTTGCTGATGTGAAGAATATTATACGGCCTAAATTGGTTGGATTTTTACACTTGGGCCAGCGCTATCGCTGGAAATGCAATTTACTCATTTTTTTTGAGCTGTTCCAGTTTAGCTCAGTAACTGAAACTGTTTTGTGTGAATCTTATTCATTTTAGAGTAACATTTTCTTAGCGTGTAGGGTTTTCATACTTTACTAAGTCTTCACGGTCAGAAAATTCACTCATTTTGGAGCTAAAGTGGAACAACTCAAAATTGAGTAAATTTTTGTTCCAGCGATAGCGCTGGCCCAAGTGCGAAAATCTCATCAGTATAAGCCGTATAATATTCTTGATTATTCGAAAAATATTATACGGCTTAAACCATTTGGATTTTTGCACTTGGGCCAGCGCTATCGCTGGAAATTCAATTTACTCATTTTTTGAGCTGTTCCAGTTTAGCTCAGTTTTGTGTGAATCTTACTCATTTTAGAGTAACTTTATCTTAGCGTGTTGGTTGTTTGTTTTTGAGTTTTTGGCATATTTTTTTTTTGGTAATTTGTTTATTCGTGTGTAACGTGTACTAAATAGAACTCGGTAAGCGGTAAGTTAATCGCCGAGATGTATGCAGCACACGACCCACGAAATATACACCCTAAAATGAAACAACACAGGCTTGTGTACAATGTACACAGGCTTGTGTACAATGTACACAGATTTGTGTACTACTAGATCAGCCTCCACCCCTGTGTCAAATGTACACAGTCACTTTTCTGGCTCTAGCGCTGGTATGGGAGCAAAGTTCATAACTAATTTTCTCTGAACGATGACATGCATTATCAGGAATCGATCAGTGCAAAAATAATTGTTAATTTTGTTTTCATGCCAGCGCTGGAGCCGGAAAAGTATCTGTGTACATTTGACACAGCGGTGAGGCTGATCTAGTAGTACACAAATCTGTGTAACTTCTGTAACCGTGTACTAATATGTTTGGGACGTCCTCAAATTACGTTACTAAAAATTGTCTATTTTCAACCCCCTTTTTTCTTGCAGTCAAACTTTTTGCATTGTTTCTCTAAAACATGTGTCGGAATTATCACATTTTGCAGATATCCCTCAAAATGTGACGTAATTTATGGTCGCCCCTTACGTGCTACAACGCACACGCTTAAAAATGCTACATCAAAAGGTGTACAATTCACTACTTTTCAAGCTTGAAATATAACTTCAAAACCACTCCGTTGAATATGCAACTTAAATTTACTACATCTACTGTTGGGCTATAGCAGAAAATGGTTTTTGTTACAACTTTGTCAATCTAAAAAAATAAGAGTTAAATTCACAACGCAGGTAAATTATTTTAGGGTGTCCAAGAAGCGTTCGTGTCTAGGCTTGGAAAATGGGAACGTGGGAATTAAAAATATTTATTTGTGGAAGTTCGCAAAGTTTTTCAAATATCTCTGAAATGGCTTGAAATAACCAAACCAAATTCAATAGCGTTCAACTACAACCTATTCCCTATCAAATGAAACTTGTTGCGGCACAATCAATTGACATTTACTAGGAAAAACTTAAGCTCATTTCTTTGATCTATTATTAGCACACACATACACACACACATACACACACACATACGGACGGACATTTGCTCAGTTCGTCGAGCTGTGTCGATTGATATATAAGACTTGATAATCTGAGCTTTCTATCAGAAATTGATTTTTGGAGTGAAATGATAGCCTTTCGGTACAACTTTGTTGTACGAGAAAGGCAAAAAAGGGTTTTCTGAAAACATTCAATATGGTGAAATACCTGAAGAGACTCCTTGAGAATGATCTTGGTGGAATTTTCAAAAGCAACACATGGGAAATTTTTAGAATAATTTTCATAGAAATCCACATAGAAATCTCTGTTGTTGGAATTTATGAAATTCCGAGGCGAACCTTTCTAGATCAAACCCCGAGGAACTTTTTCTTCGAAAGAATCATCGGGAGATTGTTTGAATAAATGCATGGAGAAACTCCTGTGGTAGATAAATTAGATCTTTCAGTGTATATGTTTGAATACGCTTGTATACGCATTCTACACTAAATTGATGGTAACCACAGGAGATTTCTTCATTATCGTACAAATTGCTTCCTACCTCTCAGAATTTATAAATTTTCTTAAGTAGGGTTCATATATGTACATATGAACCTTGATATGAACATAAACTAAATTGAAAGTAATCAGAGTGGCCAAATTTGAAAAACACTTGTTGTTTTGTATTTTGTTATTGCAAAGAAAATTTGGTAACAATTTCATAATAAAACATTGTAAATGCGATGCTTCGTTCCTGATTTATGATTTTTTAATATAGGTGTTTTTGTTGTTTTTTTTTTCACTGTAGTTTTCTAGAATATTGGGCGACCCTGATTTTATTCAATTAACTTTTTTCATAAATAAACTTTTTCACAAAACAATAAGACCACACGTCCTCTTTCATACAAAATTATAGATGTACGGTGCGACAAAATTCTAACACTAGATTTTTATGATGGTTATTCGTGGTCAATTCAATAAAAATGTTCCCAAGTTTAAATGGCATCCTTGATTTGTATCAATCATCAAGCATCAGATACTCTTAAAGTTGTCCTATTATTTTGTCGTTTAGTATATCTGTTACTTTTGATGTAGTGAACAGAACTCTATCAAACAAATCCAAATTAAAATTCACGTACCTCTGTGGCGACTGTCAAAATTGCAGCCAAATCCTAGTCCAAATCGGTTCACTAACCGAGCATTAGTCAAACTGGGCCATTTTGTATTAAAAAAATGGCTGGTGGTCTTATTGTTCTGTCCGACACTGTAAAAAAATGTCAATAAATTATGGGAACATTCGTACCAATTTGTACGATGATATAAAAAATCCAACAGGCATTTCTGAGAAAAGATATCGTCAGAATTGTTTAGCATTGAGCAACCTATAATAGCCACCAGCAGATAAAATTTGCGATAAGCTTTAATCAGCTAGCTTACGTATGTAGATACGAATCTTCTTGGCAAATATGAACGGATCAAATATAAGCTTTTTGCTGAATGAACGATCATTTTTCAGTTCGAGCGCCAGTGGAGAGTACAATGCATTTCCGTTTACGTGTACTGCTTTCGGTACTTTTTCTGGCAGTTGCTACAAACTGTGTAGATTTCTGTGTAAAAACACCGCTATATTACATCCCGAGAGTATCGGTGGGTTCCAATTAGCTTAGTTTCACTTTACTGAACTCAATATGTCACGCATTCTTTGAACATTCTGCAGACGGACTGGATCGGAGCGGTGGAGTACTACAATCGTTTGAACATGCGGCTGGCGATAGTCGACAGTCAGGAGAAGCACGATAACATCGTAGAGCTGATAAAGGCATCCGATGTGTTTGTACCTAACGCAACCAGTGTTTGGATTGGAGCCAACGATATATCCACGGAAGGCACGTTCGTGTGGCTCGCCACGGGACAGCGGGCCAACTACACCAACTGGTCTGTGGGCAATCCGAATAACCACGCCGGTAGGGAACACTGCGCGGAGATCGCTTACCAGAGCTACACTAGATGGACATGGACCTGGAACGATCACAAGTGTGACACGAAGCTGAATTTGATTTGTGAGTTCTGAAATTTGAGGAAGATTATACGTTGATTCTGTATTGAATTCGTGAATTCGAAAGTGAGCTAAAACTTCACTCTGATTGATGGTAATAGCAATTTTCGAGGTCTAATGATGAATTAATGAGTCTTGGTTTACAACTGTGTAAAATCAGGTTTTTATAACGTTCAAAAAAAAAAAAAATTCTTGTCGAAAGTCTGTAAAGAGATGCAACGTAGTGCCACAAAGCTTCTTGTAGTTTTTTCATATAATTTCAGATTAATCCTAATATGTGATGTACTAGGGTCCAATGGGGATCCTAATTCAAATTTTACGGCTGCAGTCGGTTTTCTACAGAAAAATAATAATCTAAGTGTAATGTTTTAATAAAACTGAAATTATGTGACATCTAACACAGATCCGCGATGGAAATTTCTCTCAGTGTATTTTCATCTAAAAGTTTTTCAAATATCCTAAAACATCTTAGAAAACATCATTTCAACTCCCCAGTTTTCGAGTTGTATGTTTTGCCTTTCTCGTGCACCAAGGTGTACCGAAAGGCTATATGTTCACTCCAAGAATGAAAATTTGATAGAGCCTTCGGAGGGGTCAAGTCTTATATACCAATCGACTCAGCTCGACGAATTGAGGTAATGTCTGTATGTGTGTATGTATGTGTGTGTATGTATGTGTGTGTGTGTGTGTGTGTGTATGTGTGTATGTGTACAAAAACCTCACATCACTTTTTGGAAGTAAACCTCAACTGATTTTAATGACCGACGGTTCATTCGACGCGGAATCTGGTGCCATTGTTTCCTATTGAAAATGGTTCAGATCGGTCCAGCCGTTCCGGAGTTGTGGCCATTTAGGTGTTCCGGACCGGTACCCCAGGAAGGGGCCAGATATGAAAATGTTACAAACCCATGCATGCGACCCATCAAACCGCGGCATTTTCGATAATTTGATGAACGGTAAGCAGCAAAATAGTTTCAGACTATATCTGAACCGGTAATGTTCCGGAACCGGTTCCTGGTGCCCCTCCGGAAGTGGTCAAATATAAAATTGAACATAACCCATGCATGCGACACATCAAACACTGGCATTTTCGGTAACCTGATGAACGGTTAGCAGGAAAATTGTATCAGACCATATCTGAACCGGAAGTGTTCCGGAACCGGTTCCGGATGTCCAGACGGAAGTGGCCAAATATAAAATAGAACCAAACCCATGCATGCGACACATCAAACAGCGGCATTTTAGATAACCTGATGAACGTTTAGCAGGAAAACAGTATCAGACCATATCTGAACCGGTAGTTTTCCGGAATCGGTTCCGGGGTCCCGACGGAAGTGGCCAAATATAAAAGTGAACCAAGCCCATGCATGCGACACATCAAATTACGGCTTTTCCTATAACCTGATGGCCGGTCATTTAGGAAGTAGGATCAGACCACATTATTGGGGACTGCCGGTTATATTCCGGAACCAGTTGCGGATGTCTCCCCGGAAATGGCCTCATATAAAAGTGAACCAAACCTATACATGCGACACATCAAACAGCGGCTTTTTCAATAACCTGATGAACGGTTAGCATGAAAATAGTCAGGCCAGACCTGACCCGGTCTAGACTCAGACCATATCAGTGTTCCACGGAACCGATTCCGTCTGTCACGCCGGAATATTTCAAATGTAAAAGAGAATCAATACATGTGGCATGTCACATGATTTAATCGGTGACCTGATGAACGGTTAGCAAGAAAATAGTCTCAGATCAAGTTTGGGACAACAGATAACCCCAGGAACCCAATTTCGGCGTGACATACTTACTTAAGGACAGACTTGTTAGAATCCCAAAATGGCCACCACAATGGCCGACTTTGACATCTATTCACGATTTTGAAGGCACAAATCTCTTCGTAAACAAAACCAGCGGGGCTGAGCTTCATATTTTAAGCTAATTACAAGTGAGCAAGAACAGAATAATAAAATGCATTGTTGTTCGAAGCTTGCTTCTTGAGATTTGTGCGTCTGAAGTTTTGATGCACTATTAAAGCGGAATTTCAAGACGTTTGTCCTTAATGGATGCTCCCCGTGCAACACATCAATTCATGGTTTTTAAGGCAGCCTGATAACCAGCTGACAAGAAAAAAGCCAGAGTTAATATTTGGGACAACCAGTAGCGTCATGGAATCGGTTTCAGGTGTTCGCCGGAAATGGTCAAACGTAAAATTGAACCGAACTCATGCATGTGGCACATCAAATAGTGGAATTATGAAAGAGAACAAAACCAATGATAGCGATAAATCAAATTGTGGCTTTTCTGATAGCCTGATAAACTTTGAGTAATACTAAAAGTGAAGAAATGATCAAAGTCTTCATATTTGCAAGAGAACAATATCGTGACCAAAGCAATCTCATCAAATCACACCATTCCAAGTTCCTGCGGACTAATATAAATATAGTAGGATGAATCAACATGTTATGGAAAAATTATAATTTGATCGCATCAACACTCAATCAAGTTTTTCCTATCTCCTTTTGCGTCTAAAATTACAGTGCTCAATTTGGGTTCATAAGGAGGTCAAATTTTACATGAATCGTATTAAGCGTATAAGTGTTCTTAGGATCAGCTAATGTCGACGTAAGGATTATGAGTAAATATTCGACGAGAAAGGCACTACCACCACTAGGTGGATTAATCTGGGTTTTTTTTTAAAACGCTTTGTTCAAAACTTAGCTGAAGATTATTGCATAACAAATAACATGAAAAACGTTTTCAGATAGAAGCTTATACATGAGCAAAATTTCATTTGAATTGAAAAAGATCGCGATTCGTGTGCTGAGCTGGAAATGATTTTTGAAACTGATGATTATTACAATGTTGCTTCCATTTCAACTTTGCCAACGCTAGAACAATGACCAAAAAAAAAAACAATTTGTTCATTCTAATTATACTATTCGTTTCCAGCTGCAACTCAAACCTAATCACTCGCAGCTCTTTTCCCCTAAGCAAGCAGTGAGTTCAAACGTAAGCCACTGCCAGCTATGTACTTATCAGCCCGCCCAAGACAGACATAGGTCAAGATTTCTCCTACGCGGAAAAATAACAAACAAAACAAAAGAAACGCTCAGCACCACAAAAGCGCCAAAAACGCGATAAGGCCGAAACGAGAAATATGAACTCCGAAGGCGACCTTTGGTGTCAAGATTGAGTACACGCTAACGCCAGAAACAAACACCAGCCTAGGGGGGGTCACGCATAAATTACGTTTTGGCCATTTTAAACCATATTCGTGCTTTTGCATGAGTGCTTTGCGAGTTTCGTCAGCCGTAAACCTTGGGATGTGACATAATTTGTGAACGCACCCCAGAAAATTTGGACGAGGACGAGGCTGCGTGGACAGGACGCCCGGTAGCATAAATTAATGTTTTCGGTCAACGTAAATTCGGTGGTGCACAGCACGGCAGCGCAGCGACCACTTCTCCATTGCGGACCAGGCACACGGCAGTGTAATCTTTTGGTCCGAGGTCGGTCAGCTTGGGGTGCGGCGTGCTTTTTTCTGTACTTTTGCGGAGAAATTCTTATCCAGGTGGTGTCATAAACTGACGACGACCACAACAGAAAAAATGGTGGTATTTTGGCGCTGTCCAGAACATAAAAGATGAGCTGTTTGTTGCCTTTGAAGTAGATATCCAACATCCAAGGCACAAACAGGTGCGCGAGGTTGGGGTAATTAAGTCTTTGTCCGAGAAGTCTACGGGCTTGGAATGGTATGGAATCGCAGCTAGAAATTCGCTGTTTATTCAGCTTTGGTTGTGCATCACTTACAACTAGAAGTGTCACGTTTGAGTGACCGGAATAATCTATCATAATAGAATCATACATTTGTTCAGACTATAAAAGAAATACAAATCAGTTTGTAAATAGACCAGATCAAAATGAAGCTTCTGTTGTCATTTATTGCTCTCTTGGGTTTAGTTGCTTGTCAGGAGAAGTGTGATTCGCAGAACAAATATTGCTTTCCCAAAGAAGTGGTAAGTTTCTTCAAATAAAACAGCAAGTCCTGCAAGTATTCTTTTTTTAATGCCATTGTATGACCCTCTTCAGGCAACATGGACCGGTGCCGTCGAATATTGCTTGAAAAACGGCTGGAAACTGGCCGTGGTCAACAGTGAAGCGAAACAGATGAAGATCGAGAGTTTGGCCAAAAATCTGCCCGAATTCAAGAACGGAAAAGTTGAGCTATGGATTGGAGCGAGCGATCAAACCAAGGAGGGACATTTCGTGTGGATTGCCAATGGGCAACCAATTGAGTATGCCAATTGGTTGCCTGGCAAACCCGATAATAAAGATGGCAAGGAACACTGCGTACATTTGTGGTACGAGAAGGCCAAAAAGCTGAATTGGGGTTGGAACGATGTGGTTTGCACCTCTAAGCGACGGTTCGTGTGTGAGAGAAAGAAAAAATTGGTGACATAGTCCGGAGAGACATATGGCCGGGGTTCTGCTAAACCGAACTAAGCGCCAAAAAGATAATTCCGAGATAATTAGACTTAAAGTTCAACCACTCACAAATAAACAACAGCGGAGATTATTTGAAACTTTTCCGCACACATATAACTGACAAGCCTTCATTAACCATCAGAAATGAAGAATACGTGTAAATTATTTGGAATCATTGATATAATTACATTTTATTTCATGGTACTTTGCACTCAGTTCACTCTGGCTGATCAAAAACACCAGAAAATGGTTAATAGTTCAGTTTGGCTGAATGTGTTTTTTTGTTTCAGATAAAACCAAATGGATAGTGGAAAAAAATCTCGATTTTTGATCGCCTATCAAGTTGAAATCGATATCACTCACAATCCTTCACATGAATCAAAGAGGACGCGTATAGTATGGTAGCACGATGGTCTCAAAACAGTTAGCAATATGAACGGCGGAAGCCCTCCCAGCTCAGCCCTTCCCACCCATGCTTTTTCTTCATAAGTGGTGTATGTGGAAACACAGAGCAAGAGTGATTATGTCAAACGATGTCCTTGCATGCCCTGAGGTCCTGAGATGTGAATGTGGAGTGATTTGTGTACTTTAAATTTATACTGGTCGAAGAAAACCATGAAAATGTTCTGCCAAAGTGCACTAAGTGCAAAAAAGTTTTCAAAAATATGAAAGAGATTAGAACTTGGATCATCTGAGTGATAACCAAGCGCGTTACCTCTAGGTCATATTACCTTGCTGAAGGTCAGTCGTTAAGTCTGAATCAAGTTCTAAACATTCTTCTCAAGGATGGTTTTCGTGAAAACGCCATTTTTCGATCAGCCAAAGCGAACCAAGTGTTTAATTTTTTTCAAGCTTTATTTTTCTAATTAGGCTTGTTGTTCAATGACGGCTCCTGTGTTAAACTACCAGTATGAGGTGTATCGACATAACGCTGGTATTAAAAACCAGTTGGTTTTTGTATCGTTCAGAATAAATTGATTCTAAAATGCTGTGGACTTGGTTCGGTCTGGCTGAATGTGATTTGGAAAAATGGCGATCAGCGCCATCGAAACATAATTGGTTCTTCCAACGCCCATATTTCTAATTACGTGTTCATTTCTCTCACAGATTGTTTCTATGAGTCGGTTAGAAGTTAGAAATCTGACGGAGATGAGGAGAACTTGAAATGTTCATCGCCTGCATCACAACTAAAATATTTCGCTGACTCTATCGAATGGTTTACAGTTCACTCTGGTTGGATGCAAAATGATGTTTTGTATGTTCCGCCAAACAGAAATTTTGAATTTACTCCACGAAGAGCTGTCAGAATTACTGGATTTTCACATGGAAGGAAGATCATCATTTTCTTCACCCAATAGTTAAGAAAACTCAATTTTTAAAAAATTGGTCTTTAGTTCGGTTTAGCAGAACCCCGACCATATGAACCAAAACCTGTCCAAAACATAAAAGATGAGCTGTCTGTTGCCTTTGAAGTAGATATCCATCCAGGCACGAACAGGTGTGCGGGGTCGGGGTAATTAAGTCTTTGTCCGACAAGTTTACGGGCTTGGAATGGTATGGAATCGCAGCTAGAAATTCGCTGTTTATTCAGCTTTGGTTTTACATCATCACTCTCGTCTAGAAGTGTCACGTTTGAGTGATCGATATAATCTATCAAAATCGTATCATTCAGACTATAAAAGAAAGGCAAATCAGTTTTGATTATACCAAAGCAAAATGAAGCTCCTGCTGTCATTTGCTCTTCTGGGTTTAGTTGCTTGCCAGGAGAAGTGTGATTCACAGAACAAATATTGCTTTCCCAACGAAGTGGTGAGTTCGATCAAATAAAACAATCACTTATCCAGCGGATACCCTATTTTGACATTGTACGCCCCTCTCTAGGCAACATGGACCGGTGCCATCGAGTATTGTTTGAAAAACGGCTGGAAACTGGCCGTGGTCAACAGTGAAGCAAAACAGATGAAGATCGAGGGTTTGGCCAAAAATCTGCCCGAATTCAAAAACGGAAAAGTTGAGCTATGGATTGGAGCTAGCGATCAAACCAAAGAGGGACATTTCGTGTGGATTGCTAATGGGCAACCAATTGAATATGCCAATTGGTTACCTGGAAAGCCCGATAATAAGGATGGGAAGGAACATTGCGTGCATTTATGGTACGAAAAGGCCAAGAAGCTGAATTGGGGCTGGAACGATGTGGTTTGCACCTCTAAGCGACGGTTCGTGTGTGAGAGAAAGAAAAAATAGGTGACATAGTCCGGTTTTTGTATGTATAATTAAGAGACATATGAACCTTGATAAACAAACAACAAACAACTATCGACTTCGAAAAATTACCTTAATTATAAAACATTGATTAACTTGATACTATAACAGCAACTTCTGGTATAATTAGCCTAGAAAAAAAATCACACATTACATTACATACATACATTTATTTGTTCAACACATTTAAGACAAAACATAATCAACAATAGTACGTCACAATACTTGGTTTGTGGCTGCCGCTCTCCAACCTCGGTCGCGCCCAATGCTCGCCATGTCACGCTCCACCTGGTCCGCCCATCGTGCTTTCTGCGCTCCACGCCTTCTTGTGCCAACCGGATCAGTTTCAAACAGGTCTTTGCTGGGTTGTTGTCTGGCATTCTTGCATCATGCCTTGCCCACCGTATCCTTCCGGCTTTGGCCACCTTCTGGATGTTGGGTTCGCCGTAAAGTGCTGCGAGCTCGTGGTTCATCGTTCTCCGCCACAGACCGTTCTCCTGCACACCGCCAAAGATCGTCCTTAGCACGCGTCGCTCGCAAACTCCGAGTGCTTGCAGGTCCTCCTCGAGCATCGTCCATGTCTCGTGTCCGTAGAGAACCACCGGTCTTATTAGCGTCTTGTACATGGTACATTTGGTGAGTGGGTGAATCTTTTTTGACCGCAGCTTCTTCTGGAGCCCGTAGTAGGCACGACCACCACTGATGATGCGCCTCCGAATTTCACGGCTCACGTTGTTGTCAGCCGTCAGTAAGTAGCCGGGTAGACGAAATCCTCCACCACTCCAAAGGTATCCCCGTCTATCGTAACATTACTACCCAGACGGATCCGGTCGTGTTTGGTTTTTGCCTACCAGCATGTACTTTGTTTTTGAGGCATTCACCATCAGTCCGACCTTTGCTGCTTCGCGTTTCAGGCGGGTGTACAGCTCTGCCACCGTTCCAAATGTTCTGGGGATAATGTCCATGTTGTCCGCAAAGCGCACAAATTGACCGGATTCTGTGAAAATCATTCCCGGCTGTTGAGCCCGGCTCGTCGCATCACACCTTCTAGAGCGATGTTGAAGAGTAGGCGTGAGAGTGCATCACCTTGTCGCAGTCCCCGGCGAGATTCGAATGAACTAGATAGTTCACCCGAAACCCTTACGCAGTTTTGCACATCATCCACCGTTGCTTTAATCAGTCTAATCAGCTTCCCAGGAAACCAGTTTTCGACCATGATTTTCCATAGCTCTGCGCGGTCGATATTGTCGTATGCCGCCTTGAAGCCGATGAACAGCGTAGGTATGCATTGGGACCTGGTATTCACGGCATTTCTGGTGGATTTGCCGTACGGTGAAGATCTGGTCCATTTTCGACCGGCCGTCGATGAAGCCGGCTTGATAACTTCCCACGAACTCATTCGTTTTAGGTAACAGACGATGGAAGATGATCTGGGATAGCACTTTGTAGGCAGCAGTCGAAATAGCGATTTTGCCCTGAAGTTATCACATTCCAAATGGTCGCCTTTCTTGTGAATGGGGCAAATTACCCCTTCCTTCCACTGCCTTCCACTTCCTGACTATCAGCCGATGCAGACAGGTGGCCAACTTCGCTGTGCCCATCTTGATGAGTTCAGCTGCGATACCATCCTAACCAGTTTCTTTGTTGGTTTTGAGCTGGTGAATGGCATCCTTAACTTCCCTGGTTCATTACAGTCCTGCGCTGCTCTGGCGTCGTCGTTTCCTCCGTTGCCGTGGTCTCCCGTGCATACGTTCTCCATGCCATTCTGGTGCTGATCGAAGTGTTGCTTCCACTTTTCGATCACCTCACGTCCATCCGTCAAGAGGCCTCCGTATTTAACCCTGCATATTTCGGCTCACGGCACGAAACCGTCGCGGGATGCGTTAAGCTTCTGATAGAACTTCCGTGTTTCTTGGGAACGGCACAGCAGCTCCATTTCTTCGCACTCCGCTTCTTCCAGGTGGCGCTTTTTCTCCCGAAAGAAGCGGGTCTGCTGTTTCCGCTTTTGTTTGTAACGTTCCACGTTCTGTCGGGTTCCTTGCTGCAGCATTACCGCCCTCGCTACGTTCTTCTCCTCCAAAACCGTTCTGCACTCTTCGTCGAACCATTCGTTCCGTCGATTCCGTTCCACGTACCCGATGGTGCTCTCGGCTGCGTCGTTGATGACTGCTTTCACTGTACTCCAGCAGTCCTCTAGAGGGGCCTCATCGAGCTCGCCCTCGTCTGGCAACGCGGCCTCGACATTCTGCGCGTATGCTGAGGCGACATCCGGTTGTTTCAGTCACTCTACTGCCGTTATACGCATCAGGTATCAGTAGGTCGGCTCTAGAGGCACGTTCTCCTCCATTTGGGAAATTTGTGCCATTATACGCATAGTTATACGCATAGTTGTCCCATGTTATATGGGATTCCCATATAACATGGGACAATTATGCGTAGGACGGCAGTCTAGGTTGTACCGTGGCCACGATAGGACCTGACGTCGATAATGTCGGAGAAGTGCCGTCCGTCAATCAGAGCGTGGTCGATTTGAGATTCCATCTGCTGTGGTGATCTCCAGGTATAACGATAAGGGAGGCTGTGTTGGTAAAAGGTGCTACGTATGGTCATATTTTTGGAGGCGGCGAAATCAATGAGTCGTAAGCCGTTTTCGTTCGTTTGCTGGTGGGCGCTGAACTTACCAATCGTCGGTCTGAATTCCTCCTCCTGACCTACCTGAGCGTCCAAATCTCCTATGATGATCTTGACGTCGTGGTGGGCGATCGTACTCGCGTTCGAGCAGCGCGTAAAATGCGTCCTTGTCATCATCAGTGCTTCCGGAGTGTGGGCTGTGCATGTTTATTATGCTGAAGTTGAAGAATCGGCCCTTGATCCTCAACCTGCACATTCTTGTGTCGATCGGCCACCAACCGATCACGCGCCTCTGCATATCACCAATCACGATGAAAGCTGTTCCCAGCTCGCGTGTGTTGCCGCAGCTCTGGTAGATGGTATGATTACCTCTAAACGTTTGCACTATGGATTCTGTCCAACACACCTCCTGCAGCGCTACGATTCCGAACCCGCGGTCCTTCAGTATATCGGCGAGTATGCGGGTGCTCCCGATGAAGTTGAGAGATCTGCAGTTCCACGTACCGAGCTTCCAATCGCAAGTCCCTTTTCGTCGCTGTGGTCGTCGCCATTGGTATCGGTTCGCATTCTTCTCTTGTTGATTTTCCGGTGCTAGTCTTTTTTACGGCTGGCTCGCAGGGCCTGACACCAACCCACTAGCCCAAGGAGCTGGGCTTACCTTCCCGGAAGCTACGGGTTCTGCATTGGCATTTCCTCCAACTACAGTGCTAAATAGCTAGGCTCAAGCACCAGTCTTCGCCGGGGGTGGTGTTTTTAATGGGCGCCCAGGAGATAATATTTTACCTGAGCTTCCACCACTGAATGTTTATTTATGAAGGAATACAGATTCAAAGATTGATAATAAGCATAGACAAACTGGATGATTGATTACTGAAAGTACTCCAGTAAGTCTTGGAAGACCTTGTGTACTAGCGGCTTTTGAAATAAGTATAAACATTGATAGTTGGTTAAAAAAAAACTGATCTGGTTACAATTCTGGCCGCTGTATCAGGAACAAATCGCAAAACTCATAGTCACGATAAAACCAACTCTGATTGTATGCCTCACCGATCGCCCAGAGAAAATAGATACCACCGGACATCAGAGGCAATAACTGAAACCCATTAGGATGCCATGAAGCCACTGGGAAGGAAATTTTATTGCGGCATTACTCAGGAACTGGACACGCGTTCCGCAACACACGTTGCCGCTGCTGTCGATTACGCTGAGGGGAAGACGTATTTCAATTCAAGAGGCAGTAGCAGCAATGGATGGGACGTAATAAAATCGATGGCTTACCGCATGGGAAGTTTGTCCGAGCGTGTGTAATAAAATTAGCGAATCCGGGCAAGACTACACGGACGGGAGGGATCATCCTAGAAGAAGGGCAAGTGCTGTATCCCGATAAAGATTAATATTTGAACAGGTTTCTAAGTTTTCTTTTCCCCCCTACTTTTTTTTTCTCATGCTGACCACAGTAGGTTTCTTCCAAGTGCGCATCAAAGTTGCTTACCGAGACTCGGATGTAAGAAGTCATGTTTTCATCTTGCTTACACTACCAAAACTGATGCTTGGAATGAAGCGAAAAAGTTTTCCTCTACTGGGCGAAATGGCAGCATTCAAGCTTGCGCCATAACAGTATGAACAGAATGTTGTTCTTACTTGCGCTTCCGGTAGGATGCTTTTTTTTTCTTGTCCTGTTTTGCCAACGAAGAATAATAAACTCTTCTCACAAAGATGCTGGTAAATATCCATAAAAAATGAACAACTTTTGCTTGTTCCGCCCGGCCCCATGGAGCTACGTACTCCAGTGGGAAACTTTCGCCAGTAAGGAATGCAAGAGACCCAAGACAAGACGGTTATGGCTCGGGTTTTGAGCGGTTGGTTAGTCATACATTATAGTCTGGATTAAAAATGACAAAAATCTACAGCATTCTAACATGAGGTTTGCAATTTAACAATTCTTATTCCAAGTTACATTTTTTTATTTTTTTTTTATTTAATTTATTAACACATTCGCATTATGCTGCACCCTTTTTACATCTGCATTAATCAAACATTTCCGTGTAATTATTTTAGAATTCTACAATCTCGTTACGCTGAGTATTTTCGCACACAAAGTTCTGCACCGTATCACACCTCAAATCATTGGTGCCACTTCTGTGCACGAGCCTGCCGCCTGGTACCCTCATGAATTTCGCTGAATCACTCCTGAGCCCTCCCGAAGTGCCTTTTGAGGCCCCTGAAGTCTCATGGAATCCCTGGGACCTTTTAAAGTGTTCTTGATGCCTTGAAACGCTTCTGAACTCTCCTGGTGTTTCTTAAAACTGTCTGAAATGCCCCTGAAACGCCTGTTAGACCATCTGGAACTCCCATGCAAATCCTTGAGACCCTTTGAAGCGCCCCTAAGACCACATGGAACCTCCTGGGACTATCTGAAACGCCCCCGAAACCTAGTCCTTTAAAGGCCTATGAAAACCCCTTCATACGTCACTGAGACCCCTCTGAAACCCACTAGGAGCACCTGGAAAAGCCCCTGAGATATCCTGGTACCCCTCTGAAACCCCCTGGGACCTCTTTCAAACACCTCCGAGATTTTCGGTACTCTCTGAAACACCCCTGAGATCCTCTGGAACTCCTCTGAGACCCTTTGAAGCGCCTTGCGGACACCTGAAACGCCCCTGATACTCCATCGGATCCCCTTGAAGACCTCTGAAAACTCCTGGAATGCCCCTGAGACCATTATGCATTCCAATATCCCGCTGAGGCCGCCTGAATATCACCTCTGAAATCTCCTGGTACCTCCCCTGAAACCCATTTGGATCCCCTTGAAACGTCCCTGAGATCTTCTGATACCCTCCTGAAACACCCATGTAATCGCCTCTACTCACCCCTATATAGGGCCCCTGGCCATCAATGTCATGGTTACTATCATTACATTTTCTTATGCACAATATTGGTTCAGAATAGCACTCCCTCTTTTTATACAGGGCATAAAAAAGTGCATACATTCAAACTTCCATTAAGGTAGAACCCATTTAGGTAATAGTTATTTATGTAACGAGTGGCAAAAAGTTGATTTTTTCAGCACGAGTCGTGCATTTATCCAACGAGGCTTGCCGAGTTGGATAAATACGAAGAGTGCTAAAAAAATCGAGTTTTGCAACGAGTTCCACACAAAATTTTATGCAATGATTTTTTCATAATGCAACCCATTTGAGTTGCATCATGTTAATAATGCAACTCAAATGAGTTGCATTATGAACATTATATGTACAACTATTTTTCATTATGCAACTCATTTCAGTTGCATAATGAACCAGTTCGGAAAAATTGGCCATTATGATACCAAAATGAGTTATATAAAATGTAAATTATGATACTGAATTGCATAATATCTATTTTGGTTCCTTCACTTAGGTAAATAGCGTTACACAAATGGAATCTGGTTGTATTCAGAGCAGTTGGGGGCTGTCCATAAACCACGTGGTCATGAGGGGGGGGGGGGGGGGTTCGGCCAATGACCATTTTGTATGGAAGAAAAAAAATTGTATGGACTAATGACCACGCGAGGGGGGGGGGGGGTTTGAGAAGTCCCAAAAAATGACCACGTGGTTTATGGACAGCCCCTTGGAGTCTTTTAGATAAGGAATAACGTTGGTTTACGAGAGATAAGTAGCAAGTAGAGTTAAGGGGAATTAAGGGTATGCTCAGGGGGAAGCGATGAGGGAGGAGGGGGGGGGGCATTTCAGGTGAGAGTTGGGACTGTTTAAGGTTTCATTAAAACTTTCTTGAGCATAAGTCATCGAATCCACATGTATAACTTGTGTGCTTGTAGTAAGTTCAATGTTTGTATAGGAGCTCCCTTGAGTATAGGTCATCGGATCTACAGTCTGGAACGTCTTGATTATCTTCTGAAATCGCCGGAAACGTTCATGAAATGCTTTCAATCGCCGTTCAAATCTCCCTTTAGCTCTGGAGCTCACCAAAAATTCTCTGAAGCTTTCAGAAATGCCCTCGAAAATCTCCTAAAATCTTAACAAAAATCGCCTACATAGCGCCTACGTTACGCCTCTGAAACCCGCTAAAATCCTCTGAAGCTTCCTTCAATGCCTTTGAAACCCCCCACCCCTCGGACCCCATGTAACGCACCTGAGACCCTTAGAAAGCACCGAAAACGCCTTCATAGCACCTCTTAAATCCGCAAAAAATCCTTCAAAGCTTTCTTAAATGCCTTCGAAATCTCCCTAAAACCCCCTCCGACCCCATGTAACACAACTAAGACCCTTGAACCCACCCCATCTGAAACCCATGCTATGCGTCTGACCCAGAGATGCCAGATCATTTTCATCAAAAATCTGTATCAATACAGATTTTTCTGTATCGCTGTGTTTGAGGGTATAGCAGACACCGGGAGTCCTAGATTTCAATCGAAACTAACAAAAATACTTTTTGATGATTTTAAATTTTTACGGGTATTTATTTTTCTCAAACATGTGTGAAAACGTACAAATTTTCATAAATTCTTCAAAGTTTAAGCAGCAATTTACAAAGTTTTCATTGAATCCATTGAAAATTTCTTCAAATTTTATGCTTTCTGTAGAATTCTGTATCACATTTCAAAAATCTGTATTTTTCTGTACTCTGTATCTTGTCTGTATGGAAGGTAAAAAATCTGTATAATACAGAAAAATCTGTATATCTGGCATCTCTGGTCTGACCCCCTCCCCCCCCCCCCCCCCCCCGCTGAAACTCCCTTGAAAGCCCTCTGAAACCCCACATGACCCCCTTTAAATCTCCACGCCACTCGCCCTTACTAAACTTCTTTCCAATCATCAAATTCATTTAGGTAAATAATTCAATTTTAGGGCAGTTCCGACTCACTACCTAAATGGAGGTTTGGGTGTAAACTAAAATTCATCGATTACTTGATGAACTACCTTTTCTTCCATAACCCAATAATCTAGGTGTACCAACAGAGAAACTGAGAGTACAACACCAATAACGACAAGCACTTCCTGTATGGAGCACTAATTTGCGCTAAAAGCATCCATCTCCTAGCTCTAGTGTTTTTTTTATTTCTTCTTTTCCACTAGAACGAAAGACTCAATGCCACTCAGTGCAGCTGCAGCACCACCATTAGAGAGGAAAAAGTGGAACAATGAGCGACAGTGAGCTGCAATTTTCTCCTAAGATTGCGGGGCCTCAGGGCCTCTTTAGTGCATCTCCTCCGGAGTCTAGCCTAATGTTTTGTCATTGTCGTTCTTTTTTGTTCCTTGAATGCGCGAATGCTTCGAATGTGCCTGAGTGATGAGCGATTTTTTTTTGTTTCTCCACATTTGTTAAAGCAAAACTCTGATGCTGCAGGGCTCATACACTTCGAAAATAGTCCGGAGTATGGGTGTACAAAAGTCATAAAGGAACGATTTTCTGGCTTACGTGTAACAACCCAGGAGAATCAACCGACAATGGAGACGAACCGTGCGGAAATTGTTTGCCCCATTATTCTCCTCACGAGGGAGGACAGTTTTGTGTTGCTTTTTTCCGATGCATCACAGGAATAATGCACCCTGTGTGGGGATGACAAGGCGAAAGAGTTACACTGGGCTGCTATATTTAAATCTTACAGAAGGAAACAAGTATATCAAGCTGACGGTAAATGACAGGCTTATGACATTTTAAAATCTCATGAGGTTTGTTAGGTTTTCTATTTTTTTTAAATTTTCTTCAAACAGTAAACCAATTCCCAAAATTCCAAAATTTTAAATCAAGTTTAGCTAACATTACCTAAAAACTATGGGATGTTTATAAAAAATCTACCATTATGAATAATTATACTTATACTAAACTTATACAAATCACAAAATCAAGCAAATATGTACTTCACAAATTAAAAATGTGTAAATTTTCCAAAATTTACTATTTTTTTAAACTTTTTCACCCCTAGTGTCCCGTTTATCCTTCGTTGAGTATTTCACTAGAAAGGACAAATGATGTCCCATTTTTCCTTCAATGCCACCCTCCCCCATCATTCATCTGGAAGCAGCGCTCTCGCCGCCCGGCGCTCAATGATTGTCACTTGGCTTGCTTTTGTGCTCTCAGCCAGCAGAAGTGCGAAGCTTTCTCTGGTCCCCCGGGAACGTGGTAATGGCAACTACTTAAGCCCTGTCGGTGTGAAGGTTACACGCTACGTTGCGCCCGGACTGGACAAACTAGTCCAGCAGAGAGAGAACTGGTTGAATCAATTTAGGTTCATCTGTACCGACTTCGATCCGATTTGCCGCTTCGGGGGTAATGGATTCCTCGTAATGGATTTTCTGATGGATTTTTTTTTATTTCCTAGTGCACGCTGCAATAATATAACAAATCGCAATTTTACAGCCGCGCTTTGTTGCCATCAATGGGTGGGGGTGGTGAATCCAGTCCCAAGGGCGTCGGTGCAATTCATTTCGAAAGTAGCAATAATTCACATCCGCTTCTGCGTTCGACAATGCTCGTTCGACGCGTCTGTGCTGTTCACTATTGGAGCAACGCCGAGCTGAGTGCATTCAAAAATCATGATGAAGACACGGACTAAGTCACATTGGAATGATGAAACTTTTTTCTATGTACACGCAGAAAAATAAATTGTAAACACAATTAAATTCTAGTTCAAATCAAACGATTTTTCAGTTTACTATAGCGACAAACTGATTTCTAGTTTAAACTGAACTGTTCTATTGTTTGATAATACAAATGTTTTCATTTGTCGAAATTTTTGACAGTTTGTTAAAACAAACAGAGATATGGTATTTTCAACATGAAATAATGGATTGATTCAAACGACTGTACTTTTGCCACTAACAAACCCGGAATGTGATTGTGTTGGTGACGGCAGCAACTGCGGCAGCTCGGAAATCTATTTTTAGACCGTCGGAAAGTGGTTGGGGAGGAGACCGACTAAAAAAAAAGACAAAAAAGGCGAAACCGATCAACTTTTTGTGGATGCTGTCGTGAGTACCTGCGCGTCATCCATCACGGCCAAAGCTGCACTTGGAAGTTGGCACACCTTCTTCGTTGTGGCGATGTTGGAGCAAGCATTTTATGGATGTGTTAGTGCTTTCGGACCATGTTTATGGTTTTTATTTTGTTGAAACAAATGAAATTTTTGACATTATATCAAATGATGGTAATCGGTTGTTTTTATCGATAAACTCTAAATGAAAACAATTAAATATAACTTTGGAATAAGTAAATTCTTAGTTTGAAAATCAACCATGCGTTTTATTGTTCTAAACAAGCGCCATTTTTCTGCGTGTAGGTTAACATACACTTATTTTATTTGAGGTGGTTCAAATTTCATTTTGATGTTTGTCCCCCCCCCCCCTTTCAGCAAAATTTTTTGGCTGGATTTCGCATTTTGAGGGTTGCAGATTAAAAAAATATATGTTAATAAATCCGATGAGATTTTAATATTTCCAGATTAAATGATTTATTTTTTTATTACCCCCCAACCCCCTACACCAGCCAATGAGTGGTTGAGTAAAAAGTGAAATGAATGATTGTAACAGCCTTAGTGTTACGTAAGAAGCATTTACAAGGCCGATGTCGAAAAATAGACATGAAATCCGAAATAGACATAAGGGTACTTATAGCCACAGCTGTAACGGCGTGGGTATGCAGCATGACCAAGCTGGGGGTGACATATTCGATTCCCGTTCGGTTCAGGAATTTTTCGTAAAGGAATTCTTTTGACTTCCTAGGGCATAGAGTACATTCCCGCCTGCCACATGATATACACATGTATAAAAGTCATTGGCAGAAGAAGCTCTCAGTTAATAACTGTGGAAGTGCTCAAAGAATATTAATCTGAGTAGCATGCTTTGTCTCAGTGAGAAAGTAACGGCAAAAAAAAAAAAGGTTTGAATAAACTGGATAGTTTACACGAAAACGCGCAATTTTGTGCGTCGTTCGTTGTTGCTTCTATCTGTCTGGAATCTAAGTTTCCTGGGGAAGCTGCTCTCGTCCATAAGCTTTCATGTGCGGTTGATACATTTTGTATGAAACCTTGAAGGTAATGCGAGAAGTTCCGATATCAAGGGCATTTTTAGAGGATTCCTGGTTCATTGTTGACTGGCCATCGACGATGTCCGCTCGAAATCTCAGTCGACGGAAGATGATCTAGTATGGCACATAGAAGGACGCATTCAGAATCGGGATCACTCGCACCCAACTATCACACATCTATATTAGAGTGGGTCATCGTTTATATGGAAAAAATAAAAATTCAATGACATCCCATCAGATCAAAGCTTTTTTGATCCCATTTCAGAACCCAAATAAGTGTGCAAAATTTGGGCACGATTGGTTACGTCTACGTTTTGCGCATCGCGTTTGAAGTTTGTATGGGGTTTTACATGGGAAAACACACTTTTTTGCATTTCTCTCATAACAAGCTCGAATTTTTCTAAAACCGTGTAACCGATAAAGCAAAAGCATAGCCTAGGGTGTCCTGAAAAATTTTGTCGAAGACCACGAAGTGATCTGATGCTTATGAAAAAAGTTATAGCGTTGGCATTGCTTGGCGAAACAGCATGATTTTGTTGCTATTGTTATTCCTTTACATGTTAAAACATAAACACATGCATGCGGTTCGTTGGTTATAACTATTTTCACAAGCATCGGATCGCTATGTGGTCTTCAACAAAGTTTTTCAGAACATTCTAGGCTATCATTTTACAGTATCGGTTAAAAAGTTTTAGACAAACTTTTTCAACTTATGGCTAAAATGCAGAAAAGTATGTTTTCCCATACAAAATCCCATACAAATTTCAATTGCAATGCGCAAAGTGTAGACGCAACCGATCGTGCTCAAATTTTGCACAGACACTCAGGACCCGAAACGGAACCAAAAAAGCTTTGATCTGAGAAAACGGTTCCGATGACCCACACTAATCTATATATTAGAGTGGGTCAACGTTGTATGGAGAAACTTTAAATTTGATCGTATCAACCCGGAACAAAGCTTTTTCAATCTATATTAGCGTCCAAAACAACTGTGCAAAATTTGGGAGCGATTGGTTGCGTCCCCGTATTCCGCATTGCGATTGAAATTTGTATGGAAGTTAGTATGGGAAAACGTACTTTTTTGCATTTTACTCATAAGTTGAATTCTTTTGTCTAATACCATGTAACTAATGACGTTAAAATATAGCCTAGGATATGCCGAAAAACTTTGCCGTAGACCGCAAAGTGATCCGACGCTAGTGAAAAAAGTTATTCGTCTGGTAACTTAGGCCAAAAATTGAGATTTTATTATTGATGTTATTCCTTTACATGTTAAATGTAAAGCACCACTGGGAAATCTGTACGTTATAACTTTTTTCACAAGTGTCGGATCACTTTGCGGTCTTCGGCAAAGTTTTTCGGCATACCCTAGGCTATACTTCAACGTCATTAGTTAGATCGGTTTAGACGAAAAATTTCAATTTATGAGAAAAATGCAAAACGTGATTCTCATACTAAATTCCATACAAATTTCAATTGCAATGCGGAATACGGGGACGCAACCAATCGCTCCCAAATTTTGCACAATTGTTTTGGACGCTAAAAGGAATCGAAAAAGCTTTGTTAAAAAAAATCAACTTTGTTGACCCAGTCTTATATGTATGTATATATAATATGTCTGGCTGTCTGATCCTGATTTGGAAACTGCTGAACTGATTGGCGTGAAAATTTACTTGTAGAAGTTTTTGGAACGATGAAGGTTCTTTGCATGATCAAAGACGTCTTCCCCTCTGAAAAACGGGGGCTCCCATACAGATGAATTTGCGGGGCACTTCTCTATGGAGTTGTTAGTCAAAAATTACGTAGAAATGCTGTACATCGTTTGCAGGGACAGCTCTGCCCATAACTGCATAATTATAACATTTGCATTTTTTTGCGGGTTAGAGTTAATATCGGGGACTACCTGAATAAAGTTATGAAGTTTGTTCTAGGATATACGAAATAAATACTAAGTTATTTTATTTCATTATCAAAAACAATTGCATAACAATCTTGCTTGAAAAGCGGGGTGGCTTCAGGGCGTGACATCAATCATAATATGGTCTAATTATTTTTTCTGACTATTAGTTCAACATTAGTATGGAACAAACATAAAATTCTCGCTCCAGTCGACTTTTTTGATTCCATTTAGGTCCCATATGAACTGTGCAAAATTTCAGAGCAATCGGTGAAACTATAATTTAGCGCAAGCGGCTCAAAGTTTTCATAGGATTTACTATGGGAAAAGTTACACTTTCAGATAAAAAATCCCAGAGGCCGCCCCTTGTCTCCTTAATTTATATCGATCAACGTTTCTTGTAGAAAAATCATTTATGAAACTCTTCTTCCAAGACCGCAAAACGATTTGATGCTTGTGGATAAAGTTATTGATTTATTACCGATTAGTGCTCCAACGAACGGCTTTTTGTTTTGTTTTATTAGCAGCACTGTAGCTGCTGCCTTGGCTGCTGCTGTTTCTGGGGGTGGTGATGCCTCCCGCCACCACATGCAACAACGGCAGCAGCAGTGCTGCTGGTAAAACAAATCAAAAAACCGTTCGTTGGATCACTAATCGGTAATAAATCAATAACTTTTTCCACAAGCATCCAATCGTTTTGCGGTCTTCGAAGGAAAGTTGTATAAATGATTTTTCTACAAGAAACATGGATCGATTTGAATTAAGGAGACAAAGGGCGACCTCTGGGATTTTTGTTTGAAAGTGAAACTTTTCCCATAGTAAATCCTATGCAAACTTTGAGCCGCTTGCGCTAAATTATAGTTTCACCGATTGCACTGAAATTTTGTACAGTTTATATGGGACCTAAATGGCATCTAAAAAGTCGACTTGAGCGAGGATTTATTTTTTCCATACAAGCGGGTCCCATACTATTCAGCATACAACAAGTGCTATATATTGGGGAATCTAGCTTTTTTCTTTTTTCTCATTCATTCTCCTTGATTAACACGAGAAAGAGCAGTATGAAAGGGGGTGCCATGGAACTGCTTTCCATCCTTCTCTTTCTCGTGTTTATTTTCACGAATTTCTAGTATTATTCTAGAAGAACTTTACAATAACTTTTATGTAACCAAACTAGACATGTGTGTTGCTTGGGGACCCCAGGGGAGTTAAAGGTATTACATCATGGTATTTACGATGATAATCGTACGGATAACTGGAAACAACAACAGAATAATTTTGAATAAAAGACTGGCGATACCGAATATCATGACAATTTTTACAAATACTAGACAACCATTGGAGAAAACATTGAATTTTTTCGCAAAATTTCTCTCGTAGTTCCTTCCAGGATTTCTCTCAGAGGTTTGCAGATTTACTCTTTGAATTTCCCTAGGTAGTTTTTTTCCGAGATAAATTCTAGTTTTTTTTTCCTGAGACGGCCCAGTTTTTCTCAGGGTTTCTTCCGAATTTCTCCAAAAAGGCATAACATAGATATTCCGAGAAAAACTACTAAAAATATTCCAGGAGAAATTCTTGTAGACATTTCAGGAGAAACTTCGGAACTAATTTCGAGAGGAATCCCTTTAGAAAAAAGGACTCCAGGAGAAATGCCAGGATGTAAGATATCTCAGGAATAGTTTTTGCAGAAACTCTGGGAGAAATCTCGGCAAGATCTTCTACGGAAATCCCATTAGACAGAATTACGACAAATCATTTCAAAGGAATCTTGAGAGATGCCCTTGGAGGAATTCCGTGACAACATCTAAGAAATATTCAGACTCTCCCTAGAAACTCTTCTAGAGAACCCTAGATAAATCCTCGAAGAAACCCCACAAACATTTGTTTGGGTAGAACGCAGGAAAAACTCCGGGAAAAAATCCGCTATCAATATCGGGAAAACCTCTGGCAGAAAGCCTTGAAAGACATACTGCAGGATCCCTGTGAAAAAATCCAGGAGCAACAAGTTGCATTCACGAATCCTGGAAGATTCTTTAGCAAAAATACAGCAAGAATTGTTCGAATCCTGAAAAATGCCGGCAAGAATCCGGAAGAATCTCCGAGAGGAATACAGTGCGAGAAATAAGTACACTAAAACCTCCATTTAGGTAATGAGTCGGGACTGCCTAAATAGAATTTTTACCTAAATGGATTCATTACCTAAATGGATTCAGTTTATTACCTAAATGGATTACAAGGTTGCAAAGAAGTTCAACAAGGGAGAGTTACTAGGAGATTTAAAGGAGATCATGCGGAGTTTCAGATGGCTTTCAATGAGTTTCAGGAGGGGGTGGGTTTCAGGAGGGGAGGGGCTTCAGGGGCGTTTTCGGGGGTTTTGGAGGGTCTTAGATCAAAATTGTCATTCAAATGACTAGCTGGGCACGAAACACGAAAAACTTTGCGAAAAACCCTGCAAAATTCCGCCAGACTGAAAAATTATTGAATGTCGGGTCAAAGTCGGGTCAATTTTTATCGTATGTTGGGTCATTGTTGGACCAACATCGAACAACTGTTGAGTCTATATTGGGTTTGGTGGCCAAAATAAAAACAGGTGAATGATAGGTTGATGTCGGGTTTGACGTCATCAATGCTGGAGCTGATATCAATGGAATGATGGAAGGATGGTTGATTATCTCAATTTCAGCTGGAAATGACGCTAGATACTGGCACTTTTCAACACTGAATTAGGGGGGAGGGGGTGTTTAGCGGGCAACATTGCACCCCCCTTCCTCCCATACCCACCCCCTAACACCACTCACTACTTCTTTCCCATAAACCAGTCTTATACCTAATCTTAAGCACTCCAACTGATTTGAACACAATCAAATTCCATTTAGGTAACGTTACCTAAATGGAGGGACCTAAATAGATTTTACCTAAATGGATCCTACCTAAATGGAGGTTTGAGTGTATAAAGACAGAGCCGATTTTCATACAAAATTATCATGTTTGAGGATCAAAATCTCTGTTTCTAGCAATTCGATTGTAACGGAATTTTGGCTGCAACCTTAAAATAACAAGAATTTCAGCTAGTATTATAAATCATCATCCATGCAAATGTTTACATTTACTTTGCAGAATCAAATAAATATAAAGGCACTATTTTCATACAAAAAGTGTCTTTATACTTATTTGAATCTGAAAAGTAAATGTAAACATTTGCATAGATGATGATTTATAATACTAGCTAAAATTCTAGTTATTTTAAGGTTGCAGCCAAAATTCCATTACAATCAAATCGCTAGAAACAGAGATTTTGATCCTCAAACATGATTATTTTGTATGGAAATCGGCTCTGTCTTTTTACTTATTTCTCGCACTGTACAAAAAAAATCTGTGATAAAATCAAACGGAATCTTGTGAGAAACTCTGGAAAGCATTTCCAGAGACATTTCCAAAGAAGTCCATCAAAAAGCACTGACGAAACTTCTGGAGCAACTTGTCAGAATTGTCGGAAATATTTGCTCGATATAGAAGCCCTCCTTCTTTTGATTATCATTATATCTATACAACCATTTCACAGAAAAAAATAAATAGTACATTTCCGATTATCGTGAAACTTGATGAGTTTGTAGTTCATGTTATTTCATCATTAGAGTGACCAATTTTCAGATACGATGGTCCTGAAAATCAAGGTTTTTAAAAACTACAATTTTTCGAAAAATCATGACTTTTGAACCAGTTGACCGATGTTAAACTTTTTTGTTTTTTGTTTGTAGGCTATTGAATTGTAGTTTTAAGGAAAAATACGTTGAAGAAGCCAAATTGTGTTAAAATGTAAAAAAAAACATACAAATATATTGTTTTTTTACGTTTTCATGGTCACGGAAGGGTACTCTGATTTTATATTTTCATCAGAAAACTCAGAAATTTGGCGTTACATATCAAACAATGAGAGAAATGTGTTTTTTTAGTCTTTGGGATATGATTTTTTGAATATAGAAAGTCATATATTTTAATACTAGCTACTATTAAACTGCCTACTGTTGTAAATCCTCATAAAACTATACATTGTATTGCTTTTTTGAGTGATTCCTTGTGTTTTTGGTTTCCATGGTTTTATAAGGATTCAAAACATAAATGAATTTAAAAAAGTGTCTTTTATGGGAAAATTTGACCTTTATTTTGATTTATTATTATTATTATTATTATTATTATTATTATTATTATTATTATTATTATTATTATAGAGTTTTGGCACTTCGCAGCAAAAATTGCTGGAAACTATCACCTACCCCGGGCAATCGGAATGCCAAAGGGGATTCGGCTCTGTGGATCTCATTAGCCGGTTTTTTAACTTATCCTAATGAGTCTGCTTTTGGATGTACTTTCAGTTGTGATGATTCAGGAACCGCCTAACTATACTACAGGTTCCAAGAATCACCGCTTTCAGGATGCTGTTCAGGTCCTTCTTCAATTCCAGCTCGTCTAGGGACCTCAGGAGAGATTTAGGGACAACTCCGGTTGCCGAGAGGACAACCGGCACTATACGGACGTCCTCCAGGTGCCACATCTGCTTCAACTCCTCCGCTAGGTCGTGGTACATACTTGGTTATCTTGCCGGAGAACGTTGATTGGACATTATGGTCTAACGGTACAGCGATGTCGATGAGAGTTACTCGCTTCATCCTTTTGTCGAAAACCACAATGTCGGGCCGGTTGGCACGAATGAGGACGTCCGTAATGATCTCGCGATCCCAGTACAGCTTAATGCAACTATTTTCCAGAACCGGGTCCGGCTGGTACAAATCTGTCGACCAAGTTGTGCTTTAAAGCAAGCTGTTGGTGCACAATCTTGGCAACTTCGTTTCTACTGAATTACACTTCCTACAACGGTCCTCCACGTCCTCGTGCAATATGTACCGCCGATAGTTCTTCGTCGCAATAATCCGGTCCTGGATGGCTACCATGAAACCTTCTGTTTCTGAGAACAGGTCACCCCGCACCAGCCACGCGTTTGACGCCGCCTTATCGATGTGCTCGAGTTCCAGTTGATGGGGGTGCGTCCCATGCAACTCCTTTTGCTTCCACGTTACGATCATCTCGTCGACGGTCTTGATGTCGCAGTTCAGCTGATAATCCTCCTGCGCCAGATGCATTATTATTATTATTATTATTATTATTATTATTATTATTATTATTATTATTATTATTATTATTATTATTATTGGACTACCTTATCTGAAGCTTGGCCACCCTAAGACGATATAAAAAATACGGGTCATTTTTTTTCCGATGAACTACAAACCCTTCCAATTGTTACGACAGTCATACATATGATTGTCGCGGCAAACTTCGTACTGCCTGCCTACTACGTTTTTGACATGCAGTTCTGTAGAAAAATCGCCCGCAAAATGCAATTTCAGATTTTCCCATTTTTCCTGCCTTCCCGGTCACTTTTCTTAATTATTCTTTCGTACGAACACGTCGGAGCCCTGTAAAAATTCAACAATTGAAGCATCATTTACCTTCGTTTACCCGTCCTCGAGCCTATGCCTGACATACAAACACCAATAAAATATATATTTAGTAAATTTCTGTCTTTCTTTGCGAATTTTTTTTTTCCAAGATATCATCTGGATGGTTTCGTAATTTTCTACAAGCCTGTTTTTTTAATTATTATCCCACAAGCTGTGCGCAAAAGGGAGGGAGTGTGTCAGGTTTGAATCTAAAATGAAATTCTTGCAGGAAATATTTGCGTGATCTAAAAGCCCTCCTTATTTATTCTCCTATCATTGTGATTCAGTTTCTTTTTTGATTTAACTTACTTCTCAAATAATTATCCGAAGGAGTCTTAAACTTCATCACGTCAGACTCAATTTGTGGAAAATTTTTGTAGTAAAACTGCATGCGTTTTGAACAAAAAACTATTAAGAGGCTGTCAATAATTTGTTATACAAGACCAAGTATAATTTTCAGGAATTGCTTCTGGAGATTAAAAAAGTTCTCTTGCCATTTCTCCAGGGATTTCACTAGAATTTCTTCCAGTGATCCACAAGAGGTTCTCCAAGAATTTGAGGGTACTCCCCTCAGGAAACTTCAGGAACTTCTCCAAGAATCCCTCTTGAATTTTATCGTGTATTCTTCCAAAAAATCCTGTAAAGATTGTTTTCCGACGTTGTCAGGGTTATTTCTTTTATTTTATAGGAACTTCTCCAAACATTTCTTCAAAAATTATTCCAAGGGTTCCTCTAAAAATTGCACCGAGAATTACATCAAAGATTCATCCTGGAGTTCCTCAGAATTCATGTGTACCTCAAAGTATTTTTCAGAGAATTCTGATTTGCCCACCAAATGTCGACTTTTTGAACGTCATAAGACTGCTGTAGCTATGGAAAATTATGGACGAGAACAGCTTTCCCGGGAAGCTGACTAGACTGATAAGAGCAACGATGGACGGTGTGCAGAACAGCGTAAGGATTTCGGGTGAGCTATCCAGTTCATTTGAATCTCGACGGGGACTACGACAAGGTGATGGACTTTCCTGCCTACTATTCAACATCGCCCTGGAAGGTGTTATGCGACGAGCCGGGCTCAACAGCCGGGGTACGATCTTCACGAAATCCAGCCAATTTGTCTGTTTCGCGGATGACATGGATATTATTGCCAGAACATTTGGAACGGTGGCAGAACAGTACACCCGCCTGAAACGTGAAGCAGCAAAGGTCGGACTGGTGGTGAATGCGGCTAAGACAAAGTACATGCTGGTAGGTGGGACTGAGCGAGACAGGACAAGCCTTGGCAGCAATGTTACGATAGACGGGGATACTTTCGAGGTGGTAGAAGAATTCGTCTACCTCGGTTCCTTGCTAACGGCTGACACTAACGTGAGCCGTGAAATACGAAGGCGCATCATCAGTGGAAGTCGTGCCTACTATGGGCTCCAGAAGAAACTGCGGTCAAAAAATATTCACCCCCGCACCAAATGTACCATGTACAAGACGTTAATAAGACCGGTGGTTCTCTACGGACACGAGACATGGACGATGCTCGAGGAGGACCTGCAAGCACTCGGAGTTTTCGAGCGACGGGTGCTAAGGACGATCTTCGGCGGTGTGCAGGAGAACGGTGTGTGGCGGAGAAGGATGAACCACGAGCTCGCTGCACTCTACGGTGAACCCAACATCCTTAAAGTGGCTAAAGCTGGACGGATACGGTGGGCAGGGCATGTTGCAAGAATGCCGGACAACAACCCTGCAAAGTTGGTGATTGCTAACCATCCGGTTGGTACAAGAAGGCGTGGAGCGCAGAGAGCACAATGGGCGGACCAGGTGGAGCGTGATCTGGCGAGTGTTGGGCGTGACCGAGGATGGAGAGCTGCAGCTGCAAATCGAGTATTATGGCGGCAAATTGTTGATTCAGTATTATCATGAATTTGATGTGAACTAAATAAATGAATGAAAAAAAAAGACTGCTGTACAAGTTTGTTGATATTATATTTTGAGATAATTATGAAATAAAACATGTCAAAATGCTACGCTGACGGAGATTATTGATGAGTAGTGAACAATTTGAAAGCTATTAACTATCTGTAAAACATTGCTAGTGTCACGAACTTTATTGCATACTCATAATAATATGAGGTACAACAGAATTAATCGTGAAATAATTAAACCGATAGAGTTAACAGAAACAAGAGTGGAACTTATAGAACTTGTAGGTCTTAATTCCAGAATAGTTATCAGAATTGCACTCAGCGGTTCTAAAAGTAAAAATCTGTATGCCAGTGGACACCCAGTTGGCAACACATAGAGATACTCATAAAGGGTGATACGGTCAAAATTCGGTCACACAATTTGTTTCATAACTTGAACAGCGTACACCAAAACAGCTGATTCTTGGACCAGTAATGGTACATTATATGTAGCTTATAGCATAACATTTTCATCAAAATCGGTTTAGTATTTGCGGAGATATTGTGAATCCTGAAAACTGCAATTTTAAAATTTTGTACAAAGAGGATTAAAAAATAAGAACACATTTTTACTCTTTTATTTATAGAGCCAGAAATACTGAACCAATTTCAATGAAAATTTTTCTGTATGTGAAGTATACATATCAAAATGTTGTGTAAACATTTTATTTAATTTGATCCAGCCGTTACAAAGTTATATTTGTTTAGGTGGTCAAATTTTGTCAAATTTTGTCAAGTCAAGTCAAAATTTGGTCACACTATTTTTTTCATAACTTTGGACTGCGTACACCAAAACAGCTGATTTTTGGATCAGTAATGGTACATTATATGTAGCTTATACCATAAAATTTTCATCAAAATCGGTCTAGTATTTGCGGAGATATTGTTGAACCCTGAGATCTGCAATTTTAAAATTTTGTGCAAAGAGGATTCACAAATAAGAACACGCTTTTACTGTTTTATTTATAGAGCCAGAGATACTAAACCGATTTCAATGAAAATTTTTCTGTATGTGAAGTATGCATATCAAAATGTTGTGTAAAAATTTCATTCAATTTGATCCAGCCGTTACAAAGTTATATTTGCTTAAGTGGCACCCTGTCAGTTTTTTTCATATTCAAACTGCTACAACTTTGAAAGTATTCATACAAAATGGCTCAAAATTTTACTAAGAACATATTTTCATAATAGTATTATACTTTAAAATTTTGATAAAAATCGGCGCAGTATTGGTAGTTCTATAATCAAAATTGTGCTTTACTGACCTTAAATTTCCGAAAATGTATTATGGAGCGCCTTTGTACAAAATTTTAAAAAGGTAGGTCGATGGTTTTATCTATATATTAACCAATACTTAATTGATTTTGATGAAAATTTTATGGTATAAGCAACATATATTTAATGTAGCATTACTGGTCCAAAAATCAGCTGTTTTGGTGTACGGTGTACGGTGTAAGTCTAAAGTTATGAAAAAAATTGTGTGACCAAATTTTGACCGTATCACCCTCTACTATTATAAGATACTACATCGTGCAAGAATTGTGCCGATAGAAGGAAGAGAAACAAAAGACATTGAAGGTCCTGATTCCAGAATAGTTTGAAAAGCCTCGAATATCCCAAGAATGTACCACAAGTATTTTAAACATACACTAGTGCTGCATCGGCAGCATAGACTACATTCCACGACCAATTACACTAGTTTACAGCATTTTTGAACTCGGTGAACTGATGATCGTTTTTGGTGTAGAATCATGCCCTGAGTTCGAAAACGCGAAGGAAAAAAAATACAGTAGAGCGGAAATTTTTTCGACTTTCCATACAATGTTGATGATTTGAAATCGATTTTTGTTCTATTTTTAAGCAAAGTCGCTCACTTCACACACCTAATTCTCCGTAATCAATGCTCCGATTGAGCTGAATTTTTTACTGTATCTCGCCTACATATGATATGTCAAAAAAACGTTGAGAAAGAATTTTTAAATTGTTTTTTTTTCTTATTCAAAAAAATACATTTTTTCATATATTTTTGGAAATTTTGCTAAAATTTAAGGAGATCGTTCCCAAAACTCGCCAATATCTTGAATTTTAACAATCTGACGCAAAACCTACATTCAGATGATCGAATGGTATTATATTCAGCTTTTTATTTATGGAAAAAGATTTAATATTGGTTGAACAAAACGCAAGATATTTGAGTTTTGTTAAATTCCATATTTTAAAAAGTTGAAAAACTCGATATTGAGCTAAAACTCAAAAACTGTTCTCTTTTAAATTTTTTGAAGCGCGGTTTCGAAATCAGCGCTAAATTATGCTTCAAAAATTTTGGTCGTTGACAGAAGTTCACGACTTTCGTTTTATTTTGTAAACTAGTGTTATTGCAGTTATGACAAAGTATGTAAATATTGTAACCCGAACATCAAAGTTTATATATTACAAAAAAAAAATGTCAGAGTAGTTTGGATGACCTAGATGACCCAATTCATGTACCATGAATATTCTAGCGGTAATTTGAGGCTTTTTAACACTCCCACTGCCATGCTATAAATGAGCGATTCCAAGCAACAGCATCAAAATTAAGGAAAATTTTTAATTCATGATTTTCTATTGAACTGAAACTTTGCACAGTTTTTCAGTTCCATCTAAATCGCCATTTTTCGATATCAAATTTTTATTTAGAGCCACGACTAACTTTTCAAAAGGGTGTATGTGAAAATGGTTCAAAAATATTCAAAAATATGCACAGCAAAAACGGATTGTTCGATTGTTATGAATTTTTCAGCAAAGTTAGATAGCTGAATGGTGATTTCTAAGAAAATATACACTGTGAAAAAAAATCTATTTTATCATTGAAAAACATCATTTTTGTCACAAAAACTCAAATATCTCAAAACCCTATCTTTTTACCAACTTGAATTTTTTAGGGAAAACGGTCCATTGTATTAGCAATCTACCATAAAAATTTGGTGATGGTAAACTAATAAACAAAAAAGTTATAACATTTCAAAAATTTCACAATTTTTACATTTAGTAAAAAAAATTTTTCTGTGTAAATTATTTCGGCCGGGAATCGCGATTTGATGCTGATTTTATTGTTCAGCAAAGTTAGATAACTAAATGGCGATTCCTAAGAAAATATACACTGTGAAAAAAATCTTTTTTAACATAAAAAAATATCATTTTTGTCCCAAAAACTCAAATATCTCAAAACCCTATCTTTTTACCAACGTAATTTTTTAGAGAAAACGGTCCATTGTATTACCAATCTACCATGAAAATAAACAAAAAAGTTATGACAATTCAAACATTTCACAATTTTCACATTTAGTAATAATTTTTTTTAGTGTAAATTATTTCGGCCGGAAATTGAAGTTTGATGCTGATTTTATTGTTAATGGCCTTGCGTGAGTAAAACAAGTTGTTTTTATTATATATTATACATACATATAATATAATATACTATGTACCGTAATGTTCCGATTTTATCACGCCCTCCGCGCATTAGTCGTTTATTCATTAATTTGCTGTTACATTTGAGGACAAGTGTTTTCCCTCTTCTTCAAGATTAATGTTGAAAGCGTGTTTTGCAACGTTAAAAATATTGAAATGGGTATAGATGTTGAAGAATATTACAGGGCATTTTTGAAAAGGGGCGTAATTAAATTGTTTAAACAGATGTCGCTGATGGCAATTTCTCAGTTTTTTGTCGTTTTCGAACTTCCTGCGCCCTGCTTTACCGATGATATACAGATGGCTCGTTTGTCAAATTCTAGACGGCAGGACGTGCAAATGCGTAATTTTGTAGACAATGTGGACATTTGGGCATAACCAGTCTCTTTCAGTTTATCTATGGTGCTTTCGGTGAGATTTCGTAACTCTTTTGAACATTTTTTTTCATCAAACGGTCTACAAGAGAGCGTTGAGTTGAAGACCTTTGAGAAAGCGACTGTTCATCTTGTTCGTTAGATTATAATAAACAAAATCACTTATTAATTTTAACTTACTTGTTTGGTGTTGGTGGCTGAAGAAAAAAAATAGTATACAATTTTTAATATTCATAGCGGTAGTATTTTTTTGTTTTTTTCGTGAGCATTGTCAGGTATGTATACAGACAAACAAACGTAACACTGGCGAAATTTTCATTGACCACGCCTTCAACGATCATTTTGAATCTTGGTTGTGGCTTTCATAACAAGAAGAGCGCCCATCGTTTTTCTTTGCGTTTGACGTTTCACACTAGCGCCTTCTGATGACGATATTGCACAACGCAGTGTTTCGTGAAACATTTCCACCAGGTGGTGATAGTGTGAACTGGGCGATGAATTTTCACTAAAATTGTTCTAGGCGTTTCGTCTGTTTGTCTGTGGTATGTACCTCTTATGCATTTGTTGTTGTTGAAGTTACTCGCATTCTTCCGATCATAAAGTCTGTTCTCTACACACTTAATTTTGATTACCGAGTTCGGTAATTTTTTGACGAGATTAAAACTGCTGAGCACCGAACTCGTTCAGCAAAAATGCATTGTTTACCTTTTCCATACGATTTTGACAGTTGTTTTACTGAGCCTCAGTAAAATCGATTACCGAAACTACCGAGATCGTACTGCTGTTATAATCTCGTCAAAAAAGTACCGAACAGGCAATTCAGAAATAAGTGTGTAAGAGGGATTTTTTTTGCGGATAAACTAGACGTATACGCGTATAAAAAAACTTTTATTATACAGCTTTTGTCTTAAAAATAAATTCAATTCCATTTTTCTTATAATCAACAGCTTTTCAACACTATCAAGGGATTTTTTCACCAGTCACGTACAATAAAAAGTATGACAATCTCAATATTTTTGATCACAACACTGGATCGCGTCTAAGTTTCAAATAGATAATATAGTAATTACGAATAATCAAACTAAAGTATCATGAAAACAACTTGTTTAATTCAGGCGGTAGCCTTTACAATAAAATCAGCATTAAAATATAATTCTCGAAATAATTTACACAGAAAATTTTTTTTTTTTTGTTACTAAATGTAAAAATTGTGAAATGTTTGAAATGTCATAACTTTTTTGTTTATCAGTTTACCATCACCAAAATTTTATGGTAGATAGCTGATATAATGGGCCATTTCCCCTAAAAAATTGAAGTTGGTAAAAAGATAGGGTTTTGAGATATTTGAGTTTTTGTGACAAATATCATATTTTTTCAAAGTAGAAAAAGAAATTTTTTACAGTGTATATTTTCTAAGGAATCATCATTTAGTTATCTAACTTTGCTGAAAAATTTATAACAATCGAACAATCCGTTTTTGCTGTACAGCTTTTAGAATATTTTAGAACTATTTTCGCATACACCCTTTTGAAAAGTTAGTCGTGAGTGAATATGAAGGTTTAATATCAAAAAATGGCGATTTATATGAAATTGAAAAACTGTGCAAAGTTTCAGATATTTTTGAAATGGTCGCTCAGGATCGACTGACATGACTCCGTGGAATTCCTCAAATCACTTACACCAACTGCCATGCCTCAAAACAGTGGGAACGGTATTTTTCAACTTCTAATATCTCAGCCGTTTTTCATCCGATTTGCAAAATTTTTGAAGCAATGGATTTTCCCAGCCTTCTAGATGAATATAAAATTTTCAAACTATGGATTGGACCAAAGTTCTATTTTTGAGTACTCAAAAACTCGGAGCAAGTACCTTAAAAAAATGCTGTTTCTCTGGAGCCATTCCGAATGTAAAGTAGTTTCCATACATATTTTAATGTTGAATTGCTCATATTAATAAAGCAAAATTATTGCATAGAAATATATGGAGATACTCAATATTTAAGACTATAAAATCTTCACAAAATTACGTATAATACAGAAAATTTGTATATTCCGTTTGAACTTTATATTCATCGCGACAACCCCTGTGTTTTATTGCTTGAAAACAATCACGTGTACATGAGAAAACTTTTTCCAATCGATTGTGAAAAGTGTGAATCTTAGAAACTACAAAATTTTCACAAAATCACGTATAATACAGGAAATTAGTATTTTCAGTTTGAACATCACGTTCATCGCGACATCCCCCACGTTTTATTGCTAGAAAACAATCACGTGTACATCAAAATACATTTACAGAGCGAAGGGGAGAAGTATGATTCTTAAAAACTACAAAATCTTCACAAAATTACGCATAATACAGAAAATTTGTATACTCGGTTTGAACATCGCGACAACCCCTTGTGTTTTATTGCTTGAAAACAAGCACGTGTACATGAGAAAACTTTTTCCAATAGATTGTGAAAAGTGTGTGTCTTAGGAACTACAAAATCTTCACAAAATCCCGTATAATACAGGGAATTTGTATTTTCAGTTCGAACTTTACGTTCACCGTGTTTTATTACTTGAAAACAATCACGTGTACATGGGTAAAAATTTCAGAGTGATTGTGAGAAGTGTGAACCAAAAAAACTACAAAATCTTCACAAAATCACGTATAATACAGAAGGAAGTTTTGTATATTCAGTTCGAACTTTGCATTCATTGTGACAATCCTTGTGTTTTATTGTTTCAAAGCAATCACGTGTACATAAGAATAAACTTTCAGAGCACAGGAAACAAGTATGAATCATAACAACTACAACATCTTCACAAAATTACGTATAATACAAAAAAAAAATCGGACTGATCTTCAAATTCGTTGCAAAAACCGCTGTGTTTGATTGCTTGAAAAATGATTATGTGTACATACATAAGAATACTTTTCCAGAGCGATGGGGAGAAGTATGATTCTTAAAAACTACAAAATCTTCACAAAATTACGTATAATACAATTTTTTTATATTTGGTTTAAACTTCTCATTCATCGTGATAACCTCTGTGTTTTATTGCTTGAAAAGAAGCACATGTACATGAGAATACTTTTCAAAACGATTGTGAAAAGTGTGTGCTTAGAAACTACAAAATTTTCACAAGATTTTTGTATTTTCGGTTTGAACTTCACGTTCATTGCGACAACCCTTGCGTTTTATTGTTCGAAAACAATGAATACATCAGAAAACTTTTTCCAAGCGATTGTGAGAAGTAAGATACTACAAAATCTTCACCAAACTACGTACATAGGGTCTGGGACCATTTGGGCAGGAGCACCTATTTTGGGCACTTGCTGCTATAACTCAATCAATTTTGAATCGATTGACTTGATTTTTGAGACTCGATCAGATACGGTTTAAAGTCAATCGGTTGAAATTGATTGAGTTTAAGCAGCAAGTGCCCAAAATAGGTGCTCCTACCCAAATGGTCCCACGCCCTATAAGTCAGGTTTTTTTTAACTTAACATTAATCAAGACAACTCCTTTAGGCCGTTTACAATGCTGTTTCATTTCGTATGATCACTTTCAAAATAAAATAGATCACGAACTTGATCCTAGACAACATGTCTGCAGATATGGAATATCTTTCAGAAACCCATTTAGAATATCTTCCAGAAAATTTAACTAGATTATATCTCAAAATTAATTTAGGAATTCCTTAAAACATTGTACAAAACATTCTTTTGGGATTCCAACATTTCGTTCATAAATTATTGAATACATGGATTCTTTCATATTTTTTCTAGAAATTCTTACAGAAATTCTTCCAGGAATTTGTTAAGAAAACTTTCTTGGGGTTTCCTAAGTATTTACTCATGGGATTGCTTTCGGGGCTCTTATCTGGATTTCTTCAGGAATTCATCCTGGGATTATTTCTTCTGTAGTTATTTCAGGAACAACTCCAGGGATTATTATAAGAATTCCTTCAAGAATTCCCATGGAACTCTTTCAAGAATTTCTCAGGAGTTTCTCTTGGAATTCTTTCAGGAACTTCTCCATGAATTGATCCAGTTCTTTCTCCAGGAACTTTTTATGAATTCTGTTAGGAATGCCTCTTGAAATTGATTCCGGGATTTCTCCTGGGGTTTCTTCAGGAACACATGCAGGGATTCCTTCAGGAGCTGCTACGGGGTTCCTCTAGTAGTACATCCTTTCTTCCTAGAATTACTCCAGGATTTCTCCAAAAATTCCACCTGCGATTTATTCAAAAACTCATACTGGGATTCCTCTACGAATTTATTCAGGGATTCTATAGAAATTCTTTCAGTGATTTCTCTGGGGATTGTAGCAGGGATTCCTCTTAAAATACCTCCAGGGAATCCTTCACAAATGCCTCTAGATATTCCTCTAGGAATCCCTCCAGAAACTCTTCCAGGAATTCTTCTAGAGATTCCTCCAGGAGTTTCTCCAGAGATTCCTCCGGGAATCCCTATACGCTTTCCTCCAGGATGTCCTCCAGAAACTTCTCCAGGAATTTCTTCAAGGCTTCACTCGGGAATTCCTTCTGTGATTTTTTCTGGAACAACTTATTTTTCATATTGCCTTAGTAACTCTTCTTAGGATTCCTTCAGGAATTCCTCCTTGTATTCTTCAAGGAACTCCTCTAGGAATTAATTAAGTACTTCTTCAATGAACTGTTTAGGGATTCCCTTGGAAATTGTTTCCGGGATTTCTTCTGGAAATTCTTCAGGAATTCCTCAAGGGATTTCTTCAGGAACTGCTACAGGGATTCCTGCACGAAGTCTTCTAAGAATTTCTTCAGAATTTCTCCAAGTATTCCATCTGCGATTTCTTGCGGAATTATTTCTGGTATTCTCTGAAAATTCTTCCAGGAATTCATCTAGATTCCTCCAGAAGTTCCGCCAGAAATTCCTCTCGGGATTTTTCCAGGAGATCCCCTGAAGATTTCTTCAGGAATTCCTACAGGCATTCCACAAGGATACCCTCCAGGGATACCTCCAAGAATTCCTCTAGGGTTTTCTCCATGTAATCCTGCAGGACTTCCTCCAGGAATTGCTTTCTGGGATTTCCCTAGTAATTCCCATAGGATTTTTTCTAGGAATTCTTCAAGGGATTCCTCCAAGGGTTTTTCCAGATACTCCTGCAGGAATTCCTCCAAAGATTACTCCAGGAATAACTTCAAGGATTCCTCCAAGAATTCCACTACGAATGCTTTTTTCCAAGGTTTCTAACTTGGATTCTTGAAGAAATTTCTCCCGGAATTTTTCCAGCGATTCCTTCTGGAATTCCTCCAGATATTCCTCCAATAATTGCTCCAAGGGATTCCCCAGGAGTTCTTCCAAAAGTTTCTCCTGGAATTGCCTCAGGAATTCTTCCGGGGACTTCTCCAGGAACTCTTGCAGGCATTCTTCCAGGATTTCATCCAGGAATTTCTGTAGGGTCGCCTCGAGCAATTCATCCAGAAAATACCCAAGAAATTTCTTCAGGGATTCCTTCAAGAAATCCACCAGGAATAGATCTAGGAATTCCTTTATGAATTCTGTTGTCAATTCTTCCAAGAATTTTTACAGGAAATCCTTCAGGGATTCCTTCAAAAGTTCATTCAGGATTTTCTCTAGGAATACCCTTTGGAATTTTTCCAGGGATTCCTTCACGAATTCTTCCAGATTTCCCTCCTGCAATTGCTGCAGTGATTCTTTCAGAAATTCTGCTAACAATTCATCCAGGAACTTCTTCAGGGATTTCTCCACGAAATTCTCCAAGGATTTCCCCAGGGATTTGTCAGAAATTCCTTCAAGAATTTCCTCATAAATTGTTCCAGAAACTCCTCTAGAAATTTCTCCAGGAATTTCTCAAGGGATAATAACAAAAATTTCTCACAGAGTTCCATTAGAGATTCCTCCAGAAATTCATCCAGTAATTGTTTCAATATCGTTTTTCTATGGAATGGCTCTAGAGATTCCTCCAGGTTAACTTCCAGGAATTCGTCCAGCAATTCCCGCAAGAATACCTCCAGGAATTCCTCCAGGTTTTTGCCCAGGAATTTCTCCAGAAACTCCTGCAGGAAAATCTTCAGGAATTACCCCAAGAATTTCTTCAGGAATTCCTCCAGTAATTGATCCAGGAATTGATCCAGGAATTGCTCCTGCACATTCTTGTCAGAATTATGTCAGCAATTTCTTCAGGAATTCTCCAGAAAATCCATTTAGAATTTCTTCAGAAATTCTTGCAGGAAATTCTCCAGGAATACCTTTCAGGATTTTTCCAGGGATTCCATCAGGCATTTCTCCAGGAATTACTCCAAAGATTCTTTCAAGAATTGTTTCAATAATTCCTCCAGGGATTTCTCCATGGATTTCTCCTGGGTGTTTCCCAAGAATTCCTCCACGAAATCTTTCGAAGATTCATCCAGAAATTCCTCTAAGAATCTAAGATTTCTTCAGCAATCCTTCCAGGGAATTTACCAGAGTTACCTTCAGGAATTCCTCTAGAGATTCCTCTAGGAATTACTTTAGGGATTCCTTCTGGGATTTATCATAAATTTATCTAAGGATTCCCCAAGGGATTAGTTCAATAATTCCTTCGAGGATTTCTTCAGGAATCCCTTCAGAAATTCCAGGAAGATATTATGTAAACTTTTTTGAAAAAATCTTCGGACGGGTTTCCATTATGTTCTGCTGGAAAAATACGTTGACGGAAATCATGATTAAAAATCTGGGTCTGCGACTGAGCTACAAAAATAATATGCAATGCACGAATAAATAAAAATCCTAAATCTTGCAGAAATTGACCACCGCTACCAGCACTACCTTGGTTAGTGTAGAAAATGCGATTTTTTCAACGTATTATACAAAATAATAATTAAATAATGCTTTTGAATATAATGTTATAATATTCAATTTCATCGTGTTGTGTTTGGTTGTAAAAGCTAGTACGTGCACATTTGCCTAGGGCAGGGGTTCTCAAACTTTACCAGCTTGCGACCCACTTTAGATTGTAGTAGAATTTGGCGACCCACCAGCTCATAACATAAGTCATTTTGATAATTCAGACTGGCCCAAGCGTTTAGTATCAAGTGGTGTAAAGAATTTTTGATAAGTTTGCATGTTTCTAGTGCAAATTTAACCAGTCTTGCTCCATGCAACAAAACAGAACTTCATAGATTCTAGATAATATAACATTTTGAAGAGAAAGAAAACATTTAGTTCATGCATTTGAATAACTTTTAAAATTCACTTGCAAATGAAAGGAAGTCTAATAATGCATTTTATTTGTTTTTTTCTCGTTTATAAGTTTTGCCAATTTCAAAATTTTCTTACAGTAAGACATAAGTTAAGTTAAGTTATCCCTTTGCAGACGGCATTTTTGCCTTTCTGGATGCAACCTCGCTGGCCTAGAACACGTTTGTAAAGGTTAATTTTCACGGTTAGGCTAATGTGACTCATCCGTCTCCAAAGGGTTAAGGCATTTATCACAATATTGCTCAAGCTTTCGCGACCCACTAAAATTCAGCCCGCGACCCACCAGTGGGTCGCGACCCATAGTTTGAGAAACGCTGGCCTAGGGTGCTTGACCCCCCTCCCCCCTGACCGAAAAGCTAGCTACGCCCTTGAGCTGTAGTAAGCGCTGTAGATCATGACGAAATTACGTTCAAACGTACGTAGTTGAAGATTTTGTAGTTTTTAAGAATCATGCTTATCCCCATCGCTCTGGAAAAGTTCTTTCATGCGCATATGATTTATTTAAAAAAATAAATAATACACAGGGGTTGTCGCGTTGAATGTTGAGTTCCAACCACAAATACAAACTTCCTGTATAATACGTAATTTTGTGAAAACTTTGTAGTTTTGATGATTCATACTTCTCCCTATCGCTGCCCTGTGGAAATGTATTCTTATGTATGTATGTATGTGATTGTTTTGAAGCAATGGAACACATGGATTGTTGCGACGGACCTGAAGTGTAAAACTCAAAATACAAATTTCCAGTATTTCACTTAATTTTGTGATTATTTTCAGTTCCTGTAATTTACACATTTCACAATCGTTTTGAAAAAGTATTCTTATGCACACGCGATTGTGCTCAAGCAATAAAACACAGGGATTGTCGCGATGAATGTAAAGTTCAAACCGAATATACACATTTTCTGTATTATACGTAATTTTGTGAAGATTTTGTAGTTTTTATGATTCATACTTGTCCTCATTGATCTGTAAATGTATTCTTATGTACACGTGATTGTTTTCAAGCAATAAAACATGGGGATTGTCGCGATGAACGTGAAGTTAAAACTGAAAATACTAATTTCCTGTATTATACGTCATTTTGTGAAGATTTTGTAGTTTTCAAGATTCACACTTTTAACAATCGTTTGGAAAAAGTTTTCTCATGTGCACGTGATTGTTTTCTAGCAATAAAACACAGGGGTTGCCGCAATGAATATAAAGTTCAAACCGAATATACAAATTTTCTGTATTATACGTAATTTTGTGAAGATTGTATAGTCTTAAATATTGAGTATCTCCAGATTTCTTATGCAATAATTTTGCTTTATCAATATGGGCAATTCAACATCAAAATATGAGTGGAAACTACTTCACATTTGGAATAACCCCAAATAAACTGATATTTTTAAGTACTTGCTCCGAGTTTTTGAGTACTCAAAAATTGAACTGTGGTCCAATCGATAGTTTGAAAATTTTATATTCATCTAGAAGGCTGAGAAAATTCATTGCTTCAAAAATTTTGCAAATCGGATGAAAAACGGCTGAGTTTCATCAAGTTGAAATTACCGTTCCCACTGTTTAGGAGGCATGGCAGTGGGAGTGTTAAGTACCGTAGTGTTGTGGTGTTTTTCTTGTGAAACTGGCAACACTGTAGGAGCTTATATTCCGGATACATTTTTCAAAACATTCCCCACCCTAATGGACCTTGCTCGAGGTGAACCAGCAATCTTTTGGAGTGTTCAAACAATGAGTGTTAAGGTTGAAGAATTCGTCATTGACATAACCGTCATCATCGAAAATTCGAAAGCAGTTTTCACGTTCAAAGCTGGATTTTCCGCGGTGAAAATGTATTCACTGTGTTGCGGATGGAGAAGGGAGTATTTACAGTGAATACATTTTCAATGCAAACATTTAAGTTTTGAGCGCGAAAACTGCTTTTGAATTTTCCTGGAATTTTCAATGATGACGGTTTTATTAATGACGAATTCTTCAACCTTAAGGAAGGTCTTTATAACGGTGTACAGGTGGACGGTGAATGGCAGAAAAGGGTGAACCACAAGCTCGCTGCGCTCTACGGCAAACGTATGTAGAATGCAATACTGCCAAAGTCGGTAGGAGACGTTGGACTTGAAATGTTATAAGTTATATTATAACATTGTGTTCGCCAGAGATGCGATACAACTGTTAGGGGCCATCCATAATCCACGTGGTCATGTAAGGGGTGGTGGGGGTGTTCGGGCAAATACCACGGTCCATACAAATTAAAAAAAAAATGTATGAACAAAAGACCACGCGGGGGAGGGGGGGTTCGGAAACTCCTAAAAAATGACCACGAGGTTTATGGACAGCCCCTATGCAGAGCGCAGCGGGCAAGGTGGGCTGACTATGCCCAGAGTAATCTGGCAAGGGTTGGTCGTTCTTGATGTTCAAGAGTAACAGCTGTGAGCCGAAATTTGTGGTGTAGAATTACTAAATCAGATAGTACTGACTGACTACGTGAAGATAAAAGGGGCACAGGCTTAGTGACGGCAAGGAATAGATTATTTTTTTCTAATGACGGATGTGAATCTACATACCTGTCTATAGTATCTTTTTAATTATCTTCAATCTTGACTTCATAAGTGCGTACATGACGCCCAAATTACGTTTCTGAGCATAGTAGAGAAATAATATATGGCCCTCATCATTCTTCCTCAGAAAGATTTGAATCCCCATTAGCGCCTTTGTATTCAGTGAAAACTCACCGCCTGAGAGAACCGGACTCCAGTTTTGGAAATTTCCCAGCTCGTTAACAATTGTGGCCCGAAGGAATTCACGCTTTCATAATGTACCGCACAAACTTTTCGACAGAATTCGACAATTAGAGGGCGAAGATGTTTCAGTCATCCCATCCGGCGACGCCGTCTTCGAACACCGCGCCTCACACCGCCACAATGATGGCGGGTGGAAGACAAACAATCTCAGCCCGAATTCAATTAGCCAGCCTCATTTTAGCGTCGTCGGTAATGCCACGCCGTCGCTTTTGTGCACGCCGTGTATTTCCTTTAGGCACAATAGCAGCGCCACCACTACCGCAGCCACCGTAGCCGTATCAACAACAAGACAAGTTGCCGTTTCGTCGTCGTCGTTTCAGTTTCAGGTGCCTATCTAGCGTCGGCGGCGGCAGCGGCGGGACTATGAGATTACCATAAATCTTTTAACAGGCGCGCACATTACTTTTCCTGGAAAGGTGCGGCGATGTAGCGCTCATGTCGAGCTTCTGGTAGGTACCTACGACGATACGACTGGCTGTTATACATAAGCACCGGCTATAGTGTGACGGACGACGACGACGACGGCGACGGAGAATGAGCTTTTTTACGAGCTATGCCATAACACTCATTCAATCAACAGGGACCGTGTACCGCATTTGCCATTCGTTGTGCGGAAAAGTCATCGTGTGAGGGAGGTATACGACCTAATGTGTGAGTTAAAGCTTAGTGAGAAGTGACTTTCGGGATATTCGTAAAAATAGAGTTATAAGACAGTTTTATTGGTTCTGTATATGGGAATCGCCAGGGGAAAGGATAAGGAAGCTTAGAAAGATCCATGGAAAGTCGCTAAGCTACGAAGCACGTCCAAGTTGATTGCATCTGAGTTCAATTTTTCGGGAGAGTTCTGGAAATTTGCAATTTCCTCGACTTCACTAGAGTCAACTGAACGATATGCAAATGAAAAATTGCAACCATGTATGGTAAGACATTTCCATTATTCTATAAAGACCTATAGGTTATCTTGGTTGTTTCCTACGCCAACAAAGAGAAGGGACTACTTCACGGTCTAATCCTAAACCGTTTTCATTGTCGACAAGCCCATCGTCTTCCCGAGACCACCAGAAGTTACTGCTTCTGAGAAGGACTAGAGTGCAGCACACACCCTCGAAGTAGGCAGCCTAGTCAAGACAAGCCTTCAAGTAGCCACGGACTTCGTGATTCGCTCTTTTAGGAGGACGGCAACAAGGTATAACGCGGACGTATTGCTAGATTCCTTAGCAGCCTCACCTCTCCTTATCTCTTCGGAAGAGACCACAGGGTACAGTGACCCCACAATTTATGAATCGGCAAAAATGACCACAGTTTATGGATCACTCCATTTGATCAACATGGTGATTCATAAATAGTGTACAAAAATTAAGGTGATTCATCGGTGTGGGGTCACTGTAAATACCCCGGCTACTTTCCGCTGCTGATACGGCGTGCACCGCAATTTGACCATTCCCTAGCAAAGCCTTAATCAGTTATTATCGGAAAAGAACCTGTCAACATGGAGCCTCCGTCTACCTTTCTATGGACTCCTTTCTATGCAGCTGCTACGACTACGACATGCCAGGAAGTCTTCTGATAGAACAGTTGATTTTAACCGCAGAGCATCGATATACGTAACCGACATCCGCACCCTGAGAACACTTTTTGGATGCGACTGACCAAGCCACTCTCCGAGTCTACCTTCTTCTAATCGGTATCTTCGCAGAGGAGATAGTGCAATCGCCTGCCAGATTCATCACCTGCTGCTCCGACTTATGGTTGATCATAACAACCACCTCTGTTTTGTGGTTAGCCAATGTCAGCTCTCTGGAACTTACTCACTCCTCCACCACTTTGATCAATTTACAGTAGACCTCCAATGTAATATCGTCTGTGGACCTTCAAACTCAATACCTTGCCGCACATGACATTCCATAAAACCGGATGAGAAAGCACTTCGAACCCACCTTTGTGCCGCGTACTGGTCACACACCCAAATCCGAGAAGAAGAATAACAAGAAGGAAGAGGAGATGGATGACGATCTTGACGGTCTCATCTATCAGCGTGACCAAATCAATATGAAGGTCACTAAGATCGTCGAGTGCAGCAATGAATTCGATGCCCTGAAGCATCCGGATAAATTACGGCAAAAATTATCCTGGAGAATAACTTCCAGCAGACGTGCAGGTCAAAGACCAGTTCAAAAAACTTCGTGTGAAGTGAACGTTGACTCCCATCTGATAGACCTTCTGGATGTATAGCCGATTGCGATGTCGACCAACACATCAAAGGACTAGAGTACCAAGGCATAAAGGTCGACGTGATGTCTGGTCTCTTACTGACTAAGATCGTCGCGGCCCGACTCTTGTAACGAAAATCATCGTCACTTCGAGTGCCCTATGTTCAAAACCGCGTAGAGAAGGTAAAGGAGTTCAATCTGCCTGAGTCCAGGACATCGATCCGTCAAGTGCCCATCAAGCAAGACGTGTGTGGAGTGCCCGCGGAAACACTACACGCTTTTGCATGAAAAATCGAGTCGAGGTCAACACCAGACAAGTTCGCTCAACCGGTACAGCAGGTAAGAACAACTCTAGGGAATCAATCGGCACCGCCAGCGCAACTACCTTCTCGATCATCGTTGAACACGGCTGTTCCAAACAACCAACCGTTGGAACAGAAGACGGTGATGCTCTGGTGAGCTTGCGAGATCTCTACAACAAGAAGGTATGTCAGACCGTCGGGCGATACAACGGGCTCCCATGCTTGTAAAAATTACGAGAGTATTTGCAACCAAAATAAGAAATGCTGACAGTGGCGATCGAGTCCAGGTATTCTGACTACGAAGCCCTAGGACACTGCTGCGAGATCATCGAATACTGCGATGCACCGGACATGCCGCATTATACGGTATTTCATCCATCGAGCTCCAGTACAAAGCTTCGTGTGGTGTTCGATGCATCAGCCAAGGCTTCGCCATCTGACATTTATCAAGCTCTTCTATTGGGAGCAATCGTGCAGAACGGCATCTTCATGCGCGTAACTACAGCGGTTCGGTTCCCCAGCTCCGAAGTCGTGCACGCTGGTTGTATTGCACTATAAGTGCGAACGATATTGAAGTTAACGAGGCAAATGGGCTGTAGGTACGCACATGGGCATCTTCGTCATCCTCGTTCGCTTCTGGAAGCACTTTGTTGAATTCAGGATAGATATTTCGAAGAGGTATCGGCATAGCAAGGTTATTCCTGCCCATTCGTGCTTCCTATGGATCTTCTGGCGAAACGACCCTGGGCTACCTCTTCGAGTACTGGAATTGGTTACGGTAACGTAAGAAACAGCGTGCGCTCCATTCATCGTGACAAGGTGTTTGTTGCAGCTGACTATCGATGAGGCCGACTCCTTTCCCAACGCTGTAAACGTCAACCAAGATGATTGCAAAGTCGATGGCAACTTTTTTTGTAGCTGATACCGTAACCGATGCCATGGAATGCAAAATCCAGCATTCTGGAATGCTGAAATCCACTGGGTTCCCTGTTCATAGATGGAGTTCCGACTCTCCGGAGCTGTTTGAACGCATCCCTGAATCTTATCGTGAGGAGCTGCTGGCTGCGAAGGAGTCATGAAAACTCTAGGCTAGACCTGGAGTCCGCAGAGGAATGAGTTTGCATTTGTCGCAAACTATCTTGTTAACGAATTGAAACCACCGACCTAAGCGATCTGTCCTTTCCTACACAGATCGAAAAAAGAATGTAAAATTCTGTGACATATGATGCACATGATTGGAGCGTGGGATATCACCGAAGTTTACATGGCATATCATGTAAAAGTCAAAAAATTTCATGTAAATTTCCATTATATGTCATGTAATTTAGCATAGTTTCAGGTGGACCCATGATTCTGGAGGGGTTTCATAAACACAGTCTTTAACGAAGCGACGCCTGTAAGATAGCCAATCAGTTTCAACAATAAAGAAATGGCGCTCGCTCTTCGTGAATACGTACAAGTGAGATTGATATATATGTGTGTAAGGAAAGATGATACATGACCAATGAGATTTGAACTGTAACGTGTGAAATCACATGCCTAAGCAGCACACGTATGTTACAAAGTAGTATCGACAGCGCAGGTTTTTGGTTGTAGGAGCCACATTCATGTAATTTTAACCCAAAGGCAGAATAACTTAAAAAGAATCGTGTCCAACCAAAAACCTGCGCTGTGGACACTCCTTTTTGACATGTGCTTGGGTGTTCTTCATATTTTCAGGAAACAGTTGTTGACATCTGATACATTTCCATGTGGTCCACTTGACTGCGCAACCGTTTTTCATGAGCAGTTCAATAACAAGCACTTGTCGCTAAGCACCTGAAAAATCCCTGGAGGATTTCCTGGAAGAATTCATCGACGAGTTCCCGAAGAGTTCCTGGAGGATTTTCTGAAGTAATTTCTGTTAGAATTCCTTGAAACATTTCTTCACGAATTCCTGGAGGAATACTTGAATAATTTCTTGGCAGAAGTCTATGAGGAATTACTGGAGAAATTCTTGGAGAAATTCCTAGCGAGTTTCTTTGAGGAGCTCTTGGCAGAATTTTTAAAGTAATATCTGGAGAAAAACTTAAAGAAATTCCTGGAGCGATTCTTGAACGAATTTCTGGTAGAATTCTCGGAAGAACACCTGAAAGAATTTTCGAGGAATTTTTCGAAAAGTTGCTGGAGAAATTCTTCAATGAATTGTTTGCCGAAGTTCTTGGAGGAATATCTGGAAAGATTCTTTGAGGAATCCTTGGCGAAAGTCTTCGAGAAATTCCTAAATGAATTTTTTGGAGGCACCAGACCGATAAAGTAAAGAGATACAAGAGTAGAGCTTATGGAACTTAAAAGTCTCGATTCCAGAATAGATTTGATGACCTAGATCACCAAGTGAATGTTGCCAAGTTATCAGAATTACACTCCGAGACTCTAAGAGAAGTGTAGATTTTATTCCACGAGCATTCGCTACAATAAAATATCCTTAGATTAACAGATATTGCGACCCATACTTCAAAATACATTGAGTCTATTTGTGTGCCAGTGAGTGGACACCCAAATAGCAACACATAGAGATACGCGTAATATTATGAGGTGCAACAGACACAATCGTGAAAGAATTATGCCGATAGAGTGAACAGAAACAAGAGTAGAGCCTGTAGACGTTGAAGGTCCTAATTCCAGAATAGTTTGGAAAGCCTGAAATATCCCATAAATGTACCAAAAGCGTTATAGTTGTGCACTGTGGCTCCATCAGCAGTATAGATTACATTCCACGAATATTTTTTATAATTTAAGCATGATACAGGATGTAGATATCGTAACCCACCTTCAAAGCATTTTGGAGGCCATTTGTATTTCACGAAATGTCCAAACTCCAACTATCACAATATTGAGTTGCTCGTAACATTGCGAGGTCTAATGGACATCAACGTGACTAAATTTCTTGAACAGAGTGAACACAAATGATGGTAGATGTTGTAGGTCTTAAGAAAATGAATTCTTGAGTAGTGTGGATGACCTAGATCACTTAATTCATGTATCATACATTTTCTAGAAGTGCTTTGAAGCTTTCTGAGTAGCGTAGACAATGTTCTGTAATGATTCATCAAATTTGGTTTAGAATATTGGATTTGTGACGCAAGTAAGTTTACAAAATATTTCCCTCTGGGTTTTTTGGGCAAATTGGGCAACTGACTTGTAAAGACCTCCGGAAATCCGCACACCCTGCAAAACGTGCCTTTCTTCTCAGGGCACTCACTATAGTGGTGCCTCCGATTGCGGCAATTATAGCTTTCGGTAAGGTGGTTGATTGAGACTGTTCGTAGAATGTTGGCGATGGGGCACTTACACTCCTGTTGTGTTCCTGTCAGCTGCCGCGACGATCACTCGACGACGACGACGACGATGACGATGATGGCAATCACACCACAGTAGTTGCACGGTACCGTTGCGAAGGGAGACGGTATTCGATTCCGCGTGTGCCAATCAACAGGCAAGAGAAACGCACTGAATGAACTGTCGACGACCGAAACTACTTACTGATACTCGGAGGATTGAGTGGTAGATAATTAAAATCGATTGGTCTTAATCGAATGTGGGAGCGATCAACCTTCCTAGATCCGGTCAAATTCTTTCGCATTCGAAGACGTGACTTAGTCGGATGAGGAAAAGTCGATCACAATGCATTTATATTTTTCTAGACTCATGCCAAAGTTAGGTACTCGCATTCGGAACCGTAGCATGCCAAAGTGAAAAAAGTTTGATCGATTCAGTATGATTTGAGACTCCTCGATTCTAAGTACTAAGTAACTCTTTTCAAAGACTTAAGTTTTTCCAATCAAGCTCCAGCCAACTCCTTTCGCATTCGAAGGCTTGGGTAATAGGAGGGATTAGTAAAAGATAAAGCTTCTCAACTCTACAACTAGTACAACAATCGTCTGTTGAGTTGACATTATTAGATGAAAGTGCAAACGATGTTAGCATACATCGACACTATTATGCTCAGTATATTATGTTTAAATGACTCCGAAAATGGATGGTGTAAGCTATCTACTATCTAGATATGCTGCGCGGATGTTTGAGCAGTACCGTCAAGAGTACCGTGCTAACAGAAAATTAAATAGGTTCCATGGCCATCTAGATAACATAACTTAGCTCAAAATCCAAATGACTAGAAAACGTGGGTATGTGCTGTGCCTACATCTGTTTTACATCAATATAAATTCTTTACCCTTAGCAGACCACCCTGCTTCATACAGTTCATAAAACTGCAACATAAATCTTTTACCGAAACCTAAAGCATGTCGTAACCACTCGAGGTGACAGACCCGAACCATACCCAGGTCAATTTACATTTCACAGCGTGAGAACACAAATGCGAACGAACTGCAATGTAACAGTCAGCAGTATGCATTCTATTTTACTTAACCCATCTGTTTCCTATTAACGACACACAACTAACTGACTAGCACAGCGCAACTCTATCTGTCCCTCTCTATATTTCTATATACTTTAAACGTGTAAGTGAGGATCGATACATATTTGATCGATCCCGAAATTCATGTAACCTAGCAAGTAAGATTGGTTGAAATAAAACATTCATTCAAAACCGAACCACCAAAGTAACCGCTTGTGACGACAAGTCCCCACATGGCGACACGTGCAGGTTCTAAGTCCTAAAAAGACTTAGAATATTTAAATTCAAGTGCAAGTAGTTAAATCCGTGAAAAAAAAAAAAAAGTGAATTCCTACGATATGGGTAAAACGCAGTCTAAACAGAACAATGAAAACGGTGACGTACAACTCACCGCAATAGTGCAAAATCAAGAAGAGCACACCGATGAGCATGGTGTGCAAACCCTCCTTTTATGGGTTATCCTGTTCGCGGTTCTGGTGCAACTCGCAATTACGATTTACGGCGCTTATAAAAAACGCGAAAAGAAGATCGCGCTGAAAGCAGCAAAATCAATTGCTGCTCTGAATGTGTAATAAAAAAAAGTGAGCAGTACTAAGAACTAAAGTGAAAGTTACCAAAAGTTCAGTGCAATGCTATGTGCAATACTAAGAACTAAAGCGAAAATTACTAAAAGTTCAGTGCAGTGCTAATCAACTACACAGCAATTTGGCAGCGTTCCGGCGACCCCAGCGACCCCTGTTTGCTACCTGATTGAGCGTTGAGGAGAGCGCCTCCGCCAAAGACATCAGCAGCAGAGAATTTTCGATCACCGAGCGTCGAGGAGAGCGCCTCCGCCGGTAATATCATGTTTGAGTCGCGATAACAAATGCCCGGGGCAAGCAGCTCGGCGAGGCCAACCGATTCCAACAACATTCAGATGGGCAGTTGGAGCCAGAGGAACGCGAAAGGATTTTTTCAGTGAGTACACAAATGTTAGTCTAAATTATTAGTACCAAGTGATTATAAATGAGGCAAAAATACGAGAACCTCAAGAAGATCTACCTTGATTTGAAATTAAAAATAAACGTAAGATCATCTAATAGAATATTATCGAATCAAATCAAATTAGCAAATGAATTGTTAGAACAAATTAAAAATATTGCTCAAATTGAAGACACTACGGAAAATCAAGTAACCCTAGAAAAAGCGAAACAATATTTCCAAGCCATAGAACATCTGGTAGAAACGAAAAGAAAAACTGAGGTTGTGTCTTTCAAAGCATTAGGTGCAGCAATTATATTCGCGAATAAACTTACGAAAATTTCCAAAATGGCACAGGCTATGGAATTAATAAGAACGATTCCTGTACTGATTCAAATGTTCAATGGTGATGGCGAAAAATTAAACAGCACGGTGGCCGCTTTAAAAGCGTGTAAAACCTTAATCAACGATGGTAACCAAGCAGTCGCTATTCAAATAATACTTTCCCGCCTAGAAGGAAAAGCTAGAGCAGCTGTGGGAGATAATCCCCAAAATGTAGATGAAATAATTCAAAAATTAGAGGACAAGTGCAAAACTAAAATTTCCCCTGAGACTGTGGTAGCTAAACTTAATGCCACACGGCAGAATGGAGATGTGGGAAAATTTACCGAACAAATAGAAAAACTTACCTTAGAATTAGAACGCGCTTATATAAGCGAAGATGTTCCTGTGGCTACAGCCTCGAAAATGGCCGTGAAAGCGGGTGTAAAAGCCCTTGCCACGGGTATTAAAAATAACGAAACCAGACTTCTCTTGAAGGCTGGACAATTTGCCACTCTTTCTGCAGCAGTAGAAAGAGCTACTGAAAATGAGCCGACCGGAAATAACACAAATAGTATCTTACATTACCGCACTCAAAATTTCAGAAATGGCAATCGTTTTTCGAACAATTACCATAGAGGCCGCGGAAACGGAAATAGTCACAATAATTTTGGACGAAATGAAAGATATCAGTCACGAGGCTTTACAAACTATCGACGAGGTAATGCGGGTAATAATTACCAAAGGCAAAATAACCAACAATATGATCGTTATCAGCGTAACAGGTCTACTTTCCAAGCCCCTCGCGTTTTCATGGCGCAATCGGGAAACCAACCAGCTCCTCAACTGGGCCAGGTTGGGGGCCAAAGAGCACATCAAGGCCAACCCCAAAACATCAGTCATCAGCCACAACTATTGAATCAACCGCAAGGTCAGGTTATACATCATATAACCCGGAACTGAATAATGGGCAATGTTTTCAAATTAATACCTCTTGCAACAACTTCGTATGCTTAAAATTAGAATTTTCAGCAACAGATTCGACTTTACTAGTTGATTCCGGTGCCGAAGTTTCTATTTTTAAAGTTAATATGTTAACACAATCCCACTCAATTAATTCTTCAGAAAAATGTCAAATAACTGGCATTAATAATTCACCTATAGAGACCATTGGAACTGTTTCAACACATATTTTACTACCAAATGGCACATCTGTGCAACACAAATTCCAACTAGTAGATCAAAATTTTCCTATACCGACAGACGGAATTCTCGGTAGAGATTTCTTAATAAAATTTCATTGTTCCCTAAATTATGACACATGGATTTTAACAGCTATTAGCAATGGAGAAACAATAGAGATTCCAATCGAAGATAATTTGAACGGAGATTTTATCTTACCACCAAGATGTGAGATTTACAAACACGTCTACACTAGCGAAATTAACGACGATTATGTATTACTATCCAAAGAAATCAAAACTGGAGTTTATTGTGCTAATGCAATAGTAAGCTCTCAAAATCATGTCGTGAAACTAATCAACACGAATCAAGAACCCATACGTGTGAATAAAAATTTTGGAAGGACTTATGTACCGCTACGAAATTACCATATTCTCAACTATGACAATTCTAATACCAATGATCGAAATCAAAAACTCTTTGAAGAGTTACAACTAAAAAATACGCCCGAAACGCATAAACAAAAACTTTTGGATCTTTGTGCAAAATTTAACGACATATTTGCTTTAGAAGGAGATACACTGTCAAGCAATAATTTTTACAGGCAAAATATTAACTTGTCTGACAATATACCGGTATACATAAAAAATTACCGATCACCAGAAATTCATCGACACGAAATTGACACACAAGTCGATAAACTTTTAAACGATAACATAATACAACCTTCTGTATCGCCATATAATTCACCCATACTTCTTGTTCCAAAGAAGTCCTCAACGGATACCAAAAAATGGCGTTTGGTCGTTGACTTCAGGCAGCTAAACAAGAAAATAGTTGCCGACAAATTCCCTTTACCTAGGGTAGACGACATTCTCGATCAACTAGGTAGAGCGAAATATTTCACCACATTAGACTTGATGTCCGGTTTTCATCAAGTTGAACTCGATGAAAATTCTAAACCATATACCGCCTTCTCCACGACGTCAGGTCATTTTGAATTTAACCGATTACCATTCGGTTTAAATATATCAGCAAACAGTTTCCAGAGGATGATGACCATTGCTCTGAGTGGATTGCCCCCAGAGAGTGCATTCCTTTACATAGATGATATAATTGTTGTCGGATGCTCAATTAATCATCACTTGGCAAATCTTGAAAAAGTTTTCGATCGATTACGGAAATTTAACTTAAAATTAAACCCTTCCAAATGCAATTTTTTTTGCGCTGATGTTACCTATTTAGGACATCATATTTCCGAACAAGGGATCCAACCGGATAAAAGTAAATACTCTTCTATTTTGAATTACCCCGAGCCAAAAACAACAGACGAAGTAAAGAGATTTGTAGCGTTCTGTAATTATTACAGACGATTCATACCTTACTTCGCTGATATAGCTGCTCCATTGAATGCATTATCACGTAAAAATGCTAAATTTATTTGGAACGAACAATGTAAAGAAGCTTTCGTTACACTCAAAAATAAACTTCTATCTCCAAGAATCTTAAAATTTCCTGATTATGGCAAAACTTTTATTCTCAGCACAGACGCATCCAAAATAGCATGCGGTGCTGTATTGTCACAAAGACATGGTGATATTGACTTACCAGTGGCATACGCCAGCCGATCTTTCACTAAAGGAGAAAGTAACAAGTCAACTATTGAACAAGAATTGACGGCTATCCACTGGGCTGTTTTGCACTTTAAACCCTATCTTTACGGTAGAAAATTCGTGGTCAGAACTGACCATCGCCCACTTGTGTACTTATTCTCCATGACAAACCCGTCATCGAAACTTACCCGGATGAGAATAGATTTAGAGGAGTTCGTTTTCGAAGTTGAATACGTGAAAGGAAAAGAAAACGTCGGGCCCGACGCACTATCTCGTATCAGCATAGATTCGGAACAACTCAAAAATCTTCAAATACTAAGAGTTCAAACAAGATCCATGACTCAAACACCACAACAAACTTCAGCAAGAACTCAAACTGCTAATGAGATTGATCACCTTATGGCATATGATTCTATTAATAATATCGATGCATTTAACATGCTAAAGCTCAATTTTTCAATTCAGCAAAACCACCTATATGCGACAATTTACTCGAAAAATGTGAAAAGGGTCATTGCTCAAGCTCAATTTCCCTATGCATTGAGAAAACTTAATTTAAAAAGGTACCTTAAAATAATCAACGAAATGGCCAAAAACGTTGAAATTAATAAACTAGCAATTGCAAGAAACGACGAAATCTTTACAATGGTGACACCTGAAAATTTTAAAATAATATGTAATGAAACACTGACTCATGTTCAGTTGATACTTTACGCCCCTGCGCAAATATTGAAAGATGAAAACGAAATAATGAAAATCATTGAAGAAAACCACGTGACACCCTTAGGAGGACACGTAGGTATAAACAAACTTATACTCAGATTGAGGCGAAACTATTATTTTTCTAATATGAAATCTATTATCACGAAATATGTTAAATCTTGTCTTTTCTGTAAGCAGAACAAGCACTCGATTAAAACAAAAGAATCATTTACTCATACAACAACACCCGAAAAAACTTTCCAAACTATCTCGATGGACACTATAGGACCATTTACGAGATCAAATAATGGTAATCGCTATGCATTAACTATCCAATGCGAATTATCAAAATATGTCGTAGTTACACCAATAGTGGATAAGCAGGCGAACACACTAGCAAAAGCGTTCGTCGAAACCCTAATTTTAAAATATGGTAGCCCCTCTATTATCAAAACAGATATGGGTACCGAATATAGAAACGAAGTGTTTCAGAATATTTGCAATTTGCTTCAGATACAACAAAACTTCTCGACTGCATACCACCCAGAAACAATAGGTAGTTTAGAGCGTAATCACAAATGCCTAAACGAATATTTAAGACATTTCATAAACGAGCAACATGACGATTGGGATTCATGGTTGCCTTACTACACATTTTATTACAATACCACACCTCACTCGGAACACAAATTTTCCCCATTTGAATTAGTATACGGAAGACAATGCCAAATTTCAAAAACCTCAACTAGCAATATCGACCCAGTTTACAATACAGATTCATATTTTACCGAAATGAAATACCGAATTCAAACAGCATGTGCAAAAGCCAAAATTTTATTAGACAAATCCAAAACTCTTAGAAATCAAAATCAATCACTATCATCAAACCCATTGGAAATAAATGTAGGAGATACAGTTTACCTAAAAATAGAGAATCGAAGAAAACTTGATCCCGTGTACTCAGGACCATATAAAATTATAAACATAGACCATCCTAATGTAACAATAGAAAACGTAATATCAAAAGAAAAACAAAGAGTTCACAAAAACAGAATTATCAAATGAATCAAATTTGCAATTATAATTTTCTTTATTAAAACAATCAAACTAATATATAACACAAAAATAAATGAAATAATAAGAATGTATAAGGTTAACGCTTAGATTATAATTAATGGTTAACTGCGTAAACCATTCTTCCCAAAGGGGGTAGGTGTGCTGTGCCTACATCTGTTTTACATCAATATAAATTCTTTACCCTTAGCAGACCACCCTGCTTCATACAGTTCATAAAACTGCAACATAAATCTTTTACCGAAACCTAAAGCATGTCGTAACCACTCGAGGTGACAGACCCGAACCATACCCAGGTCAATTTACATTTCACAGCGTGAGAACACAAATGCGAACGAACTGCAATGTAACAGTCAGCAGTATGCATTCTATTTTACTTAACCCATCTGTTTCCTATTAACGACACACAACTAACTGACTAGCACAGCGCAACTCTATCTGTCCCTCTCTATATTTCTATATACTTTAAACGTGTAAGTGAGGATCGATACATATTTGATCGATCCCGAAATTCATGTAACCTAGCAAGTAAGATTGGTTGAAATAAAACATTCATTCAAAACCGAACCACCAAAGTAACCGCTTGTGACGACAAGTCCCCACAGGTACGTGCATAGATCTATCGACAAAGTAAACTCTGAGCTCAATATATGACGAAGTGCTCATATGAATCCATAGGTTCCAGTTGTAACGTAACGCAAACAATAATAAAACTATCAGTAGAACATTTCATTCTAGCATGGAATGTATCAATTCTGAATCTTAACCCGTCAATGTTTTCCAGTAGCGATTGTTCATTGTATCATCCTTGTAATCTTGTAGGCTACCAATGGAACAACCAGCCTTCACTCTACACATACAAACATGCGTAGGTCCTTTGAGACTGAGAAGCGTGCCTGTAAACAAATGTGTATCGAAGAAACACACAACCATCCATCCAAGTTGAGAAAATTAGATTTGATCCAACCGGAAATAAACGTCAGAAAACCCCACATTGACCTGTGTGTGGACGCAAAGATGACTCCGACGAAAGCCAGCAATCACGGTCAGGCACGGGAGTGCCCCGCAAAAATCGATTTCCAATTTTTCCATTAATTAAGTTCCACCTAGCTTTTGATTAAAACAGCCAGGTGCGGACTCGACAGGCTATTTTTATTTGGTCCCGCGCACGCTTTCACCGATCTCCACCACGGCGCGCTCCACGTTCGTGCCGCCAGTTATCGAGAGTTCAATCGTATATCTACTAGCTGGCGAGCGGGAGGTGGCATTATTGGCTCTGGGAGGTCACTGACGAAAAAAATAACTCGGCACTTTATGATAGTCAAGTGAACCTGGGCCAAACCTGTTTGGAGTCTCGGCGAAATTGGCGAGATTATTTTGGGGGTGGTACGGAAAAAGAAGATGAAAAAAAGAAACAGCCACTGCTGATTATACGGTACGCGACGAGGAGGATAATAAATCGACAGAGAGTGGAAAATTGAGCCCCGCGGAAAATGGAGTCGCAGATGGGGGATTAATAAACGTGCGATCGTAAATTACCAAACATGATGAATTTGACGCGTGATTTCATCCACGCTGTTCAGTTCAGATTTATGGCGGCAAAGTGGTCTTCCGTGCCAGGAGGTCCTCTGCAGATTTGTGTATTCCATTATCCATCTTCCTTGTCATACCTTCAATGTTGTTCTGAGCACTTCCGCAATTAACAATTAAAGGACTGCGAATCCACAGTTTGAGGATTACCGATCCAAAAATCATATTGTCTGGGCGAGTATAGACACATTCATGTACTATCAGTTTAAAACGAAACACAAAAACAACAAATTCCATTCCACTTTTTATCAGCCTCCCGGTAAACATGCAACAATAAAACTCATTTGAAACACTTCACAAACTTTCTGAACTGAAGTGAACACTCTTTCGGAGCGGTGTATCGTGCGCCGGTAACAGATCCATGCTCCAAACCACTCATGGTGCAAAAACCGAAGCAAAACAGTGCAGCAAACGGAACATTATCACGTTTTTGTTCGGAAAGGAAAATTAATTGAACTCAATTATAGTTTATGATAAGCGATGGCCGATGTGGGGGAGGAAGTGAACGGACACGAACGGATTGTGTGCCACCGCCGCCGACCGACCTAAGGCCAGACACGACATAGTCAAAGCCACCCACTCGTTCATGCTCTCATGATACCGAACAACCAGGTGCTGCAACCTGATACAGCAGCAGCAGAGACTGACTGAGTGCACACCGACCGACAGACGATGAAGTCCGCAAGCCTGCCGGTGAGGAGAGATGATTGATTTTTAACTGGGTTATGGCGATTAACTGGCTGAACTGACTTCGAGGAATTCTAGGCTTACGTGTACATAGGTATTGTTGGGAAAAGCGTGCGGAATGAGTGAAAGCTTGCATGATTCGATGTTCTGCGTAGGGAAATATCAGTGTAGAAACAGCTTGATTCAGATCAGGAATAAGTCATCCTGATTGGTAGTATGATAATACCTAGTAGGGTAATTTTCCAATTGTTGCACGGCTCATAAGAATAACATGGAGTGTGCAACAATAGGCGAGTTTTAAGCCGTGCAACAATTGGAAAATTACCCTATCATACTATTTAAATATTTTCATGAATTATATTCCTATACGACGATATAATAGCAAAGTCAAAGTAATTGGCAAAAAAAAACAAACCTTAGGGGCTGTCCATAAACCACGTGGTCATGAGGGGGGGTTCAGCCAATGACCATTTTGTATGGACGAATAAAAATTTTTGTATGGACTAATGACCACGCAGGGGGGGGGGGGGGTTGGTTGAGAAGTCCCAAAAAATGACCACGTAGTTTATGGACAGCCCCTTATGATTGGTACAACGAAGCTACAATACAGCACACCAACGCATAGGCTTTAAACGCAACAGAACATTTTGCATGATTCCTTTGAAGGTCATACATTAAAAGATCCATTTCCATGATCTCTTTAAACTGCGGAGGAGGGGAGGGGAGTGTGTACCGCCAAGACCCTCGTTGGGCACGTCCTAAATTCACCTTATCCCGCAGTTATTACATGTCCTCCCACGAAACATCTCTATGTATGAGGTCATGCACGTAATCTTCCATGGGAGCGTGTGATAGCATACGGCTAGTACTCATTAAAAATGTCAGCCTAGATTCACGCGTAAATAAATTATCCATTCAGAATGATGGATCATAAAAGCAGACAAGGGCACTGTGTTGAGCGGCGAGTCCCTAGTGTAACAGTACTGTTTTGTGAAAACTAGAGAAGGATACAGGATGTTCCCCATCTAGCGGCATACGGCGTGGCGGTGTAGTGTAGAGTTAATTTTGTGGTTGAAGCAGACATTTGTTAGCCTTAAAGCCTTAGATGTTAAAGTTTCCAAAACTCTCGAATAGCACACATGTTCTACAAAACTACCTACAACTCTTGTATGTTTGAATTAGATCATACAAGAGTTGTACAAACTTTTGCAGAGCATGTGTGCTACTCGGGCTAGAGTTATACAGGCATTTTTACAAAAATGTGTGACACTTGATCCACTTTTGGGCTCATGGCCCATTTAAAGGGAAAATAACTTCAGAGTCTTCCATTTCATTTTCCTTTCAAGTTTTCTTGCATTCATGATTGATTTATTGCATTTTAAATCGTAAGATGCCCTTTTTTCCTTCTAAACCATATGGGGTAAATCTGCTCAACAGACACCCGAACAGAAAGGTCCGAGTAGTGTGGGGTTAAGGTGTCTTACTGCATCACTAAGTTTTCAAACGAATCATTGACATTTTCCTTTTCAATGATTGTTTGCCTCGCATTTTTGAAGTGATAAAAAACTGTCAATTCTGCAGCAATGCAGCAGAAAAAGTATCATCGCAATCACTGCGAGTGAGCATATAGGATGATACTTTTTCATACGAATATTCGCTTTGGTGGCAGAGAATTATCACTTTGAAATTTTGAGGCTCATATCCAACATGGCTGCCGATGCTGATGATGCCGTAATAAGCCTTAAAGCCGTACTACTCTCTCCTCGACCAAGTAAACACATTTCTATGGTTGCCAAACCCTTCGTCTCTTCAGAACCACTAAGAAGGCATTGCTTCAAAGAGAGGCTAGTGCACATCGCACCCTCAAGGTTAACTGCGTCGCCTGCAGCAACGAACATCGATGAGTCGCTTTGGACAGTTCATCACGATAGCTTGCTGGCGCTTAGCCAGTTTCCCGAGTGGTTATCACGCCCCACGCCCGCGCCCAACTGTTTTGCAGGCATTAAGAACTGATGCCTACGTGCAACCAGATCTGATCTGCCGAAGGCAAGGGTATCATTACCCTTCAGACCCTATCAGAAGGTTGCTGACAGTAGGGTTTCCACCTGCCTCGGCCCTTACTGGAGGGGGGACCCCTTTCCAACCGTGGGCTCGTATGCAATCCAGTATACCGACGCCACGACATAAACGATACCATGACGTTCTCTCCGCGGCCACTTAATCGCCGTAAGGGTTGATTTTGACCGCAGGGCACCGGCTGACCTACGAAGCCGACTCCGAACCCCTGGAACACCTCTTGTACAGCATCTGAACTAGTCGTTCTTCGAGTCCACGCGCCACATCCTCTGTAGGTCCCATACATCCTCTGGGCAAGATTGTCCGCAGTTGTCTTCCCCGCATGTTGAAAGCAAGCGGTCAGGCACGAAAACCCGGGCACACGAGCAAAACGTGTTCCGTTGTTTCCTCTAAACCAGTGCACACTGGGCATTCGGGAGAATCCGCATGCCCGAAACGGTGTAGATACTGTCGGAAGCAACCACGGTGGAATGTTACTTCCCCATGGCGTTTATTAATCTAACTATCTACCCCCGGTATCAACCTATGGGTTCAACTTCCTTTGGTGGAACTGTCCCACGAGCACTGCCATTTGACCATAGAGGCTATCCTGGCAGTCCTGCGTATACCTCTTGTGTCGCGCATTTCGAAGCGCTCCATGTCTTTACTGATAAGGATGCCGATAGGCATCATACCAGTAATGACGCAGAGAGCGTCGTGTGACACGGTACGGTACGCGTTCGCAACCCTCAGGCACATAAGCCTGTAAGTACTTTCCAGCTTACGTCGGTAGCATTCAGTACTTAGCGCAGTGCCCCACGCCGGGCCACCACACCTAAGTATAGACGTAACGACACTAGCCAGAAGCTTGCGCTCACTGGCGTACACCGCAGAGGTATTGGACATCATCCGGAACAGTACCGCAATAGCTGTGGAGGCTCTTTTACAGGCATAATCAAGGGCATAATAAACGAAGGTGAGCTTATCGTCGGTCATCACGCCCAAGTGTTTGATGAAGCGCTTCGACGCGATAGTGCACTCGCCTACACTGATCACCGCCTGCTGCTCCGACTTCCGGTTGTTCACAACCGTCACGTCAGTCTTGTGATGAGGCAACTCCAGTTTCCTGGACCTCATCCACGCCTCCACAACCTTGATCGAGTGGTCGGTAGTAAACTTCACCTCCTCGATCGTTTCACCGTAGATCTCGAGCGTAATGTCGTCGGCAAATCCGACAATCTTCACTCCCACTGGGTGCTCTAACCTTAACACCTCGTCGTACATGGCATTCCATAACACCGGATCCAGGATGGAACCTTGCGGGACTCCTGAGGTTATGTGAAAGCACTTCCGACCCACCTCTGTGTCGTTAACTAGTACTTGATTGTGGAAGTAACTTCCGAGAATCCGAGGCCCAGACGCAGGAGTGCATCGGCAATAGCTGGCGAACTGGCGCTATTAAGGTGAAACTGGAAGCATTTTCTCATTTTTTGCCTTTCTCGTACACCAAGGTGTACCGAAAGGCTATATGTTCACTCCAAAAACGAAAATTTGAAAGAGCCCTCAGAGGGGTCAAGTATTATATACCAATCGACTGAGCTCGACGAGTTCAGATGATGTCTGTGTGTGTGTATGTGTGTGTGTGTATGTATGTGTGTGCGTATGTGCGTGTGTGTGCGTGTGTGTGTGTGTACAAAAAGGTCACCTAATTTTTAGATAGTAAACATCAACCGATTTCAACGACCGATGGTTCATTCGACGGGGCATTTTGTCCCATTGTTTCCTATTGAAAATGGTTCGGATCGGTCCAGCCGTTCCGGAGTTATGGCCATTTAGGTGTTTCGGATCGGCATCCCAGGAAGGGGCCAGATATGAAAACGCTACAAACCCATGCATGCGACACATCAAACCGCGGCATTTTCGATAACCTGATGAACAGTAGGCAGGAAAACACTCTCAGACCATATCTGAACCGGTAGTGTTCCGGAACCGGTTCCGGGTGTTCCGCCGGAAGTGGCCAAATATGAAAGTGAACCAAACTCATGCATGCGACTTATCAAACAGCGGCTTTTTCGATAACCTGATGAACAGTAGGCAGGAAAACACTCTCAGACCATATCTGAACCGGTAGTGTTCCGGAACCGGTTCCGGGTGTCCCTCCGGAAGTGCCAAATATGACAGTGCACCAAACCTATGCATGCGACACATCAAACTGCGGCTTTTTCGATAACCTGATAAACAGTAGGCAGGGAAACATTCTCAGACCATACCTGAACCGGTAGTGTTCCGAAACCGTTCCGGATGTCCCACCGGAAGTGGCCAAATATGAAAGTGAACCAAACCCATACATGCGACACATCAAACCGCGGCCTTTTTGACAACCTGATGAACAGCAGTCAGGAAAACATTCTCAGACCATATCTGAACTGGTAGTGGTTCGGAACCGGTTCCGGGTGTTCCGCCGGAAGTGGCCAAATATGAAAGTGAATCAAACCTATGCATTCGACGCATCAAATCGCACCTCTTTTGGCAACCTGATAAACGGTTAGCAAGAAAATAGTTTCAGAACTTATTTGGAACAACCGAAAGTGTTCCGGAACCGCTTCCGGGTGTCCCACCGGATGTGTTCAAATGTAGAAGAGAACCAAACCCATGCCTGCGGCATTTAAAAAAAACGTGATGAACGATTAGCAAGAAAATAGACTCAGACCACTGCTAAGATCTTTCTAAAGACTACCGATAGTGTTCCGGAACCAATCTAGGGTGTTCCGCCGGAAGTGGCCAAATGCCAAAAGGAACCAAACCCATGCATGCGACACATCAGATAGCGGCTTTTCCGATAACTTGATGTGCGGTTAGCAAGAAAATAGGCTCAGACCACATTATACAATATCGGTAGTGTTTCAGAACTGTTTCGGTTGTTACGCCGGAAGTGGTCAAATGCAAAAATGAACCAAACTCATCCATTATACTCATCAATCCATGGCTTTTTTAGGAAACCTGATAAACAGTTAGCAAGAAACTAGTATCAAACTATACAAGGGATAATTGGTATTGTCCCGGAATCGGTTCCGGGTGTCCCGCCGGAAGTGGCCAAATGAAAAAGTTATCCAAACCCATGCATGCTATACATCAAATCGTGACTTTTTCGATAGCCCGATAAACGGTTAGCATGAAAATTGGCTCAGACCGCATTTAAAACTACCGGTAGTGTTCCGGATTCAGTTTCTTGGGTATCCTACCGAATGTGGCCAAATACAAAAGTGAACTAAATCCATGCAAGCGATACATCAAACCGCGCCTTTTTTATAACCTAAGGAACAATTAGCAAGAAAATGGGCTCAGACCACATTAGAAGTTACCGATAGTGATGCAGAACCAGCATTGGGTGCTTCGTAAGAACTACAAAAGTGAACAAAGTCAATGCAAGCGATTAAAATCTTGACTGAACTAAGGTCACATACATACAGACGTCTCACTCTACTCACTATCCATCGTGCTTGTTTTCAACGGTTGAATAAAATATAAATCGTTTTTGTTTGTTTGACGTTTACTCACTACCGCCATCAAGCCAGAAGCTGCTTGTGAAAGCATTTGACGATTTTTTTTTCTCGACGATGAATATCCCTTTCGTCATGAACCAGCACAGTTGTGCTGTTGAGCAATAACAGGTTTGCATATTTTTCATCTGTTTTTTTCTTTGTTTTATGGCATGTAAACTGTTTTAGTAATTGAACTTGTATGTGTGCAAAAAAACTTTTGTTTACGTTGCATGTGGCATTCACCACAACTAGTTGAACAAAATGTGGACAAAAACCGAAAAACATGAAAAAGTTTTATCTGTAGCATATATTTAATTTTCGTTTTATCTAGATAGTCAAAGCTAGAAATCGAAAGAGTAATAGTGGTTCTTCCAAATGAGGGATAACAATTGTTGTTTTGTTGGGAAATCTTAAAGTGCTGGAGAGTTAAAGTTGAGCAATTTGTATGGAAATTTCAGTTTTTTGAGCTCCGTCACGAAAGAAATATAATAGCATTATGTTCCAAATGATATGTCTGTTTGTCTGTACTAAAGCAATCTCATCAAATCACACCATTTCAAAATCATCCCAGTCGTATCCCAACCAAGGAAAGATCATGAGTACACGTTCGACGAGAAAGGCACTATCACCACTAGGTGGATTAATCTGGGTTTTTGGTTTTTGATTTTTTATTAAATAACGAAGCAATATTTCCAAAATCGGAAGAGAATGGATCAAGGCATCTTCTGATTTTTTTGAGGTCGAAAATATTTTCCATTTTTGCAGAAACCATTTTATTGTGAAATTTTGTTCAAAAATGGTTTCTGCAAAAACGAATAACATTTTCCTCCACAAAAACTACAAGGTTACAGCCCTAGGGGTTGTACGAAAGGGTGACGTAGGACTACTATGATTTGAACTTAATAGTGTGATGAATCATGCTGAAGAGATATTATATCCTAGAACAGTATATGATAGAACTGCGTACTATAAATATTTCTGTTGTAACTTTTGCACCAGGGAGAATATACCTGATTTTCCAAAAATTCCTTTTCAAACCTACCGATAGAAATTTCACCAAAGTTGGTTACGAAATTGTAGAACAATATAATCATCCCTACACAAGATGAAACATTATATTAAATCAAATTAAGATCAAGTATAGAACATTCTGGTTGAAACGGTAAGAATTTCATTATTTTCGAACCGATTCATTCCATATCAACTATTTAAACCTGCATACTAACCCAGCACTGGGTTTTCTTGGTTCAACATCTATCGGTAGCGGCCCGTCAGGTAGTCGCTAGTTTCTCTTTTATTGAACTATGTTGTTGCCCTCGAAAGTACAGTGAGTAAATTTTCTAGAAGAATTTCAGTGGGTCAACCGTAGTTTCCGAGACCTTCAAATTTCTTTGGCTGCTAACATGTAATTATTTTGCGAATAAAATTGATACAGATGTCAGATCCTCTCGCACAATATCTCTGCTTTTGCTGGCCAAAGTCTACGCTCCATACAAATTAATTTTTCTGTGTGAACAAAAGTCTACGAGGGGGGAGGGGGGGTTTGAGATTGGCAAAATTTGGTCTACGTGGTTTATAAACAGCCCCATAGGTAATTATTCCCAGTCGCTGCCATGCGCATTCGCGACTGCACTTTGAAAATGCGAATGAGCCACCGCCGCTGCTGCTACTAGGTGGTGACGAAGCATGTTCCGCCCTCGGCGGTAGGTTTTAAAATGTTAGCACTTCTTGTAGCACTTATGTTTCTCCACTTTCTAAAGGAATTCGGTTTAACTCTTACATGGAATTCAGAATTGAGCATGAGCATGAGCATGAGATGACCGTACAATTCGTAGTTGCTACTCCGTTACTGATTAGAACAGTCAATATTGCACAGGGAACCAAAAGGAAGGGGCCTGGGTTTAGCTTTCCATCCTCAATGTGCAATTTCGAAAATTCAAAACTATATTGTCAGTACCGGCGCCGGCCACGTCCTTACGGTCATCGAGGAAGGGAAGGAATGTTGGTGTGACATCCGTTGCTACTAGAGACCGTGTGTACCTCCGCATCCCCACGGTTGTCACAGGAAGGAAGTTTGTTGGTGGGAGTGGGAGGGGATAGATAGTTACATAGATCTGGATTCACATTGGTAAGTGATGTGATCTATGCGACCCATAATATGATTTAGTCTTCCGACAGCCGGCTGTCGAAAGAATACAATAATTTTATTGTATGTTTGTATATTGAATTTTATTATATACCGGGTATGGATAATTTTTAAACCACACTTATGTCGGACCAACTCGCATTAAAGCACGTTCTAAGCTAATCGTTTCTTAGTAAAAATTAAACTGTAAGTAGTTCAGTTCAATGCCAATGATGGAAAACCGAAACACGCGCCATAGCTTTACGAGACAACGGAAGCTTAAAAAATGCCAGTGAATATTGCTTAACGATCGTTGTTTATAAGTTTCACCTATGTTCTTGTATTACTCTTTTCTCGCGTTCCCGTGTTAATAAGATTGCGGATAATTAAACCATTGTACATATTTATTACCGCGAATGCTCGCGACGCGTAATATAAATTGAAAATGTAAACTAAGGAATTATTTAATTTTTGCTTAAGAAAAAAATATACCAAAAAATAAAGTTATCGTACGTGTTCGAACAGACGCGAAATTATGAAACTTGGCACGAATAAATCGACGCGGACAACGCGGTCTACTTGTCACTGAATCGTACGGTAATCTTGACGTTTCGTCGATTTGATCGCTGATTGTCTGCTTGTAAATCTGAAATAGAAAATAGTATTAGATGGTGATACGTTCTCTACAGTTATGTTTTTGTAAACTATGTTATTCATGTATATGATAAATTTACCATCATCCCTCTGCAACAAAAGGTATAATAAGCGGTGGAAAAAAAATATTAAAAAAAAATATATATATATATATAGAGAAAAAAATAACCAGAAACCAAATCCTGATCCTGGAATGTTCCTGCATTTGAATTAACCAGGCTGGCAAATAGCAAGATCAAAATGTGATATGGTAGATCTTACACCGTAACGCATCATTCCAAGGTGATCTACCCACGTTTCGGGTACCACCTGAGCAGGTGCACCCAACCTGGGCATCCGCCGATGTGGCTAAGTCAACTTCACATCAAATAATCCAACTCCCGGTACACGATGAGATACGTATAGTATCTAATCCTATGCAAAAATTCAAAACATTTGGTATGAAATTGACTCAGTTCTAGGGGCAAGCGTCCTAAAAAGGAACACCTGCCCAAGCGGCACAAGACCCTATTGCAGTTTAGTCTTGGGTATCGTTTATATTTTACTACGGCCAATGTGTTCATGTATACATTTGTATTAGTTGTCACTCATTCTCTTTTTACTTATGCTTAATACAATATATAAGCGAACTGTTAGTCGGTCGCTAGTATATAATGCTTATACGCTATCTAAGTACGATCAGAATTTCACTACTACTACTACTTCAAACAAACAAGCCTATTGGAGCGTCAGCGTCACGTGATTTCAAGTTTGAGATTTTTTTCCGCGTTACAACTCGTGGTTGCTGTCGTTCAATTTATTTTGTGAAGCCCTCATGATGGAATGTATTGTGGATAATCGCGGAGATCGTTATTGGTTGCTAAAGATTCCCGGCGACGGAGATTGCTTGTTCGGTTCTATCGTGCATCAGGTCTACGGGGTCACCCCCAAACACCCTATGTTCAAGACGCATAGCCATCAGGCACGCCTAACTGCGGTGGATGAGATACGGAGCCACCTTCCCTATTACTACGACCAAATTGCTTGCCACGCTAACGACGAGTTTCCTGCGGACTGTTCTATTGAAGACAAAGTTGAGTGGTACCTTGCGAAGTTGGAGAGTTCTGGATTCTGGGGTGGAGAAGAATCTATCGCGGCGCTGGCGAATCGCTATCAAGTAATATTTACGATTCACCAGGATGGATCAAAAATCGAATTCAGACCAGCAAATTCCGAAACCGAGCTCCTACCTCGCTACAACCTGTTCTACAGAAACCTCGTTTCGGGCACTAAAAGACGTGTGAATCACGGGCTGCCCGCCAGACGTACCCACTATGACAGTGTGCTTTGTGTACGCGAGGGGAGAGTCAACGAGAATGGCATTATTGGAGGTTCAGTTCAGGATCTGCCTAGCTTCAGCTATCCAATTCGGGTTAAATGGTTCGAAAACAGTCACGTTGCCCTTGTGAGGTCCGTAATTCATCAACTTACTGGATTAGATAAACATGGAATTCAGAATTATAGCCCTAATAAGGGCTGTTTAATTTTAATTTCGCAAACCATTCAAACATTCCCTAGAAATTTCTTCCTTTGACGATGAAAATTTGCAAGCGAAGCATTTGCAAGGGAAGCGTTTCTGCCGTGTCGTCGCGCATCCGCTTCCGAGCTGCGGAAATGCAAAATAATTCGCCGCTTTTGCTGCTTCGTGTCGGTAATGCGACCGCCCGTCTTCCGCGCTCGACAGTGTGGCGAAGAATGGGCAAGCGAAACGCAAAAGCGCTCTCGCCGACCCCACCGCACTCGACGACGCATTGAAGAATACTGAGCGAAAACGAAAAGAAGATTTTAATTTATACTCCACGAGCGCTCCGCTGATGTGTTCTCCTCGAGGCATCGAAGAAAACTGATGGAAGATGAGAAGAAGCAGAATGCTTTTATATCCCAAGGAAAAATCCAAAATTCTGCTTGGACGTGATTGGTTAGTGAAAATATGGGTCAATTATCAATTTTTCAATAGTTTAGAATTGAAAATAGTAACTTTCGTGTATTGTAGAAAATTGTTGTGAAGTTTTCCTATCGATTCGAGCTATAATCCGAAAAATCCATCAATTACTTTTTGAGTTATTAACGTTTGAAATCTTTCATAATTTCGTTACATGCTCGGTTTTTCGTTTTTGTAAAGTGTACTGCGGTATAGTCTTTAATTTCTATACCGGGTAGTCCTACGTCAAAAAAATCAGGAGATACCCTGATCCATACTCTACATGTGCACGAAAACCGATTTTGAAAATATTGCTTCGGTATTTTATGAAAAATCAAAAACCCAAAAATGAAGAAATGGATCCAGTTTTGGCTTAATCGCGTTCCTTATATCCAGAGTCGTAGCACAGTAGCAAATCCCACTTCTTTTACGCTCGAGTGCTTTCTCGGCGGTTTTTGTAACCGACAAGATGGCGTCTACGGTGGACCTCCCCTTCCGGATGCCGTACTGGTTGCTCGAAAGACCATTTTCGCCCTTGGTGAACCTCAACATTCTATTGAGGATGATCTTTTCGAGCACCTTCCCCGCCGTGTCAATCAAGCATATTGGACCAATATTATTGGTCTATATCGTTGGTGTGTTCGACTGTTTTACGAAACTGTTTCGTGGTGGCTTGTCAGTCTTGACAAAAATAAAACATTATTTATGTTATTTTGTCCGACGTTTCGGTCCCTGAAGAAGGTCCCAAACGGACCGAAACCTCGGACAAAATAACATAAATAGTGTTTTATTTTTGTCAAGACTGACAAGCCACCACGAAATATTGGGCTATATGCCGACGGGTCTCCGGGTGGTTTCCCCGCCTTTGGCAATAGGCTCTGCCTCTTCCAAGCTTCTGGGAAAACTCCCTCGTCCAGGCATTTCTGCATAGCAGACCTGAACATCTCGGGAGCCTCTGCAATAGCTACTTTTAAGGCCAGGTTCGGAACTCCGTCCAGACCTGGGGCCTTACCTACGCTAAGGGACTTAGCTATCTCCGCAAGTTCCACATCGGTGACCCTCTCCTCATCGCCAGCCCCAGTCCCCGGCTGTCCTACAAAAGGAGGCCAAGGACTAGGATCATGACGCGGAAAAAGTCCTCCAATGATCCCCTCCAACATCTCTGGAGATTGCTCTGTAGGAGCCATCACACCTCTCGTCATGGCCATAACGATCCTGTAGGCGTCACCCCACGGGTTCGTATTGGCACTCTGACGGAGACCCTCAAAGCAGGCCTTTTTGCTTGCTCTTATCTCGGTCTTAAGCGCGGCTTTTGCAGCGGCGAACACCACCCGCCGTTCGTTTAGCTCTTCCTCTGATCGTGCTCGCTGCATCCGCCGCCTAGCCCGTAGGCAGGCGCAACCCCTTGTTCCCATCGTTCCGGGACGGGCCAGCCTTTTCAGGCCCACCCTTCCCAGCTTTCCGGGAACCCTGGCTGGGGTCCGACCTTCCGGCATTATTATAGACTTTCGGGGTAATGATTCGCCTGGCTTTGCGAGCACCGCCAGACAGTTCCTCGCCTGACGGCTTCCTCGCCCGCTTCTGCGATTGCTTGCCCCGTTTGTCGCGAGCAGTCGCTTCCGCCTTATTCGGACTTCCTGCGATGGAGAAGGCCTCCGTTTGGGTAAACTTCGGCACTATCTCATTTGCAGGCTCCGCTGCTGCAGCAGTCAGCAACGCGAGTGCCGCGTGCTCCAGCTTGGCCTCGTCGATCGACACCCTTAGTCGAAGCAAGGCCGTTTTCAGGTCCTTGCTTATATTCGACTTAGTGGACGCAAAGTCGGTAATTTTGCCAAGCTGCTGCTCAGCCACCTCTATTGCGGACCGTCCTTTGGTTTCTTGGTTGACGGCCCTCAACAACCACGCTCCGTCCATAACCTCCACCGGCTGGCTTGCTGGGAAGTGAACTGGAGCACCCACGCTTGAGCTGCGTACGCAGCTCTCAGCGCCTATCTCCTCACTTCTCCTTGTCGGAGACCTCATCAACCCGCTTCTTGCGAAGGGGTTGATCCCACCACTACTTCCACATGAGTTTTGATGTTGGTTTTTGTTACATTTCATGTTTACATCCCACGAGTCGCACGGGAAAGAAAGTCCACCACACCAAAGCACTGCATTAACGCGGTAAGTGACAGCTTACTGTGGGGGATGCCCAGGTACCCCACAGGCTCCGTTAAAGATCGAGCATCTTTTTCACCCCCTCGATCACTCATTCCTCAGCATGGGTCGCTTGACACCTTGAATTGGGGTTAGTAGTCCTATTCTTAGCCGGCGACTACGTGGCTACTGACAAGGTCCGAGTGCACTATTTGGATTGTAGAACTTTCCATACTGCCACGATTCTTATCAAAATTTGACAGCCTTAAAATACCCAAGTAACCACGGTGCTGAAGCCTTATTGCATGCAGATATACGGTGTATTTAGAGCAATCATTACTTTGCATGAACACTTAAGGTTGATTTAAAGTGGAAATGGCAATTATGCGACTATTGATGATGCGACTATGCTTGATTATTGCGACATTTGTCCACATATACGACCACAACTTTTTGTGGGTAAGATCAAATTAAATGAAATTACTCTAGAGCCGTCTGAGATATCTTTGCCAATACTTCACCGATTTTTATGAAACTTTCATGGCATAATCTACACAAACTATACAGTAACTTTTTGGAAAATCATCTGTTTGGATGCGTTCAATCAAAAATTATACACTATTTTCTGTGGTGCATTTTTTTTTTGAGTACAGGCATTATACCCAACCCCGCCTTTAGACGGGGTATAGTTCTAGCATTTTTGTAGTTTTTGTTTCATGGACAATCTTTTTTCTATATTTTTAGCTGATATTTAGGACTGTTCTGTATATCTCAAAATGGCTTTGGTTAAAGCGTTTTTATTTTTTTTTTCAATAATTGAAAAAATGATGTTTAAGTCACCTTCCAGAAGCCAGTGTTCATTTTGCATTCGATCGCTGCAATTTTAATTTTTTCTCAGATCATTCCATCATAGTAAAATAGTTTAAGGGAGTCGAAAACAAGGATGGAATCATTCATTTGCAATCATTTACATTCACTTGCAAATAACTCGCTTCAGAAACTTCGTAGCAAAAATTTAATGTTTGGAGCATTTTTTTTATTTTTGTTCTACCTGAAACTTTGTAGAACAATGTACTAGCGTAGCGTCAATAATAAAGTCAACAGAAGGCATCAAACGCAACTCTCCACGGTGTGAAAGTAATTTACATTCACTGCGTGGAGAGTTGCCTTCACAGCTCGTTCACGAATTTGGTATGCGTGTGCGACCCTTATGCTATTCGGCGAACTTTCAGATACAACTACAAGGTTCAATTCATCCACACATAGCTTTTTATAGAATGCTTCTGATCTGGGATAGTATCAAGTGAATGTAACTCTTTACAAATGAATGATCGCATCCCTAGTCGAAAACACTCTCAAATTGTTTTCTTTTCCTTTCCATTCCTTAAAATTACACAAAAAATAAAATTTTCCATGAAAAACAAATAAAAATAAAAATATTACAACAATAATCATAAAATCTCAAAATGTTTTCGTCTCAAAAAAAAAATCCGTATCCAGAATTGGCTTCCAGGAAAAATAAAAATGTGTGGGAATGTTCAAAAATAAAAATTAGAAGAAATCAAGAACCGGAATTCACAAAATCGAGATTTTAAAACAATCATCTTCCAAATCATGTTAAAATCGAATTATAGATGAAGAAAAATGATCTTTAGACCAAAATCAAAAATTTGATTATTAGAGGGTTAATTTTCATTGACAAATCCGGAACATTCCTTCATCAATCGTTTCAGGATTTTCTCAAGCAGTATTTATTGCTTCATCAATTCGTTTGATTATTTTTTTTTTTAATTTCTACGGCAATAAACGAGCTAGTGTGTATGATATTCATATGCAGAAGGTCATGGGTTCAATATCGGGAACGTCCCTTTCCTCCACCTTTGTATCTTTCTATCTACATTTATTGGTTCCTTGTAAGAGAGTAGCTGATCTGGCGATACTGCAGTAGCACCTACTGGCAGTTAATCAAGCTCAAGCTCGAGCTTTACGGACAAACGTCTTGAAATCCCGCTTCAACAGTACATCAGAACTTCAGACGCACAAATGTCAAGAAGCAAGTTTCAAACAACAGTGCATTTAATTATTCTGTTCTTGCTCACTTGTAATAAGCCTAAAATAAGAAGATCAGGTGCGCTGATTTTGTTTATGAAGAGATTTGTGCGCTTAAACTCGTGAGTGGGTGCCAAAATCAGCCATTGTGGCGGCCATTTTGGGATTCTAACAAGTCTGTCCTTAATTACATTTATCCATTGATTCCTCTGGCAATTCATGATGAAGGGAACTTACTCCGCCAAAGCTACACCCTTTAACTCTCCCAGGATGTTAGGATTTGTGCAACACCGCTGGCGTAATGCACGTCCAGCGTGCCTGTCTGGGTCATATTGACCCCAACATCTTTCTAGGGTTGATGACGGGGCGGCAGCATCACACTGGCGACCCCGTCATGATGCTTGCTGTCACTGTTGCTTCCTAGGGAATAGACACGCAAGGGGAATGACACTAAGCTTCGTTCACATCCCACAGGAGTATTGATTTGTTTTTTTTAACAAGTTTAAAATCTGAACTACCCTGGAGTCTACCGACGAGATGTGTCGGTTTGACAAATTATTTTTGGTGGCGTGGCTGGGAATTGAACACATGGCCATCCGCATACAAAGTTTGATTGTTGTTTGGTAATATTATTGACCATGTAGGGGAACGGAACCCACCTTAAGCATAGTGCTCCCATTTTCATCCTATCGAAAACAAATCTAATTAGAGCTGTTTGTTTTGTTTTTCATTTTTGTTTTTTTTTTTTGCTGCTAGGAGTAAATATGCGTGATAACAAAAAAGGCAGCCATCGGTGGTGCTTGAATCGTTCAGATTTGGAATAAAATAAACCTAGGGAAATAGGCCGAAGAAGGGTACCCGTACCCTAATTCATGCTTTACAAATACATGTACGTATGTTGTGCGTTCTGCTGCAAGCTCACGAAACTCAGGTCATCCATAGAAGACAACCTCTGCTACTTCACCACAGTCAATGTTAAACGAATACAGTTTACGCAAAACTCGTCAGTCGAAACGAGCCAGGATGTAATTAGCCAAAGTTTCGTTAGTCCAACCTCCACTCTTGGACGCTGCATATCAAAAACTGAAAGATCGATGCACACCAAAAATCGATTAAAGGTTTCAGCAAATTTTTTTTTCTGAATTTTGCCGAGGTGAAGGTTTTAGTAAACATTTTGCTGAAATTCAGCAAAATTTTGCTGATTTTTTCAGTAAACTCTGCTGATCACCAGTAACGTTTTGCTGAAATTCAGCAAACTTTGCCGAAAGTTCAGCAAAAAAATTTGCTGAACCCTTCAGCTCGGCAAAATTCAGCAAAATATTGCTGAAAGCGTTTGGTGTGTAGCTAAATGCCAGCAATTCTTGTGGCAAAATCAATACTGCAAAAATCTGAATATTGATGGCTGGCAATATTTCAACCAAGTCGCGGGAATTAATGGTGCACCATCACAGGCCATCAATTTCCCACAGTAACTCTGCGGGCCCGAAACGTGCCGACTAGGCTATTTTTGCTCCAAGAGCAAGAGCGTTGCGTTGCAATTTGAATCGACCAACAGCCTCTCGAACGGATACGACATGACATGGGGGAGATCGGAAACGGGATCCTGCTGTTGCTGCACGCGAACTAGACCACTCAAGTGTCAATATTTGAACTCGATGGCTCCAGTGCCGATTGCCTGTCGATGGGTTGTAATTTTGTTTCACTGAGCAGCGCGGCGCGAAATTTCGCATTGTCTAGTGGCTTCAAATTGGTGACCGACATTTGGACGGTGGCCAAGAGTGGGTGGTGGTGGGATGCCGAGGGAGCGAGATGCGGTCTGTCAGTGTTTACTGTCGAACGCGGCTTGTTTGTGCAGTTATGGTTTCAGCAATGATGAAAAGCCACTTGCAGTTCGGTCGGTGCCACAAGTTGAAGCTGTGGGGTATTTTATTGTTGAAAGTGTTCACAGTTAGAACAATGAAAAATGGCATTCGAAAATTGGAACAGAGTAGATGTTGGCTTCGGTTTTAATTAACAATTTGTGTCCGGAGGGGTCACGCTGGGCTCACTTCGAAACATTGCCGAGAACAAACAATCACTCGATTTATTGTACCGTGCTTGATTGAAGGATCTATTCAATAAAAAAAAATTATTCCATAACTTTTGAATTTCAGTTTGTAGCTTCTGAATACAGACAGTAAGCCCTGGAAATACTTTTATTAAACTTTTTGTTTCAACTCCTTGAGGGCATTCCTGGATTTTGAAATTGGGAAGGTGTCACCTTCAATTTAGAAGTAGGTAGATAGGAATGGTTTTTATGTATTTATTTTGTTCTTAAACTGATTCTTCAGCCAAATGCAAATTTTCAATTATTGAACAGACGATGAGAGTTTAAGTTTCTCATATAGATTTTGTTCAGGATTATCCTCATTAACTAACTTCCTGCTCATCGCACATGGACACTAGGGCAGTACTCTAATGCACGGTGACGTCATCAAGAAATTGCTCTCTTTCTCTCCAATGGGGAATACGAAAACAACAGGACCAACACCTGTCAAATTTGACGGGTACTGGTCCTGTTGTTTTCTAACGCAGTTCGGAACGAACTCGGCCGCACGCTGGATTTGGTATTCTACAGCGTGGAAAACGACATGGAAATCGTTCTTTGGTTTTGTCACTGTCTTCGACTCTTGCACAACCAGCACAAATTGAGCGGAACTTCGAAGTCCGGCCTCTTGACTTCCGTAAGATTGACTTTGCGATTTTCTCGCAATTCCTCTCTAACCGAGACTGGGACGATGTTCTTCAATCCACTGACGCAGACGACATGACCATGCGGTTTTGTGGGATTATCAAGGATTGCACAATGGTTTAATTTCCCATTTTCACGCTCTTAATTAATAATTCGTAGGATTGAGGAAATAGAGCAATGGTGTCTTCAGCAAAGTTGACGGGAATGACCAGCGCCATCTTTTGACAGTGAGAGTTTTCGGATCAATCCCCCTAAAAGTGAGATACAAAATTAATTTTTTTAAATTGTTGAGATAGAGGGTCGACGTCTCCGGCAAAGTTGTAGCATTTTTGATTCCAAACAACTTTTCTGAAGACGTCAATGTTGTATTTTTTACAGCAATGGAGATAGAGGCCTGTGTTTGAAAATTAACCCCAAAAACACGTTTTTTAGGTAAAACATATACTTTTTAAATTTTCAGACCTATACAATGTTCTGCAAAGTTGTATGTTTCAATGAAATGCGCAACTTTACCGAAGACATCAAAGTTGTAAGAGTTAAATAAGACGAGTTATAGATAAATTTATGATTTTTTTCATCGATTTTTGGGGATAGAGATCTTTCTTAGGGGCAAAAAAGTGCAGCTGAGGATACACTTATCAGAAAGTCTATCTAAAGAGCTTTCAAATAAGGGTTAGTTTGTCCGTCCACGATCGTCTACTGAGGAGATATGGTCATAATAAAAAATGTCCGTATAACGATTTAACTGCATTCAAATCTACGTTGACAGTAAAATTCATGGCTACTACGAAGACGTCAACCCTCTATCTCAACAATAAAAAAAAAAAAATATTGTATCTCACTTTTAGGGGGATTGATCCGAAAACTCTCACTGTCAAAAGATGGCGCTGGTCATTCCCGTCAACTTTGCCGAAGACACCATTGCTCTATTTTCTCAATCCTACGAATTAATAATTAAGAGCGTGAAAATGGGAAAATAAACCATTGTGGATTGTCTGGAATCGAATGTTCCACGTAAAAAACGCCGCTTTTCTCAAGCGTGGAGTTCTCCGTTGCTTCGTAGACTGAAAAGGGATAGAAACTCGGCTCAGAGAAAACTAAGGAACAACAAAACAGCTGACAATAAGCGGAACTTTAAACATGCAAGCACAGTCTATTGTAGACTCAACAGTTCATTGTATAAATCACATATTCTCAGAGTGCAGTGGAACTTGCGGCGCAACCCAAGCAGCTTCTGGAGTTTCGTGAACAGCAAAAGGAAAAACTCTAGTACTCCTTCTAATGTGCGACTTGGTGATAGAGAGGCAACCAGTATTGCGGGAGCATGTGAGTTATTTGCAGAACACTTCGCATCAGTCTTCGAACAGAGTGGAACTTGCGACCAGGAAGCGGAGTCTTCAGCAAGTGATGTACCGCAGGATTCCATAAATCTGACTACGTTTGTGGTGTCCGAAGAGATGATTATTGCTGCATCGAGGAAGCTGAAGGGAGAGTGACTAGGAGATTTAAGTGGGGTCATGCGGAGTTTCAAAGGGCTGCCATGGGAGTTTCAAGGGGGGGGGCTTCAGGGTCGTTTTCAGGGGGTTCTGGAGGGTCTTTAATTCAATCAGAGCACCTATCAAATGAGAAGCGAATTCTTGTCAATTGAATGAATTGTCATCCAATTTACTAGCTGGGTACGAAATATGAAAAGCCCTGCAAAATTCCGCTAGACTGAAAAAAAAATCGAATGTCGGGTCAAAGTCGAGTACATTTTTATCTTATGTTGGGCCACTGTTGGACCAACATCGAACAGCTGTTGGGTCTTTGTTGGGTTTGGTGGCCAAAATAAAAATAGGCGAATGATTGGTTTATGTCGGGTTTGACGTCATCAATGATGGTAAAGCTTTAAACCTATAACACCACAAATTTTGCTTCCTAACTAGGGCTTAATTGAATGATATGTGTCTAGACTGAGCTGGAGCTCAATTTCAGCTGAAAATATCGGTTGATACTGATACTTTGCAACACTGCAGAGCGGTGGGGTGGTGAGGGGGCATCTCTCAACATTGCCACCCCCCCCCACAATATCTCGTTTACTCTACTGACTAATTCTTTCCCGTAAACCACCCTTATACCTAATATTAAGCACTCCGACTGTTCTGAACACAATCACATTCCATTTAGATAACGTTACCTAAATGGAGGGACCTAAATAGAGTTTACCTAAATGGATTCAACCTAAATGGAGGTTTCAGTGTAATGACGTTTCATCGCATCAAGAACCCAATCGTATTTGACTACAACATTGATGGCGACTCGCTGCAGAGAGTTGACAGGGTCAAAGATCTGGGCGTCCTTCTTGATCCAAAGCTGGACTTCCGTCTACACTATCAAGAGATAATTTCTAAAGCGAATCGCCAACTTTGATTTATTTCAAAAATTGCAAAGGATTTTACTGACCCGCATTGCCTAATGTCGCTTTACTGCTCGCTTGTACGGCCAATACTTGAGAATGCATCTGTTATCTGGTGTCCGTATGAAGTCACGTGGATTCTTTGACTTGAACGGGTACAAAAGCGATTTCTGAGAATGACTTTGCAAAATCTCTCCTGGCGAGATCCGACGAATTTGCCACCATATTTGGACAGATGCCTACTTATTTGATTCAGATTCTTTGGAGCGTTGGAGGACGATACAACAGGCAACATTTGTAGCAAAGCTTCTGAATGGTGAAGTAGATTGCCCGGAAATACTTGCGCAATTGGACTTCCAAGTTCCTCAAAGGTGGTTACGGAATTCTTCGTAGCTGCAAATCAGGGACCATCGCATTGCCTATGGTTACCATGCGCCACTGACAGCGATGATTAGGGCGTTTTTGGAGGTGAAATCCGTGCTTGAGTTTGGCAGAACTTCAAACCAGCTACGCAATGCTCTCCGAAGAAGAAGATGAAGATGTAATGTTTAATTCGTTCAGTTTTATTGTATTGTTTCTTGTTTTTTTACCAACTAACTTATTCATGTAGACTTTTGTCGGATGAATTATTAACACAAATACATAAATACATATATACAAGAGCGAAATAGCAAATTTGTAACTAATAGCTTTTATAACTAAACGCAACATGATGGAATTGAATATTATAACATTATATTCTTAACCTTTCAGGACGCGCGCCAATTTGTTCGCAAAACTGCACTGTGCTTTCACTGTATTCGACGAGTGAGGTTTTTTTGGTAGTGTTGAACTTTTTTTCAACGGCGCGTGTCCGGAACGGTTAAAGCATTATCAAACCCTTCAGCAGCCACGCTGTTGTATTTTGTACAATACGTTAAAAAAGGCACGCCTGATCTACACAAATCAACTAGGTGACCAATTTCTGGAAGTTTAAGGATTTGTATTTATTCGTGCATTATTTTGCTCTGATTTTTTTTTTGGTTAACCCGTTTGTCCCCAGCTGAGAAATAAAAGCTTGAGCTTGAGCTTGAGCTTGCTTGAGCTTGATTGACCGCCCGTGGATGCTACTCCAGTATCGCCAGACCAACTACTACACTCACACAAGGACCAATGAGATAACTGCCGGGGACTAGCAGGCATCTTCAGTGTGTGAGCGTTGGTGATCTTCTATTTTTAGGCGACAATGGCGCCTGCCACGTCAGGTTGCAGGTCAATGTGAGGAAGGGGTAAGGAAGTGATGATTGCAATCGTTTGTATCCACATCTGGCCGAATATACCTCTGCGCCAGCACAAATTCATGCGGATGTTGGAGTGTTGGTGGGAATTGGTTGGCAGAAGGTTCACACATTGGTGTGTGGATACCAGGGGGAAGGTGATAGAATTGTGTATTTTTTTTATTATTTTGAAGATGTGCGGCACAGTTCGCACAGATTGCATAACTTGTAGGCGTTTTCTAATAGGATTGTGATACTGTGCTGTGAAAGTTTGGAAGGAAGGGAAACGGCTTTTTCAACCAGTTTCTGTTCTAGCGACGGCTATGAACATGTTTATATACATGAGTTGTATATGTAGAGAGCAGAGAGAAAGTATACAGAAAGATACAAAGTAGGAGGAAAGGGACGGGCCAGGGATTGAACCCAGGACCTTCTGCATATAAATCAGAAGCGATAGCCACTAGACCACCAAGCCCAGCTGAGAAATAAAAGTTCAAAAAATCGCCAACAACCCATTTATCAATTGAATTTGACCAAATTTTGAATACAAATTCACACAACACTCAAGTTTGGAAATATACGGGATCAAAATTTTCTTGGACTTCTGAACGGAGTAAGGTCGGTAGATTACTGGGTCAAGTCGGGTAAAAATAAGGCCAAGTACGATTTACACCACCATAACTGTCTTGGTCACGAAGTATTTCAATGGGAGTTTACATAGTTGAAGTTGCTACAGGTTCGATTTTGAGATTCTTCGATAGGTCTCCTTTGAGTTCTTTGGATATTGAACATTTCTGAAGCATCCAAGTCTACATCTACGATTGTTGTTCTCAAATGACATTAAACACGAGATATGATTCCCTTATTGACCCCATAGGTCATCGGAGACATCTTTAGAACATGTGTTGCCCTTGTCAGACCCGTGCACAGAAAAGGCGGCAAGGGAGGGGTTTTTCCTATTTCTGATAAAAGGCGGAGGGGCGCCTAGTTTATGGAACATCGATAATGGGAGGGGTTTAACCCCCAAAACCCCTCCCTTGTGCATGGGCTTGGCCCTTGTACTAATGTTTATATATTCTGAATCTCTCAATGGATTGTCCGAATCCTTTCTTACAGAACATGATCACTCGAAATAATCATCGCGGATAATTTTCAATTCTTTTTATCGCTCTTATTTGCACCAGAGGATGACGAAGGGCCAGAAACAGCATCCCAGCATTCGATTGAACATGGCGTCCAATGTTTTTGTTTTTATTGCTTTTTTCATGGCAAAACATCCTTTTAAATTATCTTCCAATACTAAATATTCGCTGGAGGAATTCTTCCTCTTGAAATAATTCAAAAAAAAAAACATCAGGTAATCCTGGAGTAGTTCTTGGGTACATCCCTGACAAGATGATTGAAGGTTTCTGAAATTTTCGAGGGAACTCCTGAATGAATTTTTGAAGAGAACTTGAGAGGAATTTCTGAAGAAATCAGTTGAGGAATTCCTGTAGCAATCCCTAGAAGACCCTGGACGATAAATCCGTGAAAAAAACACTTGGATGAATCCCTAGAGGAGGAGTTCTCGAAGGAATTCCCGGAGGAATCCCTTGACGAATTTTGGAAAGTATACCTGGGGAAATTCCTGTATTAATAATGGGAGTAATAACTAAATAAATTTCTGAAGAGATCTCGTGAGGAAATCCTAGAACATGTCTAGATAAATTTTTGGAAGATTCCTTGGAGGAATTCTTGGAGATATTCCTGAAGGAGTTCATGGAAGAATCCCTGAAGCAATTCCTGGGAAAATCCCTAGAGAGAATCCTGGAGGAATGCCTAGAGACACTTCTAAACAAATTCCTGGAGATTTTTTTGTTTGATGAATTCTTGAAGCAATCCCTGGATGAATTCCTGGAGAATTCTTCCTGAAGAAATTCCTGGGGTATTTCTTGGAGGAATTCCTAGGGTATTTCCTGGACAAATTCTTGGATAAAATGCTGGAGGAATGCCTGCAGGAATTGCTAGAGGTATTCCTGTGGAAATTGATGAAGGAATGCTTGAAAGAATTACTGAATGATTTTTTGGAGGAATCTCCAGAGGAATTGTGGAATATTTCTTTTTCTGTTATTTTTCTATTTCTGAAAAAATCTCTTGAGAAATTCCTGGAGGAATTTCTAGCGGAATATCTGGCGTCATTCCTGGAGAAATCCCCTGAAGGAATCCCCGGAGGAATTCTTGGAGGAATACCTGGAGGAATCCCAGAAAAACTCCTGATGGTATTCCTGGAGAATTTCCTGGAAGAATTTCTGAAAAAATCCTTAGAGGATTTCCTGGAAGAGTCCTTGGAGGTACTTCTGGAGGATTTCCTGGAGGAATCTTCTGGAGGATTTCCTGGAGGAAACGCTGAGAAAATCCCTGGAGGAATTCGTGGGGAAATCTCTGGAGGAATCCCTGAAGCAATTGTTGATGGAATCTCAGGAGAAATTCCTGGAGAATGTGTGGAGGAATTTCTAAAGGAATTGCTGACATAATTTCTGAAGGATGTCCAAAAGCAATTCCTAGAGAAATTCCTGGAAGAATTCCTGAAAAAATTCCTGGGGTAATTTCAGGGGGAATTCCTGGAGGAATTCCTGGAGAAATTCCTGGAGAATTTCCAGGAAAAATTTTTGAAAAAATCCCCAGAAGATTTTCTGGAAAAATTTCTAGAGATTTTCAGCTGACATAATTTCTGAAGGTTGTCCAGAAGCAATTCCGGGATTCCAAAATTGCTGGAGGATTTCCTGATGAAATTCTTGGGGTAATTTCTGGAGAATTTCCTGGAGGAGTTCATGGATAAAATCCTGGAGGAATTCCCGGAGGTTTTCTTTTGGGAATTGCTGGAAGAATCCTTGAAAGAACTCCTGGAGGAATCTCTGGAATAATTCTTGCAATAATTACTGTATGATTGTCTGTGGGAATCTCTAGAGGAACACTGGAAGAAATTTCTGAAAAAATCCTCTGAGAAATTCCTGGAGGATTTTGTAGAGAAATTTCTGGAGGAATTTCTGGAGAAATCCTCGAAGGAATCCTTGGAGAAATTCGTGGAGAAATCCCTGAAGAAGTTCCTGGAGGAAGTTTTAGCGGAATTCCTGGAAGAATTATTGAAGGAATTCCTGGAAAAATTCCAGAAGGTATACCTAGAGAAATTCCTGGAAAATTTTCTGACATAATTTATTATGGAATTCCTAGATTAATTCCTGAAGAAATTCCTGGAGTAATTTCTGGAGGAATTCCTCGAGGAGACCCTGGAGAAATTCCTGGAAGAAATCCTCGGCATGAGTTTCTGGAGGAATCCCAGGAAAAATTCCTGAAGCAATCGCAGGACAATCTTCTGGAAGAACTCCTTGGGATTTCCTGGAGGAATTTTTGAAGGAATCCCTGGTTGAATTTTCAGGAATCCCTTAAGAAATTCCTGAATTCCTGAAGAAATTGCAGATGGAATCCTTGAAGATATCCTGAAGGAATTCTAAGAATAGTCCATTAAGGAACTCCTTGAGGAATCCCTGTAGCAGTTCCTGAAGGAATCCCTGCAGCAGTTCCTGAAGAAACCCGATGTGGAATCCCGGAAGCAATTCCTAGAGGCATTCCTAAGGGAATCAATAAACAGTCCCTGGAGAAAGTACTGGATTAATTCCTGGAGGAGTTCCTTAAAGAATTTCAAAAGGAACTCCTGAAGGAATTCTAAGAAGTGTTCCTGGAGGAATCCTTGGAGGGATTTTTAAAATAATCCCTGCAGTTGTTCCGGAAAGAAACACAGACAAAATTTCCGGGTGAATCCCTGGAGGAATTCTTGAAGGAAAACCTGCAGGAATTCCTGAAGAAATCCTATGAGGAAATCCCAGGAAAGCTTTCTTAACAAATTCCTTGAAGAATTTCTGTAGGAAATTCACGTCTGCAATAATTTTTGGACGAATTATTGTTTGAATCTTTGGATGGACTACCAAAAGAATGTTTTAAATAATGTTTTAATGAATTCCTGGATTAATTTTTAGCCAATATCTGGTAAAATTTCCTGTATGGGTATCTGGAAGATATTTCTGCTGAAATACTTCGAATTATTCCAGATTGAATAATTGGAGCAATATCTAGTGGAATTCTTGAAGGAATATATGGAGAAATCCCTGAAGAAATCTCTGAAGCAACACTTGCAGAAATACCTAAAAGAATTTCTGTTGACATTCCTTTGGAAATCCCTCCTGACATTCCTGCAGGAATCCTCGAGAAAAGCACTGGAACAATCGCTGGAGGAAGCTCTAAAAACATCCCAGGAAAAATTCCCCGAGGTAATGTCTGGTGATACCCACAGAAGAATTCTTGAAATTCTCTGGAGCAAAAATTCCTGGAGGAATTCGTCGATACATCCTTGCAGCTGTATCAGTAAACATTTCTGAAGGAATCGTGGGAGGAATTCTTGAAGCATTTTTCGGAACAAACCCTGAAAATATCACTATCGGAACCCTGCAAGATGCCCACGAAAGAATTCATGAAGGAGAAACTCCTGGAGGAGTCCCTTGAAGAATTTCTGGAGAAGTTCCTGAATAAATGCCTTAAGGAATTTCTGAAGGTATTCTTGAAAGAATTTGTAAAGGAATCCCAGGTATTTTGCTCTTAGCATGACGTTTGTTTGAATTGAATACGAGTGAAAATTCGTGTAGCAGTTGCACACATGTAACTGCGCTCTATAGCAGCATATGGTTTTACAAAGTCCTTATTTTTCGCTACCGAAACCGGATCCGGCATACCTGGAAATTTGGCATTCTGTTTTTGTATTCCATGAATAAACATCTCAAAATTTAGCCATTGAACCAACCTTGTTATTTGGAAAATTCTATGATAAGATTGAAGTGGTTCTCTTGGAGAAAAACTTGGCGAAATTCCCTGTGGTTCTCAAGTCAAAAAGTTTTGATAATTGTGGATAAAAACCTTAATTATTAACATAGTTAATTTTTTGTGATATTTTTTCTGGAACTCTGAATTATTGATAATGTTTGAGTTGGCTTGAATTTAAAAAAACATCTGTTGGCTAGGGGGGGGCACGGCCCTCCCCTGCCCCCCTCTGGCTATGCCCGTGGCATGAAGTCACATCAAATCCTTTTGATTCATGCTTTCCTATGCTTCAGTTATCACATCAAAGTTATTTTGGACGCTCCCTCCAAGTCTTCTCAATGTTCAGCTCAGCAACCCCTACTACATCGTAGAAAAATATCACGAACTAACTCCACCAGTTCAGAATATTGAACTTGTAGAGTTGCAAACTTCTGTCGGCCCCGTCACTGACTGGCAGCCGTGAAGTCTCTCGAACACCTGTCATGACCTTTAACACCTGCATAGCAGCAGCATTGAACGCTCCACCATTCATTGTGGCGTGCATGAGCAGGTAAATTGAAAAACCTCCGCTCGCATTAAATTTCCTGCTATCGAGTCCGACATAATAATAATAACCGTGTACTTGGGAAATGGGATTTTCCACTTTTTCAATTTTCGGTTTTTTGGAAGGTGTATAAGCTCTCGGTGTTTCTGTCTGTGTGGCGTTCGGTGGGGTGGAAATTGTATTATTAACTGTTCACCAACAGCAACAGCGACGACCTAGTTACGGTGCTGGTGCACGGTTCGACGAAGGGAATTTCCCTTCCGCAACCGCTGAAACAAAGTAGAAATTATGGCGTGTTCTGCACGAGCTTTTAACGATTACACAATGAGCTGTAAAGTCGTATCAAGATGTTTGTTTTATTCGTCAACTTTTCCCGCTTTGTTTTTTTTTTCTATCAAGCGTACCCAGCATAAAAAAGTTTCACGTGCGTACACCAGCCAAAACTTCGCGAAATGACATAAAATTGTTATTGAAAGTCTTTAATTCGAGAAGGGAAAAGTTTTCTCATGAATTTTTATGAGATTCTGGAAGCGGATATAATTTGGTGGGAGATGTGGGATGTGCGGTGCTTTGGGTGGCTTTGAGTGGGGTGTTTGATTTTTGTAACAAATGCGGACAACTGACTGACGGAACCCATAAGCCATAGCTCGCATCTTCATTATTTCTTGAGCGTTTTCATTGTCTCGATTATATATTCCACCTGGAATACCCACTGCTTCTTGGTTTAGTATTCCTATAGTACTGCCTCCTAGTGTTATGTAACACTTTGTAATAGATAACCTGATAACCTCCCAAAAACTCATTCACTTTGAATGATAAAAGTTATAGATGATCTTGGATAGCACATTTAAGGCAGCATGCAGAATGGTTATTGCTTGCGAACTCTCGTACTACGTACTTCCCCAAATTTCTCATGAATGAACAAATTACTCCATCCTTTCATTTTTCTGGTATGTAGATGTTGGGTTTCCCATAACGACAAACAACCAATGTAGACAGGTGGCCATCGGCTCGGCTGCGCGTACGCAGTCAGAAGACCGGCTCCAGAGGCACGTTATCCTCCATTTGAGAACCACCTCACGCCCGTTCGTCCAGAGGTTTCTATCGTTTTTGCTACTTGGTTTTCATTCTTCGATTCAGCACATAAAAACGGCATTCCATTTCCTTGCATTTCGCTTCTCTGCTGCTTCAGTTTCCGTGTGTAACGTTCCACGTTCTGTTAAACTGGTACGCCTTAAGGAAATGAGTTTACCATTGTGCCTAAATAATAACTGTTTCGGGATAATCCCGTCATGCATTATAATTTACCGATTTTTATCTGTAATTTTCGCGCAAGAGAAATTCTTGCTGAAATTCCTATGAGTTTTGCAAGAATTCTTCTTGAAATTTCTAGAAAATTCTCCAAGATGTCGTTCAGGGACATCGTCATATTTAGAATTTAGAACTTTCTTTTTGGGGATTCTTTGAAGATTCATCAAAAAATTTATGGAATGTTTACAGAAATAAGATTCTCGCTGGATATTTTTGAAAAAAAAAAAAAATCAAAACGCCCTGTTGTCCATGGAATCCTTTGAAGATTTCTGCAGAGATTTTTTCATGAATTTTCCCAAGAATTTTCCTTGGCATTTCTGCAGGAGTTTCTAAAGAAATTTCTCAAAAAATGAATGTTGAAACTGGTCCGCGGGACTCCCTAGAAATTCTTTCGACATTCTTTCTGGGATTTTAAGGTATTCTATAGTAAATTCCATCAAGGATGGATACATAAGTTCATGCTTGTACTCCGTCATGTATTTCTTTAAAGCATTTCTGAAGTTTCCCAGGAATTCCTTCAAATGTTTCTTCAAAAGATTATTTTACAATGATTAAGAGATTCCTTCAAAGATTCCTTTGAATTTTTCTTTAAAAAAAATCAGGATTATTTTTAGAAACTTTTTCAGAAATTATGGCTTGAATTACTCCAAAGGCTCTTTCAGGTATTACTCCATTTATTCTAGGATTTTCTCGGGCATTTCTGTTTAAATTCTTAACAAAATCTCAAGGGATTTTTTCTGAAAGTTCCTTTAAGTTTTTCTCTTATAGTTTCACCTTTGAGATTTATGCTGACCTTCCTCCAGGGATTTTTTCAAAATTTCCTTCAAATTTCCAAGAAACTTATCAAGAAATTTATCTATGAATACCTAGAGGATACTTCAATGTTTTTGGGTATTATTCCAAACATTATTTCAACCTCCTTTTTTCAGTTGTTCTCTAAAGAATTTCTACAAGATTTTTTATTGTTTTGGTTTTTATTCCCTCATATAATTTATTCAGACAGTTGCTTAGGGGTTTTTGTGTATAAAACCCTTCAGGAACTGTGTATGATTTATTCAGATAGTTGCTCAGGGGTTTTTGTGTATAAAACCCTTCAGGAACTGTGTATGATTTTTTTTTCTGGGAATTTATTCAGAGGTATCTCTAGGAGTTCTTACAAGGAATCCTCCAGGGATCTCTTAGAAGTTTATTGAAGAATTTTTCAAGAACTCCTCCAATACTGCTATATTCTGACTCCTCCGATTTTGGCAGACATATTTTTAGAGATTCCTTCCGAAATTCCTCTACGGATTTTTCCAGGGTTCCCTCCAAAATTTGAATAAGTATTTTTTCCTTGGAATTACTTGCAGAATTCCTCCATAAGCCTATCATAATTTTTTTTTCTTAAAATCAAGAGTATTTAAAGCTATTTCTTCAGGTATTCTCTTAGATATTAGCCTACCCAAGAAGCAGTAACTAGCAGAGGTTCCTATTACCATGTACAAGACTAATTCGTCAAAAAAATGTTACTAGGGGTAGGCATTCATCCAGGAATTACTCAAGTTAATACTCCAGAAATTGCTTCAGGAAGTTTTGTCCTGGAGTTTTTCAAATGAAAATTCCAGAATTTATACAAGGAGTTTCCAAAGGTATCTCCTGGAGTATTAAAGGATTCCTTGAGTCAATCCTCTATTGATTTTTTTTTAGAAGAATTTCTGAAAAAACCCTGCAGGGATAACTAATCTGCAGGTATCTCTGAGGACATCCCAGGAGATATTTATTATGCAGCCGCAGGATCATTTTCAAAAATAAAAATCTAGTAGGAATCTTTGCACAACTGCAGAAACAACTGGAGGAATTTCTTAAAGAATTCTTTGGAGAAACCGTAGGAAGAATTTCCGAAGCAATGCAGGATTTGTAAATAAATTCTATAAGAATTTCTTAAAATCTCCATGGAAAAATCTTCAAGAAAATCCGTTGCTGAAGGTCCTGATGCAATCCATAAAATTCTGAAGAATTCCTTGGAGATAAAAATATTTTCTCGAAGGAATTTCAGAAAGAATCCCAGCGGGAATTTCTGGAACAATTTTGTAAAGAATTTCTGAATAAATCTTCAGCAGAATTCTTGTAGAAATCATAGAAAGTATGTACTTTTGAATCAATTTCTGGAGAAATATCCGAAGAAATCCCAGGTACTTTCTTGAAGGATTCCCAGGAGGAATTTCTCAACTTCCTGTAGAAACTACTCGGAAAATCCTTGTTGGAATTCATAGAAAAAAATAGTGAGGAACTCATAGGGAAAAAAATATCGAGGAACTCATAAGAAATGAAAAAATATCTGGGGGAAACCCTGAAGGAATCTCTGTCTGATCTCTTTCTGAACTCCTGCTGGAATCTCAGGGGGAGTACCTGCTTGGATCACTGAAAGTATTATCGCCAAAATCTCTGGAGGAATTTCAGCAGTTTTTTCCTTAATATCTCAAGATTAAGTAGAATAATAATCCTCGAAGAAATTTCTGGACATATTCACGTATGAATTTCCAGCAATTCCTGAACATATCTCTGGACTTTCTGAAGAAAATCCTTAACGAATGTCCAGAGAAATATTTGGAAAATTTTCCTGAACCTAAGAAAAAAACTAAAGAAATTCCTGTGAAAAATTCTAAATAAATCCCTTGAGGAATTTCCGATGATTTTTTAAACGAATCGCTAGAAGTGGAATAACGTTCCTAGTGAAATAACCTATAGAATTGAAAAGAATTCTAGGGGAAATTCATATGGGAATAACTGGAGGAACCCTATGACAAATTTTCTGTACAATCCCTGGAATAATTTCTCAAAATAAATCGCCGGAGGTTTCTGTTTAAAACTTTGGTAGGTTCAAAGACTTAATTTGTGGAGTAATTTATGAAGGGCTCCATAGATTAATTTTGGAAAATATCCATTGAAGATTTCCTTGGATTGGAATGCTTGAACAAATTTATGAAGGAATCTCATTAGTAATGTTTGAACTAATGCTCAGGAACATACCTAAAAGAAACCCAGAATAAATTTCTGGCGGAATCTTTGTAAGAATTTCGGCAGTCCAAGAAAGATTTTCTTTAAAAATCATTGGAGACATTTCTGGAGCACCTTTGATTTTCTTAAAGAATCGCTGAAAGTATATCTGGAAGCATCCGTAGAATAATTCCTGAAAGAATTCAGGTACAGATTTTTGAATAAAAAAAAATCTATGGAGAATTTTTAAAAAACACAAGATTTTCTCAAAGGATTTTTGGAGATCCTTTTGGAAAACCCTCTAAAAAAATCCGTAGGAAATTCTGAAGCGATCCATGGAATGTGTTCTAAAGAACTTTCAAAAGAAATTCGTGGAGTATTTTCTAAAGAAATCGGAAGCAATACAAGGAAGATTTTATAGAAAGGTCCTAAGTTATTTTTTCGAGTTAATCTCTAGAAAACTTTGGACAAAATTTCAAAGGAAATAAAGAATTTTCCAATGGAATCAATGGATTTCTCGGAGAAATCTCCGAAGGCATTAAAGGCAGTCTCTACAATTCCGTGGAAGATTTTCCAAAGGAATCGCTGGACGACCCAGACAACCAATAATCGTGTAAGATGTTGTATAAGATGATTATGTGGAGGCCATATGCATCCATTTAGGCGCATGTAAAATGTACGCATATTGCCTCCACTTTAACATCTTATGCAATATCTTATACGATCACTGATTGACTGAGGAATTCCTTAACAAATACCTGGAGGATTTTTGTATGAATTTCATGAAATATCAACGAGAAACAAGTGACAATTTCCAAATGATTTTATGATAGATTTTGTAAAGAACCAATTGAAAAAAATGTGGGATAATCTTTGAGAAAATTGAACGAATTTCTGAAAGAATCCCCAAATACTGCTTTCATTTGTAGAGATTTCTAAAGGGATCCACAGATGCACTTGTGAGTTTACAATAAAAATGGGAAAATCCACAAAGGTTATTTATTTTTTTACCCTTCTTACACCCATAAGAAGGGTATAAATACCGCTTGAAAAACCGACTTTCGATCCGAGGCCCGCAGGGCCGAGTCACATATACCAATCAACTCAGCTCGACGAATTGAGCAAATGTCTGTATGTGCGTGTGTGTGTATGTGTGTGTGTATGTGTGTGTGTATGTATGTTATAAAAAAATGTCACTCACGGTTCTCAGCCGTCTGTTGACCGATTTGAGTTCTCTTGGAAGCAAATGAAAGCTACTACATCCTAGTAGAACGCTATTGTATTTTATTTTGATTGGACGTTCGGTTACCGCGATATCTTTCAAAGAGTGCTAGGGAGTAGTACAACTTAATTATTTTAGATATTTTTGACAAAGTGTATCACCATAAATTTCTCAGCTGTCTATCAACCGAATCGGGTTCTTAAGGCTCGAAACGAAAGCTACTGCACCCTAGAAGAACGCTTTTGAATTTCATTCCGATTGGACATTTTGTAACCGAGATATCTTTCGGAGAGTACTTTGGAGTAATACAACTTAACTTTTTAAGAGGTCTTTGACAAAATGCTTCATAATAAATGAATCAGCCGTGTGTCAATCGATTTGAGTTCTCTCAGCATCAAATGAAAGCTACAGCATCCAAGTAGTATGCTATTAAATTTTATGCCGTTTGGACATTTTTTTTCCGAGATATCTTTCCACGAGTACTAAGGAGTAATGAAGTTTACGCTTTTGAGAGATTTTTGATAAAATGTATCATAATACATTTCTCAGCCGTTTGTCAACAGATTTTTTATGATCATATTTGGTTACACAAGTTAGTTATACATAAAAATGCAATTGCATCAAATACATAAAAGCTACTATCTCTTTGTTATATTTGAGCTTAATAAACAGTAGCAAAAATATCACGGAATGTATTTAGGAAAAGCCTTTTTTTATGATCAAATTTGGTTTCTCAAGGAGCTCTGCATGAAAATGCAATTGCATCAAATACATAAAAGCTACTATCTCTTTGTAATATTTGAGCTTAATAAACAGTAGCAAAAATATCACGGAATGTATGTAGGAAAAGCCTTTTTTATGACCAAATCTGGTTTCCCAAGTTAGCTCTACATGAAAATGCAATTGCATCAAATACATAAAAGCTACTATCTCTTTGTAATATTTGAGCTTAATAAACAGTAGCAAAAATATCACGGAATGTATGTAGGAAAAGCCTTTTTTATGACCAAATCTGGTTTCCCAAGTTAGCTCTACATGAAAATGCAATTGCATCAAATACATAAAAGCTACTATCTCTTTGTAATATTTGAGCTTAATAAACAGTAGCAAAAATATCACGGAATGTATGTAGGAAAAGCCTTTTTTATGACCAAATCTGGTTTCCCAAGTTAGCTCTACATGAAAATGCAATTGCATCAAATACATAAAAGCTACTATCTCTTTGTAATATTTGAGCTTAATAAACAGTAGCAAAAATATCACGGAATGTATGTAGGAAAAGCCTTTTTACCCTTCTTACACCCATAAGAAGGGTATAAATATCGCTAGAAAAACCGATTTTCGATCCGAGGCCCGGAGGGCCGAGTCTCATATACCAATGAACTCAGCTCGACGAACTGAGCAAATGTCTGTATGTGTGTGTGTGTATGTGTGTATGTGTGTATGTGTGTGTGTGTGTATGTGCGTTACAAAAAAAAGTCACGCACGTTTCTCAGCAGTCTGTCAACCGATTTGAGTTCTCTTGGAAGCAAATGAAAGCTACTACATCCTAGTAGAACGCTATTGAATTTTTTTTTCGATTGGACGTTTGGTTACCGAGGTATCTCTCGAAGAGTACTTATGAGTCATACATCTAAACTTTTTAGGATTTTTGACCAAGTGCATCATAATAAATATCCCTGCTGTTTGTCAACCGATTTGGGTTCTCTTGGCACCAAATGAAAGCTACTGCATCCTAGTACATCGCCCAGAAATTTTATTTCGATTGGACATTTGGTAACAGAGATATCTTTCGAAAAGCACTTAGGATTTATACAACTAAACTTTTTGAGATTTTTGACCAAGTGTATCATAATAAATATCTCAGCCGTCTGTCAACCGATTTCGGTTCTCCTGGCACCAAATGAAAGCTACAACATTCTAGTAGAACCCTATACAATTTCATTAGGACTGGACATTTGGTTACCGAGATATCTTTCAAAGAGTACTTGGGAGTAATACAGGTTAACTTTTTGAGAGATTTTTGACTAAGGGTACCATAATAAATATCTCAGCCATCTGTCAACCGATTTGGGTTCTCTGAGCACCAAATGAAAGCTGCAATATCCTTGTAAAAGGCCCTGAAATTTTATTTCGAATCGACATTTGATTACTGAGATATCTTACGAAGAGTATTTCAATTAAATCTTTTTTTATTTTATTATTATATTCACTTGTTATCTTGCATGAGTTTTTGACCATTATATGGGAAATTATTTTTCAATAAATAATGCTGACCTCATTTATAGTGTATACTATAGCAGGTTAGGCCGTTACAAATATTTATTTCACTTTTTGTCTCACCACTCTTAGGCTGGTAGAGGGGGGGGGGGGTTAAAAATAATAAAGCATGTAATCTGAAAAATATTAAAAACTCACCGGTTTTGTTAAAGAATTTTTAGCAAGACCCTATATTTTGATAAATATTTTTTTTATCTGCCCCCTCAAAATGCAAAATCCGGCCAAACATTTTTAAAGGGGGGGGGGGGGGGGAAACAACAAGTGAAAATAAAATTTGTATTCGCCTTATTGTTTTCAACAAAATTATAAATAACAAATTACAAATAAACAGGAATTCTATTAAAACTAACAATATGTTAAATGAAAGCTTTGAATTTATATATTGTGGGAAAAATGCAAGAACCGGACAGCCAAAATAACTAGCTAATGCCAAAACTGATTAACTTAGTAGATGTATCATTTTTGTCCTTTCTACACCATAACCATGAATACCAAGTACTTCGGATCAAATTTAATCGAGATATTTAAGAGATATTAGACAAAGTGTATCTCGGTGATTTTCTTATCCATTTGTAAATCGATTCAAGATCTTTTGGCAGTTAACAAAAGATACAATATTCCAGACTATGTAATCTATTTTTTTAAATATACCATACAAGATTCTAGGAGGTGTCTGGCATTTCTGGTAGTTTAGCCCATGGTCCATGATGATATTTTGGAATCCAATTCTCTAGATGACAAATATTTTCTATAACTTTTGGTCAATAGCACGAAATAAATATGTTAAATACAAATAATACAACAATAATTTCAATAAGTGTAAGAAGGGTTCTGTTCACCATAGGTGGATTAAATCGGTTTTTACATACAAGATGTCAAAAAATCGTACACGGTTTCTTATACTTGGGAGGAGAAATTTTGCAGGAAAAACAATACATGGATTATTATTCTAGGTTTGTGAAAGCGCAGAACAAGTAGAAAAATGATAAGGTGATTTTATTGTATTGAAGGGCGTATTAAGAAATTCTCTTGTATGGAAAAGGTCATATTTGGAGAGCACACCATTTTGAAAAATGTCACAGTTTACTTTTCTTATATTTAAATTTAATTTTATAAAATAATCACATAAGCAATCACTGAAGATAATATAAGAGGCTCTTCGCCCCTTCCAAAATCATAAAGCTGCTTTTCGTTCTTACATGATTTGGAATAAGAGCGCAAGAAAAACGTTTAATTTAACGTAAAATGTTTCTTTATCGAAAATATCAAAGAGGTTTTTTCTAGTTATTCTTATACCATGAAAAGAGGAAGGGAACATCCAACTTCCGCAATCCAGAAAAAAGCTTTTTTTACACCTACGAGGGCGCTCAGCTTGAAATATTCAAAAGGATATTTTTTCTTAAATTCATGAGTGCGCAAACATATGAAAAATTACACAGAAGATTTCCTTATATTTGAGAGAGCAGAAGACAAAATTTGTAATGTTAACACATAAGAGGGCGCAAATAACACAAATGTCCCAAATGGAGGATAACATGACTTTGGAGTCGGCCTTCTGATGTAAGAGCAAAACAATTAGATGTCATTTTTTCTGACATAATTTGTATTATATGAGTGCGCCAAGGTTAAATCCTTCTATGTGTTAGAGCACAAAGTAATAAAAAATGGAGGTTCTTTTTATATTTGCGAGGGCACTCATACTGAGAGCTAAAAAATTTTTTGATGCGATCTCAAGGGCTAGTTACTCACTAAGTAACTTGGAGTAACCACAATGACACCACTGCTTATCGAGCTCAACCTCCTCGATACTCTGCGCGTATGTTGAGTCGACTTCTGATTGTTGTAGTCGTACCGACGTGGCCGTCGGTACCGTATATTGTTGATGACTACGAGTTTTGAGTGCAGCTATACTATCACCTGGTAATGGACTGAGTCTATGTTGGCATCATGATTAGTCCTGACGTTAATAATGTGGAAGAAGTGCCTACCATCAATTACAACATACCATAGATTCAAATGGATCTTTTTGTAAGGGAGAATACATAAAAGACAATTCATTTTTTATCGAATTCGATCATTTTTCTGCCCCTGGTAACTTATTTTCCAATACTTGACACAAGGCTTGTTAAATTATCGATAAATCTCCCTCACTAAACCCGATCCTCTCCTCGTTCATAAATCCTCGCAGGTATCCCGGGAATATTATCTGGAGTAATACAGTCTCCCGGGATCAATTTCAGATGAAGTCCGGGAAGGAGCACCCAGACGATTCTCGGAAGAAACTCCTGGAGAAATCTCGAAAGAATTCAGGAGGAATCCTAGCCCAAATACCTAAAAGCATCTTGGGAACAATCCCTGTAAGAATCTCTAGAGGAGTCTCTGAGAGAATCCTAAAGAAATTTTCAACAGGATCCTGAAAGGAATCCCAGGGGAAAGTAGGAAATTAATTCCGAATTTAAAAATCATTTAATAATCTCAAAAGAAATCCTTGAAACTATTAAGAGATCCCAAAATAAATATCAGGGGCAAAATATGAAAGAATGGCGGAAGGAATCCCTAAATGATCTTGGGAAAAATCCCTTCAGGATTCCCGGAAAAAATGCCTGAAGAACCCCTGAAAGAATGTCGGGAGAAATTCCTATAGATAACCTGAACAGAATCAACGAAAGAATCACGTGAGAACTCAATGAAGGAATCCTCGTAACAACTACTGTTGAAGCTTTGGAAGGAATCCATGAAGAACCCCAGAAGAAACCAGGCAGAATCCCAAGAAGAAGTTGTAAAAAATATGGGAGTAATTCCTTGATAGAAATTCAAAAGCAGTCATTTTGTGTAGAGGAAGACTCCCGGTGAAACCCCTGAAAGAATCCCAGGGGAAACACCAGAAGGAATTTCACAAAGAATACCGGAAGAAATCCCAAAATACATCTTTGGCGAAATTCTAGACAAAACCTGGGAAAATCATGATTAAATCCCGAGTGGAAATTATGAAGGAATCCCGGCAAAAACACAATAAGAATCCTGGAGGAAATAAAGATGATGATCAGTGGTAGAATTCTGGAAAGAAATCTGGAAGATATCCTCAAAGGAATTCCGAGAGGAATCAATGAAGGAGTTTCGAATCGAATCCCTGGTTGAATGCCGGGAAATAAACCTTAAGGAATCCTGAGCGAGTTCTCTGAAGATATTCCACGGGAAATACTGGAAAGAATCAATAATCAAAGAGGGAATCCCGAAGGAAATCACATAAGGATTTCCGCTAAAAAATGTTGAAAGAAATTTATGGAAACTCAACGATTTTAACCTAGAAGCAATTCCAGAAAAAATCCCTTGAGCAATTCCGGAAAAATCATTGAAAGACTCCCTGAATGAACCTGGGAAGGTATCTACAAAGGAAATTTGAAAGAAATTAATGAGGAAATTGCAGGAAGAATTCCTCAAGGAATCCCGGGAGAAATCCAAGGAGGATCCAGGAAAAATCTCCGACGCAGTCTCGAGAAGAGTCCGTAAAAAATCTAAGAGGAAATCTCTAAATCAATCCCGGGAGGAATCGATAAAGGAATCACAGGGATGAATCCATGTATCTCGGGAGAAATTCACAACGAATCGCTGGCGAAACTTATAATGGAAATCCGAGAAGGACCCGAGGTAGAATCTCCGAAAGAATCCGAAAATCCGGAAGAAATCCCTGAAAAATCCGCGGAGAAATCAATGAAGGAATCTCTACTGAATATCCAGGAGACTTTGTTTAAGAATCCTTGAAGGAATCCCGTGGAATATCAGTGAAAGAACACCAGGTAGAGTCCATGGGAGGATTTCGGAAGGAATTCCTGAAATAATAGATCTTGAGCTTGATGACTTTCCGTAGTGGTTACTCCTGTATCGCCATATCAGCCACACTCATAGGTATCTTCAGTATGTGAGTCTTGGTGAACTTCTGTTTTAGATCAGGTTGCAGATTAATGCGGGAAATGGAAGGAAAACTCAGATTGCAATTGCTTGCCCACTTCAGGCCGTTGAGTTCTCTGTGCCTGCACAAGGTCATGCGGATGTCGGAGTGTTGTTGGGAAATGGTTATTTTTGGCAAGGATTCACGTATTGATGCGTGGATGCCAGGCGTAAGGTGATAGATGGTCTTTTCGTTGCTTTGATCACCGTTTATTTTCGCTTGGTTGCATAACTTGTGGGCATTATATGATAGATGATAGACAGTAACAGTTGCCGATGAACTAATGCGTCGGGCTTTTTTATATCTATAATTTATCTTTGATGTTATGCTATTTTTCCAGTAAATATTTCACGGAAAGCTGTCAGTAGAATTCTTACTGCTTCCTTTCCTTATTATAATACCATTATTTATAGTTCAGCCGAGGAAGAAGTTGCCATATTTTCTTATCGCTTCAAAGAGCATGCAATGGCGCTTAACCTAGGCTTTCGAGGCCGGACATAAGAGGTTAATTTCTATGTCCCATCCCAGGAAGAGAATCGCCAATGGAGTGACAATAACTTTCTTAGCAACGTCACTCACAAAATTGTTATTTCACATCTATATGGAGCGGCTGACGAGATCACCGTGGTCACCGTTTCATTGTATAGTTCAAAAGTAAGTGAGCCCTGCATTTTCAACTTTATTAGGACTTTCTCCGAAGAAATCTTTCCAAATCAAATCATCATGGTACAGATTATTCCAGAAAATCATCCACGTGGTTCCTCCAGAAGTGTCACAAATAATTATTTTACGAAATCTGCCATGAATTGCTTCATCAATTCCTCCATTATGTTTATCAAATCATTTCCGAGATTGTTTGATAAATTCTCCCGGGATTTCTTCAGAAATTCCTCTAGATATTTATTAAGATTTTTTCTAGGAACTCGTTTGGAGAATGTATTAGAGATTCCCTTAGAAAATCTAGCAAAATGTCTTCGGATTCGGAAAATTCCTTGACAGATTCTTTCAAATAATATTCCATGGATTTATTCGAAAACTGTCTTCAGGGATTTGCTTAGAAATTCTTCCTGTTCTAATATTTTCATAAAGAATTCTTTGAAAGCATCTACCTAGATTTACTTCTTCAAATCCTCCATTTTCATTCATGAATTTGACCAGAAATTCTTCCAGGCATTCTTTCAAAAATTCATTCAAAGATTCCTTCAGATATTTCTTTAGACATATATTCAGAAATGTCTACAGAGAATTCTTTCATAGGGTAGTGGAACCATCTCGGCAGAGCTCCTATTTTGGGGATTTTCCGCTATAACTTAGCCAATTTCGAACGAATTGACACAATTTTTGGAACGCGATGAGATACGTATAGTATCCAGCCGTGTACAAAATGTTAAGTCAATTGGTTTGGAATTGACTGAGTTATAGCGAAAAGTGCCCAAAATGCCGGCCACTGCTCAAGTGGTTCGTTACCCTATTCAGGAGTTTTTTTTTCAGAAAATTTTTCAAATGTTCCTTCAAACATTTGTACTGGGGATACTTTGAATTTTTTTTTCCGAGGATTGCGCCAGGGATCCTGAGATTTCTTTAGAAATTCCTCCAGGGAATTTTTTTTAATGTGAGATCTATTCAGGGAATTTCTGCAGGGATTCCTACAGAAACTGCCCTAGGAATTCCATCACATATTTTTCGAGTGATTCTGTCAGAAAATCGGTTCCGGGTCATTTGGCCGAACGCCATTTGGCCGAACGCCGTTTGGCCGAAAAATGATTGATGAACTTAAGTGACCATGCCACTGTTCCGCACATCAGTAAAACTGGAAAGAACAGCCTATGATTCAAAGAAGGAAAAATCTTTGATTATTGGCAGTTTTAACGCCAACTAATCCTTGAATGTCAAAACTTAAAGGAATATCCTATGATTAAAAGAAGTAAATACTACTTATAATCATACTGATAGTAAGAATGTCAAAAACTACCTCTGAAATATTTTGATCATAATGCGGCCAAACGACCCTGTACTTGGAGTAAATGCCAATGCAGAACCCGTAGCTTCCGGGAATGAAAGCACACCCATAATGGAGACACGAGCAAGACGAAATAGAAGAATGCGATCGCCCGAGGAGGGAGCCCCTACTGGAGCTGGTCCTGGAACGGGGGACAGAGCGAGCGGCCAGCGGCTGGAAGAGGAAGTGGTGCAAGAGCGGCCTTCCAGTCAACGGGCACAGCCCGTACCACGAACGCAGAGCAGAAACGGCAGCAATAGCAATCACCAAGGCCATGCTGCACCTGCCAATGTTGCTGTGGCTGATCGACGTCAGTCACTCACGTTAGCAGGCGGCCGACGGCAGCGGATCATGTGGACGAGGGAGATGAACATGTACGTGATTCGCTGCTATTTTGTCTGCACGAGGATGGAGACGGACATGTCCGGCAGATCAGGGATGCTGGAAATGTTCAACGAGAGATCCCTCTGCAGTTCACGGTGTATTCAGCTGCGGTTGCTGTTGTCAAGACGCTGGGATTACGGACGCGCCCGCAAGGCGACGGTGAAGGTCGCACACGCCCCAGCACACAGAAACCCGCGTGGATGCGACGTTTGGAGAACCGGATCGCTACATTGCGGACCAAGATTGGTCGATCAACACAGTACAAGCAGGGGATTCGATCAACGAGGCTAGTTCGTTATGTTACTGAAATTGTGAAGCCCGCAGAACTCCGAGATCTCACAGAAGTCAACGTTACGGAGATCCTCGACACCCATGTACAGCGGCTGAGTGCTCTTGCGAAACGATTGCGGCGTTATGGAGAATGTTCGAAGCGGAAAGAACAAAACCGGATGTTCAACATTAACGAAAGGGAGTTCTACAACTGCATCCAAAACGACAAGCCTGATTATGAACAGGGCCTTCCGGAGATTGGCGACGTCACATAGTTCTGGGCCAATCTATGGGAGAACCCTGTCCAGCACAGCAACGATGGGATGTGGTTAGCAGAAGAAGAGCGACAGTGTAATGAAGTTGGAGACATGACCGCGGTCGTAGTAACCGCCCAGGATATACGTGAAGCTACCCGGTATACCAGAAATTGGGCTGCACCAGGACCCGATTTCGTGCACAATTTTTGGTATAAAAAAACTCACGACGATTCACGGGCGGATGGCGGAATGCTTCAACATGGTGCTAGAAGACCCCACGCAGCTACCAGAGTTCATTATCAGGGGTATCACTTATCTTCTGCCGAAGGACCAAAACACAGCAGACCCAGCAAAGTACAGACCAATAACGTGCCTTTCAAGTCTGTACAAAGTGCTGTCGTCGGTAATAGCGAGTAGGATACAAGCCCACTGCGATGCCAACAACGTGATGACCGAGGAACAAAAAGGGTGTCGCAAAAACACGCAAGGCTGCAAAGACCAGGTCATCATAGACGCAGTCATTGTGGGTCAAGCCACCGAAAAGCAGAGGAACCTGAGCATGGCGTACATCGACTACAAGAAGGCGTACGACTCAGTGCCGCACTCGTACCTTCTTAAGGTGCTGCAGTTGTACAAGGTAGACGGGAACGTCATCAGGCTGATGCAACACGCGATGGGGATGTGGAGCACGTCCCTACAAATCACCGACGGAACAGCTGTGTTGCGGTCCAGAACTCTCAGCATCCGAAAGGTGATGTTTCAAGGCGATACTTTTAGTCCGCTATGGTTCTGCCTTGCGATGAACCCCCTCAGCAGAGCACTCAACCAATGCAACTATGGCTACCAACTGAAAAGTGGGGGAAGGAGAACAAGAATAACCCACACCTTCTTTATGGACGACCTGGAGCTGTTTGCGGAATCAATACAGAGGCTGCATCAACTGTTGCAGCTTGTGACGGTGTTCAGCAACGATATCCGGATGGAGTTTGGAATTGACAAATGTCGGTTAGTCCATCTTCGCCGGGGTCAAGTAGTGGACGCCAGCTGTTTCCGCGTCAACGAACAGGAGGAGATTCGGAATATGGTTGAAGGCGAAGCGTACAAATACCTCGGCTTCCTGCAACTGAGAGGTATTCGCCACACAGCGATCAAGAAGGAACTGCAGGACAAGTTCTTGCATCGTGTCAACTGTGTTCTGAGGAGCTTTCTGTCAGCCGGCAACAAGGTGAAGGCGATCAACACGTTTGCTGTGCCCCTGTTGACCTACAGCTTTGGGGTGGTAAAGTGGACCAAGACTGACCACGAGGCGTTAGAACGAGCAGTACGAGTGGCGTTCACCAAGCACCGCATGCGCCATCCAAAGTCGTCCATTGAGAGAGTCACCCTGCCACGCGCAGTAGGAGGAAGAGGCGTCACCGATATCCAGGCACTATGTGTCTCCCAGATCCAGCAGCTGCGGGCATATTTCGTAGAAAGCCAGAACCGTCACGAAATGTACCGCACTGTATGTGAAGCTGACCACGGTTACAGCGCCCTGCATCTGGCGCAGGAGGATTATCAGCTGAACTGCGACATCAAGACCGTCGACGAGATGATCGTAACGTGGAAGCAAAAGGAGTTGCATGGGACGCACCCCCATCAACTGGAACTCGAGCACATCGATAAGGCGGCGTCAAACGCGTGGCTGGTGCGGGGTGACCTGTTCTCAGAAACAGAAGGTTTCATGGTAGCCATCCAGGACCGGATTATTGCGACGAAGAACTATCGGCGGTACATATTGCACGAGGACGTGGAGGACCGTTGTAGGAAGTGTAATTCAGTAGGAGAAACGATCGAGCATGTCGTTGCAGGCTGTTCAGTGTTAGCTGGATCAGCTTACCTCGATCGTCACAACGAAGTTGCCAAGATTGTGCACCAACAGCTTGCTTTAAAGCACAACTTGGTCGACAGATTTGTACCCTACTACAAGTACCAGCCGGACCCGGTTCTGGAAAATAGTTGCATAAAGCTGTACTGGGATCGCGAGATCATTACGGACGTCCTCATTCGTGCCAACCGGCCTGACATTGTGGTTTTCGACAAAAAGATGAAGCGAGTAACTCTCATCGACATCGCTGTACCGTTAGACCATAATGTCCAATCAACGTTCTCCGGCAAGATAACCAAGTACCACGACCTAGCGGAGGAGTTGAAGCAGATGTGGCACCTGGAGGACGTCCGTATAGTTCCGGTTGTCCTCTCGGCAACCGGAGTTGTCCCTAAATCTCTCCTGAGGTCCCTAGACGAGCTGGAATTGAAGAAGGACCTGAACAGCATCCTGAAAGCGGTGATTCTTGGAACCTGTAGTATAGTTAGGCGGTTCCTGAATCATCACAACTGTATAATAATAATAATAATAATAATAATAATAATAATAATAATAATAATAATAATAATAATAATAATAATAATAATAATAATAATAATAATAATAATAATAATAATAATTATGAACTTTTTATGGAATTAGGCTTAGTATGTAATGAGATACGCTTTGGCACTATAGGGCACTGCATGAAATTCTCTCCTTTTCTTTCACTCTTACAGAAATTTTGTAAACAACAAGGCCAAGAAATTTCAAAATCCCATACAAAATCAAAACAGTGCAGTGCCCTATTATGGGTGCTCCACAAATCAATGGATCTGAAGTTCTCCGTGTGTCAAAAGGCAGAAACCTCTGCATTATAAGTCATCATACTGCACACTGCAAGTTTTAAACTGATCGGATATACAAAATTTCACCATGAAAAATGTACATAAAACCGAAGTACATAAAATCGAGGGTCTATATAATCGAAGTATGCCTGTAGTAACTACGAATTGTACTGGTATTCTCATATACTCATGTTTGTGCTATCTTGAACATGATATTTTGAGCTAAACATTTCTAATATATCTTGACTAAACTATCAACTATACATTTGCGATGCCGTATTGCGTTGCCAGTTGAAAACCATTGTATGTACATGATGATTGACTACCCCTTCTCTAGCGAAACCTCACTAAGCAATCATTTCACCCAATTCCAACTACATATAACCGCCGCAAAAAACCGATACCGAAAACCTTCCTGATTGACGTTTCGTTTTCGTTTCAAATCGTTGTTCTGATTTTCTGAATTTTTCCCACTAACCACCTTCCATTCTGTTCTCCGCCCGGCGCGCCGGTTCTTCTCTTCCACAGGCACATCGTACGGTAACTCGCTGTCCGATCCGCTGTCAGATCCAGACTTTATCGACAACCCACCGATGATTCAGCCCAAGTTCACCTCCCGGTCCCAGTCGATAAGGGCCGTCATTGGCGATACGATCACGCTACCGTGCGAGGTAGATAATCTGGGTGAGTACGGGGGAAGAAGGGGGTTGAGGGCGTACTCTCATGTACATATCGGAAAACTTTTCTGGGCTTCAATAATGGTGAAGTTACGTGGAGGTTGGTTCGTGCAATTGTGGTTTGCAGTTGCAGCTAAATAATTATACCATAACACTAGTTTACAGCAATTTTGGACTCGGTAAGCTGATAATCGTTTTTGGTGTAGAATCATGCCCTGAGTTCGAAAACGCGAAGGAAAAAAAATACAGTAGAGCGGAAATTTTTTCGACTTTCCATACAAGGTTGATGATTTGAAAACGATTTTTGTTCTATTTTTAAGCAACGTCACTCACTTCACACATCTCATTCTCCATAATCAATGCTCCGATTGAGCTGAATTTTTTTACTGTAACTCGTCTACATATGATATGTCAAATAAACGTTGAGAAAGAATTATTAAATTGATTTTTTCTTATTGAAAAAAATACATTTCTTCATATATTTTTTTTGTTAAATTTGCTAAAATTCAAGGAGATCGTCCCCAAGACTCGTCAATATCTTGAATTTCATCAGTCTGACGCAAAACCTGCATTCAGATGATCGAATGGTATTATGTTCAGCTTTTAATTTATGGAAAAAGATTTAAAATTGGTTGAACAAAATGCAAGATATTTGAATTTTATTAAATTCCATATTTTAAAAAGTTGTGAAACTCGATATTGAGCTAAAACTCAAAAACTGTTCTACTTTAATTTTTTTGAAGCACGGTTTCGAAATCAGCGCTAAATTATGCTTCAAAAATTTTGGTCGTTGACAGAAGTTCACGACTTTCGTTTTATTTTGTAAACTAGTGTAATCCTTGCTTCGCAGCACGAGAAGATCCAGGCATAGAGAACAGCGCTGCTGCCGAGATGATTGATCTGGTGTTTTCGAACGTAGATTGGTATTTTTTCGAGCAGCGCTGAGATCAAAGGATAGTGGACGATTGAAAAGATGACTTTTTGGAGATCTGGTTGATACAAATCGGATTAAAGGAAAACATTACGAAACAAGGTTTGAGCGTTTCAAACGCGAAGGGACTACCGTCCAGCGGTTAAACACATTCACGTAAATCGGTCAATGCACAAAAAAAAGTTCCATTTGATTTGAAAAAGCAATCCAGCGACAATCCAACCTAATTAAATTAAGTTCCAATGAACTGCTGCAGTGCTATGGTGAAAACCAGAAGCGAACCAGACGACAACGGACACAAACGTTGTAATGACATCAAATTGAATTTTAAGCGTGGCCGTCGTTCTACATCGGCAATAATGGCGAAACGATTTGCTAATTAGAAATTACATAGCGAATCAGTTTTATTGACTGGTGCAGTAATTTGCCAGGAAGAGATTTTACCTACCGCGTAGCCCTTTTGGCCTAGAGGGGTATGGAACAAGCTGCTCTCCCACGCCAGTCGGTACTTCAACCGACTAAAAAGCACTCATAATTAACACTTCCAGTAGTTAGCCTTTTATGATCCTTCCGCGGTAGCATTCCGACTGGTGGCATTCGAAGCCACACTCGCTGGAAGAGTTTTCGTGGATAGAAAAAAAAAACTTACCAACTATACCGAGCCGCTGCGCTGCTGGTTGCGCTGCCAGAAGGAAAAGCCGAGCGAATTATGAATACGAATGTTAAGTGCATTTTAATTCGCTCATTAACGTGCATATCTTTCGTCTCTCTATTCAATTATGGAGCTATGCACTCCGCTCGCTATGATGAGGATGATGACGATGATGATGGTTATTGTGTTGGTGGAAACGATGTTGAATGCGTGTGCGGGTGCAGGGAAACTTAGCGCAAGTCGTTCACTGGGTGGAAAATTTCCATTATAACTTTTATACGAATGCGAATTTCTGCTAACATCTGTTTCAATGCACGCGTTGCACAGTGGTGCCGAATAACGTCAAAATTGTCAACAATAGTACGCCCCAATTCACGGTTTGTGGCTGTCCGTCCATCGTGTTCTCTGCGCTCTACGCCTGCTTTTGACAGCCGGATCTGTAGCGAACACCAGCTTTGCAGGGTTGTTGTTCGGCATTCTTGAAACGTGCCCTGCCCACCGTATCCTTCCGGCTTTGGCCACCTTCTGGATGCTGGGTTCGCCATAAAGTGCAGCGAGCTCGTGGTTCATACTTCTCCGCCACACACCGTTCTCCTGCACACCGCCGAAGATCGTCCTTAGCACGCGTCGCTTGAAGACTCTCGTGTCCATAGAGGACCACCAGTCTTATTAGCGTTTTGTACATGGTGCATTTGGTACGTGGGTGAATCTTTTTCGACCGGAGTTTCTTCTGGAGCCCGTAGTAGGCCCGACTTCCGCTGATGATGCCCCTCCGAATTTCACGGCTCACGTTGTTGTCAGCCGTCAGTAAGGATCCGAGGTAGACGAATTCCTCCACCACCTTGAAAGTATCCCCGTCTATCGAAACATTACTACCCAGACGGATCCGGTCGTGTTCGGTTCCGCCTACCAGCATGTACTTTGCTTTTGAGGCATTCACCACCAGTCCGACCTTTGCTGCTTCGCATTACAGGCGGGTGTACAGCTCTGCCACCATTCCAAATGTTCTGGCAATAATGTCCATTTCGTCCGCAAAGCACACAAATTGACCGGATAGTGTGAAAATCGTTCCCCGGTTGTTGAGCCCGGCTCGTCGCATCACACCTTCCAGAGCGATGTTGAAGAGTAGGCATGAGAGTCCATCACCTTGTCGCAGTCCCCGGCGAGATTAGAATGAACTGGATAGTTCACCGGAAATCCTTACGTAGTTTTGCACACCGTCCATCGTTGCTTTACTCAGGCTAGTCAACTTCCCAGGAAAGCCGTTTTCGTCCATGATTCTCCATAGCTCTGTGCGGTCGATACTGTCGTATGCCGCTTTGAAATCCATGAATAGGTGATGCATTGGGACCTGGTATTAACGGAATTTTTGGAGGATTTGTCGTACGTTGAAGATCTGGTCCGTTGTCGACCGGCCATCGATGAAGCCGGCTTGATAACTTCCCACGAACTCATTCGTTCTAGGAGAAAGACGACAGAAGATGCTCTGGGATATCACTTTGTAAGCAGGATTCAAAATAGGGATTGCTCTGATCTTCTCACATTCCAAATGGTCGTCTTCCTTGTGAATGCTGACAGGTACAGACAGGTGGCCAAATTTTCTGGACCCATCTTAATAAGTTCAGCTGCGATACCATCCTTACCAGCTGCTTTGTTGGTTTTGAGCTGGTGAATGGCATCCTTAACTTCCCCCAGCGTGGGAGTTGGTTCATTTTCGTCCTCCACTGCACTGGTGTGGTCGTTTCCTCCGTTGCCGTGGTTTCCCGTGACTACTTTCTCCACGCCATTCAGGTTCGAAGTGCTGCTTCCACCATTCGATCACCTCACGTCCGTCCGTCAAGAGGGCTCCTTCCTTATCCTTCGATATTTTGGCTCGCGGCACGAAGCCGTTGCGAGATGCGTTGAGCTTCAGGTAGAACTTAAGTGTTTCTTGTAAAAGGCTAAGCAGTTCCATTTCCTCGCGCTACGCTCATTCCAGGCGGTGCTTTTTCTCCCAAAAGAGGCGGGTCTGTTGTTTCCGTTTCTGTTTGTAACGTTCCACGTTCTGTCGGGTCCCTTGCTACAGCATTACCGCCCACGCTGCTTTCTTTTCCTCCAAAACCGTTCTGCTCTCTTCGTCGAACCATTCGTTCCGTCGATTCCGTTCCACGTACTCGATGGTGCTCACGGCTGCGTCATTGATGGCTGCTTTCACTGAACTTCAGCAGCCCTCTAGAGGGGACTCATCGAGCTCGCTCTCGGCTGTCAACGCAGCCTCGAGATTCTGCACGTATGCTAAGGCGACATCCGGTTGTTTTAGTCGCTCTAGGTTATACCGTGGCGATCGCTGTTGCTGTACATGTTTGTTGACGGAGAGTTTTGGACGCAGTTTGATCATCACTAGGTAGTGGTCGGAGTCGATGTTGGATTTCGCCTACATGCACAACAACGTATGGCCGGTACTTTCGAGCGTCCGACCGAATCCACAGTAGAACAGTGTTGGAATCGGTCCAGATGAATCTCCTCTGGATTTTTATCGAAGGACTGTCGACAATGGACTTCACTAAGCGGCTACCAATAGCAGCCGCCTGCAGCTCCAAACGCGGAACAGATAGCGGGTTCAACGGAGCTACCTTTGCCTTCGAAGCCACCAATGCGCATCGTGCTTGTCCACGGAAGAAAGCCGCACAAGCCATAGCAGACAAGCTCGTATCCACAAACATGTGCAGCTGCCCTTTTCTTAGTCTGGAAAGTAGCAGCGAGTTGCGTGAATCTGGTGCAGCTCACCGAAAACGCTGACAAATCTTCTCCATGTCTCGTTAACTTTTTCTGGGATTGGATCGTCCCATTCAACTTCACATCTCCACTGATCTGGTATGCTGGTTTGTCCATGTATCAGCATGTGAAAGATTAGTCCAATCGGATCATATAGGCTCATAATGAACCACAAGATTTTCCTCTTCGTAGGCACTGAATCTCCTGATACTAATCTCTGCAGTTCCTCTGAAACAGATATTCTGAAGGTGAATACATCTCCCTTGGGAAGCCAGGCCATCCCTAGCACACGTTCAATGAGATGTATGCTGTTCCCCAAGATGCGCCAACACCTGTCCCGAATTTGACTGCCAATTTCTTATTTCGAATCGTGCTTTCGCGTGCACTGTTCGAACATCTGTCGCCAGTTTTGCCATTTCTTCCGCTGTGTCCCTTCTATCTAGGTCGTCATCCACGTAGTGGTTTTCTACTAGTGCTACTGCTGCTTCCGGAAACTCATGCGCCCAGCTCTTCGCATTCATGTTCTTAATGAACTGTGTCTGACACGGAGAACAGGTGGAGCCGAAGGCCGCTGCATCCATAATGAATACTCCCAGCGAGGTCTCCAGGCTCCACAGGAAGCATTTAGCGGAACGATCTGCGTCACGGATGAAGAACTGGTGGTACATTTCACGCACATCTCCAACAACTGCAATCTGTCGCTGTCGAAACTGGAACAATACTTTCGGCAATGGCGTCAACAGGTCCCGTCCCATCAGCACATCAGACTATTAAACGATGCGCCGTTTACTTTCGCAGTGACGTCCCAAATAATGCGAACCTTTCCAGGCTTCCTTGGATTGATCACACCCCCTAACGGTAAAAACCATATCTGCTTGGGATTGAATTCTTCGATCACTTGCTTTGTAGCCTTGTGTGCATATCCTTCAATCTTGTATTCTGCCATTTGGTATTCCAGGTCCGCTAGCAGTTCCGGGTTGGATTTCAGTCGACGATAAAGACAAGCTAGTCCCCTTTTAGCCATAGCGTAGCTCGGATGAAACTCCACGACGTCGTTGCGCCACAGCAAACCAGTCTCAAAACGCCCATCTTCTCGCTTTACGGTGGTAGTTTCTAGGATCTCTCCTGCGCGACGCTGTTCGTTTTCTTCCAGCGTATGTGCTGCTGCAATGACCAGATATTCCTCGGAGAAAAAACTTTCAACCAGCTCATGGGTTCCTTTCAGCTCCACGCATTCGCAAATGTGAAACGAAGGTGATACAGTGACTTCCGAAGGATCACCTATGCAGCCGAACACAGTCCAACCTAGTCTTGTCTTCGCTGCGATTGGTTCTCGTGCTCCGCGTTCCCTTCTTCTCAACGGAAAGAAGAGTGGGTGTTCATATATGCCTCCTCCTTGGGTCGCTGAACTGCGTGACATCACTGGCCGCCGAAGTTATCGTCATCATATACTCGCTGAAGGTGCCCAAGTCGACGAAACCGGCGCACTGCTTGTTAGCCGGTTTTTCCACTAGTTCGCTCATCAGCGATGGATTCATCAGATGTGCCTGCTAGTTTGGGCCTTCCAGATGTCCCACCCGGTTCTAAATGATGATGCCAAAATTGACCAAAGTCTCCAACCGGTCTGCTTTTGGTGCTGGAATATTATGAACCTTGTTCAACATGGTCTGCAGCAGTCGATCTGGACAGCAGTAGATTGCTGCGGACAGCTTCCAATGCGCTGCCTCTGAGGCACCTCTGCAGCCTCATGAGATTAAACACCGGAAGTTCCTTTTTTTTTCTTCTAAACCATAGGGGGATAATCTGCTCAACAGACACCCTAACAGAAGGTTAGGGTAGTGTAGGTCTGAGGCCGTCTTCTACAACAAAAGTAAAAGCCAAGACTACTCTCTCCTCGTGTACCTACTAAACCATTCCTATGGTCGCCAAACCCTACGTCTCTCCGGAACCATCAAGAAGGTATTGCTTCAGAGAGGGGCTAGTGCACATCGCACCCTCAAGGTTAGCTGCGTAGCCTGCAGCAACGAACATCGATGACTCGCTTTGGAGAGTCCATCACGGTAGCATGCTGGCGCTTAGCCAGTTTCCCGAGTGGTCCTCGCCAGTCCCTTTGTCCTCGGAAGGCGGGCAGGGTCAACCCCGCCCGCGCCCAACTGCTTTGCAGACATCAAGAATTGATGCCCACGTGCAACCCGATCTGACCTGCTGAAGGCAAGGGTATCACTATACCCTTCAGGCCCTATCAGCTGCACCAGAAGGTTGCTGACAGCAGGGTCTCCACCTGCCCCGACCCTTGCTGGGGACCCCTTTCCAACCGCGGGCTCGGATCCAACCCAGTAGACCGACGCCGCAACAGCACCGCTACCGGGATTTCCTCTCCGCGGCCACTTAATCGCTGTAAAGGTCGATCTCGACCGCAGGGCACCGGTATGACCTACGAAGCCGACTTCGAACCCCTGGACCACCTCTTGTACTGCATCTGGACTAGCCACTCTCCGAGTCCACGCGCCACCTCCTCTGTAGCTCCCAGACGATATGGGTAATAGCCGTTGAAACGGCGTTCCAGCCAAACTCATCCCTACGCATCCTCTGGACAAAATTGTCCGGAGTTGTGTCCTCCCCGCATGTGGCAAGCATGCGGTCACGCATTGTGCGAAAACGCGGGCACACGAACAAAACGTGTTCCGCCGTTTCCTCTAAACCATTGCACACTGGGCATTCGGAAGAATCCGCATGCCCGACACGGTGTAGATACTGTCGGAAGCAACCATGACCTGTAAGGACCTGTGTCAGGTGGAATGTAATTTCCCCATGGCGCCTATTAATCCAACTATCTACCCTCGGTATCAACCTATGGGTCCACCTTCCTTTGGCGGAACTGTCCCACGTGCGCTGCCATTTGACCATAGAGGCCATCCTGGCAGTCCTGCGTATGTCTCTTGTGCCGCGCATTTGGAAGCACTCCATCTCCATGTCCTCACTGATAAGAATGCTGATAGGCACCATACCAGTAATGACGCAGAACGCGTCGTGTGACACGGTACGGTACGCGCTCGCAACCCTCAGGCACATAAGCCTGTAAGTACTTTCCAGCTTCCGTCGGTAGCATTTAGTACTTAGCGCGGTGCCCCACGCCGGGCCGCCATACCTAAGTATGGACGTAGCAACACTAGCCAGAAGCTTGCGCTTACTGGCGTACACCGCAGAGCTATTGGACATCATCCGGGACAGTGCCGCAATAGCTGTGGAGGCTCTTTTACAGGCATAATCGACGTCCCAAGTAACACACTTGTCACCGAAGAGTCACGGCGGCGCAGGTTTTTGTTGCGCAGAAGTCACTGTGACTTGCTTCTAACAAATAAACACTTACTTGCTAGAAGTAAGTCACAGTGACTTCTGCACAACAAAAACCTGCGCCGCCGTGACTCTTCGGTGACAAGTGTGTTACTTGGGGTGGCTACCGAAGGTAAGCTTATCGTCGATCATCACGCCCAAGTGTTTGACGGAGTGCTAACGTCACCAAACACCATATTACCACAGTCAGTGGTGAATTGAAACATTTCAAGTGGTGAATTAAATTTGTATGGGAAATTAACCGATTGCAGCGCCACGCTATTGCCACTTGTGTTGCCGATTTCAAATGGTCGTTAAATTCCTTACACAGTTTCGGAAATGGACTTGGCTGCTCGGAAAAAAAATCGTTGCCGGATCCATGACTAAAATGTTATGAAATCATAAAACTTCTCGCTTCATGATATTGTAACTACAAGTCATGATATCGTGACGTTAACAACGATTATCATAAATAATAATAACTGATTCCATCAACAAAAGCCATGGCCGCCAAAAGCGTTATGAAAAAATTAAGCTCGTTTTCATAAATTGAATACCATAAGGCTGAGCATGGCTCTGAGTCATAAAACTATGACGCTGAGTCATCTCAACCAGACGCTGAGTCGTATAAACATAACGCAGAGTCATAAAATCATGAATCACAACAAACGAATTTGGGCACTGTAAACGTTATGCAAACCCTCGCGCAGAATCACCTACGCCATTTTTGTCACTTCTGTCAAGGCGCCTTTGGTGAGCGGCAGTGTTTTCCGGTGAGATTTTTTTTGGTTTTCGAAAAAGTGTAGTGAATTGTTCTTACTTAAATAGTAGTAAACTATATAATTATTGAACTACATTTCAGAAGTTGAAAGTGAAAAAACTCCATATTCTGGCTCAAAACTCCGGCCAGCTTCATCAGCAGCAGAACAATCAAGCTCACGCACAATTCCGGCACAAAATTTTGGCCAGCTTCATCAGCAGAGATATTCAGGAACCTTGTTCATGATTTCAGAGCGCGTGCTTCACGATAACATGACCTTAAATGCCATTTTGCACCAATTAATCCGATAATATAAATTACAAATACCAGAATCATGCATACTGCTTATGTTTTTATAACATTAGGTAATAAATTTAGAACATGCTTTATGATAACATGACCAGTACTACCATTTTTCGCAAATCGATCCAGTACCATAAATGACAAATACTTGCACCATGAGTAATGCTCAAGCTTTCATAAATTTAGTTCATAGTTTGAGTATGTACTTCATGATAATATGAACCGACTTACCAAATTTCGCTAATAAAACTGGAACCATAAATGACAACTACTAGTTCTATGAATACCGCTTCTGGTTTTATAAATCTAGTTAATAGTTCTGGTATTCATGGGCATGATATCATGACTTAACTTACAAATTTTTGTCAATAAATATGAAAAACGTGACCAAGGTGACGTTACGGCAACATGAGTCATGAAATTATTACCTTTTTTGTGGTGTATGTTTATAACATGAAAACACACATTTTACGCGAAATCATGACTCATTTAGCAGGTTTCAAGCAGCGGATTTTTTCCCGTGTGTCTGTTCTCTGTGGTATTCTGGAACATGCGCACAAAATCGTGACGCGGATGGAATCGTTCATCATGGTGCTGTGGTGAGTTTCTTGTGAGTTACCACACTGGTGACGACTCATGTTCGCGGTGGGAACTCATAATCGCAGTATTTTACTGGAATACTGGAAATGCTGTGGAATTTTCTACTGAGTTCAAAGATTAGTTATTATTTGGGGAAAACATACGGATGTAATCTTTAGATTTCCTTGATGAATTAAGGATGTGTCGAATAAGGTGAACTTGTGACAACATCTATACATTTTTTGAGTAAATTTCTGAACACTTAACAGACCACTGTGCACGTGTATCTGCAGGATAAAGCTACTGAATTTAGAGTGGAAATAAATGTGTTATTAAGCTAATGTATAACTGAGCTTTATGCGTCCCTGCTTAGTTCAAAAACGAAAAAAAAAATACATTTTCCCATATTGCGTCCGCCTCACAATAAACTGCCAATTGTCTAAACGGTATTGCTGGTGTAATTTCATGTCAAGTACAGCACTCTTACTGGCAGCCCGCAGTTTGATAGTTGGTTGTTTTTCGAAAGCCACACCAGCCATTTTCAAAAGTATATTTTACCAAAAATATAGCAAACGATCTTCTGACCTCTAACCAACTTCCCGCACAGCCACCAACCACCACATAAACGATCCGTGTTATTTGCACCGGTAGATGCCGGCTAGTGCTAGCTAGTGGTCACCACAATCAAACACAAACTGCAAAATAATTATTTGAAATGTAATTACCATTATCATTGGCCCCATGTTGCATGCACGATGCATGCGTTCGGTGCACTGCTGGCTGTTGATGCTCGACTGGACGGGCAAAATATGGAAATTTAGATAGCATAAAATAAACACGATTTCTCACTCCCCTTGGTTGTTCCTGGTTCTTAGCCCGGTAGGGGGTTCTCAAAGGTTTAAGAGCGGTGACGTTTTTTAAAAGTCGGAATTTTTTTATTCAGTATTTTGATCCAACCGTTTCAAAATTAAATTCAACAAATATATATGAAGTTTCTAAATTTACTTTGAAGGAAGATTTCGTTTTCATATCTGAAAAGTTGAATTTGATAAGGAATTTCTTTGGAATTCTTTTTTTTGTCTGTATTAACGAGATTTTTAGCCCTTTTTTCATCTCGGGACCCACGTTTTACTTCCCTTCCGAAGGAAGAACTCACAATTTGCGAGTTTGTCGGGAGTAGGATTCGATCCCAGGTCCTCGGCGTTATAGTCAAGTGTTCTAGCCATCACACCAGGTCCGCTCCCAGGTGGAATTCTTTATGGAATGCCATAAACAGGTTGCACTTCTTCCATATAAGTTCACGATGGTTTATCCTTGGCAACTAATCCACAGTTTGAGAACCACTGGCCAACTGGCATAGAAATTCATTTTCGAAAATGATCACACGGAAGGGCGGCAAAACAAGAGAGGGAATCGAGGCTACCGACTCTATTGTGCCTGTTCATGCTATATGAGCAGCAACTCTTGTACCCTCACACACAGACGCGAGCTCGACTAAGTGATTGTGAAACGGGTTATCAAAAGGGGGAGGGGCTAGGATGTGATGGACGCATGTGATGGGGAATTGAAAGAGAGCAACAGCCAAACTATTTAGCTCAAATATTCGAAAATATTATTACGCTAACTAACCAGGCATAAGTTTTCGGCTGAATGAAGCACCACCACTTTTGAACGCTGGATAGGTTTTCGTCGAATGATGTGAATTAGAAATCCACGGGCCTGGAATTAATTTTGCAGATGACCAAATGTATGTTTGGTTAATTAGTATGTTCTTACTTTTCTGGACAAATCATTGTATACATTATTGACGCCAATTTCTAGTAGTTCAAGCACGATTCGGGAGACCGTAGAAGAACGGGAATCTCACTTTAATATCCACTTACGTACACATTCGTTCAACATTGTTGTCCTTCCAACGATTCCTCTAGACATTCCTATATTTTTGTCTGTAATAACGAGATTTAAAAAAGGCATCCCCATTGAATGTATTACTGTAGTGTATGAACAGCGATACATTCTGCGAAAAGTTCTCCAGGAATTCCTCCAGAGTATCCTTCAAGAATTGACTTTGGAATTTTCGTTGGGATGTTTTCAGTACCTTTACAAGAAATTACTAATAAGACTCTTCCAGGAACTAGTCCACAGTTTTCTTCAGCAATTCCTCCAGATTTTCTTCACGGGATATCTTCAGAAATACCGCTTTTAGAAATTCCTTCAAGGATTGCTTTAGAAATTGGTACATATCCATTCCTTCATATATTACTTAAGATTTATTTTTCCAACAGAGATTCTTCCAAGAATTTCTCCGGGAATTTTGCACGGGGGTGAGATGAAAATCAAGAAATTACTGTGAAGATTCTTCTATGAATTAGACCTCGGCTTTCTCCAATTGTTCCTTCAGAGATTACTTAGAAAAATCCAGATTAATCCACCTAGTGTTGATAGTGCCTTTCTCGTCGTCTTGCTGCCCGTTTATCTAGTTATCGAACATTTTTGATGATTTGATGTTTCGCATACATGGGTTTGGTTCAGTTTTTAAATGGTGCCTTCCGACGGGACACCTGGAACCGGTTTCGGAACACAACCGGTTCAGATACGGTATGAAACTATTTTCCTGCTCACCGTTCATCTGATTATCGAAAAAACCGCTGTTTGTTGTGTCGCATGCCTGGATTTGGTTCAATTTTTTATGTGGCCACTTCCGGCAGGACACTACTGGTTCAAACATGGTCTGAAACTATTTTCCTGCTTACCATTCAACTGGTTATGGAAAAAGCCGCTATTTGACGTGTCGCATGCATGGGTTATGTTCACTTTCTTATTTGGCCACTTCCGGCGGAACACCCGGAACCGGTTCCGGAACATTACCGGTTCAGATATAGTCTGAGACTATTTTCCTACTTCCCGTTCATCAGATAATCGAAAATGCCGTCGTTTGATGGGTCGCATGCGTTTGTTGCATTTTCATATCTGGCCCCTTCCTGGGGTACTGGTTCGGAATACCTAAATGACCATAACTCCGGAACGGCTGGACCGATCTGAATCATTTTCGATAGGAGACAATGGGACAATATACCCCGTCGTATGAACCATCGGTCGTTGAAATCGGTTCATATTTATTAACTAAAAATGAGGTGACCTTTTTGTACACATACACACACACATACATACACACAGACATCATCTTAACTCGTCGAGCTGAGTCGATTGGTATATAACACTTGGCCCCTCCGGGGGCTGTATAAAATTTTCGTTTTTGGAGTGAACATATAGCCTTCCCGAGCAGAGGGGAATATCAAATTAATAACTACGAAATCACAAAACCTGTTTTTATATCTTGTTTTGTTATTATTGAATTATCAAGGCATTACGTTTCCATAACATGTTTTGTTGGACAATCTTATTTTGTTATGACCAAGCAATTGGTATGCAGCCCTTAAATAACATCTCAATATTACATTCTGTTGTGGAACAAGTTTGGTTATTATTGTATTATTGAGAGTGCACAAATACTTTATGGTATTGCTATCAAACTAAAACAAATTTTGAAACAAAACCTAAAAGTATGGTACGCTTACGGTATCACATTTGATAAGAGGTGTGGTATATTACGTGACATGGAGGTGCTGTAATGTGTACAAAACAAAGTCCCTGCTGGGCGGCGCGAGGTTTTGCTAAATTTCTGAAATTGACTGAGTTGTAGCTGAAAAGTACCCAAAATACCAGCCACTGCCCAAGTGGCGCAGTACCCTGCATACATCTAAACGAGAACATAGCAGACGATATTGAAGGTTTTTAAGGTTTTCAAAGGGACGTTCCAGATTCCGCCTTTGACATGTGAATTTCAATGATAAAAATGTCAAACTTATGGAATAAACTTGTTTGAACGAAGCTAATACAGACAGCTAAATCCAAAATTGTAGATGGTTTTGAATGGAATTTTTCAGAAATATTTTGTATTTCACATGTTTTCCCTGTCGTTCCAGAGGATGAAGTCGGATCTACCTATTTGAAAGATAGGTACATGAATAGTTGAAAATACACCTATTAGGGAAGAGAGAAACTGAAGTTCGCATTCTCACATGTTGGTCTAAATATATAGAATTCTCAGCCATCACGAAGTCATATATGATGTAGAATAGGATGCTAAAGTGGAGGCCATACCCGACTAGATGAACATAACAATAATATATCATAATTATATCTTAATGTGATATAACTAATAAATTATGTTATAATTTTGTTATGACATGGACTGTTTCAAACTTTTTCAAACTAAATTATAACAAAATATATTATAATCTTTTGTAACTAGTTTTGTTACAAATAAATCAGAACAAACTCTGTTATAACTTTGTTATTTTTGCAACTGAACAAAATAATCAGTTGCAAAAATAACATAATTAGGGGAAATTACCTATTCTCGGCCGTTTTGTTCTCTTCGTCTTTGGGGGTTTTTTGAAACCTATTGAACTCATAGTTGGTCTCAAATCCTTCCCAATTAAGCTGAATTGTATGGCCAAGTTTCAGGCAATTTGGCTGACAAAAACCCCCCATGACGAAGAGAACAAACCTGCCGATAATACCCATTATCTGATATAGAATATGAAATAATTTTAATTTTAGCTATATTACAAAAAATGAGAAATTTGATTAAGTATTCGTTTTTTTTTCATTGCTTGTAGAGCAAAAGGTCGATGGATAGCAGGTAAAAGATCAGAAAATGTTTATAAGGAAACAGCTTTATTCCATGTAATTGAAAAATTAAAAAAAAAAAAACATTCAATTACTGTTGAGGGGCTGCAGTTTTGCTTGTTTTTCATTGCGTAGAATGCCGGAAGCGTATCCGGCTACCCTCAAAACTGAAAAGTAGTCATATTTTTTCAACTTTGAACCGATTTAAGTGAACTTCGACTCGTTTGAATAAGAAATCTTTTTTTTTATTGATTGGTTATGCGAATAGAACGATTGGGTTACGCGGTATTCCCAAAAGTCCAAATTTTCTGGAACATATCCTGATGCTATTGAGGGGCCAAGATGCAAAGAGGTGTAAGTGGCCGTTTTGTCGAGTTTGAGCTGAACATATCAAAAAATCTTCAGATTTCAAGCTCACAAGAACTTTTTAAAGATTATTTTTATGATTAGAAAAGTTACAGTAAATCAGAGAAAATTGGGTTGATATTGAAACTCCATACATTTTGAATGGGATGAAAAACTGGTGAAAAACTTCAAAGCTCATTTACTCGAAAGTGGGTATTTGTAACTTACACCCCTTTGCTTCTAAGCTCCTCTATTCTAATATCGGCGTTGTTGGAGTTAGTGTATTGAAAAAAATATGGTCTCTCGTGAAACATGCTTCGTAATTACACTGTTGAAAACGCTTTGACATCCACGTGCAGCACAACAGAACATGTGCTCGATGAACAAATTGAGATTTGAATTATGAAAATGCTACGGTCAACCTTGGCTTGGTCAGCCAAAGCAAAATCAAGAAATTGACATTTATGCTTCGTAATGATTACTTTGAAGTCAATACTTTGGGCCTAGGCTGGGCAGATATGCTATTGGTGATTCGATGGTGCATGAAGAAGAAGAAGAACGATGGTGTTTTGAAAAATCCTATCCCTACCACACAGGCGAAGATTTTAAAATGTCTCTATAAAATCTAAAACAAAATCTAATTAAAAACGTTTTGATGTACGGTGTAAGACTTTGGACGGACTACATATTGAACGTATAAATTTAAATTTAACATTTTACTTCTTGGTAAGGTACTTAATTTGTACCAATCACCAATTGGGTTTTTTAAATTAAGAATAATATATTGATTTTTTGATTTTATTCGAAAGAGCACCTTTTTTTAAGCCAGTATGATTTTTTTCAGATTTTTTAAACTTTATTTTGATACCTTAAGCTTCAATTACAAAAAGATTTTTTGAAATCACCTTTTGACAGCTGGGCAATTGCTTGACAGCTCCACCCAGTACGAAATGCGACGAGGGGTGATTCGACAAATCGATCCCATACAAACTTTAAATCGATTTTTAAATAGGTTCCCGGGCACCAAAGTTCATGAAAATTTGGATTTCGGCTCAGTTTGGCATGTATAGATTGTGAATATGGAATTATCTCAACACCACTAAAGAAGCCAATTGCAGCTGGTCTATGGAAAATTCCACGTGTATGGCAATTCGGGTTTTTTCTTAACTCACGATGACCAGATCGGTTCAGTCGGATTTGTTTTTGATGGAAAAAATAAATCTGGATCAAATGAGATCAATATTGTCAAAATCGGAGAAAATTTATCGCAGATATAACCATTACATAGTTTACCTTCTTTATTTTATTGTCTGCTGTTTCATATTATGAAGTAAAAAATAAAGGCATTGTAACTTCTAGAAATTTCATCAGACTCTTCCGTATTTTTTATTTTATTCATTGCTATAATTTGAGTTTTGGGTAAATATAGCATCATAGCTATTGATATGTTTATCTTTGTATTAATTTCCTTCTTTCAATATCCCAGTTCCGTTACGGTGCCAAATTCCTATCACTTTTCTACGATTCCCAATTCTTATAGGTTAAGTAAAATTTTAGCTTCAAAAAGTGATACATCTGCAAATGAGTTTTTTTTTATCTCAAAATTGAGTAAACTTAGTTGAATTTATATGTCATTTTAACAGTACTGCTATTCTAACCTCTAATTATAACGTCAAAAGTATCGAACAGACTATGTATTACGAAGTAATGAATGTTAGTGAGAGTGGAGATAGCAAATATGGTACCTACTAAATAATTCTAATCAATAAAAATGTCAACTATACAGACAATTCTGCTCAATTGATGATTGCATTTGTCTATTATAACTTTTTTCTTTCGGTCTATTATTATTCGATCATATATTGTTTGACATTATGTCATAAATATCTTTTTTCATTACTAAAAATAATCTAAAACAGAATAAAACTAAACAGCATCTGCAGAAGTAATCATATCGGCATTTGATATAATTACCTTTTACCTTCGCTCACGTAGGTACGTGTATAATCGCCGTTCTCACAACGCGAACAAAACAAAAAATTAAATAAAATCATCTCCGTCTGGAAAGGATCTTTGTCGCCGCCAAAATGCACCCCATGACGAAGCTCAATCATAAATCAGGCCAAACATTTCAATAGGTCCTATCTGCATTTGGGAGGCTCTCTTTGTTCACTTTCTCTTTCAATTATTGCAATTTAATGGTACACTTTTCAACTACTTTTGCAGTACTAATCCAAAGCCGATTGTTTTGACAATCGTTTAATGCAAGGAGACAATCATAACTCAAATAAACAGCTGAGATATTAATGAAAGAGAGGGAAACCAAAGAGAGCCTCTCTTCTGCAGATAGGACCTTTAGACATGTTTGGCCTGAAATAGTCGACTAGCAACTTTTTCTTCGTTCTCTTTGTTCCGAAACAGCCGACGACGGGCCCTGCGAACGCCACCACTGTTATTAGTGTTACAGTGCACATGTCTGCGCACCGCGATAGCGCTGTTGGTAAGAGAGAGAGGTTCGTTGTTTGATCTTGCATTCAAATCTCTGTCTATTTTTGTCCTGCGACTGGCAAACATGAAATGGGGGAATAGGGAAACTGGCAATACGTAGAACCAGTAAAGCTTCTATCGTCCCTCATTGCAAGTGTTGTGATAGCCTCATTGGTAAAGGCGACTGGAAATTTACGATAGCAGCAGTACCGGATTTAGGCTTCGGGGGGCCCGGGGCAAACTTTCTAGAGTAGGCCCCCAAAAGCAAGATTTTAAAGATGTAAACCGTACATTAATTTTTCGTCAATGTTGTGTAATTCGAATTTTTTAAATTTTTACTGTTTTTTTTGCGATTGCAATATTTTACGAATACTTCAAGATTTAAAGCCTGTATCCGCAATAATCGAGACACAGAAGTACGGCTGTAGCTCTGTAATGAATCGGTGAAATTGGCCAAATAATTGACTGAGAACTCTTTGGTGTATGTTTATTATTTGTGCCAAATTTCATAGAAATCGATGCATCACTTTTAACTGTGAATGAAAAACAAACAGACTAAAACCACGTCTGTTTGTTTTTCATTCACAGTTTAGCATTTTGTACAATCATAACATGTTTTTATTCGCATAATAGATGGCTCTTTCACGCAACAGTTCAAAGCCCTGTGATGATGAAATTTCTTTAGCTGTTATGATACTTATAGAGACACTTTCTTGCAAAATTTCATCAACTTTGATCAATTGGTTTGAAAGTTACTGGTGTTGATAGGGGTAAGTGTAAGTGAATTTTTTTCGTGTTTTTCATGTGCGATGTTTGCCTATTCATAACTTTTGAATTTCCCTGCCAATTTCATGAAATTTTCACAGAAGGTAGTTGATTATGTGTTTATTATGCCTGCGAAATTTGATGATTATTGGTATAGTACTTTCAATAGTGCAATTGAAACAATAAAGGGTGCTGACTAATTTCTGTCTGAGGGGCTAAAATCACGTTCAGTCCCAATACATGTTTCGACTATCAAATTGTTGATAGTGTATCGATTTTTGTTTTTAATTTTGCCTATGCAACAAATATAGATTGAAAGGTTTGTGTTGAAAATTTCAGCCATTTACTTTGCCAAATTCAAAAGTTATAACGCTGACAAGCAAAACTAGGGGCTGTACAAAATTCAATGGCGCACATTCTACTTTTTCATGGCTATAACAAAAAGTACTGCACCAATTCACATAAAAATTTGTAGGCGAAATAAACACATCTTAAGATGTTTTTAAGCCAAATTTGATCAATTTCAATGTATCTATTGTAGAGTTGCAGCTGTATTTCTGTGTTCCGATTATTGCGGATACAGGCTTTAGACTGAAAAAAGTTTGTCTTTAGGGGGCAACTGTTGCAATAAATTTTCGAAATCGTCGGTGAAACCCAAAATATAGATATGTAAAACCACTGCTCCGAAATGTTTTTGGAAGCTAGGTTACCAAAATTTATCCGAATTTCCTAAGCATTTCCTGGAATAACTATCATATCTTTCCCATAAAAACATTTGTCCTCAACGAACTGATGTAGATGGATGTTGAGCAGGTGTTTTCAGAATATAATCGTATAATCAACAGAAGCATGCACAATTATTGTCAAGTGATTGAATTGTTAAACTATCAATGAAATGACATTTCTCTTGATGCACAAATATCGTCTAATTTACTCTGAAAAATGTATTCTTGGTTTTTTTAAGAAACGTTTTAAATTGTACTACAGAACTCAATAAAAACTTTCAAGAGGTTTTGGAGTACCTAACTCGTGTACACCAAAATTAACAAGAAACATCTTTTTATCTAATTGATGAATATTGTATACCTCTCTGGGGAAACAATTGAATCGTTTAGTTGTTGTTGTTTTTTTTTAATTTCAATTGGATGGACAAAATTTGGTTTGCATTTATGAATAAATTGACAAAACAGTTTTATGGTTTTTGAATGGCAGCTCATATAAAAAAAATATCCAAAAAAACTGTAAATTCATTTTAAAAATAGTGCCAAAAATCATGAAGTTTAGGATTTCGATTTATTCTCAAGACAAATTTCAGATTATGAAATAATCTCTATACTTTCGGTCTGAGACGAGACTCGCGAAGAGGAAAAAAAGCAACGTCAAGTGCAGCCCAACTGAGCTGTCAGTTGTAGCCCGTTTGATTACGTTACCTAAAACGAGGCAAGTATTGCTATCCGAGATAAATTCTGAAGCCAAAATTCACTCCGAGCAGCATTTTCTTCTCCTGTACTGTCAAAAATAAATTGAAAACAAAATATTCCAATGATTACTTTGCTTGGCGATTGTTGGCGATGCAAAATTTCACCTCAACATGATTTTGTGCGTGAATGGGATTGAATCACACTGCATGTGAGGTGATGCGGTCACGTACGTGTTTGAACCACCAGCCCAAAACATAATGTCAACACAGATAGGAAGAAGAAAAAAATAACAAACTGGAGAAAAAGAAGACCGTCTTCGCGAGTCTCGTCTCAGCTTTCGGTAACCCAATTACAACTACTATAGGACAACTGCATTTTATATAAGTTCGTTGAACAAAATATATATAGTGCTTAGGGATTCTTGGGGGCCCCCTCAATCGGGGGGCCCGGGGCACTTGCCCCCATTGCCCCCCCTTAAATCCGGGCCTGGATAGCAGGATTGGAGGTTCAAATCCCGTCGATGTTTGTAAGTTTTATAATGAATTCGAATTTTTTTTATGTGACCTATTATTTTCTAAAAATAGAATAACACACTTAAAATAATTACCCAAAAATGAGTAAAAAAAGTTAGTTTTTACCCTAATTTTGCTTTCGGAATGTTATCAATAACTCTTACATATCAAAATTTGTTATTGAAATATTTCCCAAATTCACTGTTATTAAGTTGTTATTGCCACTAACAAAACATGTTATTAAATTGATTTTTCAGGAACAAATTTTTGTTATGTGACTTGTTATTTTGCCGCTTATGACAGACAAGTTTATAACTCAATATGTTATGTTAATAACATAAAAATTACTAATTCCATTATGCAGTTATTTTGCCAAAATAACGCATTTTGTTATGATGTTGTTATTCTCTTCTGCTCGGGTTTCGGTACACCTTGGTGTACGAGAAAGGCAAAAAGAAGAAATTCTAACGTAAATTTGTTCACAGTTTAATTGTAACTGGAATTCTTCTAGAGATTTCGGCAGAAGTTTTGGAGATTGTTTCAATGATTCTTGAAAGAGTTTCTCTCTTCAGACAATTAAATTTATTTTCGATATTATTGTTGGAAATCCTCCAGAGGTTCCTACAGGTATTTTTTTTATCATTTTATCATATTCAGGGACTCCTCCGGGAAGTATTCCTTCGTATTCTATAAGTTTTTTTGGATTTATTCAGGCTTTTCTATAGGGATTCTTTCAGAAATTGTTCCGATGATCCTTCAATCTCTCCAGAGATTCTTCCAGAACATTCTTCTGAAATTACTTCATGTTTTATTATTTGGTATTTTTCCCAGATTTTTTTATGAAATGATTATCGGAATACCTGCTGAAGACTCTACTGTTCTTCCCGACAATCCTTTTTCAGTGCTGTCTTTACTAGATTCCCCTGGAAATTTTTTTTTTCTATGTTTTCTGTGAAGTTAGAGTATTGATTATTAATTCGTGACTACTAATCCGCTGTACAAAAAAACCTTTAGAGAACCCTTAGTATCCACAGAAGATCTTCTAAGGAAACCTTAAGAGAATTTGTTCACAGATTTCTTCAAGAACTTCTCCCCTACTGTTGTCTACATTTTCTACAAAAATTCCAGCTGATTTTTCTTGTGCTTCTTTCGGAATGACCTTAGGGGTGACCTTTAGAAATCTCTCCAGAACTTTTCGAAGACTTCTCCAAAAATTCCTTCAGACTTCCTTTCAAGATTTTTTTCCTTGAAATCACTTCCAGAGTTCCTACAATTCAGGAATTCCACCAAAGGAATCATGAAACAGAGATTACTGCAGACATTGCTTCAGAGAATTTCTTTCACGAATCCCTCCGGAAAATTTTCTAGATTTTTTTTCCTTGAAATCTCCTGAGGTTTCTCCAAGAAAACTTGTTTCGTTAAGTATCTTTTTTGTGTAGTTTCTGCATAAACACCCGAAAAATCTCTCGGGGAATCTCTGAATGGATCCTAGGAATTATCTCTGACGGAATGACATAAACAGTTTTCTGAAATGAATCTTTTTGGGAATTTCTGCATAAACCTATAAAGAGTTGTAGAAGGAATTCTAAGAGTTATTAAAAAACCCCAGATCAATCCACCTAGTGGTGGTAGTGACTTTCTCGTCGAATAAGTACTCATGATCTTTCCGTCGAGGTTTGCCGATCCTGAGAATACTTATACGCTTAATACAATTCATGTAAAATTTGACCTTATGAAAAAAAAAATGCAGAAAAGGGATATTTTCCATTTAATAATTAATCGCAATGAGAAGAGCGAGGGCTCAACCCGCCGCACCCAAATTGTGCACAGTAAGTTGAGACGCAAAAAGAGATTGGAAAAACTTTATTCAGTGTTGATGCGACAAATTATAATTTTCCCATGATAAGTTGATTTATCCTACTTTATATTTACACACCACACAGAGGTCCAGTTTTGGGAAAAGCTGGCAGAAACTCAAATTTTGAACATGTATCTCATGGGTTACAGTATATCGAGCACTCGTCTATAATGTCATGATCATTGAATAGCTTTTAAAGAATTTGAAACTATTGATGTTGTATCTTGTAACGATACTAATGGAAAATATTGCAGTTTTGATAATGAACATAAACGAATTTAAACGAGTGCGAAGAGCTACTAAAACATTAGCACCATGGTGATATGTATATAGTCAAATGGTATGAAAAACAGTTATTTTGTTCGGACTTCGTTCGAAGAAATCGAAAAATAATGAAAATGCCATGAAAATGAAATTGAGATCTTAAAAATACTGAAACCTTATTCATTTTGGCTAAATCTAGCAGACTACTATGATTTGGAAATTTTTGCCAGGTATTTTAAATCTGGACCACTGTGCACCACATGAATTTGAAAAGGTTTTTTTTTTAATCTGTATTAACGAGATTTTTAGCCCTAGGCTAGTTTATCTCGGGACCCACGCTTTACTTCCCTTCCGAAGGAAGAACTCACATTTTGCGAGTTTGTCGGGAGTGGGACTCGATCCCAGGTCCTCGGCGTCAAGTGTTCTAACCATCACACCAGGTCCGCTCCACTATACCTACAATTTAAAATGCATAATGATTCTATTCGCATTCATTTTACAAAAGGTGTGATTTGATGAGAATGCTTTGGCCACGATTTTATTCACTTGCATATATGAATACTTCGACCATTTCTTTATTTTAAATTTTATCGTCAGTGGGGGTGTCATTGGGCCAAAACTGCATAGTCCATCCCTTTGTAGGTCGTTACAACAATACTTTAGCTCTAAATCAATGTTGAATTCAGGTGACACGTTCAGTATTATGTTGTTTAGGATTGTTTAAAGTGTAAATGCTTCAACTTTAATTTTGACAATAATATAGCCTAATTGAAATTGGCCCAATTTTACCCCTTCTAGGGGCCCTGTTGTCCCAAATTTAGTCTGAGACAATTTTCTGGCTAACCGTTCATCAGGTTACCGAAAATGCTGCTGTTTGATGTGTCACATGCATGAGTTTGATTCATTCTTATATTTGGCCACTTCCGGTTGGACATCCGGAACCGGTTCCGGAACCCTACCGGTTCAGCTATGTTCAGAGACTAGTTTCTTGCTAACCTTTCATTATGTTATAAAAAAAGCCGCACTCTGATATGTTGTATGCATGGGATTGGTTCACTTTTATATTTGGCCACTTCCGTCGGGACATCCGGAAACGGTTCCGGAACACTACCGGTTCAGATATGATCTAAAACTGTTTTCCTACTAACCGTTCATCAGGTTAACGAAAATTCCGCTGTTTGATATGTCGCATGCATGAGTTTGGTTCACTATTATATTTGGCCACTTTCGGCAGGACATCCAGAACCGGTTCCGGAACACTACCGGTTCAGATATTGTCTGATATTATTTTCCTGCTAATCGTTCATCAGGTTACCGAAAATGCCGCTGTTTGATGTGTCGCATGAATGGGTAGTGTTCACTTTTATATTTGGCCACTTCCGGCGGGACTTGCGGAAGCGGTTCCGGAACACTACTGGTTCAGATATGGTCTGAGCCTATTTTTCTGCTTACCGTTCATCAGATAATCGAAAATGCCGTGGTTTGATGGGTCGCATGCATGGGTTTGTTGCATTTTCATGTCTGGCCCCTTCCAGGGGTACCGGTCCAGAACACCTAAAGGGCCATAACTCCGGAACGGCTGGACCGATCCGAACCATTTTCAATAGGAAACAATAGGACCAGATTACGCGTCGAATGAACCGCCGGTCATTAAAATCGATTGAGGTTTACTGCCAAAAAGTGATGTGAGTTTTTTTGTCCACACACATACACACATACACACACACATATACACACATACATACACACAGACATCACCTCAATTCGTCGAGCTGAGTTGATTGGTATATATGACTTGACCCTCCGGGCCTTCTATCAAAAAGTCATTTTTGAAGTGAACATATAGCCTTTCCAGTACACTTAGTGTACGAGAAAGGCAAAAAACAACAGGCTTTCCTACAGATATTCTCTAGAAAAACCTTTTTTATTCCTTTTGGAAGTTCTCCTTGAAGTTAAACTGAAACTTCTTTCGGAAGTTCTTTTTAATACTTTTTAAGAAAATCTTTCGAAGATTTCCTCAGGAAACTTTCCAAAGATATTTCTTCATAAATTTCCCAAGGGATTCGAATGGATATTCCCGCAGGACTGTCTCCAAGAAGTATCCGGGAATTTGCAAGACAATCCTTCAGGAATTCGTGCAGCGGTTCTTGCTAAATCATTTTTGGTAATTCGAACAGCAATATCTCCAGAAATACCTGCAGAAATTCATGGAAAGATTGCTTCAGGAGTTCGTTTCGCGTATTCCTTCATGTATTCTTCTTGAAAATTCTCCACGATTTGCTTCACGGATTCTTTAAGAAATTCATTCAGGAATTTATCCAAAATTATTTTCAAAAATGTTTTTGCTGGAATTCATCTGGACATTTTCAAAAACTGTCATATTCAAACAGGTTCTTCTAGGTGTTTCTCCAGATGTTCCAGTAGGGATTCCTTTAATAATTATAATTCGTCTTCACAGATAAAAATAATATCATGTAAATTTCAGTTTAGTCATGTAAACTTAGTGTTATGATGGTTTACATGATATATCATGTAAATTTGTGTTATATGTCATGTTAATACACAGAATAATGCTGAATTACATGACATATAATCGAAGTTTACATGATATTTTATGACTTTTACATGATATGTCATGTAAAAATCTGTGATATCCCACGCTCCAATCATGTGCATCATATGTCACAGAATTTTACACCCTTTTTCGATCTGTGTACTCCAAGAGTACTTTTAGAAAATTTTCCAGTATTTTTTGCCTTTCTCGTACACTAAGTGTACTGGAAAGGCTATATGTTCACTCCAAAAATGACTTTTTGATAGAATGCCCGGAGGGTCAAATCACATATACCGATCGACTCAGCTCGACGAATTGAGGTGATGTCTGTGTGTGTGTATGTGTGTGTGTATGTGTGTGCGTGTGTGTGTGTGTCTGTATGTGTGTGTACAAAAAAAAACTCACATCACTTTTTGGCAGTAAACCTCATCCGATTTCAATGACCGATGGTTCATTCGACGCGGAATCTGATCCCATTGTTTCCTATTGAAAATGGTTCGGATCGGTTCAGCCGTTCCGGAGATATGGCCATTTAGGTGTTCCGGACCAGTACCCTTGGAAGGGGCCATACATAAAAATGTAACAAACACATGCATGCGACACATCAAACTGCGGCATTTTGGATAACCTGATGAACAGTCAGCAATAAAACAGTCTCAGACCATATCTGAACCGGTAGTGTTCCGGAACCGGTTCCCGGAGTTCCACCGGAAGTGGCCAAATATGAAAGTGAACCAAATCCATGCATGCGACACATCAAATTGCGGCATTTTGGATAACCTGATGAACAATCAGCAAGAAAACAGTCTCAGACCATATCTGAACCGGTAGTGTTCCGGAACCGGTTCCGGGAGTCCCGCCGGAAGTGGCCAAATATAGAAGTGAACCAAATCCATGCATGCGACACATCAAATTTCGGTATTTTGGATAACCTGATAAACAGTCAGCAAGAAAACAGTCTCAGACCATATATGAACCGGTAGTGTTCCGGAACTGGTTCCGGGAGTCCCGCAGGAAGTGGCCAAATATAAAAGTGAACCATATCCATGCATGCGATATATCAAAGCGCGACTTTTTTGATAACTCAATGAAAGGTTGGCATAAAAAAGACTCAGACCATATCTGAACCGGCAGTGTATCAGAACCGGTTCCGGATGTCCCGCTGGAAGTGGTCATATATAAAAGTGATCCAAACCCATGCATGCGGCACATCAAACTACGGCATTTTCGATAACCTGATGAACAGTTAGCAAGAAAAAGTCTCAGACCTTATATGAACCGGTAGTGTTTCAGAACCGATTCCGGGTGTTCCGCTGGAAGTGGCCGTATTTAAAAGGTGACAAAACTCTTGCATGCGGCAAATCAAATCACGGCTTTTTCGACAACTTGATGACCGGTTATTGAGGAAGTAGGCTAAGACCACATTATGGACTGTCAGTAGTGCCGAAACTAGTTCCCTCCGAAAGCGGCTAAATATAAAATTGAACCAAAGCCATGGCTTTTTTGATAACCTAATAAACTTTAGCAAGCAAATAGGCTCAGACTATTTTAGAGACTATCGGTACTGTATCGCAACCGGTTCCAGGCCGGAAGTGACTCCAAACCCATGCATGCGATACCTCAAATCACGGCTTTTTAGGTAACATGATGAAAAGTTGCAAGAAAATAGACGCAAGCCCTATCAGTGTGTTACGGAACTGATTACGGGTGTCCCGCCAGAAATAATCAAATGTAAAAGAGAACCAATACATGCGACATATCGATGACTTATTCAGTAACAAGATAAACGGTTAACCAACAAATAATCTCAGACCATATTTGGGAGAACCGGTAGTGTTCCAGAACTGGTGACAAGACGAGTAACGCGTCGGAAGTGGTAAAATATAGATAGGAACTAAACCATAGCGGCGTTTTTGATAATCTGATGAACAGTCAACAAGAAAATAGTCTTAGGCCTCAGTAGTTCGGAATCGGTTACGGGTGTGATTTGATAGAAGTGAACCAAAACCATGCATGCGATACATAAAATCGCGGCATTTTCTAAAATTTGCCGAACGGTTAGCAAGAAAATAGCCTCAAATCACATCAACTTCCGGCTTTTCAGGTCACGTGATGAACAGTTGACAAAAACATAGTCTAAGACCATATTTGAGACAACCGGAATCAGTTCCAGGTGTCCCGCCGGAAGTAGTCAAACGTAAAATTTAACCAAACCCATGCAAGCTGCACATCAAATAGCGGAATAATAAAGGTTAACAAAATAAATGTCAAAGCGATAAATCAAATTGTGGCTTTTTTGATAGCATGTAAACGTTGGGTAAGATTATAAATGAAGAAATGATCAAAGTCTTCATATATGCGAGAGAACGAAATCGTGACCAAAGCGATCTGTTCAAACCACACCATTTCAGATTCCTGCGGTGTAAATGTATAGTAGGATGGATCAACGTTTTATATAAAAATATAATTTAATCGCGTCAACCCTATACAGTTTTTCAATCTAAAATCTCCTTATGCTTCTAAAATTACTGCTCACAATTTGGGAAAATTTACATTTTCTGCATTTTCCTCGTAGGAAGATCAAATTTTACATGAATCCTGTTACCAATGATAATAAAATATAGCCTAAAGTGTGCTGAAATAAACATTGGCGAAGATCACAAAGTGATCTGTGATTGTGAATAAAGTTAACCTTCTCCAAGCATTAGCTGACGCTCACCTCGCTGCCGTAGTGGATGGAATAGGGTCACAATGACTAGGGTTAAGGTGGTCAAGCAGTCAACTGAGAGGTCTGATCTTTTTCTGCTCTGTTTTGTTGTTGAACATAACATCGGAATATGTATCATCAATAAGCCTCGAAAATCGATGATGGCTTTGTTAAAATTGTTGCTAGTGTAAAGTGTTTTCAGGATTCAGGAACATTTTGGCTAACGTCGAAGAAAAGTTTATGAGTACATATTCGACGAGAAAGGCACTATCACCACTAGGTGGATTAATCTGGGTTTATTAGAATAATTCCCCTGGATTGTTGTTAAATTCTCAATAATCTCTTATACGAATTCAACCAAGAATTTCTCCAAGTGTACCTCCAAGTACTGCATCGGAAATTCCTCATGCGATTCGTTCAGGAATTGATCGATCGGATATCTCCAGATATTCTTCCAGGATTTTTTGCAAGAAAAGCCTTCTAAAATATTAGAAAAAACCCAGATTAATCCACCTAGTGGTGATAGTGCCTTTCTCGTCGAATATGTACTAATAATCTTTCCGTCGACGCAATCAATCTTGCCTTAGAGTCAGTGATCAGCCCCAAAATTTGGGGCCCAAATATCTGTGCTTTGGTAACGGACGAGAAGGAGGAAATGCTCATAACAGCCATCTGGGACTGTACCACCTACGAATTTCTGAATCATGAGAATACTTTATTTAGAAATTCAAGGTCATCATCGAATTGGGGCACTTATTCCTACGTTATGTTCAACGTATGGGCAGAGCCGAAAGTATCAGACCTTTTAGTTGACTGCTTGATAATCTTCACTGGAGGCTGATTTATACCAAGATGACAATAACTAGCCAGGATTTAACTTTTTCACAGATCATTTTGACAAAGTTTAATCTGCACACTTTATGCTATATTTTGTTATCATTGGTTACAAGATCCATGTAAAATATGTAATGTAGTAATTTGAATTGCCAATGTTATATCACATTCAAATATAAACCACATTACAGAGCTCGCTCTCCAGTCGCATCAAAATTTTGCGCAGTAATTTTAGACGCAAATAAAGATTTCAAAGAATGTTCGGGGCTGATGCGCTTAAATTTTATTTTTTCCATATAACGTCGTCCCATCCTACTGTAAATTTACGTCTCAGGAATCTAAAATTGTGTGATTTAATGAGATCGCTTTAGTTTTCTTAGGTTTTTGGTTCTCTTACACATATCCATCGCTTGCATTGATTTAGTTGACTTTCGTAATTCCGCTGAAGCACCCAACGCTGCTTCTGCAACACCACCGGTAGCCTCTTACGTGGTCTCAGTCTATTTTGTATTGCTTACGAGACCCCCGGAAATGATTCCGGAACACTACCTTATGTTCACTAGTTTATGAAAACTGTTAATCAGGTTACCCGGATTTAAAAGCACTACCAGTGGTAACTTCTGTGGACTGTGCCTATTTTCTTATTATCCACGCATCAGGTTACTGACAAAAAAGCGATTTGATACCGCAAGCATGGGTTTGATCCACTTTTATATATGCCCATTTCCAGTGGGACACTCTTAACCGGTTCCGGAAAATTTACATGGTTCATTTGTATATTTGACCAATTCCGGCGGGACACCTGAAACCGGTTGTGGAACGTAATCTCAACTGATTTTCTTAATAACCGTTCATCAGCATATCGAAAAAACCGTGATTTGATGAAGCGCATGCATGGAGTTCCGGAGGGACACCGGGAACCGATTTCGGAACGCTACTAGTTCTCCCAAGCATGGTCTGGGATATTTTTTCTTTGTAACCGTTCATCAGGATACCTTGAATGCCATTTGATGTGTCGCGAATATTTTTTTTTTTTGGTTTGTTTTTGCATTCGGCCACTTTCAGCGAGACACCTCGAACCGATTCCGGAACACTATCCGTAGTTTCTAATGTGGGCTTAGCTTATTTTCTTGCTGATCGTACAAGTAATCGAAAAGGCTACGATTTGATGTGTCGCATGTATGAATTAGGCCACTTCCGGCGGGACATCAGGAACCGGTTCCGGAACACTACCGGTTCAGATATAGTCTGCGACTATTTTCCTGCTTACCGTTCATCAGATGAACGAAAATGCCGTGGTTTGATGGGTCGCATGCATGGGCTTGTTGCAATTTCATATCTGGTCCCTTCCTGGGATATGATCCGAAACCGGTTCCGTAACACTACCGGTCAGATAAAGTGCACGACTATTTTCCTATTTACCGTTCATCAGGTTATAGAAAAAGCTGCGATTTGATGTGTCGCATGCCTCCTCTCCTCTTCTTGGCGTAACGTCCTCACTGGGACAAAGCCTGCTTCTCAGCTTAGTGTTCTATGAGCACTTCCACAGTTATTAACTAAGAGCTTCCTCTGCCAATGACCATTTTGCATGTGTATATCGTGTGGCAGGCACGAAGATACTCTATGCCCAAGGAAGTCAAGGAAATTTCCTTTACGAAAAGATCCTGGACCGACCGGGAATCGAACCCGTCACCCTCAGCATGGTCATGCTGAATACCCGTGCGTTTACCGCCTCGGCTATATGGGCCCTTCGTGTCGCATGCATGGGTTTGGTTCACTTTTATATTTGGCCACTTCCGGCGGGATACCCGGAACCGGTTCCGGAACATTACCAGATCAGATATCAGAGACTATTTTCTTGTTTACCAATCATCAGGTTACAGAAAAAGCGGTGGTTTGATGTGTCGCATGCATGGGTTCGTTTCACTTTTATATTTGGCCACTTCCAGCGGGACACCCGGAACCGGTTCCGGTATGCTACCGGTTTGGATATGGTCTTAGACTATTTTCCTGTCTACCGTTCATCAGGTTATACAAAAAACTGCGTTTTGATGTGTCGCATGCATGGGTTTGGTACACTATTATATTTGGCCATTTCCGACGGGACACCCGGAACCGGTTCCGGAACACTACCGGTTCAGATATAGTCTGCGACTATTTTTCTGCTTACCGTTCATCAGATGAACGAAAATGCCGTGGTTTGATGGGTCGCATGCATGGGTTTGTTGCAATTTCATATCTGACCCCTTCCTGGGGTACCGGTCCGGAACACCTAAATGGCCATAACTCCGGAACGGCTGGACCGATTCAAACCATTTTCAATAGGAAACAATGGGACAATATTCCGCGTCGATTGAAACCTAAAGCGTTAAAATCGGATGATATTTACTATCCAAAAGTGAGGTGACATTTTTGTACACATACACACATACACACGCACACACACACACATACATACATACACACACACATACACACACACAGACATCATCTCAACTCGTCGAACTGAATCGATTGGTATATAAGACTTGGCCCTCCGGGGGTTCCATCAAGATTTCAGTTTTGGAGTGAACATATAGCCTTTCGGTACACCTTGGTGTACGAGAAAGGCAAAACGACTAGATTTTTGTTCGAAACAATAAGACATTTACCCATGTTTTTCTTTCAAAATTTTATAAGATATTCTCTCATTGGTTGCTACATAAATTCCTGATCGTATTCCTTCACATATCTTTAAGCATTTTTGAAAAAAAATCTCCAGAAATATTGTCGGCATATTTTCCAGGAGTTTTTCTTTGCAATTTCTCCGAAAATTGTTCTGGAAAATTTTTCAAGAATAATTCATGGAATTCTTTTGGGGTTTTATTTAGGGGCTTCTCCAGGAATTACTCCAAAAGTGCGTTCCTAAAGACTGCCCCAGAAAGTATGGACGCACCTAATCTTCAATTGTTTGGGCCTGATCGATGGTTCTTGTTTCGGGTTTCGTTTTGGCTGTTTTTGCTTACTATGAGATCGAAAATTTAAACGTTCTTTGCCACGATGAACATTGGAATTCGAAATGATAACTGTTTTGGTCATACCCCGCTCTGTGTAAGTTAGAAGGTTTTTTCTTGTGCTCAAACACCTCATTATTTGTTTATCCAAACGAGGATTAGCAGGATCTTTATTATTCATCCAATTTTTGCATATGCTTAAACGTGGTATCCCCACCATGGTTGCTGATTGCTGCTTGCACGACTTTCTCACTTACTCCCACCATATTTTGCTCATTTCCTAAGTGACCGTTCAAACTCTGTCCATCGTTTGTGCACATTTTTTCGATGATGTTTCGCTGAAAGCTCATGTATTTTGAAACAAATTGAAGGAATCACAAAAACCTCTATACAAATGCTGAGAAAATAGGTTGACCGACAGGATGTAGCTTTCAAAAAGAACTAGTCATCAATAGTTTTGAAATGCCAGTGTTTTCTTACTGCGTCCATACTTTCTGGACCAGTCTTTAGAAGATTTATTTTTTGTAGAATAAGCATATGTAAAAGTACACAGAAATAAAAATTAAAAAAACCCTAATTAATCCACCTAGTGGTGATGGCGCCTTTCTCGTGCCTTCCAAACCCCATTTCAATAAAACTCAAGCGAAATGTTGATATATATATATCGCACTTTCATACAATTAACAGAAATCCATTTCATGATAACAGAAATCATATCATTTTCTGGCTTTTAATGTTTGAGCCACAACCTCTTAAGAAAAAGACGCTATCTTGAAGACGCCATTTAGAATTTAAGATTGCCATCTTGGTTGTTCTGGTCGCCATTTTTGGCGTTCAGGCATCTTCCCTACAAAAAATATACTTCATTAAACAGCCGCCATCTTGAATTTGGAGCCGCAATCTTGTTTTTTGGACCACCACCTTGGATATTCTAGTCGCCATTTTTGGAATCCAGACATCATCCCCATACTAAATATACCAATAATGCATTATTACAGGCCCTAAAACTCTATTCACCAGCGGCGATTTTGGATTCGGAGCCGCCATCTTAAATTTTAGATCGCCATCTTGGACTCTGGAAGTTTTCTCCATACCAAATATACCAATATTGCATGGTTTTAGAGCCTAAAACTCCATTAAAAAGCCGCCATCTTAAATTTTTCATCGCCATCTTGGATATTCTGGTCGGCCTTTTTGGACTCCGGACATCTTCCTCATACCAAATATACTCATATTGCATGGTTTTAGAGCCTAAAACTTCATTAAACAGCCGTTAGAGCCTAAATCTCTATCAAACAGCCGCCATCTTGATACTGAACCCGCCATCTTTTAGATTTTAGATCGCCATCTTGTGCAATATGGTCGCCATTTTTTGACTTCGGACATCTACCCCATACCCAATATACCCATATTGCATGATTTTAGAGCCTTAAACTTCTTTAAACAGACCCCATCTTGATTTTGAAGCCATCATCTTGGATTCCAGACTGCCATCTTGGATATTCTAGTCGCCATTTCAGGAGTCCAGACATCTCCCCATATCAAATATTCCCATATAACATGCTTTAAGAGCCTAAATATCAATTAAACAGCCGCCATCTTTAATTTTGAGCCGCCATGGCTGTCATCTTGAATTTCGGGCCGACATTGTGGAGTTTCTGGTCTCCAGTGTTGATTCCCGCACAAAACTCGTCAACCATGCTAAAGGTTACAAAAATCGCCGCAGTTTGATGTATCTCATGATGAGGCTCACTGAAATGGCCATAACTCTGCAACGCCTTGGCCGATCTAGACCATTTTTGATAGCAAACAATTCCGGTTCGATTCAAGCTATAATCCGAAAAATCGGCCAGTGGGAAGTGTCTTAAAAGTGCGTGAACTTATTTTGCGTAGCGTACATACTGAGCTTATATAATGAGCTCTGAAAAACGTTTGACTCAACTTAAAATTATTAACAAGAGATAAAGTTATAGCGATTTAATTTGTTGTATATTTTTTTTTTGTAAATTGGTTTATTTTTAGTATGCATCCCATTACTTTTCCAATGAATTTCCGGCTATGTTGTTACTTTCTTTCAAAACATATTTATATTTAAGACAATTAGAGGAAATTAAAATGACCTCTAATCAGCATCTTGAATTCTGAAAAATATTCTAATCGTTAATTGTCTTCCGTGTTAAGATTTTTAAGTTCAGTCAAAATTTTTTCAAAGCGTATTATATAAGTCATAAATGGTCAAAATTTCATTGCATTCGGTTCATTGAATCCGGAGATATAACAGCTCAAAGTTGGCTATCGGATAGTTATACCTTTTTCTGGAATCTTTATAACTTCGTGCAGAATAGCCCGATCTTTTCCAAATTTTTTCCACTGATACACAACTAGTTGATCAACTTACAGTGAAAATTTGAGAATATTTGATGCACTTTTCGAAAAGTTACATCTTTTTGAAAAAAAATTGAGAAGGGAAAAATTTGCCTGTCCCGATCAGTTTGTCTATCCCCTGTACATATGTACATACAGACATACAGACAAAATCTCAATTCGGTGAACTGGGTTGATTGGTATATGCGACTTGATCCTCCGAGCCTTTTTTCTTTTTCAAAAAATCGTTTTTTGAGTGAATATATAGTTTTTAGTACACTAAGTGTACGAGAAAGGCCAACACTACTTTCGAGCTTTTTTGCTTCAAACTAACTAAACCAATAGATTCCAAGATCTTTTTTGGTAGCAAATAATCTTCTAAATGCGATAACTTTGACCATTTTCAAGTTATAGCCAGTTTGAGGCAAGCAAAGTCGAAAATTCAATTACTACGTAACGGTTGAGATTTGACCATATGCGTAAAACATTTTTTTCACCATTCTGAACCTGTTTGCTTGCTAACGTCCATAAGGTTATCAAAAATCCGAGCTTTGCTGTGTCGCATACATAGGATCAGTTCAATTTTATATTTGGCCGCTTTCGGAGGGTCCGGAACTGGTTACGGCACTACCAGCTGTCCCTAATGTGGTCCTAACCTATTTCCTTGATAACCAGTTATTAGGTTATCAGAAAAGCCGTTATTTGTTGTATCGCATGCATGGGTTTGGTACTCCTTTATATTTGGCCACATCCGTTGGGACCCCCGGAACCGGTTCCGAAACACTACCGGTTCGGATATGGTCTGATATTGTTTTCCTGCTAACCGTTCATCAGGTTATCGAAAATGCCGCTGTTTGATGTGTCGCATGCAAGGGTTTGGTACTCTTTTATATTTGGCTACTTCCGGTGGGACATCGGGAACCGGTTCCGGAACACTACCGGTTCAGATATGGTGTGATACTGTTTTCCTGCTTACCGTTCATAAGATTATCGAAAATGCCGCTGTTTGATGTGTCGCATGCATCGGTTTGGTACTCGTTTGTATCTGGCCACTTCCGGCGGAACATTCGGAACCGGTTCAGGAACACTACCGGTTCAGATATGGTCTGAGACTATTTTCCTGGTAACCGTTCATCAGATTATCGAGAAATCCGCTGTTTGATGCGTCGCATGCATGGGTTATGTTCAATTTGATATTTGGCCACTTCCGGCGGGACACCTAGAACCGGTTCCGGAACACTACCGGTTCAAATATGGTCTGAGACTATTTTCCTGCTTACCGTTCATCAGATAATCGTTAATGCTGTGGTTTGATGGGTCGCATGCATGGGTTTGGTGCATTTTCGTGTCTGGCCCCTTCCAGGGGTACCGATCCGGAACACCTAAATGGCCATAACTCCGGAACGGCTGGACCGATCCGAACCATTTTCAATAGGAAACAATGGGACCAGATGCCGCGTCGAATGAACCGTCGGTCATTAAAATCGGTTGAGGTTTACTGCCAAAAACTGATGTGAGTTTATTTGTACACACACATACACACACACATACATACATACACACACACAGACATCACCTCAATTCGTCGAGCTGAGTCGATTGGTATATGTGACTCGACCCTCCGGGCCTTCTATCAAAAAGTCATTTTTGGAGTGAACATATAGCCTTTCCAGTACACTTAGTGTACGAGAAAGGCAAAAAGCTTTTTTTTTTACAAAAAATCATTGATTTTTTAAGAAAGTTCACTAGTGTCTTCTTTTAGAATATAATTATTAGCCAGAATTTTTTTCAGAAATCATTGCTTGAATTTCTCCAGAGATTCTTTCAGCTATTAGTTAATTGTTCAGTGATTTTCTATGGCATTTATTTGGAATTTTTTCTAAAAAAATCTAGAAGTTGATCTGGAATTTCCTCCAGGGTTTTCTCCAATAGTTTCTTCAGAGATTCTTTCAGATTTTTTTCAAAGATTCTCTTAACAATTTCTGCAGATACTACTCCAGTATCCATCCTTCATAACTGTTCATGAAATTTTAACCCTCTAATACCCAACCCCACCTTTAGACGGGGTATAGTTTGAGCATTTTTGTAATTTTTGTTTCGAGGAAAATCAAGATTTTTATATTTTTGGCTGAAACATAGGACTGGTTTGTATATCTCAAAATGGCTTTTGGTGCATTTTAAAGCGTTTTAACATTTGTTAAAAATCATTGGAAAATTGATGTTTTAGTCACCTTCTAGAAGTCATTGTTTATTTTGTATTGAATCGCTACAATTTTCATATTTTAAATTTTTCTTAAACTATTTTATCCTAGTTCAACAGTTTAAGGGAATCGAATACACTCTTAAATTGTTTTCCTTACAATTACACGGAAAATAAAAAATATGAATATAATGAATATGAAAAAAAAAAATATAAATATATTTCAACAATAATCATAAAATCTCAAAATGTTTTCATCTCAAAAAATCCATACCCCAGATAGGCTCCAGGAAAAATATAAAAATGTGGGAATGTTCAAAAATAAAAATTAGAAAAATCAAAAACTGAAATTTATGAAATCGAGAATTAAAAAGAATCATCTTCCAAAACATGTTTAAATCGATTTTAGATGACGAAAAATGATATTTAGATCAAAATAAAAAAATGGGTATTAGAGGGTTAAACAAATAGGATTTTTTTTGTTCAGGGATTTCTCCAGAAAATTTTCAAGAATTTCTTCTAATAAATTTCCAAAGTATCTTCAGGAGTTTTTAAAAGATTGCTTGCGACACTCATCCTAGTATTTCATAGAAATTCCTTTAGAGATGTTTGTGCAATTTCTGAAACGGCAAAGGATCCGAGGTGAGCCAGCCTAGGGCTGAAAGCCTCGTAAATAAAGCTAATAATAGCAATAAAATACTAGGAGGAATATCCGAACGATTTTTGTAGGGCTCTCCCTGGAGATATTTTTGATGAAACCGCAGGTACAATTTCTTAAAGAAAATCCTTGAAGAAGTTTCTGTGGGATCGCTGAAGGAATTTCTCAAACAATTATTGTGTGAAGCGAACCTGGTGTGATGGTCAAAACACTTCCCAAGAAACAATTTTTGCTTTTAGAAATGTTTCTCAAAGCAACGTTATTAAACTGGAAGTCGTATTATATTTGAATAATTTTAAAATGAAACTATTCTTCAACTCTTGTTCGCCCAAAAATGAGAATTTATTCAACGTTAACCGTTCTATAAGCACGATGAAATGAAAGTTTATCCAATGATCGTACATCGGTTGTGAAACTCTTGTTCAACGTTAGAACCATCAGCAATTTACACAAACATCATAAACTTTACTTCAACGTTTATTAAACAATGTTGTATGACGCTATTTGTTTAATAATTTAAGAATGGTTTTTGAAACCGTTATTGTGCACTAGCAGCATAGCGCATAATAACAAGCTTTCTTCGATATTTATTCCACCATAATACAATCAAAACATGCTGGAGCTGTGATAAAACTTACGAAATTTATTTCTATTTATAGATATGATTTTATAATTGCTACAAAAACGATTCTTAAACGTTTCTTCAACATCATGTTACATCATGTAACAATAAAATGAGAAAATGATTTAACTTTCAACATTTCTGCATTTGTGTCTGGAATAGCTCTCTCTGATTATGTACCCCCAACATCTTTATTTTATTACATTTTATGGGACAAATCACATCAATGGAAAGACTCGAACTCTGGATCTTTGGGTTCACACTCGTCTGCATCCGCTCTGCTTCAATCCGAATTACATGAATCGGCAGATTTAAAGCAGTATATAAATATTCAATTCCTAAGTCGAATACATTACCGTACATATGCTGCTTAAACATTGCTTACATATTTTATTCAACTAATTGCCTTCATAAACATTGAAGTTGATCAATGTTTGAATAATTGTAACCGCAACGTTTAATCATAAGGCATGCATGCTAATTAGTTTGTTTGTTTACAACGTGTCAGTAATTCACGGTGTTGTGTTGTAAGATTGGTGACTCTTCGAACTTTTTTCATTTAAACGCCCAAACAAATGAACTTATTTGTTTTATTTTCACCGGTCCTGTTTTGTGTCAAGAGGAAAATGTGCAACGATTGTGTATATCTCCAATCAGCTGGAAATATGAACATTAGGAAGCTGAGCCCGGTTTTACCGGTGCCACCTTGGTGGGTAATCTACCTCGTCAATACCAAAGAGAGGAGCCGCCCAGGATCCACTGCAGTTGCATTTGGTGTTTTTGTTGCCGATGCTGCTGTCGTTGGAGCGTAGTGTAAAAGGTGAGTCAGAATGTTTTTAAAAGTGTGAAGAGTGTGATATTTAGAGCTGCTGCATGAAGTTTTTTGGTCTTCAAGCTTGTAGCCGCGGTTGCTCTTTTTAGGCTCCTAATCAACAATTGTGTTTACAAAAAGGGGCATGGTGAACAACGATAATTAACTGACACAGTACCACTGCTAATCAACATTGCTTGAATGAAAGTGTAACATTTGTATTAAAGAAACATGGTAATATCTTGTTGTTAAGCTATATCAGTGTAGATGAATAAAATGATCAAGCAAAAGTTGTTAAACTTTAAATAGGCTACTTGTTCCACTGAAGATCTGATGTGGAATAACGGCATCTAATACGTTGGAAGCAGCTTGTATTCTATCATTATTAGAGCACTATTGGACAGATGATGGCAATACTTAAGTAACTGTTTTTAAACTTTTATACCATTGGTTATTCAATAAGCAGAAATATGTTTAACTAACGTGCAGTTTCCACTGCATGAAACATTTATTCGCCATTTTGTTCAACATAAACTCTTGTACAACTGTCGGCGCCTTTGAAGCACATTTAATCAACTGACATGCTTATTAATGATTTTGAATTGTTACTTGGGTTGTCTATCACGCCGAGGACCAGGGATCGCATCCCACTCCCGACAAAATCACAAAATGTGGATTCTTCCTTCGGAAGGGATGTTAACCGTGGGTCTCGAGACTAGTTCCTAGGGCTAAACATCTCGTTAATACAGATAGAAAAAACAAGAAATCTTAGAGAAACCCTGATAAGAATTTGTGAAGAATTTTTAAAATATATTTAAAAAAAAAACTTCATGGAAATTTTTTTTTAAAGAAATTTCTTGCTGAAATTAAAAAAAAAAACCCTGAAATTCTCGAGAAGTTTATGATGGAAAAAATATTTTCTCGAAGACATTTCAGAAGGAATCCCAGCAAGAATTTCTTATGGAACTCCTGAAGAAATTTCCGAAGTAATCTTCAGTGGGATTCTACTGAAACCCTTATCCCCAGTAGAAATCTTGGGAAGTATTTTTGAAATATCTGAAGAAATTCAAAGGCATTTCTTCAAAGAATCTCAAAAACAATTTCTGAAAAACTTCCTGGAGAAATATCTGGAAAATCTCCCAGGAGACCCTTGGTGGAATTTCTGAAAAATATTTATGAATTCAGAAATAAAATCCTGGAGAATTCTTTTAATAAAATTCTTGGTGAATTTTCTGAAAGTATTCCTCAAGAAATCTGTGGACGAATTTATGTAAAATTCTTGTAGAAATACCTGGAGAAACGCATAGCTAAGCGGTCGTGAAGATCCTTTGATGTTTTTTTTAAAGATATTTCAAAATGAATTTTTGTAGAAATTTCTAGGAAACATTTTTGAATAAATTTCTTAAGGAATCCGTGGTGAAGTTATTGGAATTATCCTTAGAGGAAATTCTGGGATAAAACATGAGGAATATCTGGAGGAAATCCTCAAGGAATCTATGTATGAGCTCCTGTATGAATCTTTGGAGAAATTTCTGCCTGAATTACTGAAAGTAATAATGCAAGATTCTTTGAAGGAATTTCTGAACGATTTTCTAGATGAAACCCTGAAGTAACTAATGGACACATTCCCTAGAACGATTCCTAAAAAAATCTCTGTAGGACTTTCTGAGAAAATACCTGAAAGAATTTCTGAACCAATCTCTGGAAAATTCACTGAAGGAAAAATTGAAAAAAAAAATCTACAGAATTCCCTTTTTTAACAAACTCCTAGAAAAACATCCAAAGTATCCTGATGGAGTTTCTCAAGGAACGCATAGAAATCTACCTATTAGAATTCTTAGAGAAATTTCTGAAGAAATTCAAGGGGGAATATCTGAAGACATTTCTTAAAGCATCCCCGGAAGAATTTCTGAACAAAAAAAAATCACCTGAAAAGTTTCTGAAAGAAAGCTTGAAGATTTTAAGACTAAATCCTTGGAATAATTTCCTAAGGACTCTATATGGATTAATTTCGAAAGAAATCCTTGCAAGATTTCTCTGGACTTTTGTGGGAATCTCCATGGAAATTTTTAAAATAATCCCTGGGAGAATTTCGAAAGGATTCTTTGCAAGAATTTCTAAAGAAGACCGTAGGATATTTCTAAAAAATACCTTAGACAAACTTCTGGAGGAACCTTTGATTTTCTTAAGAAACTGTTGAAATCATTTCTGTAAGAATGCGTGGATGATTTCCTAAAGAAACTCTCGTACTGATTTTTGAAAATAAAAAAAAAAAAAACTGTGGAGGAATTTAAAAAAAAAAAACATGCACGCTTTTCAAGAAGATGTTTTGGAGAAATTCTGGAGAATAATAGATTCCTAAGGAAATTCTATAGGAAATTCTGAAGCAATCCATTGGAAATATTCTAGGTAACTTCCAGACTAAATTAGCGGAAGATTTTCTGAAAGAAATGGAGCAATATAGGAAAGAATCCAGTGAAGGTTTTTATTTAAAAGTTCCTCAATTAATTTCTGGAGAAATCTCTAGAAAATTTTGGAAAAAGAATATAGTAAACTTAGAATTTTTTTGAAAAAATCAACAGCAGAAATCGTTTAGGATTTCTCACAAAAATCTTCGAAGGTGTACAAACCGAAACAGAAAAAAAAACAGAATTCGCAAGCATTTGAATAATCACAAAGGAGAATTTTGTATATTTGGGAGATCGTAAGAAAAATAACTAATACTACAGTAAGTTTCACTTATATAAGGGCGCTCAAAATTGAAAATGATTATTGATTACGTTACGTAGTAATTGAACTTTTCATGTTTTTAAATATGCTTGTCTCAAATTGGCTATAACTTGAAAATGGTCAATCTTATCGCAGTGATTCCTCATTCGAAAGATTATTAAATTTACTATCAAATAAGATCTTTGAATCTATTGGTTTTGTTGCACAACTTAGTTTTCTAGAGCAAAAAACTCAAAAGAAGTGTTCAGTTTTAGTTTCATTGCAGAGCCACAAACTATTCACAAATGATGCAGTTGTTTTCCAAAAATTATTTCAAATGCATTTCCATTTGTCCAGTCCACTTTTAAACCAATATGAATCTATTATTAAGTGAATAGCAAAGTACCACTTACAGTATGCAACGTCCGCAAGCCAACTTTAGCCAGGTACAAATCCATATACTAAGAACACAACAAAAGCATAGCTTTCACAACACTAACAGCCTCTGACCAGGCCAGCCAGCCTCGGCAGCAACAATATCTGAAAGCGAATCATGCACACAGAGCAAGAACCGAGTAGCAAAAAAGTTCAAACAGCAAAAACCCCGAACGGCATCCCTCTGTTGCAACAGCTTCACCGCACTCCATGCCACCTAGTTGACCAACAGCTCCACTGCGACACCGGGACCGGAGAGGACGGACACTAGCATCCAAATGCAAACGAAGCCTCTCGGTTGGATGCGATGCAGACGCGCGCGCTCTGCACAAAGCCTCCGCCAAGCAATGAAATATGCAGTTGATTTTATTGTCTGTCTCCGATGCAGAACGATGGGGACACCTACCCTATGGGGGGCGCACCCGGTTGGGTCCAAGCCCATGGGGTGCCCGAAATGGTGAAGAGACAATAGTTTATAATGGCGAACAAGTGGAAAGAGTTATAGTTTTTTGAAACATGGAGTCCGGTGAACTGGATTTTGTGGGAGTTTGGGTTTTTTTACCGGGAGGTTTTCTAGGGAGAGTGCTTTTCGATATTTTTTTTTTTGTTTCACTGATGTACGGTCAGTAGTGGCCAATGGAGTTTGTTAAAATTAGAATAACCGACTGCCAAATGGATTGTAGGGCCGAAGCATCGGAGCTTCCTAGGGCAAGAGAAGAGAGGAATGGTGTTGTTTTTGGTGATGAAATATTTCACAAGGGAATGGCGCGTCCGGAATAGAAAATCAGCGCTCGATTGTCGTTGTGATTTTTTTGCGCTTGAAATTTTGGGTTGGAGTAAAGCAATTCCAGGAATGTATACCTTGAACTCTATTTATATATTTTTTCTATGTACCAAAAATATTCTGAAAACATGATGTTTTAAGAATTCATCATTCATGCGTACTCATAATTTGCGTTCCAGTTATTGAATTATATTCCGTGAAATTCCCGGAGATATTCCTGATGGAATTCCTGGAGGAATTGCGGATGGAACTCCTGGAGGAACTCCGGATAAAATTCCTGGAGGAACTCCGGATGGAAATTCTGGAGGAACTCCCTATGGAATTCCTAGAGAGGGAATTCCTGGAGAAACTCCAGATGGAATTGCTGGAGGAACTCTGGAAGGAATTCTTGGAGGAACTCAGGATGAAATACTTGAAGGAACTAAGGATTGAATTCTTGGAGGATTTCGTGGAGAAAGTCCGGATGGAATTTCTGGAGGAACTCTAGATGGAATTTCTGGAGGAACTCTGGATTGAATTCCTGGAGAAGTTCGTGGAAAAACTCCAGGTGGAATTCCTGAAGGAACTCCCCATGAAATTTCTGGAGAGGGAATTCATGGAGGAGCCCCAGATGGAATTCCTGAGGAACTCCAGTTAGAATTTCTGGAGAAACTCCAGATGAAATTCCTGGAGGAACTCCGGATGGAAATTCTGGAGGAACTCCCTACGGATTTCCTGGAGGAACTCCATATGGAACGGACGGAATTCCTGTAGAAACTTCTGGTGGAATTTCACCAGGAACTCCTGGCGGAATTCCTGGTGATACTTTGGATGAAATTCCTGAAGAAACTCTGGATGGAATTCTCGGAAAAACTCCGGATGAAATTCATGGAGGACCTCCGGATGGAATTTTTGGAGGAACTCCGGATGGAATTCCTGGAGAGACTCCGGATGGAATTCCTGGAGGAACTCCGGATGGAATTCCTGGAGGAACTCCGGATGGAATTCCTGGAGGAACTCCGGATGGAATTCCTTGAGGAACTCCAGATGGAATTCCTTGAGGAACTCCGGATGGAATTCCTTGAGGAACTCCGGATGGAATTCCTGGAGGAACTCCGGATGGAATTCCTGGAGGAACTCCGGATGGAATTCCTGGAGGAACTCCGGATGGAATTCCTGGAGGAACTCCGGATGGAATTCCTGGAGGAACTCCGGATGGAATTCCTGGAGGAACTCCGGATGGAATTCCTGGAGGAACTCCGGATGGAATTCCTGGAGGAACTCCGGATGGAATTCCTGGAGGAACTCCGGATGGAATTCCTGGAGGAACTCCGGATGGAATTCCTGGAGGAACTCCGGATGGAATTACTGGAGGAACTCCGGATGGAATTCCTTGAGGAACTCCGCATGGAATTCCTGGAGGAACTCCGCATGGAATTCCTGGAGGAACTCCGCATGGAATTCCTGGAGGAACTCCGCATGGAATTCCTGGAGGAACTCCGCATGGAATTCCTGGAGGAACTCCGCATGGAATTCCTGGAGGAACTCCGCATGGAATTCCTGGAGGAACTCCGCATGGAATTCCTGGAGGAACTCCGGATGGAATTGCTGGATGAGCTCCGGATGGAATACTTGGAGATACTTCGGATAGAATTCCTGGAAACACTCCGGATGGAATTCCTGGAGGAACTCCGTATAGAACTCCTGGAGGAGCTCCGGATAGAATTCCTGGAGGAACTCCGGATAGAATTCCTGGAGGAGCTCCGAATAGATAGCTTGGAGGACCTCTGGATAGAATTCCTGGAGGAACTCTGGATGGAATTCCTGGAGGATCCGGAATTCCTGAGAAAACTCCGGATGGAATTTCTAAAACAACTCCTGGAGTAACTCCTGATGCAATTCCTGGATGAGCTCCGGATGGAATTCCTGAAGGAACTCCGGAAATCCTGGAGGCACTCCGGATGGAATTCCTAGAAGAACTCCGGATGGAATTGGAGGAACTCTGGATAGATTTCCCGGAGGAGCTCCACATGGAATTTCTGGAGGAACTTAAGATAGAATTCCTGGAGGAACTCTGGATGGAATTCCTGAGAGAACTCCGGATGGATTTCCTGGAGGTACTCTGAATTACATTCCTGGAGGAAATTCGAATGTAATTTCTTGATGAACTTCGTATGGAACTCCGGAGAAACTCCAGATGGAATACTTGGAGGAACTCCGGATGGAATTACTGGAGGAACTCCGGATGGAATTCCTTGAGCGACTCCTGATGGAATTCCTGAAGGAACTCAGGATAGAATTCCTGGAGGAACTCCGGATCGCATTCCTGGAGCAACTTCGGATGGAATTTCTGGACCAGCTCTAAATTTCATTCCTGGAGGACATTCGAATGAAATTCCTCGATGAACTTTGTATGGAATTCCGGATGGAATACTTGGAGAAACTCCGGATGGAATTCCTGGAGGAACTCTGTATGGAATTCCTCGAGCGATTCCGGATAGAATTCCTGGAGGAACTCCAGATAGAATTCCTGGAGGAACTCTGGATAAAATACCTGGAGGTTCTCTGGATGGAATTCCTGGAGGAACTCCGGATGGAATTCCTGGAAGAAATCGGGATGGAATTGGAGGAGCTCTGGATAGATTTCCTGGAGGAGCTCTGGATAGATTTCCTGGAGGAACTCTGGATGGAATTCCTGGAGGAACTCCGGATGGAATTCCTGGAAGGACTCTGATGCAATTCGAATGAAATTCCTCGATGAACTCCATATGGAACTCCGGAGAAACTCCAGATGGTATACTTGGAGGAACTCTGGATGGAATTACTGGAGGAACTCTGGATGGAATTCCTCGAGCGTCTCCGGATGGAATTCCTGGAGGAACTCCGGATAGAATTCCTGGAAGAACTCCGGATGGAATTTCTGGAGGAGCTCTGAATTCGACATTCGAATGAAATTCCTCGATGAACTCCGTATGAAACTCCGGATGGAATACTTGGAGGAACTCCGGATAGAATTCCTAGAGGAACTCCAGATGGAATTCCTGGAGGATTCCCAGATGGAATTCCTGGAGGAACTGTGAATGGCATTCATTGAGGAGCTTCGAATGCAATTCCTTGATGAAGTATCGTTATACTTGCCAGGAGAAGAAGAAGAAGAAGAAGAAAAAGAAAAGGAAAAAGAGAAGAAGAAGAAGAAGAAGAAGCTGCTTATCATTTTTTGACATAAGACCAAAACAATTTAAACATTATTTTATCGCCCTTCTAAAGCTAATCACATGGTTTTCCCTTCTCCTATGATTACAGGCAACAACATTCTCCTATGGCGACGAGGGAGTGCCGTCGTGACGGCATCCAACCTCATTATCACCCGCGATCTGCGTTTCAAGCTGCTCAAAGGCTACACGCTGCAGATTAAGAACGTCCGACCGCAGGACGCCGGCGACTACAGCTGCCAGGTCGGCGACCACGACAACCGGGATCTGGTGCACACGGTGGAAATCCTCGTGCCGCCGTCGGTGCGTTCCGTACCGGAAACGGGCCACGTAACGGTGCGGAAGGGCGGAACGGCCACGCTCGAGTGCAAAGCCAGTGGAAATCCCGTGCCCAGCATCAGCTGGAGCCGAAAGGTATGTGTGCGGCGGAACGTTCTCGGCCGACGACGAAGGTAAATCCTTTGAGTAATGTTTTGTTGGATTTGTTGCAGGATTCGCTGCACGGAGCGCCCCATCTGGCCGAGGGACCGACGCTCACGCTCGAGAGCGTCAGCCGGCAGGACAGTGGCACGTACCGCTGCTTTGCGGACAACGGCATCCGGGAGCCCGTGTTTGTCGACTTGCAACTCATCGTCCTGTGTAAGTAATAGACAAACAAATTTGTCACGCTGATGGATGTGCGTTGGGCCCGGTGCGGTGTGTGGGTGGGGATAACGATTTTGTATGTAAATGTTGGGTGGAGGGGAGGTGTTGTGGAGGCAGGGTAATAAGATAACGTTGTGATGATGTTGCATAAATTTTGACTTCAAACGAGCGGTGCCAATCCAATTGTGTTTCTATGCATGTTGATGGTGCTTTTAGGCGACATAGTTTTTAATCATATTTTTCTGAAACATATCTTTCATAAAACAACTCAACACGTGCAGCGCTTGTGTTTTAGATTAGTGGCTGCCAGCACCTTGTGAAAGTGGCAATTCTGCAGCATTGAGTTGTTCAGAGCTACAAGATACCCACCACTCGCTCTTGCTAGAGTAGCAAAGAGTCATTCAGTGGCAGCATTTAGCGACGCCGTTTTGAGGATTGACAGGTTGACACAGTATTTCTCTTGTTATTTATTCGGTAATTGATCAGATAGATTGGCTGTACTAACGTTGTGTGAGATTGTTCATGTTGAATGTTTGCGCCTTTGCCATAATGAAATTCGAACAGATAAATTACACCTACTTCCAAATAAATAATGATTGGAACACTGTCCTTATCTACCAAGTGTTGTTTTTGCAGCTCATATTTTCCTGGTACAGACTCAAGAGGCACGTGATGGGACTGTACTTTGCTGGACCAACTTTGTTTTGGCCCTTCCTTCGGCAGAAGATAAGTGACACCCCAGGTAACGAACTCTAGTAGATGCGAAGGGTCTTTCAGCACCATGTTGGAAGATTCTGCCATTCGCCCGTGGATCGTCGTAAGTTTTTTATGCCAAAAATTGTGCACGAAATCTGGTCCAATTTCTGGTATACCGAGTAAAACCTCGCATATATCTTGGGCGATTACTATGACCGCGGTCATGTCTACATCGCCATTACACTGCCGTTGATCTCCTGCCAACCACATCTCATCGTCGCTGTGCTGGACAGGCTTCTGCCATAGATTGACCCAGAACTGTGTGACGTCGCCAATCTTCAGAAGGTCTTTCGGATGCAGTTGTAGTACTCCCTTTCGTTAATGTTGGACATTCGGACATTCCATAACGCCACCATCGTTTCGTAAGAGCACTCAACAGCTGCACATGGGTGTCGATGATCTGCGGGATTGTTATGGACATGTAGAACGCTAGTGCATCTCGTAGTTGCTGTAGTTGTATAACCGCTTTTGGATCTGGAGCAGTGTGTGCAGTCGAATCACGACTTTCACTTGTACTTGTTCTTTGACACCATACTTCTGGCTCTTGTCGTTTTCTTGCAATTTTGGTTCTCCCAGAGATTTCTCTAGAGTATTTCTTTAGAAAATCAAAAGCATTCTCAGGAACTTTCAGAAACTAATGTTGGAATCTATAGTAACATTTATTACAAGTTTTCTTTTGTGTTAAATGTACTTCTCAACTTGTAAACTTTTCCCCAAGTTTAATGCGCATTTATAGTGCTCTGGGGTAATAGAGCACCATGAGATCTCAGCAATCTCATTTTGATGTTCTACATTCAGGTAATGTTGGAAAATGATTAACTAGATGACATGTGTAGACTCTTCCCTAACAGGATCATCAGCGTGTAGACGTCTCCTCAAGTAACAATGAATGCTTAACAGTGAGAGTATAAGCTGAACAACAGCTGATTAATTGTGTCAATGGCTGACCACAATGACAGCTGAATATTGATCTGCAGTATAACTTCTTCATCCTCTTTAATCAACAATTCATAGATGCCTGAATAGCAAGTTGAATTGAACATTATTCATGTGGGTAACCAGCTTTAAAACAAACACCAACATGAAGAATTAATCTAATGTTGTTCGACCTTAAATCAAATAATTTTTGACAGCTGACCCAAGCATGGTTTTCGTAAAGTCCACATCTCTTCTTCAGCCTAAACACAGACTTGGTTCAACTAATGTTCTTGACTATTCAGATACAACAAGCAATGCTCTTGTTTTCGAGGATGTGTATATAATGGTGTGTAGTGTAGGTGCTAAGGTGAGTGACTATAAATCAAGAGGTCCGAGTTCAATTCCCAAATTTCCTACTGATTAATTTATGCATTCCTAAACATCTCTTCTGAAAATAGACGCAGCAAATGGTAAAAATAATGGAAGTGTTTTTCTTTTATGTTTACACAATTAATAAATTTAATTGATCTCTGATTAAGCGCAATTTAAGCCTTAAATCAGCCTTACAGTGTACCTCAAATCAGCTGAAGGTTGATTCAAATCACCAAAATTAGATGTTTAAGAGCTGAATAAAAGATTGTACTTCTTGTGCCCCGCTTTTGTTCAAATGAAGGCTGATTTGAAATAGCTGGAGAAGCGTTTGTACAGCATCAAATTGTTACCAGGGTCATGTTAAAACGAGATTCAAGGTGCCCCCTTAGGATAAGAAATTCCTAGACAAAACTCAAGCCTATGCCTATGTTAGTATATGTCCTGCACATTGCGAGTAGGTAAATTACGCGCCACTTATCTGTCAGCTGTTAAATCTCATGAGTTGTTATCACCGTGCGAGATCTTCGTCCTTAAAAAAACGATAAAACTTTTATCGCCAAGATATGTTCATCATGGCGTACAACCGCCTTTCGGGACATCGTGATATAAAAGAAGAACAATTAACGTGCAAAGATTTCTTTTCTGCTCTGAAGCACCACCTTGGTGCCATTACGTGAAGTGGATGTCCTCGCTATCCTATTATCTAAAATTGTGTGAAGTATTTTTGAATTAAGTAATATTGAACTGTTTGAAATTGTGATTATGAAGTGAATCAATTTGAGTGTTGTTCAAGAAAATGAATGAAGATGAAAAAAATTGGAGCATTTTTTACTGTGTTCTTGAAACCCTCCTGCATTTTTGAAGTTTCTAATCCAACTATTCAATCTGGGAATCTCTTCCGGGTTACTTACTTACGTTACCGGTCAGGCTAAGGCCGGGGTGGCCTCTGCTGTACATAGTAGCCGCCTCCATTCCACTCGGTCCATGGCTGTTTGTCTCCAGTTCCGCACTCTGCGTAGGGTCCGCAGATCGTCCTCCACTTGGTCGACCCACCTAGCTCGCTGCGCTCCACGTCTTCTTGTACCGGTCGGATGACTCTCGAGAACCATTTTAGTCGGGTTGCTATCCGACATCCTGATGACGTGACCCGCCCACCGTAGCCTCCCGATTTTCGCGGTATGGACGATGGTTGGTTCTCTCAGCAGCTGACGCAGCTCGTGGTTCATTCGCCTTCTCCAAGTCCCGTCTTCCATCTGCACTCCGCCGTAGATGGTACGCAATACCTTCCGTTCGAAAACTCCAAGGGCGCGTTGGTCCTCTGCACGTAGGGTCCATGTTTCGTGCCCATAGAGGACGACCGGTCTAATCAGCGTTTTGTAGATGGTTAACTTCGTGTTACGGCGAACTTTGTTCGATCGTAGAGTTCTGCGGAGTCCAAAGTAAGCACGATTTCCTGCCACAATGCGCCTCTGAATTTCTCTGCTGGTGTCGTTGTCGTCGGTCACCAGTGAGCCCAAGTACACGAATTCTTTAACCGCCTCGATTTCATCACCGTCGATATGAATTCGGGGTGGCGGGCGCGGTGATTCCTCCCTGGAGCCCTTTGCCATCATGTACTTTGTCTTCGACACATTAATGACTAATCCGATTTGCTTGGCTTCACTCTTTAGTCGGATGTACGTTTCCGCCATCGTCTCAAATTTACGAGCAATAATATCAATCTCATCGGCGAAACCAAGCAGCTGAACGGACTTCGTGAAAATCGTTCCACTCGTGTTTATCCCCGCTCTTCTTATTACACCCTCCAAAGCAATGTTGAACAGCAAGCACGAAAGACCATCACCTTGCCGTAACCCTCTGCGAGATTCGAAGGGACTCGAGAGTGTCCCTGATACTCGAACTACGCACATCACTCGATCCATCGTCGCCTTGATCAACCGTATCAGTTTATCCGGGAATCCGTATTCGTGCATAATCTGCCATAGCTGTTCTCGATCGATTGTATCATACGCCGATTTGAAATCGATGAACAAGTGATGTGTGGGCACGTTGTATTCGCGGCATTTCTGCAACACCTGGCGGATGGCGAACATCTGGTCCGTTGTAGCGCGTTTACCCATGAATCCAGCCTGATATTGCCCCACGAACTCTCTTGCAATCGGTGATAGACGGCGGCATAAAATTTGGGAGAGTATCTTGTAGGCAGCGCTCAGTAGTGTGATCGCGCGGTAGTTTCCGCAATCCAACTTGTCGCCCTTTTTGTAGATGGGACACACGATACCTTCCATCCATTCCTCCGGTAATACTTCCTCCTCCCAAATCTTGGTAATGACCCAGTGTAGTGCTCTCACCAGTGCTTCTCCACCGTATTTGAGAAGCTCGCTTGGTAGTTGATCTGCTCCAGCGGCTTTGTTGTTTTTCAACCGGCCAACCTCCTCCTCAATCTCTTGAAGGTCAGGGGCCGGAAGTCTTTCGTCCTGTGCACATACTCCTAGATCTGTTACCACGCCACCTTCGGTACTTGCAACGTCGCCATTGAGGTGCTCATCGTAATGCTGCCGCCACCTCTCGACCACCTCACGCTCGCTCGTGAGAATATTCCCGTGATTATCTCGGCACATGTCGGCTTGTGGCACAAAGCCTCTGCGCGAGCGGTTCAGCTTTTCGTAGAACTTTCGTGTGTCCTTAGCGCGGTACAGCTCTTCCATCGCTTCGCGATCTCGTTCTTCCTGCTGGCGCTTCTTCATCCGGAAGACTGAGTTCTTCCTGCTCCGCGTCTGTTTGTAACGTGCCTCATTCGCTCTCGTACGGTGTTGCAGCATTCTCGCCCATGCTGCATTCTTCTCGTTTTTCAACTGTTCACATTCGCCGTCGTACCAGTCGTTTCTGTGATTCGGAGTCGCGAAGCCTAGTGCTGTAGCCGAGGTACTACCTATGGCGGATCGGATGTCCCTCCAGCCATCTTCAAGTGTAGCTGCGCCAAGCTGCTCTTCCGTTGGTAGGGCCACTGCTAACTGCTGCGCGTAGTCTTGAGCCACTTCTACGTTACGAAGTTGCTCGATGTTGAGCCGCGGCGTTCGACTTCGATGCGTGGTGATAACTGTCGAAAGTTTTGGGCGCATGCATACAGCGACTAAGTAGTGATCCGAATCTATATTCGCACTGCGGTATGTGCGGACGTTGGTTATATCCGAGAAGAATTTACCGTCGATTAGAACGTGGTCGATTTGGTTTTCTGTTTGGTGGTCGGGTGATCTCCAGGTGGCTTTGTGGATATCTTTGCGGGGGAAGAAGGTGCTTCGGACTACCATACCACGGGAGGCTGCAAAGTTTACGCATCGCTGGCCGTTATCATTGGATACGGCGTGCAGGCTGTTTCGCCCGATTACCGGTCTGTACATTTCCTCCCTTCCTACCTGCGCGTTCATGTCGCCGACAACGATTTTCACGTCACGCGGCGAGCAACCATCGTATGTTTGCTCTAACTGCGCGTAGAACGCTTCTTTCTCGTCATCGGGTCTCCCTTCGTGTGGGCAGTGGACGTTGATGATGCTGTAGTTGAAGAAACGGCCCTTAACTCTCAACATGCACATCCTTGCGTTGATCGGCTGCCACCCGATCACACGTTGTCGCATCTTGCCCAACACTATAAAACCTGTTCCCAGTTCATTGGTGGTGCCACAGCTTTGGTAGAAGGTAGCCGCTCGATGCCCGCTTTTCCACACTTTCTGTCCAGTCCAACAAAGTTCCTGCAACGCCACGATGTCGAAGTTGCGGGGATGTAGTTCGTCGTAGATTATACTGTCACATCCTGCGAAACCAAGTGACTTGCAATTCCATGTTCCAAGTTTCCAATCGTAGTCCTTATTTCGTCGCGTGGGTCTTTGCCGATTGTATCGAGTCGTATTTTCTCCTATGTTGTTCGCAATGGGGATTTTTACGGGTGGCTTATTGGGCCTACGCCAACACTCCTGTCTCGCCGGAGGGCCATCGTGCCAGTTCTGTTTAACGTCCCAACCAACACTGGGACGACCACGCTGATGGGGCTACCACCTTGGATCTAGCTGGGCGTGGTGCAGCGTTTCTTACTCAGCCGCTGGATGCCAGAACAGACGCTGTTTGAGCCGCACCTCCTTGGTGAACAGACACTCGGATCGTACCTCCTCACTCTAGCTGAAGTCAGAATGACAACAGTGCCCAGGCTGCACTACCAGGCTACCAGCTAAGCACACAACTCTTAGCTGGCGGTCTTTGTCATCGCTTGACCCGTGGAAGCATGAGGTAGGAACTTGTGAGGACCAGAGCTATATTGGACGCTCTCCTTATCGACTCACCGTTTTGCAGCCCTTCCGGGTTACATTTTGACCATTTTAGCTCGCTGTGCTCTTGATCTGTTACTTGGGGTTTCTCCTGGTTCACTCCTGCAGGTATAACATATTAGGGATTCTCTCAGGTATTTATTTTGAAATTCCTTTTGAGAACTCTGAAGACACTGTTGTGGAAGTTCCTATAGAAGTTTCTATAAGGGTTTCACTAGAAATTCTTCCAGGTATTCCACCAAAAATTGCTTAAGGTTTCTTCAAAGGTTTCTTCTGAGATTCTTTCAGCAATTTTACCGGCGGTATTTCACGAATTTCGCCGAAAAACCTCCCAGCAACTCCTGCAGAAGCAGCCGGGGCCTGGTGGTGCATTTGGCCACACGTTTGCATCATAAGCAAATGGTCATGGGCTCGATCCCAGCCCCGGCATTTTCCACCTGAGAGCAGCTGACACCGGCCCTCTTCTAAGTCCATGGCTTAAACGGAAACTTGGACATCGGTGAACGGCAACTCATGGAACCCCAATCGGACGGAAAAAGGAACAACCAACAGCCACAAAGGGGCTGTCCATAAACCACGTGGTCATGAGGGGGGGGGGGGGGGGGTTCGGCCAATGACCATTTTGTATGGAAGAAAAAAAAAATTGTATGGACTAATGACCACGCGGGGGAGGGGGGGGGGGTTGAGAAGTCCCAAAAAAATGACCACGTGGTTTATGGACAGCCCCAAATCATTATTCTCGTGCTCAGCATTCTACCATGATAGGGTAGAAAGTGAAAGCAGCGCAACGGCAACTAGTTTGATATAGTAGAATAGGAATAGAATACATTTAGGCGCTGTACAAAATAAGTACAGCTTCCAATTGGAATCGCTCACGCAGTGCCCTAGTGAATAAAAGAGCTGTAAATTCGGTTCAGTGATTGAAGAATGAAAAAAAAAAAAATTGCAGAAATTACTACTAAATCTATTCCTTCGCATTTTTCCACGAAATTTTCAAGATTTTTGTCTATCCCAAGTAACATTTTATAGTCAAATAGATTAGAAGATGTTCTTAGAGCCACCATAAAACAAAAAATAAAGGTATTAGGTTTTGTGAAGTTTCTCAGAACTTCAACAGGACTAATTGATCACCAGTATGTTCCATGGGATGATTGAAAAAATACACTACACCGTCTTCAGCTAGAGGCTGTTTAGACTGAACATTACTAACACGAAGCAACGGACAGCACACATAATACCCAATGACCCATTGGAAAATTTTCCGCTTGACGAAAAGTTTTCCTCGACTGGATCGGGAATCGAACCCGCACTCTGAGGCTTACGAAACGCCTAGACGACTGGTGCCGCAAACCGCACGGCCATGAAGCCCACTACCTGCACAGGTTTCTCCAGTTCCTCCAGGTATTCGTTCAAAGACTTCCTCCAGGTTTTTTTTTTGTTCCTTTGCAAATTTCTGCCTTTAGTGATTTTTGTATATACCCCAGACAACCAGTAATCGTATAAGATGTAGCATAAGATGATAAAGTAGAGGCCATATGCGTATCGCCTCCACGATAACATCTTATGCAACAACTTATACGATCTGGTTGTCTGGGACTAATCCATCCAAAAATTGTAAAAGAAATTCCCCCAGAACTATCTCTAGACGTTTTTCCAATGAATCATTTAGAAAATTCTTCAAGCAAACCCTCAAAAATTTATTGAGGGATTTTCTCAAAAATTCCCTCTGTACCTTTTTCTGCAACTTCTGCTGGAATTTCTGCAAACACTTTTCAGGTGATTTCTGGAGTGATTCTCGGATCTCTCCAAGAATCCCTCCAAGAATGTTTCAAACAATGTTTTTTTGGAATTATTTCCATAGTAAGAAGTAAAATAATATTTTCAGGTATTCTTCTAGACATTCATCCAGGAAATTCTCCCGAGATAACATCAGAAATAGCTTCAGAATTTTTTGTCTTTTCAGAAAAATTTCAAGCATATCTCCTACGAATCTTCAAGGATATCACTCACCAGGACTATTCAATTTACGTGATTTGTGCTAGCGTAAGAATAGTAACTATATACATATTACACGTGACGTGAGACGAAACCTTACACTTATACTGCCGTGAATCGCATATCTGTCCCATTTGCATAGGAACTCCAGCAAAGATGGGACTGATATGCGATTCACGGCAGTATAGTACTCACTACTGTCAACATATTTAAATTGACCTTTCGTCGACCGGTTTCGGACTCGATGTCACGCCTCAGCAGAACAATGTCCGACTGATATTCGTACACGTCCGAAGAGAAGAGATGCTACTGAGGTGTCGTGTCTACCAGATTGAAAAGACATGACACGATGGGAAGGTCGTCTTCATTCATCAACGGTCTTCATGTGTTGCTGATAAACATTAACTCCCAAGCGTTTAGTGCACTATTTTCCTCTCACCTTTGACGAGTTTTGCATTTCCCCAGTCTATTTCGTGTTGGGAGTCTACTGTATCCGGATTGTTTATCCGGCGGTACCTTGTCCTTAAGGTTGAATTAAAGATCCCCCGAAGAGTCTTGTCACTTTTATGCACAACGTGAAGACCTTGTCGACGAAGTGCTGTTTTCATTTGGTTTGTTATCCTGGGGTAAAACGGCAAGCTAATTCTTCTGTCCACTTCTGATATGTAGAGTTATTTCAAGCGCTTCCTTTTGAAAACTTCAGGGATTTCTTAAAACCATTCTTTAAGGGGTTCTTTCAAGAAAACTTCAGTAATTTTGGTGACGTATCTGGAAGTTAATTTCTTATAACATTCCAGGAGGAATTCCTGTGGAAATATCTGAAAGACTGCTTAGAGATATTTCTGATAGAGCTTTCTAATAATATCCTTCCTGCAATTTCTGCAGGAATCCTTGAAAGAATTTAACAATGAAATTTTGGAGGAACATTTGGGATAATTTTCGAAGGAATCATTGTACGATATGGAGAGAAAATTTTGAAGGAATTTCTTGTAAATTCCATGAGCATGAGCATGAGCATAGATGACCGTACTATTCGTAGTTGCTACTCCGTGATTGACCAGAACAATCGAAGTTGCACAAGGAACCAACAGACGGAGCTTGGGAGTAGCTTACCGTCCTCAATGTGCATCTTCGAGAATTCCAAACTTTATTAGGTCAATAACGGCGCCGGCCACGTCCTTACGGTCATCGAGGAAGGAAAGGAATGTTATTATGACGTGCGTTGCTTACTAAAGACCGAGATCACCTCTGCGTCTCCACGTCTGTCATGGGAAGGACTTTTTGTTAGTGGGGAGGGGAAAGGGCGCATGATATGAGTTCACTTTGGTAAGTGGAGTGATTCATGCAACCCTATTTATATCAAACCACTTATTTTCATTTGGACTAAAACAAAACACATGCCGACATCGAAGATGACGAACGATTCAGATAGTTTTCGAAGTGCGAAAATTAACGAAAGAGAAAATAAAGTGATTTGAACCAACGTGGCTTTGGAACTTGGGCCGACACTTGACGTGACGAACATTTCAATGTCTGTTGACTAAAATCGCAAAAAATGTTGTTTGTTGCATTTATCGTATCATAAATCGCCCCGTACGAAGATGAGCAGTGAAATAGACGACGACGACGACCAAATGAAAACGCGGCCTGTAAACTTTGCCTCCAAAAACTCACTCTCGCAAAAATCTAGCAAAGCGAGCGCGCGAAACTTTGCTGCTGCCGAACTACCGCACACTACTGACTGCTTGGCATCCCGTCGTCGGAGCCCCGCAGAGGGAAGAGGAAAAAAAATCGCAAAAATATAGCAAAGCGAGCGCGCGAAACTTTGCTGCTGCCGAACTACCGCACACTACTGACTGCTTGGCGTCCCGTCGTCGGAACCCCGCAGAGGGAAGAGGAAAAAAAAAATCTAGCAAAGCGAGCGCGCGAAACTTTGCTGCTGCCGAACTACCGCACACTACTGACTGCTTGGCGTCCCGTCGTCGGAGCCCCGCAGAGAGAAGGGGAAAAAAATCGCAAAAATCTAGCAAAGCGAGCGCGCGAAACTTTGCTGCTGCCGAACTACCGCACACTACTGACTGCTTGGCATCCCGTCGTCGGAGCCCCGCAGAGGGAAGAGGAAAAAAAATCGCAAAAATCTAGCAAAGCGAGCGCGCGAAACTTTGCTGCTGCCGAACTACCGCACACTACTGACTGCTTGGCGTCCCGTCGTCGGAGCCCCGCAGAGGGAAGAGGAAAAAAAATCGCAAAAATCTAGCAAAACGAGCGCGCGAAACTTTGCTGCTGCCGAACTACCGCACACTACTGACTGCTTGGCATCCCGTCGTCGGAGCTCCGCAGAGGGAAGAGGAAAAAAAATCGCAAAAATCTAGCAAAGCGAGCGCGCGAAACTTTGCTGCTGCCGAACTACCGCACACTACTGACTGCTTGTCATCCCGTCGTCGGAGCCCCGCAGAGGGAAGAGGAAAAAAATCGCAAAAATCTAGCAAAGCGAACGCGCGAAACTTTGCTGCTGCCGAACTACCGCACACTACTGACTGCTTGGCGTCCCGTCGTCGGAGCCCCGCAGAGGGAAGAGGAAAAAAAATCGCAAAAATCTAGCAAAGCGAGCGCGCGAAACTTTGCTGCTGCCGAACTACCGCACACTACTGACTGCTTGGCATCCCGTCGTCGGAGCTCCGCAGAGGGAAGAGGAAAAAAAATCGCAAAAATCTAGCAAAGCGAGCGCGCGAAACTTTGCTGCTGCCGAACTACCGCACACTACTGACTGCTTGGCGTCCCGTCGTCGGAGCCCCGCAGAGGGAAGAGGAAAAAAAATCGCAAAAATCTAGCAAAGCGAGCGCGCGAAACTTTGCTGCTGCCGAACTACCGCACACTACTGACTGCTTGTCATCCCGTCGTCGGAGCCCCGCAGAGGGAAGAGGAAAAAAATCGCAAAAATCTAGCAAAGCGAACGCGCGAAACTTTGCTGCTGCCGAACTACCGCACACTACTGACTGCTTGGCGTCCCGTCGTCGGAACCCCGCAGAGGGAAGAGGAAAAAAAAAATCTAGCAAAGCGAGCGCGCGAAACTTTGCTGCTGCCGAACTACCGCACACTACTGACTGCTTGGCGTCCCGTCGTCGGAGCCCCGCAGAGAGAAGGGGAAAAAAATCGCAAAAATCTAGCAAAGCGAGCGCGCGAAACTTTGCTGCTGCCGAACTACCGCACACTACTGACTGCTTGGCATCCCGTCGTCGGAGCCCCGCAGAGGGAAGAGGAAAAAAATCTAGCAAAGCGAGCGCACGAAACTTTGCTGCTGCCGAACTACCGCACACTACTGACTGCTTGGCCTTTGAAGGAATTTCTTGTAAATTCCATGGAAAAACTTTGAATAATTCTCTCATCTCTGGTGAATCTCTGTAGAAATTTTAGGAAGTAGTTCAGAATGAGTATCTAAAGGAATGTCTGAGAAAATACCAGGGTTATTGTTGGAAACCCAGAAGGAATTTCCGAAAAACTTCCTGGAGAAACTCCTAGGGAAACCCTTGGCTGGATTCCTTGAGAAGTTTACTAACGATTTCTAGAAAAAATCCTAAATCTCTGATTTACATTCTTTGAGGATTTTTTGAAAGTATGCCTGGAGCAATCTTGGAGCAGAAACACATTCACTCTGAAACAATTCCTGTAGGAATACCTGGAGAAACACGTTGATAACACGTTCTGTAAAGATGCATTCAAAACCTCAGATACTTTGGAAGAAATCCTTGCAGAAATTCCTGAGAAATATATCTGAATAAATTCCCTACGGAATCCGTGGAGAAATAAAGACATCCTTAGATTAAATGGTGGAGAAATTTCTGAAATGAACGCCTGCAGAAAGCTTTGAAAGAATTCCTGCATGAATTAATAATGCAAGAATCTCTGGACTAATCATGCAGAATTTTCTGGAAGAATATCTGAGAAAAATCTCAACACATTCCTATGGCAAGCCCGTGTACAAAGGGAGAAGGGGAGTGACGTTTCATACAATAGGCACCCCTCCGCCTTTTCCGAAATTGGGAAAAACCCCTCCCTTGGCGCCACTTATGTGCACGAGCCTGTCATATGGGGATTGTAATGAAATCCCTAGAGCAATTCCTGAACAAACCCCTGGTAGACCTCTTGAAGAAATACCCGTTCGAATTTCTGAAAGAAATCTCTGGAAGTTTTTTTGAAGAAACCACTGGAAGAATTTATGAAATACTAGCTGTCCCGGCAAACTTTGTCTTGCCAAGCTTGCGGTGTTCTGACAGCTTTTGAGTTCATTGAAGCAAAGCACTCTAGATTGTTTTTTTTTTTATCGTTCTATTTTTTTTTCCCCGATCATAAAAATTCAGTATTTTCACAATTTTTGTCCTTTTCTAGACGATTTTCGTAACTTTTTTTACATATAAACACAGCCGCCATGAATACGATTCGATCCATGCAAGAGCCATGCTGATCGGTTCACCCGTTCGTGAGTTTTGTTGCCTCAAAGGGACTTCAAACTCATTTATATATATAGATATTTTTGAAAAAAAATCTGAAGGAATCCCTGTAGAAAATTCTGAATGAACCCCTGGAGTTATTTGCGAATGATTTTCTAAACGAATCCCTAGAAAAAAGAAGAAATCTAAAGTAATCTCTATTGGAGATTCAGAAGGAACCTATGGAAATCTAACCTTAACGAATTCTGGAGAAATGCTTAAAGGAATATTTGAAGTGAGCACTGGAGGAATTTCTTGAAGAATTCCTGGATGATTTTCTGAAGAAACCACTGAGTGTTTGAAAAAAAAAACTTGGTAAATTAAAAGACTGAATTTCTACAGTAATTTCTAAAGGAATCCATGTAGCAATTTTGGGAAAAATCAATAGAATATTTCTTTAAGGAATACTTGACAAAAAATAGAGAGAAATTTTATTATGAGTTAAAAAAATAAAATAAACGGCAATTTCTTCAATAGAAATTTTTGACTCAGGTCCGAATGAAATTTCTATTCAATTTTAACGAAAAATGTTCAATAGAACTAACGTTTTCTTTTTCGAGAGCTCCTTCGAAAATGTTTTAAGAAGCTGATTTTTCCCAAAGTTTTTTCAAGAACTTCAGAAATAGGAAATTCAAAAAGAATAGATCTTAAACTGGACATCACATTCGCGGATTCTCAAACTCTCAGAATCCTTATTCTCCGGAATACTTTAACCAAGACATCATTACACAGCAAGACACGCCACATTCCAGCTGTCAAATCAAAATCCTCAATCATTCAAATCCACTCCGAGCAACCCATCATTCCAAAGGCCAATTTCACGAGCGACTTCAAAGGAACAGCAGTGATTACAGTCCGACTGAACGATGACTGTCAAAAAGTGTAACCACTTTTGAGAAGGGTTCACCACCACCACCATTCCCATTCCCAATCGTATCGCTCGTCTGTAGTCTGGCGGCAAAGCCAAAGTTATTTAAAACATGCAAATCACCATGCTCGATCCCGAATTCTGATTCGAAAAAGGAACCCCTCGGAAACAGATTGCGTTGTTGTTGTGGCGGAAAAGAACGCAACAAGTCATCGATCCGGACAGTGAAAATCATTTTCCCAGAAGTAAACGCATTCTGTTTGACGTCGGGTTTTCCGGAATGTTTGGCTTCCGATGCACAGTGGCCGCGAAATGGCTTCCGGAGCACTCTTCCTTGAATTTTTGAGGAAAATGTAGGGCTCTGAATGTTTAATTTGACAAGGTATAGGAGTGTTACTTCAAGTTGCTAGAATTTATTAAATATTCAATCAGAATCGAATATTTCCTTCCTGAAATGCTTATTAATTTCTATCAGATATCAATTTGTGTTCTGCCACAGGTTGTTGTTGATAAAATACTAGAAACAAATAGAAATCTGATAATATCGTGAAATGCGTCCTCTCCTACAAATCTTCTGAGTACTCTCCAGCTGATTCTTAGAATACCTAACAAAAACCATAATTTTGAACCACCGTTGATAAATGGCTTTCCCGTCGAAATCCGCCTTTTTTGTTTCGGTGTAATTTGCCTTGTTGCTCCCACACACAAAAGAGCGGTTCAAGTACCCTCGCATTATCCCTTTTTATGGGCAGCTGATTTTGCAAATGCTAACTCGCTTATAGGCCAAACCGACCAAAGGACTTTTCCCGAGCCTGTAGGACCAGCCGACCAGTAGACGAAGAGCTCGGCCTCATGATTAAAATGATTGCTGTTCGTTTTTTTTTCCTGGTTCCCTACTCAATGCCCCCTTTCACCCCGAATCACTATCCGCGCACTGTTGGGAATGAAATTAATTTTGTTTAACTTAGACTCCCACGGACCGACGGGATGTCTTCATCCCAGTTTCGACCCACACCGAGGAAAACATCGAGGGGTTCCGTGTTGTTTTATCGAGATTTCTTCAGGGGATGGCCCCTTTCGCAAGTTGGCTGGCGTTCGGTTTGATCTTTATTAGAGTTGTGTTTTTGTTTTCTTGTTTCTTCCTGCAGCTCCACCGGAAATAACCGTTGAAAAAACTTGGGTTCACGCTGGAGAGGGCTACGAGGCGCAACTGGTCTGCACCGTCCACGGCGATTCAACTCCTGAGGTAAGTGCTGTTTTTATTCGATTGGATATATTTTTGCTGTTGATTCTACGGAAGGTCGCTCTCAGTTAATGATTGCAAGGAAAGTTTTTGTTCGCAAGAGTGCTATTTGTGTTTCAAATACAGGAGACTGTTGTTTTAAGATTTCATTAGGCTTTATTTCTGACTTAAGGTCGGGGCTCACTAATTTCAGGAGGAACTTCTAGAGGAATTTACAGAAGAACTACATGAGAAATTTTCTAAGAAAACTCTCGGTAATCCTAGAGGCTCTTCTGAATGATTTTCTGGAAGAATCCATAGAGCAATTCTCGGAGGAATTCCTAGAGCAACTTTCAGAAGAACTCTTGAAGAATTCCCGGAAACCCTTCGAGAGAAATTCTTGAAGAAACTTCTAAGGGAATCTCTGGAGGAACTCCGAGAAAAAATCTTGCAATAATTTTTAAAGAAATTCTTCCAGAAATTCTCAGAGAATTTGCGGATTTCATAGAGGAATTCGCAAAGAAGCTCCCGAAGGAAATCCTATAGGAATATTTGAAGCGACTTCAAAAGAAAATCGCTCATGAACTCCTAGAGGTATTCCCAGAGAAATGTATTGAGAAATTTGTGGAGGAACTTCTAGAGGCATTCTTATAGCCATTCTTAGAAGAATTCCTGTAGGAACTTTTCGAGGAATTTTTGGAAAAAATCCCAGAGGAATTACGGATCTCTAAGGGGAATTGATGTAGATAAACGTGGAGGAACTCCCGAAGAAAATCCGAGAGGAATTCTCAAAGAAACTCCATGTTGAATTCTTTTAGGAACTTCTTAATAAAATCCCAAAGAAATTGCTGGATGGATTCCCGAATAATATTATAGAAGAATTAAAAAATAATAATTTTCGGAAGAAATCATACAGCAATTCTAGGAAAAAAAATCCTATAGCAATTCCTGAAGGAACTTCTACAGAAACTCTTGCGAGAGTTCCTATACAACTTCACGGAGGAGCTCCCAAGAGGTATTTCCGCAGGAACTCCCAGTAGGAATTCCCAAAGAAACTTCTAAAGCAATGCAAGAAGGCTTTCCTAAAGAAATTCCTGGCAGCACTGCTAGAGGAATTCTTAAAGGAAAGAAGAAGAATTCCTGAGGGAATTTTTGGATGTACTTCTGAAAAACCTCTTAGAGAAATTAATGTAGAAACTGCTAGAGGATTTCTCGATGGAAATCTTAGTGGAATTTTCGCCTAGACTCTTAAAAGTATTTCGACATTCAAACAATTAACGTAAATCTGTAGTTCTGTATCTCTGTATCTGTAGGAATTCTTAAAAAAAAACACCAAACGAGGATTTTGCTCAACGATTTTTTTTTTTCTTTATAAAACTCTATTCTACCAGTTTCCTATGGATCTTTTGAGGGTGTTTAAAGGATTCCCGAAGAAATCCTTCAATTAAAATGCTGGACAGTTGGAGGAAACCTTGAACGAACTGCATTAAATATATCTGCGGAAAAAATGATTTCCAAAAAAAATGAGATATTGCCAAAAATAATCAACTGAGAAAGTACAAAAGGATTTCCTTCCGGAATCCAATGGAAATATTTTTGGAGCATTTTTTTTATTGATTTCTTAAGGAATTCATGCAGGATTTCATAAAAAAACCTTGGATTTTTGATAAAAATGAAGAGAAGCAAGGAGGAATAAATTTCTGTAGGAATCTTTGGAGGAACTCCGGGAGAAATTCCAGAAGCAATCACCGGAGATTTTTGAAGGACTTCCTTGAAGAGTTTCTGGAAAATCCTGCAGAAAATCTCTAAAGAAATTCCTGGGAAAAACTCCGAATAAATTCATGAAAAAGTTTTCGAAGGAATCCCTGCAATGCTCATGGAAAGGCTTCTAGAGGAATCCTTGTATGTATTTTTGAAAAAGTTTTCTGAATTATCCCTAGACAATTTCCTGAAAACCGCTCTGAAGGAATTTCTGAGAAAATTTATGGAAGAATTTCTAAAGCAATCTCTTAAAAAAATTTAGCAACAAAATTTTTGAAAGAATCACTAAAGGAGCTGCAATGAAGATTTAAAAAAGTGTTTCAAAGTATTTCCGAAGGACTCACTGGGATATTCATTACGAAATTTTTGAATTACTGTCTCAAAACCATCCGGGATGATTTCTGTGGAAATATCTGGAGAGTTTTCAAAGGAATCTCTGGAAAAAGTTCTGAAGGAAACTCTAAGGACTGTTCAATTAATAAAACGGACAACTTGCTTGTGCGATATCTTTTTTATTTTTCAATAAAATCATTATCAGTTTTTTGCACAACTTACTATAGCTATTCTCAAATGTAGGAAAAATATAACATTTGGCAAAATGTTCTTTATTGTCTAACTGAAGCGGTTTTCGTAAAACATCAATAAAAACCCATTTCTCAAAATTCGACATAACTTTCCACATACTAAACATGCATATTTTCATGAAATTTTTAATGTATTGGAATCTTATACTATTCTACTAAAGGTAAAACTCAATAGTTGGTAAATAATAACGCACCAAGCAGCCTCCAGCTTGATATACTAAGTTGCCTTGTTTATAAAGAAATTATTAAAAAAATATTTATTTAAGTCCTGTGATGCAATAGCACAAAGGATTTGGCTAAAAATTTGTCCAGAGTAGTAGAATACTGATTGCTGGATGATACAGAAGAAAAATTTACTTTTAATTGCATTCTTCATGAAAAATTTAATCCATAAAGATGGTCTTAGTAAAAAAATGCATACTTTTTGCTCCATTGATGTCAATTTTCGACTCTAGCGAATCTTGTTATTATTTATTTTCAACAAAGTTGGTCCTATGTTATTGTATACAATTGGATGTAAAATTTCATATTTCCAACATCATTGTTATGTAAAATTTGCATTACGTTGAATTGTTATTTGGAAGAATCTTCAAAGAACGAAACTGTTTTGATTACTGTGCATCTACTGGCACACAATAACCTAACCAGCAATGCTATTACGAAACAGTTTTCTGCATTTGAAACCACATTACTCCGACTTTCGACTGGATGTATAAAAAAGTTGTTTATTGAATATGTTCATGCCCTTTTTGCTTTACAATGAAATTTTAATCAAAAAATCGAATCTCACTTGAGACTTTAATATTTCAACAACTAATTTTATATTTGAGTTGAAACTTCGCCAGAATGTTTATTACTCATGCTGCTGCAGCATGGCTAATACTTTTCTGATAATCAAAACGACATACCATATGTGAACAGTAATTTTGTGTATATTTTCAATTTATGGCAATCGTTAAATTCACCTCATTTAACATCTGGCCGATTTTCTATGAAATAAAACTATTTTTATTCGATTCAAAAATCATTACTGTAATGAAAAATGATGTACTGAACAACGAAACAAGGGTGGTTAAATTTGAACCACGCGTTTTCTTTTTATAGCCTGTAAAGTTGTCCGTTTTATAAAATGAACAGTCCTTAGAACAATTTAGGAACAAATCGCAGGAGGAATTTTAAAAGAAATTCATAGAGGAATGTCTGAAGCAACACTTGCTAGATTTTCCACATGAATTCTAAGTGAATTTTATAGAACTGAATCCTCGGGGGAGTTAGTTAAGCAATTTCTTGAAAAGTCTTTGGAATTAATCCTAGAAGAAGTTAAGGAAAAAACCGTAAACAAGTTTTGCAAGATTTTCTGGAAACCCCCTTGAGGAGTTTGTGAAAGCGTCTCTGAAAGGTTCTAAATATTCAATAAGGATTCCTGAAGACATCCCTCAATGGAAATCCTGGACATTTTTTGAAAGAATTTCCGAAAGAATCCGTAGAAGTATTTCTTAAATAGTATCTGCCGAAGCTATTGGAGGATAGTTCTGTAATGATTCCCAAAAAAGATCGACATTTATATTTCTATAGGAATTTCTAAGAAATATTTGATATAATTTGATAAAGATTCTGTGGAAAAATTTCTAGAGGATCCTGGGAGTAATTTCGACATGGTTTTCTGGAAAAAATATATACAGAAAGATATACTTGGAGCAATGTTTGCAGGAATCTGCTTCAAATTACTGAAGAAATATTTTGGGGCAATCCTGGAACCACTGAAAAAAAAAATGGGAAGTATCTCTACAGAAAATGTTTGGTAAAGGCTTTCTAGAGCCCTTGGAAATTTGGAGAAGTAATCCCAACAGGGTAATGAACTTTATAAAACGAGTTGTGCCTAGTTGTGATCAACTATTGTCCAACACAGCTCAATTGTGACAGGTTATTTGACTAGCACCAAATTAAATATGGGTCATACCACAATATTCCTAAATAATGGACGCAGTGGTTAAAAGGCTCTACAGATGAGGGAACACAAATCTCTAAAGGAACTCCTCCTGCTGGTGACATTCCTTCGGAAGCTTTTCAATGAAATCATTCGAGAACTTCCTAAAGGAATCCCAGGAATTTTCCAAAGAATACCTGTATCAATTCCTAACAAATCTTGAGAGAAATTTTAAGGAAATCTCTGGGAAAAGCTTCTCAGGAATTCCTGGAAAAGTTTTTTAAATAAATCCATGGAGAGATCACTGTAAGAATCCCTTGGAGGTTTTTTGAGGGGATATATTAAACTAATTTCAGAAAAAAAATCCTTAAGAAATATGCATAGGTACTAGGCTGCGGCTTATTTTGTTAAAGTTGTTGAAACCTGGAGTTCGTAAGCTCTTTTAGATTCAAATGACACAAAAAAAGAAACCTCTGAGTTTAAGCCAAAAATATTGAGATTTAGAGGTCGCGCAAAAATTTTGACTTTAGAGTCCTATAACTTTTTAACCGTTTGACCAATTTTAAATTTTTTAGCTTGCTTTTGTAGCTTGTTTTGTGTTGCCTAAGAATGCTGTGAATAAACTGTACCTTAAAAAAAAAACCCAGATTAATCCACCTAGTGGTGATAGTGCCTTTCTCGTCGAATATGTACTCATAAACTTTTCTTCGACGTTAGCCAAAATGTTCCTGAATCCTGAAAACACTTTACACTAGCAACAATTTTAACAAAGCCATCATCGATTTTCGAGGCTTATTGATGATACATATTCCGATGTTATGTTCAACAACAAAACAGAGCAGAAAAAGATCAGACCTCTCAGTTGACTGCTTGACCACCTTAACCCTAGTCATTGTGACCCTATTCCATCCACTACGGCAGCGAGGTGAGCGTCAGCTAATGCTTGGAGAAGGTTAACTTTATTCACAATCACAGATCACTTTGTGATCTTCGCCAATGTTTATTTCAGCACACTTTAGGCTATATTTTATTATCATTGGTAACAGGATTCATGTAAAATTTGATCTTCCTACGAGGAAAATGCAGAAAATGTAAATTTTCCCAAATTGTGAGCAGTAATTTTAGAAGCATAAGGAGATTTTAGATTGAAAAACTGTATAGGGTTGACGCGATTAAATTATATTTTTATATAAAACGTTGATCCATCCTACTATACATTTACACCGCAGGAATCTGAAATGGTGTGGTTTGAACAGATCGCTTTGGTCACGATTTCGTTCTCTCGCATATATGAAGACTTTGATCATTTCTTCATTTATAATCTTACCCAACGTTTACATGCTATCAAAAAAGCCACAATTTGATTTATCGCTTTGACATTTATTTTGTTAACCTTTATTATTCCGCTATTTGATGTGCAGCTTGCATGGGTTTGGTTAAATTTTACGTTTGACTACTTCCGGCGGGACACCTGGAACTGATTCCGGTTGTCTCAAATATGGTCTTAGACTATGTTTTTGTCAACTGTTCATCACGTGACCTGAAAAGCCGGAAGTTGATGTGATTTGAGGCTATTTTCTTGCTAACCGTTCGGCAAATTTTAGAAAATGCCGCGATTTTATGTATCGCATGCATGGTTTTGGTTCACTTCTATCAAATCACACCCGTAACCGATTCCGAACTACTGAGGCCTAAGACTATTTTCTTGTTGACTGTTCATCAGATTATCAAAAACGCCGCTATGGTTTAGTTCCTATCTATATTTTACCACTTCCGACGCGTTACTCGTCTTGTCACCAGTTCTGGAACACTACCGGTTCTCCCAAATATGGTCTGAGATTATTTGTTGGTTAACCGTTTATCTTGTTACTGAATAAGTCATCGATATGTCGCATGTATTGGTTCTCTTTTACATTTGATTATTTCTGGCGGGACACCCGTAATCAGTTCCGTAACACACTGATAGGGCTTGCGTCTATTTTCTTGCAACTTTTCATCATGTTACCTAAAAAGCCGTGATTTGAGGTATCGCATGCATGGGTTTGGAGTCACTTCCGGCCTGGAACCGGTTGCGATACAGTACCGATAGTCTCTAAAATAGTCTGAGCCTATTTGCTTGCTAAAGTTTATTAGGTTATCAAAAAAGCCATGGCTTTGGTTCAATTTTATATTTAGCCGCTTTCGGAGGGAACTAGTTTCGGCACTACTGACAGTCCATAATGTGGTCTTAGCCTACTTCCTCAATAACCGGTCATCAAGTTGTCGAAAAAGCCGTGATTTGATTTGCCGCATGCAAGAGTTTTGTCACCTTTTAAATACGGCCACTTCCAGCGGAACACCCGGAATCGGTTCTGAAACACTACCGGTTCATATAAGGTCTGAGACTTTTTCTTGCTAACTGTTCATCAGGTTATCGAAAATGCCGTAGTTTGATGTGCCGCATGCATGGGTTTGGATCACTTTTATATATGACCACTTCCAGCGGGACATCCGGAACCGGTTCTGATACACTGCCGGTTCAGATATGGTCTGAGTCTTTTTTATGCCAACCTTTCATTGAGTTATCAAAAAAGTCGCGCTTTGATATATCGCATGCATGGATATGGTTCACTTTTATATTTGGCCACTTCCTGCGGGACTCCCGGAACCAGTTCCGGAACACTACCGGTTCATATATGGTCTGAGACTGTTTTCTTGCTGACTGTTTATCAGGTTATCCAAAATACCGAAATTTGATGTGTCGCATGCATGGATTTGGTTCACTTCTATATTTGGCCACTTCCGGCGGGACTCCCGGAACCGGTTCCGGAACACTACCGGTTCAGATATGGTCTGAGACTGTTTTCTTGCTGATTGTTCATCAGGTTATCCAAAATGCCGCAATTTGATGTGTCGCATGCATGGATTTGGTTCACTTTCATATTTGGCCACTTCCGGTGGAACTCCGGGAACCGGTTCCGGAACACTACCGGTTCAGATATGGTCTGAGACTGTTTTATTGCTGACTGTTCATCAGGTTATCCAAAATGCCGCAGTTTGATGTGTCGCATGCATGTGTTTGTTACATTTTTATGTATGGCCCCTTCCAAGGGTACTGGTCCGGAACACCTAAATGGCCATATCTCCGGAACGGCTGAACCGATCCGAACCATTTTCAATAGGAAACAATGGGATCAGATTCCGCGTCGAATGAACCATCGGTCATTGAAATCGGATGAGGTTTACTGCCAAAAAGTGATGTGAGTTTTTTTTTGTACACACACATACAGACACACACACACACGCACACACATACACACACACATACACACACACAGACATCACCTCAATTCGTCGAGCTGAGTCGATCGGTATATGTGATTTGACCCTCCGGGCATTCTATCAAAAAGTCATTTTTGGAGTGAACATATAGCCTTTCCAGTACACTTAGTGTACGAGAAAGGCAAAAACGTTTCAAAATAGATAAATACCAAAAACCGTTCAGAAACACGTATTTTATTGAAAAAAAAACAGAATTTTGGCAACATTTTAATAGTTTTCATGCTTAGTTTCGGGCTGAAAGTGAAAAAAATATTCTCGATAATCATATGGAAGCCTTAAACTTCCGTTTTTTTAGTGTTCTGAATCAAAAAATATTTTTATGTTCAAAATACGAGAAAAAAAATCCTCCAATGTGATCCATATCCTTAAATATGAGGCGAAGTAACTGGTTATGTGAAAAAATTGCAAATGATCGTCAAAACTCCAATTTTGTATGAAAAAAACAAGTTTTAAGGCATATTTTGGCAGATTTTGGTGAAAAGTATCACTACTACTTTGATGAAAAGTTTGTTCAGGACAAAGATAGGCAATAAAAATATCTACAAAAGCAAGCTAAAAAATTTAAAATTGGTCAAACGGGTAAAAAGTTATAGGACTCTAAAGTTACACATTTTTATAAAAAGAAGAAGAAAATTAATTAAATCTTCAAAAACTCATATTTTGCGTGACTTTGGAAAAAAATGATGTTCTACGAGCTTATTCGAAATTTAATTTATGAGAAATTCATAAAAAAAGATTGAAAGTCGGTTGAAAATTGAGAAAGTTATGGCACTTGAAATGAAAACACCTTTTTATTATTAAAAAATCGGCTTTGAAGCGATTGCGCGACCTCTAAATCTCAATATTTTTGGCTTAAACTCAGAGGTTTCTCTTTTTGTGTCATTTGAATCCAAAAGAGCTTACGAATTCCAGGTTTCAACAACTTTTGAAAAATAAGCCGCAGAATAATAGGTACTTTCTAAATGATTTCCGAAAGGATTTTCTCAAAGAATCCCTGGAAGAATTGCTGAAGGAAACTTTAAAGAAATTTATGCATGTATTCTGAACTTTTGATTTTAAGAAGGATTTTTTTTTAATTATTTTATAGGTGTATTCTAACGTTTGCTAATTCTACACTTCTGAAGGAATCGCTGGACAAATACCTTCACGCATCTGTAGACATTTTATTTTTTTGAGAATGTCTATGAAAGGTTTTCTAGAGGAATCCTTGCAAAAATATTCCTCTAGTATGCAAAGATTTAAGACTACTTGCTCGAAAAAAATATCTAAAAAAAGTATAATGAAGTTTTGAAAGAATGAAGGAAATCCTGTATAAGTGTCTAAGAAGAGCATTTCTACCGAAAATGGCATTTTTTCTTCAAATTGTATATGTGTGATTTTTGATTGCCTCAAATATTGTGTATTCATTTTTCATGAACAAAATTTGCATTATTAGTTCGTGATTTTGACTCTAGTCTTCCTTTTGACGAGGGCCGAAGCAGAAAATCGTTGAAAATTTTCAAACAAACATCGGCAAAGTTTTGAGCAACTTGTCGTTTTATGTGGAGAACGTAAACACTGTAAAAAAAACTTCAAACGTCCATGGGTTTCTTCAGAAATTCCTCCTGGGATTCCTTAATTATTTCAGAAAACCCCTCAAAGATTCCAACAGAACATCGGGCATGGATTCCTACATGAACTTCTTTAAACTTCCATGAAGCACGCTTGTTTGATCCTAAAACTGCTCCAAACTCGCACTGTATACGACGAGGTTTTTCGGTTATGTTGCATGCGCCCTGAAGGGTTAAACATTGCTGAATAAAGTCATCCAATAATTTTTCTAGAAATTTCCAAAGAAAGTCTCCCATTATTTTTTGTGGAGGTTTCTCTAAAAATTGCTCCAAAGATTTTTTTTTTCAAAAGTAGCAATTCCAGAAAAAAACACCAAGGCATCAACAATTGTCAAAACATAGGGACGAATCCCAAATGGTCGTTCTAGGGAATTGTAGACTGCAAAGGCTAACTTCCACCAATCGTTCTTTCAGAAACTATTGTTGTAATTTCCTGAGAGGTTCCTACATGTACGACTCTATATATTCAGGCATTTGTTAATAAATTTCTCCCGAAAACTTCCAGCGGCTTTTTTCTGGAAGTACATCCAGAGATTTCTCCGGAAGTTCCATCAGGCGTTTCTCCAGGGATTGATTAAGACTTATTCAGACCTAAAATCCTTTGAAGGAATTTTCAGGAATTCTTTCAGGAAGTTTAGGATTTTTTCCAAAGATTATCTCAGCAATTCCAGAAGAAATTACTCCAGAATCTATTCCTTGACGTTTTTAGGTATTTATCTAGAAATTGTTCTATGAATACCAGCAGAGGATATTCCAGTTCTTCCTTGTTAATTCCTGAAGGATTTTTTTTTGCATTTGAAGAATTTTCTTCAAACATTTCTCCAGGTACTTATCCCTCCAAATATTATTAACAAGAAGATAAAAAAATCTGAGATTTCCTCCAGCAGCATCTCCAGGATTTCGAAAAGGTTTTCCAAAGATACTTCCAAAAAACCCTCTAGGGATCACTAAGAAATTTCAAAATTTCCGTAGTACATTTACCTGCAATTTCTGGTGACATTTAAAAGGTTTCCTGGAAAGGAATTCTGAAGTTCTTTTACGATTTTTTCAGAAACCATTCCAAAAATTTGTCAAACAACCTTTTCTGCAGAAGTTTCTTATGATTTATTTTCAAAGAATTAAGAGGGCATTTTCGAGAATTTCTCGAGTTTTTATCCCAGACATTCATTCAGGCATTTCTTCAGAGATAGTTTCTAATTTGTTTGGGATTTTTTTAAGCCTTTCAGAAAATCATCAAGAATTTCTTCAAGTAATCTCTTTCAGACAATCCTTATGGGATTTTCTTTAACTTCTTTCAGGGATTATTTCATTTATTATTCCAGTAATGTATTTTGTGTAACTTCTGGAAGAACTTCTCAAAAAAAATCTATGAAGAATATTTGAAACAATCGCAGCAGCAGAAGAAATTCCGATCTGAACCCAAAAACTCGCCAATATCTTGAATTTCATCAATCTGACGCAAAACCTGCATTCAGAACCCTAAAACTCGCCAATATCTTGAATTTCATCAATCTGACGCAAAACCTGCATTCAGATGATCGAATGGTATTGTATTCAGCTTTTAATTTATGGAAAAAGATTTGTAATTGGTTGAACAAAACGCAAGATATTTGAATTTTAGTAAATTCCATATTTTTAAAAGTTGTAAAACTTGATATTGAGCTAAAACTCAAAAACCGCTCTACTTAAAAATTTTTGAAGCGCGGTTTCGAAATCAGTGCTAAATTGTACTTCAAAAATTTTGGTCGTTGACAGAAGTTCACGTCTTTCGATTTATTTTGTAAACTAGTGTTATCAAACATTGTGCCTCGGCATCAATGCTGCGAACTGGAATTCACAAACCGATTACGTGTTGATTCACAGCACATTCTAGTTTCTTCGAGCAATTCTCGTGCAAGGTATTAGAGTGGCAGACAGCACCACCACTGTAAATAACTAATACTTTTCTGCTGAGCTCATTATCTGCAACCTGGCAGCCATTGTTGATGGATCGTTATTTACGCCTACAAACTGTGCTCGTTCGAATGAAAACGAGAAATTTTCAACAGCCATTGTTTGAGCTTAAATGTAATGTAAAAACCGAAGTCGTTGGTCGTCATTAAATGATTGAATATCTGTTTCTACCGTTTCTGTTAAAAAGTTTAAAACCGTAAGTGATGATTGGGAGAAACAACAATGCAATTGTTACTTCGTTCTCAAGTCCCTTTCATGCAAGAAAGACCAATTGTCATTACTTGAACTGTTTTTGTGCTCATTGGTCACGTTTACTAATTCACGTTTCGTTCTGCTCCGGAAGCTTGTTTCAATGTCCTTCCAGTAACTGCAGTCGTTCTACATGTAACAAAAACGTCCAAATATCTCACCTAGCAGTGTTGCATTGTGTTTCTATTTGCTTAACATTTTTTAAACGAAATCGTTCCTAGCTTAAAAATATGAACGTAGAAACTAAATCTTATAACAGTTTTTAATTTAGGCGCTGTCATAAACTGCGTAAACTCATATCAGGCCCACTCAAAACCCCCTTCTCCTTGTAAAGTTATGTTCGTACAAAACTTTCGGAAGTTGTATCGCAGACCTTGGCTAGATACCTTTGACTAGGCTCCTCCTATAAGAGCCTTCGTGGTTTACATAACAGATATGATTTTCTTTCATTATAAGACTCAGATCAAAAGAGTCTGTCATTCAGTCATTCGTTAATTTTAAGAACCTTTTGTCATTCACCATTCAAAATGGATTCTGCACCCTTTCAGTTAGCTTGAGTACATGGAAAGCTGAAAAAAAAACACAATTCTCAAAAGCACACTCGTACGGTAGAAGGCACTTGAATTCCTTTCGGTCGATGTAGTGAACCTGTCGATACGGATTGATTTATGTTTCACATTTTTTCTCCCATCTAGCTGTTGTACCTACTCATTCGTACGTGCTGGCTGCAGAACTACTGGTTGATGGCTGTTTGTCAATTTTCTGCACAGCAATTTCGTATGCTTCTGTGGGAATTGCACGAACGAGGGGTTCCAATGTATTGTAATCGATGCTGGAAGATGTGTTTTATTTTTGTTATTCTGGAAAAAGTCTGATTCCAATGGAAGGTAAATCTTCAGGCTTCAACGAATTTCAAATTTCCTCATCGTGTATCCCCTCGGATGTTGTAGAATTGTTAACAATTCCAACCATTTTCTCCCCTGGCTTCACCTCCGGGAAACCAGGCTTCTTCCATCAACCACTCGTACCTAGCAGAAAAACGTGATTCCAACTCATTCGATACACATGCAACAGAACAAGGCCCATATAGCCGCGGCGGTAAACGCACGGGTATTCAGCATGACCATGCTGAGGGTGATGGGTTCGATTCCCGGTCGGTCCAGGATCTTTTCGTAAAGGAAATTTCCTTGACTTCCTTGGGCATAGAGTATCTTCGTGCCTGCCACACGATATACACATGCAAAATGGTCATTGGCAGAGGAAGCTCTCAGTTAATAACTGTGGAAGTGCTCATAGAACACTAAGCTGAGAAGCAGGCTTTGTCCCAGTGAGGACGTTACGCCAAGAAGAGGAGAGGAGGCAACAGAACTTCAGCCTGCCACGGTAGGTACTGAGTTGGTCTGGTTTATGCGCTCCGTTGAACCTTGCAGCAGCTAGAGCTTCTCAATAACCCAGTACTGCACGTCAGAAGGCCCAATGGCCACACAGCACCTACCAACATACAAGTGGGAGATATATCGATTCCTCCCGAGAAGAGGAACAAGGTGCAACAGCTCACCTCACACAAACACACATGAGAGCAAAAACGAAAAAAAAAAAACCTTCCCTCCAAACCCATTACTTCAATAAGGTTGGCACAAACCTTCCGGTCCGATGCGAATCCAATGCAATCCACTTTTCTTCGGCAAATGGAATCACAGTTGTAAACCGATACCCGATGCGGAGAATTGGAAGCACTTTGGAGAACGAGAACTGTGGGTTCTTTGGAGGCCGGGAGATGTGTTCCAGCCAGGGTTGGGCTGGCTGGCTGGTGTGTTCGAGTGCAACAGGATTTCGTGCAGTGGTCTTTCAACCAATCTACGAAAGTATGTTCGGTGTTTGCTTTTCAGCAAAAGATTCGATATGTGTTTGGCTGAGAACCGCTTTGTGGATGCACAACACAAGAAAAAGAAAGACCTTGAATTTTCGCTTGTATCAAAAACATTTCAACTTCAAACTGTATCTTCAAAAAGTCAAAACTTGATTACCCTTGAACGAAAATATCAATCATCTTTAAACTCAACCACTTTATGGAACAAAAATTAGATCAGACAGAGTGGAGGTTCGTGATGGCTTCGTGTTTCAATTATCTTACAAATGCAATATGTTTGCTTGGAATGCAAGTTAAAGCAGACTTACTAAATCCTTGAAAAAAGAAATCGAAAATAAATTCAAGTTCCAAAAGGTTAGCTTCGAAGCTCTCGGAGGATTTTCTTTTGCAGAATTCATGGAATATGTTGTTCAGAACTTTCTGCCAAGAATCCTCGTAAAATTCTGCCGAGAATTCTCGAAGAATTCTGTCGAAAATCCTTGAAGGGCTCTGTCGAGAATCCTTGAAAGATTTTGTCAAGAGTCCTCGAGGAACTCTGTCGAGAATCCTCATAGGATCCTGTAGAAAATCTTCAAAGGATTATGTCGAGAATCCTCGAAGGATTTTGTCAAGAATCCTCGAAGGATTCTGTCGAGAATCCTCGAAGGATTCTGTCGAGAATCCTCGAAGGATTCTGTCGAGAATCCTAGAAGGATTCTGTCGAGAATCCTCGAAGGATTCTGTCGAGAATCCTCGAAGGATTCTGTCGAGAATCCTCGAAGGATTCTGTCGAGAGTCCTCTTAGGATTCTGTCGAGAATCCTCTTAGGATTCTGTCGAGAATGCTCTCAGGATTCTGTCGAGAATCCTCTCAGGATTCTGTCGAGAATCCTCTCAGGATTCTGTCGAGAATCCTCTCAGGATTCTGTCGAGAATCCTCTCAGGATTCTGTCGAGAATCCTCTCAGGATTCTGTCGAGAATCCTCTCAGGATTCTGTCGAGAATCCTCTCAGGATTCTGTCGAGAATCCTCTCAGGATTCTGTCGAGAATCCTCTCAGGATTCTGTCGAGAATCCTCTCAGGATTCTGTCGAGAATCCTCTCAGGATTCTGTCGAGAATCCTCTCAGGATTCTGTCGAGAATCCTCTCAGGATTCTGTCGAGAATCCTCTCAGGATTCTGTCGAGAATCCTCTCAGGATTTTGTCGAGAATCCTCTCAGGATTTTGTCGAGAATCCTCTCAGGATTCTGTCGAGAATCCTCTCAGGATTCTGTCGAGAATCCTCTCAGGATTCTGTCGAGAATCCTCTCAGGATTCTGTCGAGAATCCTCTCAGGATTCTGTCGAGAATCCTCTCAGGATTCTGTCGAGAATCCTCTCAGGATTCTGTCGAGAATCCTCTCAGGATTCTGTCGAGAATCCTCTCAGGATTCTGTCGAGAATCCTCTCAGGATTCTGTCGAGAATCCTCTCAGGATTCTGTCGAGAATCCTCTCAGGATTCTGTCGAGAATCCTCTCAGGATTCTGTCGAGAATCCTCTCAGGATTCTGTCGAGAATCCTCTCAGGATTCTGTCGAGAATCCTCTCAGGATTCTGTCGAGAATCCTCTCAGGATTCTGTCGAGAATCCTCTCAGGATTCTGTCGAGAATCCTCTCAGGATTCTGTCGAGAATCCTCTCAGGATTCTGTCGAGAATCCTCTCAGGATTCTGTCGAGAATCCTCTCAGGATTCTGCCGAGAATCCTCTCAGGATTCTGTCGAGAATCCTCTCAGGATTCTGTCGAGAATCCTCTCAGGATTCTGTCGAGAATCCTCTCAGGATTCTGTCGAGAATCCTCTCAGGATTCTGTCGAGAATCCTCTCAGGATTCTGTCGAGAATCCTCTCAGGATTCTGTCGAGAATCCTCTCAGGATTCTGTCGAGAATCCTCTCAGGATTCTGTCGAGAATCCTCTCAGGATTCTGTCGAGAATCCTCTCAGGATTCTGTCGAGAATCCTCTCAGGATTCTGTCAAGAATCCTCTCAGGATTCTGTCGAGAATCCTCTCAGGATTCTGTCGAGAATCCTCTCAGGATTCTGTCGAGAATCCTCTCAGGATTCTGTCGAGAATCCTCGAAGGATTCTGTAGACAATCCTTTGAGGATTCTTCACAGAATCCTTTGGGGATTCTCCACAGAATCCTTTGGGGATTTTCCACAGAATCCTTTGGGGATTCTCCACAGAATCCTTTGGGGATTCTCCACTGAATCCTTTGGGGATTCTCCACAGAATCCTTTGGGGATTCTCCACAGAATCCTTTGGGGATTCTCCACAGAATCCTGAAACGTCTTTGACCTCGGGAGCTCGTGCGGTCCCAGAAGGAGACCTGCTTAGACCCCAAGCTGCTGGTCTGACCGTCGGCAGCTTCCGGGGTGGGCGCGAAAGGCCTCTTTTGCTCCCGAGTCCCAGGGCGTTGAAACGAGGGAGAGTTTTCGGATGACCGGGGAATGTGGAAAAGGTACTCACGTTTCAAATCAATCGGGTGTATTTCTGCAACTGAGGCCAACCTTGACAATAGCGTGGGCGTGCCGAAGCTTTCTGGGGTCCCGCCGGTAATGCTGGGCGCGGACGTCGCGTCGGCTGATGGGGTTCTGGGAGCTCGCGAGCCTAGCATGGCAGGCTCCGTTATGTCCATCCCCGGCGTTGTTCCGGGGCTATTGACTCTGCTGGTATCTCAGTCAAGGAGCCGGGCTGCCCTGGCGGGTTAGCTTGACATAATCGATCGGCACAGGAGTAGTACACGTGAGGGGGGGGGGTGTCTGCTGTCTTCCGATGAGGCACGAGGATCCCTTCTGCCTATCTCGACGAAGAGCGTAGAGCGCCGAATTCTCGGCTGTTAATGTTCGGATTCCCCGAACACTGATGGCTGTCGTTGTCCTCGGTGGTTCGACTGTATTTCCACGTGGACCGTGGATGGAAAACGCGCCTCCGCTAGGGAGACGCCACGGAGTTGGTATTTTGTTTTAACCTGGAGTTTGCTCCGCCTTTACAGAGCAGCTGACGAGGGCCCTCCACCGTCCACACAAAAGGGGGGGGGGGGTTGTGCGGATTATGTTACACTTCCCAAGAACACTGACCGGCCCGATTATCCCGAACTTTCGAGCGCGGCACGTCCGTGCGGTGGAGACCGCTCAAACCGACTGCCTTGCATCCCAATCGAATGTTCGTCTCTTCGGCTCGCTCCGTTCTTTCGGGAGTTTTCGTCTATATCCGCTGCCCGCCGAATGACTGTCAACTTCATGCCTGACGAAGTTTGTTAGCACCACCCACGCATTGCTGCTGGTGCTACCGCTCAGTGCATTTAAAAGCGACGTTGATGTAGGGAAATTAAGCTTCCTTTTTCCCTAGTCATTAACCACGTAAAATGTTACCATTTAGGACGGTAACATATCCCCCACTGGTCGGGGAAAAAAAGAAACTCATGGTAAAAGTTTCTTTTTTTGTAAATACAATACATCGTTTATATTAACATGGGAAGAAAAAAGAGGAAAACAACTTTTTTTATCTGAGTGACACGGTCCGCACTAAGTAATAAGAAAACTGAAATTCCGACGCGATTTGTTCTTACTAGAGGGTCAAAATTTTCTATGGGATGAATTGCACTGACACCATTCTAAAGTATTGAAACTATCACGACGGAGCTGAAATTAAAACGAATCCAGCAGCGCGACAATCAGGTCATGGCCAACCATATCCCTGAGTCTTACTCCGCGAAGTGAAGCGGATAATGGTTACCGTTGCTATCGACGGCTATAAGTCAATTAAAAATCGCCTTTGAAGTTTTGACGACCGAAGTGTCCGATCGACAATCGTTGGAACTCTCTCGCCATTTGATTACTCGTCTGAGACCAGGACCACAGAGAGCGGTAGACTTCTCACTTCGAGTTTTCATTGGCTCATATGTCCAGTACGATTACTGTCGATCTACACTGGGCTCTCTCTTTCTCAACCACAACCATATATTGTTTATGAGGGAGAGCACATGTTCAAATCGAGAGGATTACCTCTCCGATTGATTTAGCATACTAACACAGAATCCCGGGATATCAGTATGGATGTAGACCTAGATCTCGTAAGATCAGGCACCGAGTGGTATATTTATTTTCAAACTTTGATGAGTTTTCGTGGACGTCTCCACTAAACCATCTGTAAAGTTTCAGATACAACGTCTACAGTACGCACTCAATAGCTAAGCTATGGGCCAGATTAGTATAGTTGATCTAGACCTGTCTGGACTATCAGACGGGTCGCTCCGAACTCGTGAAGTCATAGAACGAAGTTGATTTTAATATATAGGTAGTCGAAATGCATATTTTCGGTTTTTCTGTCATGGGACAAACCGGAATGAATTATTTGAAGGTCATTCCAAGGGCATTACAGGATTGTGATATGCAGGTAGATTTTCATTGCTCCTGCCCGCGACATGTTCATGAATGACACTGGATAGGTCTACTTTGTAGTAGGAGACCATTCAAAATTGAATTCTTATAAGAATGGCTTCGGGAAATGTAAACAAACACAAATTCCAGGGCCGATCGTTCTACCACATCTTCCTTAAGCAAAGTTTCTTCTGAAACCACACGAAGAGTGGCTGGAATGTTCAACTTTGACATACGATTCAACTAATGACAATTGTGTAAATAGCTTCTAGCTAAGAAGAAGCAATCTCAATTATCTAAAATTATTAAATCCTAAAGTATATCTCATGCGCATTGGAAAAAAAAAAAATAAACCTTATCTGTATAATAACAAAATAATCAACAAATCAAACAAAAAATAGCATGCAAAAATACGAAAATAAATTATAGTTTTGTCTATTTACTATTCCGAGCTAATTGTCAGCTCCAACTTATCAAAAATCGCTAATGAGGTTGGGATCTTAGCGATTCAGATGATCCCGATTATGAAATTGTGCGTTGGCGATAAATATGGCAAAATTACACAGTTTAACTGATTTTTTTTTCATGGATGGTAGCTTCAAACGTCGTATAGTTTCCACACTTTCAATTCTTTGTCCTGCTCATCCAGCGAAAATGACTGTTTTTTTCCACATGAAGAACTTCAGTTGCTTCTTAGTCAGGGCTAATGCAAAACTTCGTCACGGCCCAAATGATAGAAAGTTGATTCCTTTTCTTTGTGTGACCAGCAGGGATCAATTAGAGAACATGGTTCGAAAACTCCCCCAACGCTTGTTGAGAAAAAATATTCAGGAATAATTTTTCCTCCTGAGAACCTAGAATGGTACTTTTTTTTCGTTGGGCGCCAATGAAACGTCTTTGACCTCGGGAGCTCGTGCGGTCCCAGAAGGAGACCTGCTTAGACCCCAAGCTGCTGGTCTGACCGTCGGCAGCTTCCGGGGTGGGCGCGAAAGGCCTCTTTTGCTCCCGAGTCCCAGGGCGTTGAAACGAGGGAGAGTTTTCGGATGACCGGGGAATGTGGAAAAGGTACTCACGTTTCAAATCAATCGGGTGTATTTCTGCAACTGAGGCCAACCTTGACAATAGCGTGGGCGTGCCGAAGCTTTCTGGGGTCCCGCCGGTAATGCTGGGCGCGGACGTCGCGTCGGCTGATGGGGTTCTGGAAGCTCGCGAGCCTAGCATGGCAGGCTCCGTTATGTCCATCCCCGGCGTTGTTCCGGGGCTATTGACTCTGCTGGTATCTCAGTCAAGGAGCCGGGCTGCCCTGGCGGGTTAGCTTGACATAATCGATCGGCACAGGAGTAGTACACGTGAGGGGGGGGGGGTGTCTGCTGTCTTCCGATGAGGCACGAGGATCCCTTCTGCCTATCTCGACGAAGAGCGTAGAGCGCCGAATTCTCGGCTGTTAATGTTCGGATTCCCCGAACACTGATGGCTGTCGTTGTCCTCGGTGGTTCGACTGTATTTCCACGTGGACCGTGGATGGAAAACGCGCCTCCGCTAGGGAGACGCCACGGAGTTGGTATTTTGTTTTAACCTGGAGTTTGCTCCGCCTTTACAGAGCAGCTGACGAGGGCCCTCCACCGTCCACACAAAAGGGGGGGGGGGGGGGGGGGTTGTGCGGATTATGTTACACTTCCCAAGAACACTGACCGGCCCGATTATCCCGAACTTTCGAGCGCGGCACGTCCGTGTGGTGGAGACCGCTCAAACCGACTGCCTTGCATCCCAATCGAATGTTCGTCTCTTCGGCTCGCTCCGTTCTTTCGGGAGTTTTCGTCTATATCCGCTGCCCGCCGACTGACTGTCAACTTCATGCCTGACGAAGTTTGTTAGCACCACCCACGCATTGCTGCTGGTGCTACCGCTCAGTGCATTTAAAAGCGACGTTGATGTAGGGAAATTAAGCTTCCTTTTTCCCTAGTCATTAACCACGTAGAGTAATGCGGGGCAAAAGTTCGCACGGGGCAAAAGTTCGCAGTGGGTCTTTTTTTGAGCACAAGTTAAGAACCCAAACAAATCTGTATGGGTTCGACACATAATCAGGTCAGCTACTCGTCAATAAAATTTGGAACGATTTCGTTATGGTTTGGCAGAGTTATGCGAAAAAATGTGTTTCAAGGGGTTTTGATAGAATTTTTGGACCTTTTGGAATAAGAATTTGTAGTAACAGGAAGAAGAAGAATCTCATAACCTCTTTATGTCGGAAAATCGTTATTCCATAGTAGTTCGCAAGGTGCATTCGAATAAACAATAAACTACTAGTGCTTCTTGCAGAAAGGGACATTGTTAAAACCTCGACAGTGGGGCAAAAGTTCGCAGTAGCTGTGGGGCAAAAGTTCGCACAAGATTTCTGAGTCTAGTACATCAATATAATTACAGAATCTTTGAAGCAATGATAATTTCGTATAGAAACTACTATATATGCATAATATGAGTAATATGCACCCCTTGATGCACCCTGAAATCGTTGCGGCAGAGGGTCTGAACTTAGTTTTGTAAGAAGATTGATTGTAACTCAAACATTATGTTCACGCATTTAAATCAATAAATGGAAAATGGCTAAAAAACATTCTAAAACATTTTCTTCGTCATCCTCGTAGTGTCTTTTCGTATGTTTCTGAAGGTCTTATGTTCATCTACTTTACCGGGGTCTTTCATAGCTTAGTTTGTAAATTCCCAGTTATAATTCATCACCATACTGACGGGGATAAGATTCGATAACGGTCCCGTTCAGCAGTTTTGCTGCATATTTGATTTTTTTCCATGTATTTTGTGCAACACGTATATCTATGATTACCCCACAATGTGTTTTGACAACTTCAGTAACGCTGTAAAGGACAGCTCTTAGTTGATAGTTGTGTAAATCTTCATAAAAGACACTCTATACAAAAGCTGAACACCAGGTCGTATTCCAGTTGGGCCGTAATGCTAAGAACAGAAAGAAACAGATTTCATTGCTAGAGTGAAAAGATGAACATGAATTAACATAAAATAAATGAACATCACACCAATAAACTACCCTGTACAAGGTGCGAACTTTTGCCCCGCATAATGCGAACTTTTGCCCCCACTATGGGGCAAAAGTTCGCATTGGAGTACTTGTTTTAAAAATTGTATTACTAAAACTACAAAAGGAATGCGAAAAAATCTAGTACTACGTTTTGAAGGCAACATGATAGGGACCCGTTTAACGAAGAAAAACTATATTGTTTTCTTTTCGTTCAATAGTTATTTTGTGAAGTCTGTTAGGTGCGAACTTTTGCCCCGCATTACTCTAAAATGTTACCATTTAGGACGGTAAAAATCCTTTGGGGATTCTCCACAGAATCCTTTGGGGATTCTCCACAGAATCCTTTGGGGATTCTCCACAGAATCCTTTGGGGATTCTCCACAGAATCCTTTGGGGATTCTCCACAGAATCCTTTGGGGATTCTCCACAGAATCCTTTGGGGATTCTCCACAGAATCCTTTGGGGATTCTCCACAGAATCCTTTGGGGATTCTCCACAGAATCCTTTGGGGATTCTCCACAGAATCCTTTGGGGATTCTCCACAGAATCCTTTGGGGATTCTCCACAGAATCCTTTGGGGATTCTCCACAGAATCCTTTGGGGATTCTCCACAGAATCCTTTGGGGATTCTCCACAGAATCCTTTGGGGATTCTCCACAGAATCCTTTGGGGATTCTCCACAGAATCCTTTGGGGATTCTCCACAGAATCCTTTGGGGATTCTCCACAGAATCCTTTGGGGATTCTCCACAGAATCCTTTGGGGATTCTCCACAGAATCCTTTGGGGATTCTCCACAGAATCCTTTGGGGATTCTCCACAGAATCCTTTGGGGATTCTCCACAGAATCCTTTGGGGATTCTCCACAGAATCCTTTGGGGATTCTCCACAGAATCCTTTGGGGATTCTCCACAGAATCCTTTGGGGATTCTCCACAGAATCCTTTGGGGATTCTCCACAGAATCCTTTGGGGATTCTCCACAGAATCCTTTGAAGATTCTCCACAGAATCCATTGGGGATTCTTCACAGAATCCTTTGGGGATTCTCCACATAATCCTTTGGGGATTCTCCACAGAATCCTTTGGGGATTCTCCACAGAATCCTTTGAAGATTCTCCACAGAATCCATTGGGGATTCTTCACAGAATCCTTTGGGGATTCTCCACATAATCCTTTGAGGATTCTCCACAGAATCCTTTGGGGATTCTCCACAGAATCCTTTGAGGATTCTCCACAGAATCCTTTAGGGATTCTCTACAGAATCCTTTAAGGATTCTCCACAGAATCCTTCAAGGATTCTCCACAGAATCTTTTAAGGATTCTCCACAGAATCCCTCAAGGATTCTCCACAGAATCCTTTGAGGATTCTCCACAGAATCCTTTGAGGATTCTCCACAGAATTCTTTGAGGATTCTCCACAGAATCCTTTGAGGATTCTCCACAGAATCCTTTGAGGATTCTCCACAGAATCCTTTGAGGATTCTCCACAGAATCCTTTGAGGATTCTCCACAGAATCCTTTGAGGATTCTCCACAGAATCCTTTGAGGATTCTCCACAGAATCCTTTGAGGATTCTCCACAGAATCCTTTGAGGATTCTCCACAGAATCCTTTGAGGATTCTCCACAGAATCCTTTGAGGATTCTCCACAGAATCCTTTGAGGATTCTCCACAGAATCCTTTGAGGATTCTCCACAGAATCCTTTGAGGATTCTCCACAGAATCCTTTGAGGATTCTCCACAGAATCCTTTGAGGATTCTCCACAGAATCCTTTGAGGATTCTCCACAGAATCCTTTGAGGATTCTCAACAGAATCTTTTGAGGATTCTCCACAGAATCCTTTGAGGATTCTCCACAGAATCCTTTGAGGATTCTCCACAGAATCCTTTGAGGATTCTCCACAGAATCCTTTGAGGATTCTCCACAGAATCCTTTGAGGATTCTCCACAGAATCCTTTGAGGATTCTCCACAGAATCCTTTGAGGATTCTCCACAGAATCCTTTGAGGATTCTCCACAGAATCCTTTGAGGATTCTCCACAGAATCCTTTGAGGATTCTCCACAGAATCCTTTGAGGATTCTCCACAGAATCCTTTGAGGATTCTCCACAGAATCCTTTGAGGATTCTCCACAGAATCCTTTGAGGATTCTCCACAGAATCCTTTGAGGATTCTCCACAGAATCCTTTGAGGATTCTCCACAGAATCCTTTGAGGATTCTCCACAGAATCCTTTGAGGATTCTCCACAGAATCTTTTGAGGATTCTCCACAGAATCCTTTGAGGATTCTCCACAGAATCCTTTGAGGATTCTCCACAGAATCCTTTGAGGATTCTCCACAGAATCCTTTGAGGATTCTCCACAGAATCCTTTGAGGATTCTCCACAGAATCCTTTGAGGATTCTCCACAGAATCCTTTGAGGATTCTCCACAGAATCCTTTGAGGATTCTCCACAGAATCCTTTGAGGATTCTCCACAGAATCCTTTGAGGATTCTCCACAGAATCCTTTGAGGATTCTCCACAGAATCCTTTGAGGATTCTCCACAGAATCCTTTGAGGATTCTCCACAGAATCCTTTGAGGATTCTCCACAGAATCCTTTGAGGATTCTCCACAGAATCCTTTGAGGATTCTCCACAGAATCCTTTGGGGATTCTCCACAGAATCCTTTGGGGATTCTCCACAGAATCCTTTGGGGATTCTCCACAGAATCCTTTGGGGATTCTCCACAGAATCCTTTGGGGATTCTCCACAGAATCCTTTGGGGATTCTCCACAGAATCCTTTGGGGATTCTCCACAGAATCCTTTGGGGATTCTCCACAGAATCCTTTGGGGATTCTCCACAGAATCCTTTGGGGATTCTCCACAGAATCCTTTGGGGATTCTCCACAGAATCCTTTGGGGATTCTCCACAGAATCCTTTGGGGATTCTCCACAGAATCCTTTGGGGATTCTCCACAGAATCCTTTGGGGATTCTCCACAGAATCCTTTGGGGATTCTCCACAGAATCCTTTGGGGATTCTCCACAGAATCCTTTGGGGATTCTCCACAGAATCCTTTGGGGATTCTCCACAGAATCCTTTGGGGATTCTCCACAGAATCCTTTGGGGATTCTCCACAGAATCCTTTGGGGATTCTCCACAGAATCCTTTGGGGATTCTCCACAGAATCCTTTGGGGATTCTCCACAGAATCCTTTGGGGATTCTCCACAGAATCCTTTGGGGATTCTCCACAGAATCCTTTGGGGATTCTCCACAGAATCCTTTGGGGATTCTCCACAGAATCCTTTGGGGATTCTCCACAGAATCCTTTGGGGATTCTCCACAGAATCCTTTGGGGATTCTCCACAGAATCCTTTGGGGATTCTCCACAGAATCCTTTGGGGATTCTCCACAGAATCCTTTGGGGATTCTCCACAGAATCCTTTGAGGATTCTCCACAGAATCCTTTGAGGATTCTCCACAGAATCCTTTGAGGATTCTCCACAGAATCCTTTGAGGATTCTCCACAGAATCCTTTGAGGATTCTCCACAGAATCCTTTGAGGATTCTCCACAGAATCCTTTGAGGATTCTCCACAGAATCTTTTGAGGATTCTCCACAGAATCCTTTGAGGATTCTCAACAGAATCCTTTAAGGATTCTCCACAGAATCCTTTGAGGATTCTCAACAGAATCCTTTAAGGATTCTCCACAGAATCCTTTGAGGATTCTCCACAGAATCCTTTGAGGATTCTCCACAGAATCCTTTGAGGATTCTCCACAGAATCCTTTGAGGATTCTCCACAGAATCCTTTGAGGATTCTCCACAGAATCCTTTGAGGATTCTCCACAGAATCCTTTGAGGATTCTCCACAGAATCCTTTGAGGATTCTCCACAGAATCCTTTGAGGATTCTCCACAGAATCCTTTGAGGATTCTCCACAGAATCCTTTGAGGATTCTCCACAGAATCCTTTGAGGATTCTCCACAGAATCCTTTGAGGATTCTCCACAGAATCCTTTGAGGATTCTCCACAGAATCCTTTGAGGATTCTCCACAGAATCCTTTGAGGATTCTCCACAGAATCCTTTGAGGATTCTCCACAGAATCCTTTGAGTATTCTCCACAGAATCCTTTGAGGATTCTCCACAGAGGGAGAAATCTGTTCATAATCTTCAAAGGATTCTGTGAAGAATTCTCTGAGGATTATGTAGAGAATCCTTTAAGGATTCTGTGGAGAATCCTCAAGGCATTCTGTGCAGAAGCCTCAAAGGTTTCTGTGGAGAATCGTCAAAGGATGCTGTGGAGAATTCTCAAAGAATTCTGTGGAGAATCCTCAAAGAATTCTGTTAAGAATTCTCAAAGGATTCTGTGGAGAATCCTCAAAGGATTCTGTGGAGAGTCCTTGAAGGATTTTGTGGAGATTCCTCGAAGGATTCTGTAGAGAACTCTCGAAGATTTTTTTACAGTTTTTTCGAAGGATTCTATTATGAAACCTGAAATGATTCTATAGAGCATCCTCAAAGGGTTCTACAGAGAATCATTAAAGGATTTTGTAGAGAATTATCAAAGGATTCTGTGGATATTTTTTTTTTTAATTTCTTTGTATTTGTGAATTATAACTTAATGCTAATTCTTCACACTCTGTGGATAATCTTCAGAGGATTCTGTAGAGAATCCTCAAAAATTCTGTTGAGCATCCTCATAGGATTCTGTAGATTCTATCGAGCTCCTTGTTATAACACTAATCTTGATTTTGTCCTGTGAATAGTTGAATCTTTTTCAGAAAATTATTATTTATGCTTACAAAAAACTTAGTGGTGAGAGTTGCTTGACGAACTCGCGTTTCCGCTCAATCAACTCGATTGTATTCATTGTCTGTACATTCCTTGCTTCAATAATAATTCCCTTCATCTCACAGTTCACGCACTTGCACAATTTACAGATGATGTGGTACCAGGATTCGTTCCTCCTGCACCCGAACGATCGCCGCACGATGGACTCCAGAGGGGACAAGCACTATCTCACGATACGGAATGTGCGCCAGTCTGATTTTGGCAATTACAGGTAAGCTTCTTTTGCGCCGCTCTTCACTCCATTCCGTACAAAAATGCAATTTTAAAATATTACCATTTTTCCCGCGTTTTGCTTCTTTCTCACCCGTGTTCCGTACAGCTGTGTGGCGGAAAACACCCTCGGACGTGCCAAAAAGTACATCGAAATGTCCGGCCGACCGGGGCCAGCGCAGTTCCACTCACCCATGTACAGCCGCTACCGCGAGATGTACAACCTGACCTGGAGCGTGGAGTCCTTTCCGCCGATCGAGGAAATTCGATTACTGTACCGAAAGTTAATGGTGAGTGGTATGGACCGTTTTGCTAGTCCCCTGGGGTGTACTTTTCTCACGGGCAGGGGTTTCCGAACTTTTTGAAAATTAAAATCATTACATATTCCTGGACATTTCTTCTTCTTTCTGACTGTTCTTTGCAAATGGGACAGCACCACGCTCTTTGCTTAGAGTTCTATGATCATATTCCTACTTAAAACTGAGAGCTTTCTGTCCGAATGACCATTTAGCATGGTCTTGCTAAACATCCGCACGTTTACCACTTCAAACGCATGAGCTCTCAGACCTACAAATTATCGTTTGGGAATCCCTGCCGTTGGAAGCAGATTTTGCACAGCGACAGCGGTGACGACAGTCCCAAATTACAATTCCACTTGGCTCGTGATTTATTCATACACCAACCAAACAAACTTCAATCCACGGCGCTCCATAGTTCGAGCGCCGTCGTCACTCAAAGGTTTTCCCACGAAATTTCCCTCATCAGGCAGAACGATTCCACGACCAACTGTCCCGAGGACTTTCGAATGTAATTATTCCCTTGATAGAAGGCAGTGTGGAGGGAGGGTGGGACAATCTTTCGGCTGCTAGCGCATTCAGTCGAGGCGTGATTCTAGATGGGAATAAACTTTTCAATTTCATCGAATTTGGCGGAGAAATTGACTGAAAAGTTTATCTTTGATGTGAGAGATGAGATGGAGAGAGCTTTGTTGTTGTTTTCTATGCCGCAGAAATTTGGCAGACTGTAATTAGAAGACCGACCATAAGGCACTTTCGTAAACTTGTGGTAAATTATGCAAATTCGCCTGCAAGCTCTTATAATTGTGAATTTATAATTTGGAAAACAACTGTGGTGAGATTTTTTTCTAATGAAACTGATGCAAAATGTTTTTTGGCAATGATTTACTTTCCTCGCGGCTAGAAATTACATTAACACTCAAAATACCGTGATAGGAAAAAAAGTGGGAACTAAAAGTTTGAGCATCTCGTTCTAAGCCGCCTGTGAACCGATTTTCAATTTTCTTTCATGGATATTTAACCCTTTGGAGCCGGAGGGGTCATATATGACCCTTACATACAAAAGGCTGTATAAATTCACCCATTCGATAAAACAGAATACTGTCTTCGGCAAAGTTGTTGAAAAATTGAGTCCTCTATTAGGGAAAAATGGAGATTTTTATGTATTTGAGACTTCATTGATAACCTAGAACATCCTGAACATCATGAAAATTCGAAAAATGAAATAATTGACATACCAGTTGTTCTAAAAGCTACACATACTACATACTACAAGAATAACTTTATATGTTTTCGCAAAAATAATAGTATTGCATAATCTGCTGGGATTCGCGAAGCTCTTGAAATCTCAAATGTCATTCAGAGACGCTACAGGGATATTCCAGGTCAGCCAAACTACCTTGGAGTCCAGGACTTCAGGTCTAAACTCGTAACAATATCTATTTCTGTTATACTGAGTAACGCTGCATAATCAACCGCAGTTACTGAAGCAAACTGAGGTCTACTTTTCTATAGAAAAACCTTTGGGACATACACAATCGTCCAAACTGTTCTTTTATGAAGTCCTTAAAATCTACAAGAATAACTAGGATTCGACTGGATGACTGTTGATAGGAAAAATCAACAATCATCCAGTCGAATCCTATAATCAAAACACCATGGCGGAAACACACACGCCTTAACATACAAGAAAAACTTTATGTGTTTTCACCATAATCTGCTGAGATCCGTGAAGCTCTTGAAAATTCAAATGTCATGTAGAGACACTATGGGAATGTTCCAGTTCTGCCAAACTATCTATGAGTTCAAACCTTTAGGTCTACACTCGTAACATCAGCTATATCTGACATACTGAGTAATCTTTTATAATCAAAGGCGGTGACTGGACCAACCTGAAGTCTACCATACATTATTATGAAACGTTGGGACATTGAGGGTTGTCCAAACTATCCTGAAGTTTAGCTCTTGATAGTAACAGTAGTTAGTCTCACAATGAACTTTAGACTGTAAATAATCTGTAATCCTCCTGGCATATCATGAGTCATTTTGAGATAGTTTTGAGATATTCCAGATCAACATCACTACTCTGGAGACCATTGCTTCAGGTCTACACTTGTAATAATAGCTTTAGCCACTACGTTAAGGTGTTACATAATCCACTGTAGCAGTTAGAAGAACAATACGCGTTGTTTCATATTTTGGGGATATTTATGGGCTCCTTACTGTAATGAAGCTTAGTTGATAATAAAAACAACCACTGTACCTTTCAGAAAACTTGCTGGACATGATAGATTACAAATCGTAGCTTTGTATAATAAATGAAGTTACCGTTACACCCGCAGACTTAAGGATCTAAACTAAGGAACATTTTGGGTGCCCTAGGATATCCCGATTGATTCGATATTGTCTATTTAGCATTCAGAAGGCTTACTGGACATGATAGATTACAAATCGCAGCTTTTGTATTGAAAGCAGTAACCTTTACAACCGCAGACTTTAAGATCTAAACTCAAGAATAATTTGGATGACCTAGGATATCTCGACTGATCTGATACTGTCTATTGAACTTTCAGAATACTTGCTGGACATGATAGATTACAAATCGTAGCTTAGTATAATGAAAGAAGTTACCGTTACACCCGCAGGCTTTAGGATCTAAACTCAAGAACAGTATGGATGACCTAGGATATCCCGACTGATCTGATATTGTCTTTTTACCTTTCAGAAGACTTGCTGGACATGATACACACTTAGAAAAAAATACCGACTTCGGTAATGTTTTACTGAAATCTCAACCGTTAAGTTTGTTTTACAGGTAAAATTCAGTAAAGCTTGCAACTTTTACCGAACTTCGTTAGAGTTTGACAGATAAACGATAAGATTTTATCGAAATTTGGTATTTTTTTTTTACAGAATTCCGTAAAAATCCGTTACCGAACGCTCAGCAGTTGAGATTTCGGTAAAAATTACCGAACGCAACTAGCTGTGTAGATTACAGATCACAGCTTTGTATAATGAAAGCAGTTACCGTTACACCCGCAGACTTTAGGATCTAAACTCAAGAACAGCTTGGATGATCTAGGATATCCCGACTGGTCTAATATTATCTATTATCCTTTCAGAAGACTTACTGGGCATGATAGATTACAAATCGTAGCTTTGTATAATGAAAGAAGTTACAGTTAAACTAATACACTGGAACCTCTTTTTATGCACATGGGTGGGACTGCATAAATTAAAAATGTGCATAAATTAAAAAAGGCATAAAAAGAGGGAAATTTATGCATAAATTAAGTTTGGGCTTTAATTAGAAAATCTAGTTTGCGAGAACAGATCTTGCTCCTGGGCAGATGAGGTGGGGCTAAGGGGGTTTCCAGAATGTTCCTAGAGAGCCCAAAAAGGGGGTTCCAAGGGGCTTCAGGGGCGTTTTAAGGGGTTGTTTCGGGGGGTTTGAGGAGCCTTACAAGGGTGTTCTGTCAAGATTTTTTGGTGTTTTCATGGGGTTACGGAGAATTCTGGGGTATTTCAATAGTATTAAGTGGGTTTCAGGGGCGTTCCAAGGGGCTTTAGAGGCAATTCAAGGAATCTCAGGAGACTTTAAAGGGTGCATGAGGTTTGAGGGGCGATTTAAGGTATTTCAGAGTCTGCTCTGAAACTTCCTGAAATGCCTCAAAAATCCCCCTTGAACCCCCCAGCGACCCCATGTAACGCACCTGAGAGGCTTCGAAACCCCAGATAATTTCTCCGTAACGCTACCGTAACGCCTCTGAATCCCCGGAAAATGCTCTGAAACGTCTTGAAATGCCTCCAAAATCCCTTTTAAATCTCCTCGGATCCCATGTAACGCACCTGAGAGGCTACGAACACCCCGAAAACTCCTCCGTAACGCTTCCGTAACGCCTCTGAATCACGCCGAAAATGGTCTAAAACATTTTGAAATGCCTCCAAAATCCCCCTTAAACTCCCTCGGACCCCGTGTAACGCACCTGAGAGGCTCCGAACACCCTGAAAACTCCTCCGTAACGCTTCCGTAACGCCTCCAAATCACGCCAAAAATGGTCTGAAACATTTTGAAATGCCTCCAAAATCCCCCTTAAACCCCCCCGGACCCCGTGTAACGCACCTGAGAAGCTCCGAACACCCCGAAAACTCCTCCGTAACGTATAAGTAACGTCTCTGCATCCCGCCGAAAATTCTCTGAAATGTCTTAAAATGCCTTCAAAATCCCCCTTAAACCCCGTCGGACCCCATGTAACGCACCTGAGAGGCTCCGAACACCCCGAAAACTCCTTCGTAACGCCTCTGAATCACGCCGAAAATGCTCTGAAACATTTTGAAATGCCTCCGAAATCCCCCTTGAACCCCCTCGGACCCCATGTAACGCACCTGAGAGGTTCCGAACATCCCGAAAACTCCTCCGTAACGCTTCCGTAACGCCTCAGAATCACGCCGAAAATGATCTGGAACATCTTGAAATGTCTAAATAAATCCTCTTAAACCAAAACCCCTAAAAACGCCTCCATAACGGCTTTGAAACCAGCCTAAAATGCTCTGAGACTCCCGAAATGACTCCGAAATCCCCTTAAGACACACTCGGAGCCCATGTAACGCACATGAGACCTTCGGACACACCCAAAAACGAACCTGTAACGTTCCTTTGCTCTCATCTGTAAACACCCCCCCGTTCGCCATTGCAATAGTTCCTGTCATTATTAAATATTTTTATGCACAATATTGGTTCTGAGTAGCTCTCCCTCTTTTTATGCAGGGCATAAAAAAAGGTGCATAAATAAAAAGTGCATAAAAAAAAACATGCATAAAAAGAGGTTTTAGTGTATTTAGCCTTAAGGATCTAAACTCAAGAATAATTTGGATGATCTGGGATGTTCAGGAAAAATATTCCGCATAATATTCCATTGAATACCAAAACTACAGAAAAACGTACCTCTATATCAGGTTTCTTGGGCAATCCCCCCCAGGAGTCTTAGTGGATCTTTCTCAGGGTTCTATAGGAATCCTCCTTATGGTCTAGAGAATCCCTTTCAGCGTTCTAGCACATCCTTCTCAGGATTCTAGGTCAGTCCATCTCCAGATTCCGAACATTTTTTTTTTCTGAGAATTCCTCTCAGGATTCTAGATATATTTCTCTCAATAGTGTGGAGACTTTCTCTCTGAGTTATTGGGCAATCTCTTTCAGGATTCTAACCAAATGTCTTTCAATACTACAGGAGAATCCCTCTCAGGATTCTGGAAGAATCCGCCAGGGTATTCTGGGGATATCCGTTTAAGCATTCTGGGAGAATATCGAGGAAAAACTTCTCTCAGGATCCTGAGGCAATCCGTCACAGGATTCAGAGAGAACCCATCTCGGGAATCTGAGGCAATCCCTCAGGATTCTGGAAGAATTTTCTATTTAAGATTCTGAGAGAGTCCATCTCAGAAAACTGGAGTAATCTCTCCAAGGATTCTAGGGAAATCCTTAATAGAACCCAGGGAGAATTCCTATTGGAAGCGTCTTTCTCTCTTTTCTAGAATAAGGTCTCCCAAGATGCTGGGGTGATAATTTTCAGCATTTTGAAGGAATCTCTCACAGAATTTTAAAGGAATTCTCACAGTTATGGGAAAGTCCCTTTAAAAGTTCTGGAGGAATTTTTCTCAGCAGTATTATATGGGGATACCTATAGTCCTAAGGAATCTGTGGATTCTAAGGGAATTCATTTCTTGATTTTGGGGTTTTTCCTACCAGGGTTCTCTACCAAGGGTAAAAACCCTATCAGGATTTTAAGAAATTTCTAGATGATCTGGGTTTATTCTTCTAAGGATTCTGGAAAACCCTCACTTAGGATCCCACTCAGAATTTTGAGGAAATCTTTCTCAGCTTTCTCAGGATTTAGAGACGAACCAGTCAAGGGCTGAAAGTCTCTTTAATAAAAACAAATCAATAAATTCTCAGGATCTCCTCTCAGACTTCTTGGAGAATCATATTCAGCATTCTCAGAATTCAGCGAGTACTCTTCCCAAGATATTCTCAAAATTCGGCTTTCTGGGGAAATTTCTCTCAGGATTCCAGGGCACTTTCTTTCAGAATTAATTATAATTGAAGAATCTCTCACGAGATTCTGGGTAGAATTATCTACAGAAATTTGGATTTTTAAGAACCCCTCGCATAGATTTTGTGATTCCTCTTAGGGTTCGGAAGAAACCCCTCTACGAGAATCCCAGTAGAATTTTGTTTTCTGTATTCTTGAGCAGTTACTCCCAGAAATCTCTTTTCAGGATTCTAGTAATCAGGCAAAATCCCTGACAAGATTCTGGTGTAATAATTCAAAATATTCTAGAGGAATCACTCTCAGAGTTCTGAGACAATCCCTTTCAGAAGTTTAGGGGAGTCCTTTTAAAGATTCTGGGGGAATGTCTTTCAGGAATCTACGATATATTTTCTGTTTTATGCGGGTACATATACCTTTCAGAGTTCTAGATAATCCTTCACAAGATGCTGGGGAAGTCCATTATAGAAGTTTTGGTAATCCCTTTCAGGAAGAATCCTTATCAGATTTTCGGATAAATTCTTCTTAGGTTTCTGGATATATTTCTCTTAAGAATCTGGAAGAACCCCTCATATGATCGCTCTGAGGATTCTGGGGGAGTCACTCGTAGAATTCTGGGGAATATCTTTCGAGATTCTGGCAGAATTATCAGCATTTTAAAGGATTCTACAAAGGATTTTTAGGGAATTCTGGGAGAATACATAAAAGGATTCGGTAGGAATTCTTCTCAAGATTCTGGGAGAATCCTATCTCCAAGAATTATGTGTGGGTGTATCTCAGGTTTTTTTGGCAATCCGGCCTAGTATTTTGAGGGAACCTTTCTCACGATTCTGTAGTAATCCTTCTTAGGGTTCTGAGCTACCGTTTCAGGATTCTGGGTCATTTCTTCCAAGTTTCTTGGAAATTTCACAGTATTCTAGATGAATTATCTCAAGAATGTGAAAGAACCGCTATTGGAATTCTTCTCAGGATTCTGGGAGAATTCTCTCAGAACTATATGGGAATACTTCTCAGAGTTCTGGGGAATATCAGGATCTCATGATATTTCTTTCGAATCAAAAATCAATAATATTTCAACTTTCTTTTTTCAGAAAGCACTGTTATACACGTTATATTCGCGAAATTTTCGATGTGCAATCTCAAATTTTGATATTGAATTTATTTAGACAAGTAAAACATACCATGAATTTGAACTACACGCAGCAAACGAATCATTTTATAGTTTTGTAATATTTTATAATATCGAATCGATATGAAAACATCGGTTCAAAGCATTCGATTAAATCGGTGAATCGATTCTGCTGATCCGATTCGAATAAATTCACAAAAAACGATGTTTCAGCCAGATTTGTCCAATGCTAATGCATATACAGAACTCTTAAGTTTGGTGTAAAGCCTGTATCCGCAATAATCGGGACACAGAAGTACGGTTGAAGCTCTGTAATGAATCGGTAAAGTTGGCCAAATAATTGACTGAGAATTCATTGGTGCATATTTATTATTTGTGACAAATTTCATAAAAATCGATGCATTACTCTTAACTGTCGATGAAAAACAAATAGACGTGGTTTTAAGCATTTTGTACAATCAACACCAATTTTCATTCGCATAATAGATAGTTCTTTTATGCTACAGTTCAAAGTTCTGTGATGATAATTATAAAATTTCGTTAGCAGTTATGATACTTATAGAGACGCTTTCTTGAAAAATTTCATCAATTTTGGTTTGAAAGCTACTGGTGTTGATAGGGGTAAGTGTTAGTGAAAACTATTTGTGTTTTCATGTGCTATATAGGCAAACATAGCTTTTGAATTCCTCTGCCAATTTTCATAAAATTCTCACAGATTATGTGTATATTATGCCTGCAAAATTTGATGATTATTGGTATAGCACTTTCAATAGTACAATCGAAACAATAAAGGGTGCTTACCAATTGCTGTCTGAGGAGCTAAAATCACATTGAGTCCCAATACATGTTTCGACTATAAAATTGTTAATAGTGCACTGATTTTTTTGAAATTTTGCCTATGCAACAAATGCATTGAGAGAGGTTTGTGTTCAAAATTTCAGCCATTTCCTTTGCCAAATTCAAAAGTTACAGCGCTGGCAAGCAAAACTAAGGGCTGTACAAAATTTAATATTCTTTCATTGCTATAACAAAAAGTACTGCACTGATTTTGTAGGTGAAATGAGCACATCTTAAGATATTATTGGACAAAATTTGAGCTAACTGTATGGAATCGTTCGTACAAGGCTAGTAAGCTATCTAATTAGCGTTATACAAAATCATTAACACAAACTTCTGTAGAGGAAAATTTTCTATTTTTTATGAAGATCGTAAAAAAACAAAAGTTACCACTCTACATTTATGTTTAAACAGAAAAGTCTAAAACAAGTTTCTTTTATAATTGTCTTGGAATATAAGGATCTGTCCATAAATACAAATAATTTGGGGCCTTGGACTGTTTCTATAAAAATCTGCATTGCTTATACTCTCTATTGCTACATATGAATATTTACTCAACCACACAAAACCGATGCAGTAATCCCCCCCAAATCAATTTCCCGTACACTAACAACTATTTTCTCTTCCCCCCGAATCACATTTGCATGCACCGATTCGGCAACCGTCACCGTCACCGTCACCAGATGAACGAGTCTTATCAGCATCCGGGCAGATGGCACGACGTCATCCTGAATCCACCGTCGACCCGGGCCGAATCCTACCGGCACATCATGACGTACACCATCCGGAACCTGGACCCGAACTCGGTGTACGAGACGATCGTGCAGGCGAAAAATCGATACGGCTGGAACGAGGTAGGTGAAAGTGAATGTCGCGGGGAGTGGAGCTGAGAACTGTGTGTGTGTGTGTGTGTGTGTGGTTTTAAACACCGCACCATATGGGAAGGAAGGTGGCAAAGTGCTTCTGCTTATGATGCCAGTCTCGGATCGGATGGACCAAATGAGTTTCGGAGATAAGTTTTAATTTTCTATGCAATCATTTCCGACATTGGTCGTGGGGCGTGAATGTTTTGGATTTTAATCCACATCACTCAATGCTTTTCGAAGTGTTTCTCGTTGCTGTTTAGAGAGGAAAGATTTCTAAATAATGTTGGGATTTCATTCAACTACCGAAATAGAAACATTAAATATGCATGGGAAATGTTTTGAATGACCATCATTTCACTAAATACAGAAGCGAAATTTGATTGTGTGACTTCCAATGAATAGGCTATATTTGTGGGCAGCCAGGATCCGAGAGCCACAAAACACCGCAAATGATGCCCAACTACCTTTTACGAAAACGAACACAGCGCAATTTTTTTTTTGTCTCAAGAGCAAACTTATGTGTCTCTGACAGATTTTGGTCCGCGGAATCCGAATCTGGGCTCAGATTTGCTTCAGTACGTCACAATTTTGAGCTATACCTCAAAGCTATACCAAAATATGCGATTTTGGGCTTTTTTTGACTGCCAGCCAATAAGCATGGAAATATTTTTTTTAAGCACTCAAAAAGTAAATTGGTCAATTAACATCTAAATGAACGACTCATGCAAAATATATCGTTTTACCAAATCAAATTTGATAGATTTGAGCATTTTATGTTAGTATGTCCTTACATGCAACTTTTGGAGGGTGACTTGTATGAGTAATATCGTATCTAACATAAATCGCTTAAAACTATCAAATTCGATTTGGTGAAACAAAATATTTTGCATGAGTCGTTAATTTAGATGTTAATTAACTAATTTACTCTTTAATTGCTTAAAAAAAATATTTCCATGCTTAATGGCTTGATGTCAAAAAAGCCCAAAATCGCATATTTTGCCCTATAAATTGATGTATAGCCCGAAATCTTGACGTGCTGGAGCAAATCTGAGCCTGGATTCGGATTCAGCGGCCCAAAATCTGTCAGAGAAACATAAGTTTGCTCTTGAAATTCTCTGATTCTCTGATTTTCTGATTCTCTGATTTGTAAAATACGATGTTTCGTATGCATCCACCCTAGGATTAAGACAATATATTTATTTACATATTGCCAAGAGGAAAACGTTTTTGTTTTAGATTTTGATGTATCCTGAATCCTAGAAATGTTTTTATGTTGTACCAGAGCTTGCTGAATTTTATGACAAAAATCAAATTTTTGAATGATCGTAGAATTATAATTCATTTCTAAAGTTACAAAAAGTTCTTGTTGAAATATTGTTTCACAAAAACTTTCACATGGAAGAAATCTGTAACTTTCTTGAAATTTGTAAGCGAAAAGAAGTGTTTAAATATTTCTATGAAATATAAACTCTTATCAATAAAAATACACTCCAAGAAAATCATTTTTTGAATTTAACATTAAAATTAAAAAATGTTATTCCTTGGGCCAAAATCTATAATTTTTCTTTATTTGTGTCGCGGGCCGCACAAAATGTCGCCGCGGGCCGGGTAGCCTTTTTCACTTGGTGGTAAACTGGAGGACAGCATTTGGTGGCGTCACATTAACTACGAATTGAATCAAGTATGTAAAGAGATCGATATAGTAGTGGGTTCGTGTGCCAGAGGAGCAACAAGCTTAAATAATATTCAGCAGAAAACCAGGAAGGGGTCGTTAGTTTCGTGGTAAGCCGCGCACAGCTTGTTTTTTTTTTTTTTTTTCAGAAGGACCTTGGACTCTAAACGCTCCGGGCATCTGGAGGCGATTGCTTTATTCGACGTGGAGTCACCGCTACGAGATGTAGCTAACCAAGTACCAAGAAAGCATCTGCAAGGTTCGAGCAGTGGCAACTTCATATGTTCCCTTACTCGATTTTCATAACGAACTACAAGCTTCAATACAATCATCAATTCCGACTGTTGCGTATCCGGAGAACGTTTGTACTTGACAGTTTCCTCCCTATGTAAACTTGACACTGCTGAGGATACACTCACTTTAAGGATCCAGAAATCCTTACGTTTGTTTGAGCTTTTCAAGATTTTAACATCATTCTGAGCTGTTCTTGTTCTCCGTGGATTCCTCCAGTAATATCTTGTGGTGGACTCGACCATCGTGCTGGCGATCAACCACTTCTATAGCCAGAGCTTCGTGTTCCTACACTAATGATCAAATTTGTCTTATCACAACACTAGTTGAATTGACCTGAACTGTTGTAAATAAATTTAAGTTATTAGTTGACCATCAATCAGATCACATCCGATGTGTTAACGGATCCGAAAATCTAATCTCATATTCTCTGGTCCTCCAAGTCCCTATCATTATTGAATTGGCTATCAATAGCTCTCCAAAATCTCTATAGATTATTCCAGTGATTTCTTTAGTTATTCCTTATTGGAATCATCCCGTTATTTCTTCAATGAACTTCTTTTAGGATTTCTCCAAATATTTCTGATGGGGTTTCACTAAAATTTCCTGCAGAGATTCTTCCAGCAATCTTTTCATGGATTTTTTTTTTAATTCTTACTATGATACTTCTCGGAATGCTTCTTGGGATTCATCTGGAAATTTTTAGTGGGATTCCTTCAGGAATTCCTTATGGGATTATTCAAAACAATTCCTGGCCTTCTTCCAGAAGTTACTCCGGTGATTTTCTCAGAAAGTCCTATAGCGATTTTACCCAGGGATTCCTGTAGAAATTCTTCATTGGATTCATTCAGGAGCTCCAGTTGGCCTTCCTCGTGGAAGGTAGCAGAGGTTCCTGAAGTAATTCCTGCTGTGTGTCGTCTAGAATTTTTTTTTCATAAAACTCCTTCAGAAATTCTAGCTGTGTTACCTTAACTCTTCGGGATGCGCACTGTTGTAAAAAGTACAACACTACCCAAAAAAACTCATTAGTCGTATACAGCGCGAACGCGGTGCAGTTCAGTTACTTGATGGCGCGCGTCCTGAATGTTTAAGGAATTATACTAGGGTTTCCTCTAGAGATTTGTTCTAGCATCATTGCTGAAATTCTTCCGAGCAATTTTTCTGGGATTTTTCCAGAGATACCTTTGGTGATTCTTCCGGGCTTTTTTCGAGGATTTATTTAGGAATTTTTCTTGAGATTTCATCCAAATATTCTTCCAAAAATTCCTCATGAGATTTGTATAGGAATTTCTATCAACCTTTCTCCATGAATTCCAGCTGGGATTCCTCAAGTATTTCCTTTTAAATCTCCTCCAGAAATTCCAACTGTTCTACTTCCTGGAATACTATTGGGGAATCCTCTTGGTATTTCTAAACCGGCATACTTACTTGTTGTAATACTTCCGGGAAATCTTCCTGAGATTCGTCCAGAAATATCATCTGCGATTCTTCAGGGACTCTTCCATGGATTCATCCAGAATACCTAAACAGATTCTGACAAGGAGAGTTATTCTTCCAAGTATTTATTCAGCGAACTTTTGTCGGAATGCCGCCGGCATTCCTGATGGGGTTTAACTAATAATTCCTGTAAAGATTTCTCCATTAATTCCGAATAGAATTTTTTTTCTTTGATACCTCCGGGAATTCCTTTAAGAATTCTTGGAGGGATCATTGAAGACAATCTTTCTGGGATCATTCTATTAGTTCCTTAGAAGATTTCATCAGGAACATCTTCCGCGATTTCATTCCAGCTGGACCCCTCAAGCAATTCTACCAGCAATTCCAGTTAGGACTCATCCAGTAATTACTACTGTAATACCTCTAGTAGTTCTTGTAGGGATTACTCTAGAGATTTCTCGTGGGACTCTTTCAAGAATTCTTGCTGAGATTATTCATGGCAATACCAGCCTACATTTCTACTGCATAAGACTTTCTTGCAAAAGCGTTACCCACATAAGCTGTTTTGCAGCTTCTTTTGTTAGTTGGGATATTTCTGAGATTCCTCCAAATTTTTTTCTGGTAATTCCTCCAGGAACTCTTTCGGAGATTTCATCCAGGGATTCGTTCAATAATTTCTCATGAAATTTCTCCAGGAACTCTTATTGCCTTTCCTCCTGAAACTCTAGCTAGGATTCCTCAAGCAGTTTTTGCTGCGGTTCTTCCAGCTATTCTTACTACGAATGCTCCAGTATTTATAACTATGATACTTCCAGGAAATATTCTAAGAATGTATCCTGGAATTCTTGCTGAAATTCTTCCAAGAAATCTTCCAGAAGATTCTTTCAGAATCCATGGATTCCTCCAGAATACTTCTTCCGGTTCTACCTGGGAATTCTCTAGGTATTTCTCCAGGGGTTTCTGCTAAGAATTTCTCTTTGGATTTCCCCAGGCATCCCTGACGGGGTTTCTCTAGAGATTCCTGCATAGTTTCCTCCAGCAATTCCTCCTAGGACTTCTGCTGAAATATCTACAATAATGCATCCCAGAATCCTTCTAAGAATTTGTCCTGAGATTTTTCCTGAAATTTCTCTAAAAGTTCCTCCGGTGATTCCTCCAACAATTTTTATCCAAGAGATTGTCATATGGTTATAAAGGTTGTCATGGAATTCCACCAGGAACTCCTCTTGGCCTTCCTCCAAGAATTCAAGCTGGATTCCTCAAGTAATTTCTTTTGTGATATCAAGTAATTTCTTTTGTGATCGCTTTGCAGTCTTCAACAAAGTTTTTCAGAACATCTTAGGCTATCATTTTACAGTATCGGTTAAAAAATTCCAGACAAACTTTTTCAACTTATGACAAAAATGCAAAAAAGTATGTTTTCCCATACAAAATCCCATACATATCTCTATTGCAATGCGCAAAGTGTAAACGCAACCGATCGTGCTCAAATTTTGCACAGATACTCAGGACCCGAAACGGAACCAAAAAAGCTTGGATCTGAGAAAACGGTTCCGATGACCCACGCTAATATACATATATCCCGATTTCAATTTGTATAGAAAAATGTGTGGTTGCCTCAATTTCTGCTTGAAACGTCGGTTGACATTGACACTTCATAACTCACTGCCCTGTAATCTCATGCAAAGCCTTTACATGCCTTAAAACTCCTCTTAAATATCCCTGAAACTTCTATAGAAGCTCCAAGGAACCTCCGTGTACCGCACCGAATACTCCCTTGAAACTTGAAAATCGAAAACCTGACAAATTTGTAAAACGTCGACAACCAGAGAAAACCACTCAACAATTAGAGAGAATCTTTCAACATTAGCATGAAGCCATCCTCAGCGACACCACTCTCACACTGTATCCCACAAGCGTGCTTTTTTCATGGTATGTATACTCAGTACACGACACGACCGCTCCTGAGTTAACCCTTTCGAACCGAATTGTTTCGCCACAGCTGCCACAACCTCGCCCGTCTTGAACACGTTTGTTATGTTCGGATTCATCGCCGGGGGCTTGTTAGCCCCTCTGTCTCCAATGAGTTAAGGAATCGTTCATAATTTGAGTCCTAGCCAATCGATTGAAATGTTGTATTTCATCTTAGAAAATGCAATTTAAGGGAATTCAAATTCATTGGGAAAAATAAGAAATGACTGAACAAATCTAGCTTCTTGGCGTTTAAACGAGGCCAAAAGAGATACCCCCTAGAGCTCCCTAAAACTTCCTGAAACCCTCTGGAACATCCTGTGACCCCTTGAAGCGCCTCTGAAACCCTATGAAATCCCTTAAAACGCCCTTAAGACCTCCTGGTACCCCCTGAAACTTTCTACGATCCCTTGGAATGCCCTTGAGACCCCCAAATAACCAATGAGACCCCTTGAAATGCCCCTGAGACCTCCTGAAGCACCCTTGAGACACCCTAGAACCACTCTGAAACCCACTCGGACTTCCTGAAACGCCCCTGAGGCCTCAGAATCACCCCTGAGGACCCCTGAAACATCATTTAGACCTTCTTGATCTCATTTGGAACCACTTAGACCCCTTCAAGCGTCCTTGAGGCCTGTTGGAACCCCCTGAGACCTTCTGAAACGTCTTTGAGACCTCCTGAAGTGCATCTGACACTCCCTGTGTCATTATGGAACCCGTTGAAATGTCCCTGCGACCTTCTGGTACCCCTGAAACTCCTGGATACCTCTGAAATGCACCTGCAACCTCCATAAGCTATAATCGAATCTGGTCATTGATGCATGGCATGAAACTGCTTTAGGGAGTGCTATGTCTATTTGGTTGTAATGCTACCATGGGTTGAAAAGCGCCGATCAGAGGGGAGCAAGTTTTGTTTCGTTTTAAAAAGGTGGAAGTCTCTGCAAGTACTACGTTTGGGTCATATGTGATGACCTTTCCGATTCATCACTGGCACTAAACCCAATGTGTAAAACCTGTTTGAACAAACTGTTTTTTTTTTTTGCATTCCATGTTAGAGAGGATCTTCTGCTTAATACGTGGCTTCCTTTTCTTATTCCAGGTCAGTGACATCTTCCAGTTCTACACCCTGAGCAGCGACATGCCGGAGGAGGACGTTGAGCAGACCCTGGGATCGACCGCTTTTGGCAATCCTTTCGGTTGGGCCAACAGAGCTCAATCAAGTAGCTGTACCAGTTGGCTGATTGTACTCGGAATTTTATTGCTGCAAAGAATAATGCGTTTCCTGTAAGAATTTTAGTTTTCAAGTCACTAATCTAATGTGGATATATTTATTTCTTATGTGATAAAAGAAGTTTGGAGCATAGAGATGTGAGTCTTAAGCTTGATCATAGAGAAGAGATTCAAAACAGGTGTCCCAAAGGGCATTTCCTTTTGTAATGACTTTGATTAGGTGAAACAGAAATAAAATAAGATTGCTAAAATTTGAAAAACTCAATTCGAAATTCGACTTAAACAAACGACGAAGAAGATGATATAAAAGATTTACAAAGACAAGATGCTATGATGTAGACATAAGATTCAAGATACTATAACTCATTCCTTTTGTAAAATAGATTCTAATTTTACCGCTGATAGTCTGACGAGGACTTCTAGAGAGACCCCAAAAGTAAACTACCGAAAAACAAATCGATGAGAAGTATAATTACAAACCTGTAAGTGTAAACTAGCCGTAAGTACATGTCCTAGTGAAAGCAAGCGAGCATTCAACCGTCAATTGGTTGGAATCATCCTTTGTGAATAATGTGAAACCGCAGCAAAATGGTACCCATTTTTTAAATAAAGTAATTTTAAAAACCCGATCCCACCATACTGCCGTAATCATTGAAGAGAAATCAGTGTGTGATTTGAGCACCGGTCATTTGGCTGTGGTGGCAGTTAATCCTCCCCGGAGATATTGTACTCGGATTGTTGGTCCCGCGCTGGGATGCGGGTAATTTGAACCAGGAACCAGGTGACCTTTTGACCGCGTTCTATTGAGGGCCATAACGGGACGAGCTCTCGAGCAAACGAGCACCATGAATCCAATTCCACATAAATTAATTACAATTTGCTTAATTGGCAATATGCGCGCTAGCTGGAGGTTCGCCGTGTGTGATCGCAACGAGTTTTCGACTTTTTAATTAGTGTACGCCGGAATGGTTGGGTCACCTCACGGGGGGGATTGGTTTGGGGCCGGTCCCGTAAACGAATTACAGCGGTCGATTGAAGGACTTTGGATGGAGAGATGACATCGGCAGAAGAGCTCCCTGTCGTGCGAGAGAAAGAGAAGGAGATAGAGAGACACGTGACAGGAGAGAGGATACATACAATGGGTCGGGTCAAATTGGATTTCGGATCAAGTGGGGTAAGTGATTTAATGTACTTTTATGTGGAATTTATGTTGCAGCTGCAGGGAGTAATTATCGGCTGGCTGTGTGACTTGTGACGATTTTGTGCTGGTCCGATAGAGATTTCGGCCCAATATAGGGGTGGTGGTCGTTTGATAAACATTATCAGGTGCAGAAGTGGATTTACGTTATGGTTTACCAATCAGTCCGAAATATGATGACAATTTATTCGATTCATAAAGTTTAATCCCCACCTAGAGTGAAAAATCAAATTGTGCATTCGATGGAAAAATATGGCAAACCAATGTTGTTTTGAGAATTGAGTTATTATTTTTATCAGATTTTCATCTGCCTCTGGCCCCGGTGTTTCACACAGTTCTTGGTATTTATAATTTGTAATCGAGCGAATTATCTACAAATAAACGTATGATGAAAACGCTTTTTGGAAATCAACCAAGTGTAGATGAACTAGATCAAAGTATTTTTCACCATCTAATCCTTAACGAGTTTTGAACAAGAGTCTCTGACTGCTTATGAACACCACTGTGATTTCTGAGGTTAGTCATATGGCCGGAATTAAGACCCTTGTAAATCGCTGCAGCGGAAGAACGTCATCGAGGCGCTGAAGTGGCTGGGCACGTTCGTGAGGAACTACGATCAACATCAGCATGAAATTCCCCATCATTTGAAAAGTTTGTGGAAATTTTGGAGAGCATACGCAATCGTGCAAGATGAATACGTAGAGATAATAGACTCCGAAACATTGGAGTCAAGCAGTTGTATTTCATGTGAGAGCTGAATAGGCGTCGAAGATACCATCACTCATCTCGCCCCAACGGCTGTTTTGCCCCTGTAGACCCTGTTGCTCAACCTAGGTACTCTGGTCAACGTGCAGCTACTGACGATATCTCTCCCAGAACTCTACTGAGATTTCAACAATTGACTGTCATTTTACAATACTTTGGCGCCACACACAAATTACGTAACGCTATAGAGAGGAGGAATCTAGCGTACCGTTACATTCCATACAAAAAAATAGGCTTCCACATAAAACGCATTACATCGGTGAGAGAGGGGGTCTGAAATGGTCGATTTCAGCGTTACGTTACTTGTGTAAACTCATTGCACAATTATGGGTCACACACAATTATTAGTCACTTTCCACTTTAATAGATAAATAATAAATAATTGCAAGCTTTTGATGGCCATTATCATTTTTCGTACATAAGTTGATATGTTTTGTGTCACTATACGTATCGCACACAGGCTTATACGTCAAAACATACATATTCTCAATATTTGTTGTTTGGCGCAAAACCATCTGTCAAAGTAACGCTTCGATTGTGATAGGAAAGTGCGTGCGCTGCTTTCGTAAGCTCTGTAAAAGCGAGCTTTAGTGATTTTCAAGTGCGAAATAGTATCGTCACCAGAACAAAGGTATAATTTACGTTCTAAATGTAGAAATTCACGTGATTGCAGCAAATTAAAGCTTATTTCAGAAAAAAATTAAGTGACTCATTATTGTGCCAAGGAACCCCAAAAATCACACAATTATGGGTCACTTTTTGTGCAGCATAATATTGAGAGTTCTGCGAACATGAGAATTGCATACTTTTAGGCGTTTATCGGTGGTTGTGTTGGAGATTTTGTCCCAATTTTTTAAAATTGATTCCAAGTCGTGAAAACACGCTTCGTTAAGAGGTTGAGACCAGTTTTAGATTCTACTATAGTTGATTTATCGAGAATAAGTGATCATTCATTGACAAAACATAATTGTTGAGCCGATTCCTCTTGAGTGACCCATAATAGGCTACAAATTGACCCATAATTGTTACACAACCAATTTTGACCCATTATTGTGGTTTTCATTGTTCACCAATATTTTAGTAATTTTCACATCCTGAAATGAATTTTACAAGCAGATTTTGATATAAAACAATAAAAAGGAATTTCAATGAAAAGAATATAAAATAAAAATCAAGAAAGTGTTATATTTGTATGAAAAACGATTCATATTATGAAATGATTGCTTCTTGAGTGACCCATAATTGTGCTATGAGTGTACGATGCCATTCGTGTCCATGGTCAACTCGTCCACGTCCAACAATTTCATTATCAATATCGTCAACACTTGCAGAAAAGTAGATATGATCAACGGCAATATGTGCTCACTCTCATTCTTTTGCTAGGTCTTTTATTTGTAGAGACGGCATTTTAAAGAAATGCAAATATTACTACACTCAAGCCTACATTTAAGTAGAATCCATTAAAGTAAAATCCATTAAAGAACCTCCATTTAAGTAACGTGACTGAAATGGAAATTTATTGTAGTCACAGTTTATCAAATGTGCATAGGCTACGATTTCGAATACATCTGTTCTGCGGAAAGTTCATTAGGCCGAACAAGTCAATAGACCGCAAAGGTCACAGGCCGCAAAGGCCTATTCGGCCTTATGACCTAGTCGGCCTTGTGACCTAGTCGGCTTTATGATCTAACCGACCTTATGACCTATTACTACACTGAAACCTCCATTTAAGTAGAACCCATCAAAGTACCTTCATTTATGTAACGTAACTGAAATGGAAATATACTGTATTCAGAGCAAAACAAATAACGTACATAGGCTACGATTTCGAAAACATTTGTTCTTCGGAAAGGATTAGGCCGGAAAGGCTATTACGTCGAATAGGTCTTAAAGGTCATTAGGCCACAAAGGTCATTGGCCCGAACAGGTCAATAGGCCGAACAGGACATTAGGCCGCAAAGTTCATTTTTCCGTAAAGGTCATTAGGCCGCCTAGCAAAGATCATTGGTCGCAAAGGCCTATTCGGCCTTATGCTCTAGCCGGCTTTATGACCTAGTCGACCTGGCGACCTGTGACCTAGTCAGCCTTCCCAAGAAAAAGAAGTAGTTGAACAACACTTTCTTAAGCTAAAATTTACTTAACCCTTACAGGATGTGGAAAACTTTTTTTGCATAGTCTTACTTATAGCTTTTGACCCAGTGGATAGATTTTTAAAACCAAAATGTTTTTATCAAGGGAATTAGTTGTGCTATCATATGCGAAATCATATGGGAAATTATGTTATGCTGGAACATTTTGGAGATATAGCTGGAAATGCAGTGTACACCACTTGTTCTTCATCCGATTCCGCGTTTTATTTCTATTTACATATGATCTATTTTAATGGAACTTGCACAATAATCTTTGTTTGGGTTGGGGCTGTTAGATAGAAATGTTTTATGTCCTTCACTGCCGTAATTCTGCAAAGTGACGTAAGCGTCATTCAAAATGTCTATATTTTTTGGTATATTATATATAATATCTGATGTAAAAATAACACTGTGGTATGCCCGCTGTATTAGAATGCAAGATCTAGTCGTTATCTATCATCTACGGAAAGAAACTTAGAGAATGAGCAAGAGTTTTATGCATAATAACCGAAAAATGGGCAAAAACTATCCATGTCGCTTACGTCACTTTGCAGAATTACGGCAGTTCAACAGTTGTAACATAGACCTCCAGGTTATCAAAAACGTCCAGAAGTCTTAAACTTTCTCTACTGAATACAATTAATTGTGTTTACTTTTCAAATCACTTGAACTTGATGAATTAAATTCGAATATACATTTCAAAACATGAAATGATGGTAGTCATGACCTGCCCAGCCAACACACGATCGCATATGATGTAGAATAGGATGCTGAAGTGGAGGCGATATGCGTACACTTAACACGCGGTTAAATGGAAGCATGCACGCATATCGCCTCCACTTTTGCATCCCATTCTACATCATATGCGATTTTGTGTTGGCTAGGTGGTGATGTTCTAGGAAATTTAAAATAGCTCTGGAGTTCTGATTGTAAAAGTGTATCAAACTAATGTATAAATGTCAGAACTGATTTCACTCCAGGAATTTCTTCAGGATTCCTCGGGAATCCTCCAAAGATTTCTCCAAAGATTTCTCCAGGCGTTCATACAAACCATATGTCTCATTTTCTGAATAGTTTGGATGATTCGGGAAGCTTCTAAGATGTATATTCGAAAATCACGTGAATCAACTGATCTTCTATGACTACCAAAACGCGTTATAGGGAGTTTGACGTGTAGCCGACGCTTTGTTACGAGTGTAGATGTGGAGGCCTTAACCATATGATATGTAAAAATGATGCTACAGGTATCGCTGATGTACTGGAAATTTGTCTCCCACGACTTGTATTATATGTTTGAATCAAATAAGACAAATGCCGATATTAGTGCACTTCATAGGTATAGTTTAGTTTCAGAATAGTTTGGATGATCTACAACAGCTTTAAGTTATATGATATATGATTGAGCTTATCATCTATGTCTACTAAAACAAACTACTCCAAGTTTTGAACGTGCATGATGCTTTATTACGAGTGTAGATCTAAAGGGCTTAACCACATAATACTGAAAGGTGACCTTAGATATCTCTGATGCTCTGGAAACTTCTCTCCCATGGCTTGCATTATGTGTATAAATCAAATGGACTAATTCTCATGTTTGTGCACTTCTGTTGATATACCATTTTAAATTCAAACCATATTTCTCAACTTCCGAATAGTTCGGATGATCCAGGATGCCTCTATGATGTGTATAGAAGTATCACATGAATCAACTGATCTTCTATGACTACCAAAACGCACTATACCAAATTTGAAATGCACCGGAAGCGTTATTACGGGTGTGGATATAAAGGCTTTGACTCCAGAATGATTTGGATGGCCTAAGGTATTGCCACTGATGTGCAGTTAGTCTTTCATACTCTGATTTACATGTATGGATCTGATGAAATCAGTTCTGAAATTTATACATTAGTTTGATATACTGTTACAGGTATAGGCCTTACAATCAGAACTCCAGAGCTATTTTAAATTTTCTAGAACATCACCAGGTCATGACTACCATCATTTCATGTTTTGAAATGTATATTTGATCTTGTACCGACTTTTCTAACCCTCTAAGCAAAATACCCTCTTCGAATGAGTGTAATCAGTTTCGTACCTTTTAATTCCGCCCTTTGTTGCTTATTCTTTGACAGATACGCGTATTTCGACTACCACTTGCAATCATCCTCAGTGTCAGTTATCCAGTGGTTAGCGATTTCGAGGGTTCCGGAGGGTCTCCGGTGCGTTACATGAGGTAAGAGGAGGTTTTGAGGATTTCAGAAGCATTTCATGGAGTTCCAGTGGATTTTCAGCAGGTTTCAGAGGCAACGCAGGTAACGCAGGCGACTTTGGGGGTTTCAGAGGGTCCAAGAGAGGGTCTCAAGTGCGTTAAATGGGGTTCTTGTGAGTTTTGGAGGGATTTCGGAGGCATTTCAGGAAGTTTCAGAGACCTCATCACAAAAACATGTGAAGCGCCCCTGAAATGCCCTTTGATTTAACCGTTATGTGTCCAACAAACTTTTTGCTTTTTTCTTCACCATGCCATTTAAAAATAAATGGGCGCTAGGTACCCGGGTACCCTGTCGGCCACATAAGGGTTAAGGGTGTTATTTTAATCCCCTGATACGACGCTGACCTGAAATGCCACGGAATATCCCTGAAACCTGGCGGATGAACATTCAAGATGGCGGCGGTTTAATGGAGTTTTAGGCTCCAAAACCATGCAATATGGGAATATTTGGTATGACGAAGATGTCCGGAGTACAAAAATAGCGACCAGAATATCAAAGATGGCGGGTAAAAATAAAAGATGGCGGCTGTTTAATGGATGATGGCTCCAAAACCATGCAATATGAGTGTATTTGGTATGGAGAAGATGTCTGGAAGTCCAAAAATGGCATCCACAATATCCAAAATGGCAGTCTAAAATTCAAGATGGCGATATGAAATACAAGGTGGTGACTGTTTAATGGAGGTATAGGCTCCAAAACCATGCAATATGGGTATATTTGGAGCGAGGAAGATATCTGAGGTCCAAAAACAGTGGCCAGAATATCCAAGATTGCGGCTGAGAATTCAAGATGGCGGCTGTTTCATGGAGTTTCAGCTCCAAAACCATGCGATGTGCGTATATTTAGTATGGGGAAGAAGTCTGGAGTCCAAAAAAATGGCAACTAAAATTCAAGATGGCGGTTTTTCAAGTGTTTATGGTTCAAACATCAAAATCCAGATAAACGGTATGACTTCTGTTGCTATGTAGTGGATTTTTGTTAAACGTATGAAAGTGCAATATTCATCAAGATGTCACTTGAGTTTGGTTGAAATTGGTTTTCGAAGGTACAAGAAAGGCGCCACCACCTAGGAGGATTTATTAGGTTTTTTTTTCATTCAAATCGAATTTGAATTAAAAACAAATTTTGTTCTTAAGGTGACGAACCGTTAAAAGATTTTTTTAGTGCATTCACTGGGCCGACGCTTAACGTTGTGACCTTTTTAATGTTTCTTGAATAAGTACATGGAAAGTGTTATTCCTTGATTGTATATACAATTTGAAAGTAAGCATGGAACGAGCTCCCCAATAAATATGAGTTGCTCATTGTAGTGCATAATAGGAGAGTCCCATCTCTCGCTGTCTGGATGACATTATACTATTAAACCTCGCAAAACGGATTTTAATACCCACACTCACACGTGAATCGACATGAATTTACGATAGAGTAAAAGCTCACCTCGACCACATATACCCTCGAATTCGTTCTGAATTCGACATTATTATCAATCGAAACCCATCAGCACGTCCACCTAAAGTGGAAAAATGTAGCCATTGAACCGAAAATAATGAAAACTTTCTATCGCCTTCTTCACTCCGTAAGTCTCCACAAATACCCCCATCGCACTTGGCCCAACTATGTGTCCGATTGTCCACCGCCATAACAGTTCCCGTAGTACAATCCATACAGTTGTTAAGTGAATTTTCAATTGAAAAGCTAGCTAATCTGCCAAAGCAAACCACCAAATGAGTCTTCCTTTGTCTCCTCCGTCGTACGGGAGACAAAGCGCGCTGGCACCACAGTTGGTTGAAGGTTGAAGCTAGGGTGGACTTTACTTGTGGATTAACATCAACATCGTTTACCCTCTTTCGAATGGGTGGTGCTTGGCTGAGAGGACGATGTCAACACTAACTAGCATGGACGAGGAGAAGCACCGAACAAATCAGTTCATTATTTTACTTTTTCATTTGCTTTCTTCTACATGTTGGCGTTGTCCGGCGGTGGTCAAGCATAGTGGATTGGAGTTAGTTGAGTGGTAACGGTGAGCTCTGACATGGATTTAAAGTGTTTTAGGAACTTTCATTACTGAATATGGTGAGAAATCTCCTGTAAGATGAAAAATTTGAGAAAAATCACAAATTGACCAACCGTTTATCTTTGGTCAATCGTTCGGAATTTCGCTCACTTTTAGTGCAACCATCACCATCCAAAGGGGCCGGACTCTATTTTCTACCGTTCTAATGGTCATGTTAAAGCCACATTCTAGGTAATCGTTCGCCACAGTCGAAGAACATTGTGAGTGTGACCGGGAGTCGGTGGACAAGATTGGAGGGCACAGTGTGCTATCGAACAAGTGTAGCTCGACGTCTAAAGACTGTAGTACGTTCTTAATGGTGAACAAGACTGGCAAGAATAGACCGTTCGACTGGTATTACTCTTTGTTATCTTGCTCAGTTGTGCTTAAGTTGGCTTGCGAGTGTGCTTTGCTGTGGATTTCAAATTGACCGGGTGGGATAAATGCACAGACTCCCGGGTAGTTTGAATTAATTTTAGTTTCAGCAACAACCGTCTCGGAATGATACCCGGAGACGATCGGACGACAGAAAAGTATTCAAAAGTAATTTGAAAGATATTAAAGCGAAAGCCCCGGGTGATGAAAAGATTTATGGTTGCATTAGGAAGCACCATAAATCAGATAAAGTTGCAATTCCTTCCGAGGAAGCCACTTCGAAGCAAGAGGAAAATTCAAATATAATTTAAGAAATGATAGCATCGCAGCTCATTCGTTCATAAGGAGCTCGTCAACGTGACTTCCACCAACCGTCGGGTAATCGCAAACTAAACAAGCGTTTCACTTAGTCCCCGCTCCGGAACAAGCCAGGACACGGTTGCGTTGTTTAGCTTGTAAATATGTACACTTTAGAAAGTTTTGCTTGTTAATGCTAAGCTGCTTACCGTCGTTTTTGCACACACCACCGGCGGCATCTTGTCTGCACGACGCTATAGACCATCATCAAAAGTAGCGCGGCGCGGCATCCACCCGAAGCAGCTGACTTTTCCGAGATTAATCGCAGAGCACGTTTCTTCTGGTGCAGGCGTTAAAGGGGCATCGTGGCATCGTCTTGCTCTTCGTGGAAGATCGCGTGAAAATTTCTGCCACAACATAAACCGCCGCCGTGCCGCTGCCATCAGCTCTAGCTGCTGCTGTATGCAAATTATTTCATAACCAACGTACATTAGCTAATTTGTATGCAAATGAAAGCTTGACACAGCGCATCAGACATCGGAAGCTGCGGTATGATTATTGTGGAAAAAATGGTAAGAGAACGCTATTTGAGGTTGCGTGCATAACTTTCAAAAAGTTTTAGAATATGGTCCAATGTTTTTCTTAGTTTTAATTAGGTGTATATTTTTGGTTCAAATTCAATACTAATCGCGTTCTTTTATACTTTATAATCTAAAAACACGGCTGCGCTTGTTTTGGTATCTATCGCTCCCAAATTTTTTGAACGTTTTTTTCTGAAATTCCTGTTTTCCAGTATTTTTTTCGGAAATTTGCTCGGCAATTTCTTCGGGATTCTTTTTACAGTTCGGCCTTTTATTTTGGAATTCCTTTGGATTTTTTTAGGAAATACCTCAGTGAAGCATTTGGAAGTATAAGTGACAATACCTTTGTGAAATTCCTTTAAATCCCCTTCAAAAGCTTCTTTGGCAAATTCTTAAGAGAATCTTTCAGCACAATCTTTAAAACTTTCATCGTTTATTCATTTGGACACAGTTTCGACAATGTTTTTAAGCATTGAATTGTCAATTTCTTATAGCAATTTCATCAGCCACTCCTTCTGAAGTAGCGTTGGGCATTCTTGAATCGATGTTCGCAACATCGATGTTTTTGTTCCGATTAATCGATTGATTGAAACGATGTTGAAGCCCAATGGAATCGACCGAATCGATTTTTTACATTCGATTATTTTTTTCGATTCAAAAATATTAATTTTCTTTTTTTTTAGAATGCTCTGTAGAATTTTACCATTGCAAAATTTTACATAAAATCGAGCTAAAATGTACATAAAATCGAAGTACATAAAATTGAGGACCTACAGTATCGGACAATAAAAATGCACCAAAGCCGTTTTCCCATACAAACTAGTCAACTTTAGATTACCATATCTCAGTTACTTCTCAACCGATTGTTTTCATTTTTCTGTGATGAACTACAAAACATTTCAATTTTCAAAAACTATTGTAAAAGTTCAGTAATAACTATTGTTACAAAAGTTACAGATAGGTTGAATTTTGACAATAAAAATGCACCAAGACAAAAAATTGTATAGCAAAAAATGTTGGAGTCAAATCATGTTGGTCTGTTGAGCAAACTTATTCGTCATCACACAAGAAACATATTTGCCGAAGACACCATAATGATATGACATAACCATTTTTTGCTATAACATTTTTTGTCTTGGTGCATTTTTATTGTCAAAATTCAACCTATCTGTAACTTTTGTAACAATAGTTATCATTGAACTTTTTCAACAGTTTTTAAAAATTGAAATGTTTTGTAGTTCGTCACATAAAAATGAAAAAAAATCGGTAGTAACTGAGATATGGTAATCTAAAGCTGACTAGTTTGTATGGGAAAACGGCTTTGGTGCATTTTTATTGTCCGATACTGTATATTATCTAGGGTCTACTAAATCGAGGTATACCTGTATATCTCAGGTTTCTTGGGTAATCCCTCCCAGGAGTCTAAATGAATCTTTCTCAGGATTCTGGAGAAATCCTTCTTATGGTCGAAAAACTCCCTTTCAGGGTTCTAGCGCATCCTTCTCAGGATTCAACGTCAGTCCATCTGTGGATGCCGAACATATTTTGTTTTTCAGAATCCCTCTCAGGATTCTAGATGAATTTTCCTTAACAATGTGGAAGGTCCCCTCTTAGAATCCCTCTCGGGGTTCTGGGGCAAACTCTTTCAGGATTATAATGGAATGTCTTTCAATACTGCAGGAGAATTTCTCTCCTTAATAGAATTCAGTTAGAATTCCTATTGGAAGCGTCTTTCTCTCTTTCTTTCAGCATCAAATCGCGATTCCCGGCCGAAATAATTTACACAGAAAATTTTTTTTTACTAAATGTAAAAATTGTGAAATTTTTGAAATGTTATAACTTTTTTGTTTATTAGTTTACCATCACCAAATTTTTATGGTAGATTGCTAATACAATGGACCGTTTTCCCTAAAAAATTCAAGTTGGTAAAAAGATAGGGTTTTGAGATATTTGAGTTTTTGTGACAAAAATGATGTTTTTCAATGATAAAATAGATTTTTTTTCACAGTGTATATTTTCTTAGAAATCACCATTTAGCTATCTAACTTTGCTGAAAAATTCATAACAATCGAACAATCCGTTTTTGCTGTGCATATTTTTGAATATTTTTGAACCATTTTCACATACACCCTTTTGAAAAGTTAGTCGTGGCTCTAAATAAAAATTTGATATCGAAAAATGGCGATTTAGATGAAACTGAAAAACTGTGCAAAGTTTCAGTACAATAGAAAATCATGAATTAAAAATTTTCCTTAATTTTGATGCTGTTGCTTGGAATCGCTCTCTTTAATAAAATTCAGGAAGAATTCCTATTGGAAGCGTCTTTCTCTCTTTCTGGGATAAGGTCTACCAGGATGCTGATGTGATAATTTTCAGCATTTAGAAGGAATCTCCCACAGAGTTTTAGAGGAATCCTCAGAGTTATGGAAGAGTCCCTCCAAAAACTCTGGAGGAATTTTTCGCAGTAGTATTACATGGAAATACCTATCAGAGTTCTAGCGAATCTCTGGATTCTAAGAAAATTCATTTCAGGATTTTGCAGTACAGAAGTAATTTATGGATGCTCTGGGTAAATTCTTCTAAGGATTCTGGAAAACCCTCACTTAGGATCCCACTCAGAATTCTGAGTAAAACTTTCTCAGCATTTTAAAGAACTCCACTCAGACAACTTGGAGAATCATATTCATAATTCTCAGAATTGTGGCAAAATTCCTCTCAGAATAATTCTGGGGGAATCCTGTGTGAGGATTCTAGTAATATCCTTCTCAGGATTCTGTGTAAGATTCTTCAAAGATTCTGGGAGAATATCACTAAGTATACTGCGAGTACACTTCCCAAGATTCTCTGAAAATGCGGCTTTCTGGGGTAATCTCCGTCAGGATTCTGGGGAATTTGTCTCATGATTTCGGAGAAATCCTTGGGATTATGGGGCTATATTTTTCAAGGTTTTAGGGCACTTTCTTTCAGAATTGAGGGGGTTAGAAGCAAAGGGGTGTATGTGACAAAACCCACTTTCGAGGTTTAAAGTTTTTGCCCAATTTTTAATCCCATACAAAATGTATGTAATTTTTCCAATCATCGTAGAAACAATCTTAAAAATGTTCCGGAAAGCTTGAAATCTGAAGAATTTTATGATATGCTCAGCTCAAAATCGATAAAATAGTCAATTACACCCCTTTGATTCTAGGCCCCTCAATTTTTAATTATTGGAGAATTTCGCTCGAAATTCTGGGCAGAGAATTTTGGATTTTGTGATTCCTCTTAGGGTTCGGAGAAAATCCTTCGTAGCATTCAACGAAAATCCTAGTAGAATTCTGTTTTCTGTATTTCTGTATGTTTAAAGTATTCTAGAGGAATCACTCTCAGAGTTCTGAGACAACCCCTTTCAGGAGTTTAGGGAATTCCTTTCAAAGATGCTGGGGGAATGTCTTTCAGGAATCGGCTGTAATTTTCTGTTTTCTTTCAGAATTCCCGATAATTCTTCTCAGGATGCAGGGGAATCCATTCTAACAGTTTTCGTAATCCTTTTCAGGGAGAATCCTTATCAGTTTTTCGGAAAAATCCCTCTTAGGTTTCCAGATACATTTCTCTCAAGAATCTGGAAGAACCCCTCTTATGATACCTCTCAGGATTCTGGGGGAATACTTTTCGGGATTCTGGCGGAATTATTCTCAGCATTCTAAAGGATTCTACCCAGGATTTTAGGGGAGTTCTGGGAGAATACTTAAAAGGATTCTGGAGTTATTCTTCTGGGGGAATCCTATCTTCCAGAATTATGTGAGAGTATATCTCAGCATTCTCGCCCAGTAGTTTGAGGGAACCTTTCTCAGGATTCTGAAGTAATGTTTTTTAGAGTTCTAAGCTATCCTTTCCAGGGTTATGGGGCATTTCTTTTAAGTTTCTTGGGGATTTCATCTTAAAATTCCGAAAATCTTTTTTGTGAGAATCTCTCTCAGTATTCTAGATGAATTTATTTCAAGAATTTGGAAGAACCGCTCTTGCAATTCCTCTCAGGGTTCTTGGAGAATTCATGTCAGGATTCTGGGATAATCCTATTCATGATTCTGGAATAATCCCTCTTAGGATTCTGGAACATTTTGGAAGAATCTCAAGGAAAAGCTTCACTTAGGATTCTGAGACAATTAATCACAGGATTCTAGGAGAACTCCTCTCGGGACTCTTAAACAATCCGTCTCTCTTAGGATTCTAGGTAAATTCTTAAAGAGGTTCAGAGAGAATTCCTACCATGATACCGGAAGAGTCTCGCTTTTTTCTAGGTAATATCGCTCAGGATTCTGGTTTAATCATTTTTAGCATTCTGAAGAAATCTCTCTCTCTTTCTTATAATTCTAGATGAACTTTTTTCATAATTCTGGAGATTCTTGGGAAATTCCTCTCAGCAGTCTGCGGTAATTTATCCCAGTACTCTGGGATTCAGAATGCACTGTCTCAAAGTTTTATCCATGTTCGAATCAGAATCGCGAAATGTTCGATGTGCAATCTCAAATTTTGATATTGAATTTATTTAGACAAAAAAAAACATGCCATGAACTTGAACTAAATGCAGCAAACGAATCATTTTCTAATTTTGTCATATTTTATAATATCGAATCGATGTGACAAAAAACGATAGTAATTATTTTCCCCCTGAGGAAGACACTATCCCCGGTCGAAACGTCGGGTGAACAAAACAGCTCTTTTTTTAAATCCCAAGACTGCGTAGCCGTTAATCGAGAGAGTCAACCATACAGTCGTATTTCAACAGCAGTAATTTTTGGAGTAAGGAGGTACCCATCAGAGATTGTGTAAAAAAGTGTGGAACAACTAATGGTATGGTTTAGCGAGCCAAGGAGCATAATTCCCTGAAGACCCATCCAAAACAAAAATATTCAAAACGCAATCAAATTTTGGCGGATTATGTGAAAATTCGGGCTCGGAAACTGTACGACGATGTTTTGAGCAAAAATCAAAAGAGTATATCCATGGATGCTGAAACGCATGTCAAACTGGACTACAAGGCAATTCTAGGGGCACTGTTTCTTACTGTGAAGCGGGGCATGGATGTTCCAAATTCTAAGAAATCGATTTTTTTGCGAAAAAAAATTGGGAAAATGTGTTGGTTTGGTAAGCAATTTGTCAAAGTGGTATGAAATCGTCACCTTTCTTCACCGTCCCAAATATGAACGTCGAAATATACCGGAAAGAATATCTCCTTCTAAACTAATTCTGTCACTCCTCTGAAAGCACAAAGGTCCTACATTATTTCGGCCGGATTTGGCATCCTGCCACTATGCGCGTGACATATTTGACTGGTATGAAGAAAACAATGTCCAATTTGTGGAAAAGTCAATGAACCCTTTAAATTTCCCGCAAATAATGCCCATTGAGAAGTATTTGGCTTTGATGAAAAGGAAACTACGGAAAAAGAATAGGGGAGCAGAGGACGTCATCAAATTCAAGAAAAACTGGGTCAACCCAAGCAGAACCATTGACGGTGCGGTTGTCCAAAACCTTATGAAGAACACCATGAAGAAGGTGCGAGAGCTGGCAAGATCCACGAAAAATCAAATAGAAAATGATATCAAATACAGCAATATTCAAGTGTACTCATAATTAACGATACAGTCCTTGAAGCCCAAGCCGCCTCTTACATCACCACGATTTATTTACCCTTGTCCGATTCAGTGTTGTTCAAACGCCTGGAAATCTCACATGCACGTGACAGAAAGGTTGGTAACGGGTCCTAGGATGTACTGCCGAAGTTATGGATGTAGTAGGGCAACATGTTCGTGGCTGCGCATCGATTACAATCTCGAACCGAATGATTCAGAGTGGAGATCAAGACATTTACGATGTCGGCGATGGCGTGATAGAATGGAACCTGGTGTAGTGGCGTGTAAGGGAGTGCAAAGTTTGGGCCTAGGCTTAACAGAATCTCCTGTTCGTGTGGAATTCTGGAATTGGTGGCGTTGTGAATGGCTTTCTCATTGCATGTTTGCAACAGAACTACATCCATAACTCCGGGAGCAAATAGTTATTAGATTGGAGCCAACTCGTATGCAAGTAGTAACGACGTTCGGAAACTTAACTACTCTATAGATTATCGGCTACGCAGTCTTAGGGTTCAAAAAAAAAACGAGTGTTATTATTCACCTGATGTTTCGACACGGGGATAGTGTCTTCCTCAGGGGGAAACTGTAATAAGGCTTTAAACAGAGTTGTCTTTACATAATTTGTCTGATTACTTACATAAATATTATCGTTTTTGGTCAAATGTTTTGTCTAACTTTAACTGTCTCCTTTTGTGTCGTTTTTGGTACATGCTGTAAAGTGGGTGTGTTTTAAATTAATTTTGTCGTTTAAAAATCTAATTGTTTGTTACATCATGAAGGCCTGAAACGAAGTGATCAATGATGGTGGAATTCCGAATCCAACAGTGTTGAGTAATCTTCCACAAAACCATAAAAAGGGACGCCGCTATTATTGAGCTGCCTCAATAGCGTATTAGCGTATCTACGAAATTCCACAAAAGTGGTGATAAGACTCGCCCATGAGGGCGTCCACAAATTTCCTAAAAAAATTGTTAACAATAGATGTCGGTTTTTAAGCATTTGGTAAAACCAATTGGAAATCATTGAAGAAAAAATAAAGGCACGTTGGCCAGATGAACATCACGGATGTGATGATCGACAATGCGTTTTAAACATTTCAGAAGACAAGAGGTCAAACTGATAGGTCGGAAACTCTTTGCTTCATCATACTATGTACGACCCACTTTCGAAAAAAAAACTTTACAGTAATATTTCGCCAAGATTTGGGAATATACCCTGTAGAAAAACTGAAAACAAGTAGTTTTTTTTGAAAACATGTTTGAAATAATCAAATATTTTCTGAAGAAAAATGAGATATATCCCTCATCAGAGCAAGTGACATCGCCATTTCGCAAACGGAGCTCGTTCACTCGAAAATCCTTAGATTTCGCAAGGGTTTTGTTCAATCGACAGACTTCACTCAAGCTAGAAACATTTGTACAAAGGTTTTTCCAGCCGGATCGTTCAGCAGACCGGAGAGCTGTCTGGTAGGCCTTGCAAGTCTACCTGGAAGCCTCCGATCCAGCCGAACGTCGTCTGTTGCAACTCTTTCTACATTATTTCCTGAGCTTGGCCAGATCAGAGTTCCACCAAGGGATTCCCCTTCCCGAGCAGAAGGGAATAACAACAGCAGCTGTGTTATTTGGGCAAAATAACTGAATAACAGAATCGATTATTTTTAAGTTATTATCATAACATATTGTGTTATAAACTTGTCTGTCATAAGCGGCAAAATAACAAATTCCGTAACAAAAAAATGTTCCTGGAAAACCATTTCAATAACTTGTTTTGTTAGTTTCAATAACAACTTAATAACAGTGAATTCAGAAAATATTTCAATAACAAATTTTGATATTAATATGTTATTGATAATAATCGGAGAGCAGAATTTGCTATGAAACCAAACTCGTTACTAAATAAGTTATAATACTTATAATATAAAATTATTCGCTTTGTCTCACAAACCCGCCAATAACATGAGGTTCATCACTCTGACTTAAGAAATATTTTCAATTGATCGAAAAATACTATATTCAGCTTTTAATCCATTCTAAGAGATTTGAAGTCGCGAGATAATCGAACTTTAGTAATTTCTATATTATCAAATACGACGAGCTTCGATTTTAACCTGTAATTTATGCCTTAATTGTTTTCGAAGCACGTGTGACCTTTGTTTTTTTTCAGCATAGAAACTGAAGAATTTTTAGAATGCTCAACAGTTCAGCAGATTTTTTTAGGATATTGGAAATATTATACAGATTATAACAATTTCCCTGGAAAGATTGTTTAAATTCCTCCGATTTTTCTCTGGATTCAAGAGTTATGTCAAATATTCCTCTTAGATTCTACAAGAATTCCTCCATAAATTTTGCTATAATTTCTCTTGATCTTCCTCTGATGATTCCTACAGGACTTTCACCAGAATTTTTTGCAATATTTTTTTCTAACATTCCTATATTTGTTTATCTAAGAATTCTAGTCTAGTCTAGTCTAGTCTACACATACACAGCCATTCATTGAAAGAATCCTGGAAAATGATAGAATCGACTACTTCTACCATTTTTCTTGTCATTATCAATACTTGCAAGGCATCGGAGATGCATTACAAGTATTGAAGCGGCCAGGCCTACTGTGCAGCGTTATTGAATACAATTGAACAGAACTATGGAACGGCGACATCTCGTCAGCCGCTCCGTATCGTATGTGTAATAAATGTGAAGCGAAAACGTTGGGAGTGACGTTGCTAAGAAAGTTAATGTCACTCCGTTGGGGCTTCTCTTCTTCCTGGGATGGGACAAAGGTATTTATGGTATTAGCCCCTTATGTCCTGGCTCGAAAGCCTAGGTTTAAGCGCCATTGCTCGCTCTCTGAAACGAGAAGAAAATATAACCAGGAAAAACTGCTAGAGGAATCCAAGCAAGAACTCCTTTAGAAGTTATTAAATCAATCTCTCCTAAGGTTACCCCAGGAAATCATTGCCAGAAATTTCGGAAGTAACTTTAATAGAACCCAGGAAATACTATGGCTGATAATTCAAGAAAAATGCAATGATAAATATCACCAATAGCTCTTGCAAGAATCTCAAAAAGAGCTCCGTATGAACTGCAGAAGAAATAATGCGAGAAAGTCCAGGAAAAAATTCCAAAGGAAATCGAAAGGGATACTTAAAGATAGCATAGCATAGCATAGCATGAATACTTACACAAATCTTGGATGGAGTTGCAAAGCTGAATATATCCATTGACATAGCTGATGTCGCTACTATCAACAATGCCATAGACCCACTCAGCTCACACACCTGGCCAAGTCCTTGCAAGCATTTATGTAGTCCAATCATCAACTTAGAAAGAGCCCCGAACTGAAGCAGCTTCTAATAGATGATCGGATATTGAAAATAGCGAATATTCAATTTAGGGTATAAAGAGTGTAATCAGAAAGATCTCATCTAGTTCCAGTTTTTCAGTTTCCGATCATTTCCACTCAACGGACAACAGCACACAACACCACATTACTAACGAGGTTGACGAGAGATGACGGAAGTTGCACAGTTTTTACATAGATCACTTTTTCACGATGGACAATGCATTTTTTCTTCTAAATATCCTCGCAAGATCAATTTGGTTGGAAATCGCGAAACGATACTGTAAGCTTAGGAAACACAAACACAAAAAGGAGTGGCCGAGACGAAGAACGGCGGTTAAGAAACAAGATTCTGGACACCACCATCACCCACACTACTATTGTGGCCGACACGAGATCCTATCTTTCAGCGTCGACAAACACTTGCTCCCCCGTACACAACATCCCCGAAAGCCTCTCATAATAACACATCTGGGTCGCGGCAGTGCCTTTTTTTATTCATGTTTTTCTTAAGAATATGTGTTCCGCGGAGAAGGCACCGCATGCAGCACATCACAGTTTTTCCTTGCCCTTCACCATTGAGTCTGACGGGCGCTCGATGAAAAAAATTAACATCCTCACGAAATGTCACTTTTTCGGCCGCACCGCGCTCGGCGTGGCCGCACTTGATCCACTTCCGCTGATCCTCAGATGAATCTTTTTTAACGGACACAAAAAAGTCACCTAGAAAAAATCAAGAACCATTCAAGACAGAACGCGAAAAAAATCGTGTCAAGCAAAACAAAACGCGTCCGATCGCGGCGATGCTTACTTCGATCCTTTCCTATTTGTTTATCTAAGGATTCCGTCAAAAACTTCTTTTGTGTTTATCAAATGACTTTGTCATAAAATTCTTCCAAAAATTTGTCGACAGATTTGGTCATAAACTTTTCTATAAATGACACCAAAAATCTTCCAGAAATTTCTCTGAGAGTTCTTTGACGGAATCTTTCATGGATTTTCAAAGACTCCTCTAGAAATTCCTCCAGAATCCTGCGTAGAATCCCTTCAAGGGTTTCTTCAGAATTTCCTGTGATCATTAGTCCTGAAGTTCATGTTAAGATTTCTCTGAAAATTTCTTTGAGGATTTCATCATGAGTTTTTCCGAAGGATTCTCCAGGAGTTTTTCAAAAGATTCTGCCAAGAATCCTAATAATTGCTCAGAAGTATTAACTTCGGAATTTCCTTTTTAACTGAATACAAAAATGGAACAACACAAAGAGACAGGTCGTAATTGTCGAATTGTTGCTGTGATTTCGAAACATGTTACTGTTGTGCTATTGCTGATAATTTGATCAATAGTACAACAATAACTAAACTTATACTTCAACAAAATATGTTATTTAAATGTAATTTAGTTATTGTATATCAATAGCTTGATTATAACAAAATGAGGTTGTCTAACAAAATGTGTTATGGAAAAGCTATGCCTTGATAATTTAATAATAACAAAACAAGATATAAAAACAGGTTATGTGATTTCGTAGCTATAATTTGCTATACTCCTCTGCTCGGGTTGTGTTCCTAACAGACCGTAGAGGACAAGCTTCTTCAAAAGCTTTGTAGTATCAGCGGCGTCATCTAAATCACTTGAAGTGGCAATGGATGATGAGTATCCATGAAACTTGGCCACAACCAAATCAGTGAAGAGATCCCAGTTGGTTGAACGGCGGTTCCTGAAACGCAAAGTTTGCGAAGAAACATTTAAGTGTTAAAAAAAGATGTAGCGATGATAAGATAAAGATTTTTCATCTGACACATGCCAACTGGTCAACTCCTGACTTACTGTGTTTGAGCAAAGCGTTATATCTAACACTTCATCTCTAGCAGATACCATGAAGGTTGGGTGGTTGTCTATGTTAAGTAATCCAGGATCTGTACTACTTAAATATTCCATCAAAGTGGAGCCTGTCCGAGCTGTCCCAGATGATATGGTGAGCATTAGTATCACTGCCAACAATTAGCGGAAGGCTTTTGGAGGCATAATAATTATTCAGCTTCAAGTTTGAGACAAAAGAAGGGCAGCTGATTGTTTCGCAGATACACAAGGTCAACTGCGCTAATGCTCCGGTTAGCACAGTAAGGGCAAATATTGTGTAGGGTGCCTTGGTACTCCACAGCCTTCGTTTGCGATAACCATTCATTCCTAGGCACGGTAAGCATAAAGCCGCATCACACCATGAATTAGCGGTCAACTGTTGGTGGACGCTTACCACCGGAACAGGCGGTCCGTAGTGCTATGCTTAGCCATATGAACTAATCGCTATTGACACTACACAGCTATCTAGGCTGATCGGGAAAAAAGTTAATAATGAAGATCAACTTCATATGGGCCCGAAAAGCTCTAATCCATTGACCATACTAAGTAGTAATCCTCTTGGTAGGGTTGAACCATTTGAAAGATTTTCAGGTTTCAAATTCAAAGAGGAAATGAAAAACATTTCCACGTTTCCACATTCTAATTCATTCATCCGAAAAGATTGAACACTACATACTTGCAAATGGGTGAATGCTGAATGACGATGCACTAGGTTTTTGCCCGTAGCAACTGGCATTGACGGAAATCATGAACCGAGATGGTGCGATAATGCGGGATACATTCTATTCAAGCCAATGAATGTGGGTATTCGAAGCATAGAAGAATATTACACCACTGAAAAAACGAGGTCAAGCTCAGTTGATTCTCTGTGTTGAATGATTCATTTCCTTTTCAGGACATTTGAGCCAATGAAAGAATGACGTTCAATGTTGAGCAGCAAGGAACGGAAAAAAATCTCTCTATTAGCGTGGAACGTCCGTCTACTGGAGGATAGCTGGACGAAAAATGCCACTCATTGTGGCTCATTTAAGCAAATAAATGTTAGTTTTTGCCAGCAAAAGTAATTGCTTGCAATGAGAGAAATGCTTTCACTGGGTGGGATTTTTTGTGAATGGTGGTGATGGTAAACTGAGTACAAATGAAAACACTTCTGGAAATAATCTACTAAAAAAGCGGTAACTCAAACACTTTAACCTAGTGACCCCTTTCATGACGTCTTCCATGGCAATTCGCACGTCATAATTTGATTGCACACATGGTGGACTCCCTCTTCAAAAAAAAAAACAGCGTCATCATTGAATTGATAAGAAACAGAGCGTTCATCCTTCTTTAATTTACTGATAGTTCAAAACCTTGCTTGCACCATGTCTAATATACACGAATCTCACTTTTTTAGGAGAAATATAGTACATTGGAGTGTATAAGAATATTAGGAGCAATGATATTGGCGAATTCCCAATGACAAAAAGTTTAAGCAAATAATTCGCAAGTTGAACTTCTATGGCATATTAATAAATAAATAGGCCTGTCGACGTTGGTTCTAATTTTCCGACCAACTTCCAATACGACATTATTCAATTGTCTTGCTATAACCTATTCAAAAAGGTCAACTAAACTTTTCTGCACGCCACATTTCATTTGTCTGGCAACAGTCTACAACTAAATTACCGCCAGCTCGATGGAAACCCAAGCAGTACCCTACCCGAAGTGTTGAGCAAAATCAACGGCTCTGTGCATTTCTGGGCACTTTTAGCACTTATTTTCCTCCTCATGATCCAAACTCCCCTCCTTCCAAGCAAACAGTGCTTTTCCCTCGTCTACCATCTTCATCGGTACTTGAGCTGCGGAACACCGAAAGTCAAACTAGTCGCTCTCCTCCAAGCATGAATAAAACAATTTCAGAGGTACGCGCGCGCAAATTGAAAATTGAATTTCAAACAAGAGTGAGCAGCGAAATTTGCCTGGCCAATTTCACTTCCTCCGGGGTACACTTTTTGGGGCGGTCGTCGAGGGCGCTAGAACAGAAATAACAGAAAGACAGCTCCTCCAAATGGCAAGTACACAAACCAACCGTGCCACACCAGAGAGAGAGAGGGAGAATTTATTCATCAAACAATTATTTCTAATAATGCACCGAACCATTTTTGCAACACCCCCCTTGGCGAATGTTGCCCTTCGTGGTGCACCCACTTCTGTGTTATTTTCACAATCAACACTCAAACGGGCAACCGGAGTAGTTGGAAAGGTAATAAAGTGAAAAATTAATAAACCATAGCTCGCCAATGCGGCAAACCATCGTCGCTGCCGCCGCCGCCGCCCAGGGAATGCAATCTCAAACAAAACTTGTGCAGTGGGTGGGGAGTGGTGGCACCAAAAGGTCATGGTTGGGTGTATTTAGAAAGTAAATCGAACTTTGGCGAAAACAAAGCTTTCTGCAGTTTAAAAGCTAAAGGGCTTTGAATTAAAACTGTGAAAAGTTAACAGTATTGCGGCAGTATTCCAAGTTTTTCTAGACCGATTGTTGTATTGTATAAGAAGTCTCTTTTTTTTGTAAATTCAGCAAAATATGTATGAAGATTGTTCCAATAACACGACTTTCATTAATCTTCCACAAAAATGTATAAAGATTATCGCAACATATTATATTCAGCCTACTATCATTGCAACTAAATTGGTTAATTAAATACAACGCAAAACATTTGAGTTTAAGTAAATTCTTAACTTTTGAGATTTACTAAATAACGAAAATCGCTATGTAAAGTCCTCTGTAAAGTGTTCCTTAACCGCGAGCAAACAGGAGAAGATTGCCACAACTCTCCGCTGGCAGTAAGCAGGATTCTGTGGCAGACGATCCTGTGTGGACCACATTGTCTCGCTCCGAATCATTATGGAGCAAATCAATGAATTCCAAGGGTCTCTCTACCTGCTGTTCATGGATTACGAAATAGCTTTCAACCATGTAAAACACGAAAATATGTGGGGAGCCCTCAGGCGCAAGGGTGTCTCTTAGAAAATCATCGGCCTCATTCAAGCACAATACGAGGCATTTTCGTGCAGAATACTGCGCAACGGTGTCTCGCCCGATCCCTCGCAGCAGAGGCAGACCCAGAGACTCATAGCGGCGCAGCCTCTACAACGAAATTAAGCAACTCGACAGAAATTTTACCTGGCCAGAGGTCAAGGCCATGGCTGGCAATCGCCCAGGATGACGAACTTTCAATGTGGACCTCTGCACCACCATGGGTGCCCCGGATTGAAAATAAGTAGCTTTCAAGTGATATGAGGAAAATATCCTCCGGAACGCCTTTGAAACCCGATGAAACCCCTGGAACGCCCTTGAAATCCTATGAGCCCCCAATACCGTATGCGTGATAATGTTTGCACCATCGTACAAATAAGGTGCCCATATCACCTGTACACACAATGTCTTGGTTTTTATTGCATGCACGTAAGCTCTAACTCATCTCACAGTAGGCTGCGGGTAAAAAAATCCGATTTCTTAAGTTTAAAATTTGCACCATGCAGCGGTAGTCGGAACTTGTCCACGCGCAAATGTCGAAAAAGACATTTCAGGAGTGTTCAGGAGAACCGTAAAACAGTCTTATACCGAAAAAAAGCAAGGGCAACTATTCCCGAAGGTGTCCACTGGTCGTTCAAGGTTAACATGGATTAAGAAAGCTATCGCTGCCACCAAAAATAAGATTTGGGTGAATTATATGCGCTCAATGAGAAAAATGGCATAGAAATGCGAAATCAGCGACTTAACGGCATGGCATGTCGAAAAGGAAAATTACGGTGGCTTTTATGATCCTTCGACCATAGAAAAAAAACTTACATTATTACCAATGGCATCCAGGAGCTACGAGTAGCGCCATATAAGAAAGTCTTGAATTTGCCCGAACGCAACCTTCTTTTTTTTCGATTTCCGAAAAACTATCGATCCGTACCAAATTCCAGAATCAATAGTTATTATAACTTTTGTTTGTGTGTCAATGTCTACACCATGAGGCAATGTCAAAATAAAAAAATAAATTCAAAAATTGTTAATCTTGACTTTGACACTACCACGGATACTTTTCGACATTTGCGCGTGGACAAATCACGAGCTAGGTTGCCACTTAGTCATTATGCAAGTGTTAAACTAAGAAAATCAACACTTTTTATTCACAGCCTACTATGATATGAGTTATAGCTTAAATGCCTGCAAATAAAACCAATACATTGTCTTCACAAGTAAAACTGGAAATTTATTTAACGATGGTGCAAACATTATCACGCATACGGTAAAATCTCGGGAACGCCTCAGAAACCCGTTCAATACCCATGGAACGTTCCAGAATCTCCCTGAAACTTTTTGGAACACTCCTGGGACCCCTTGAAATCCCTTCAATCTCCTTTGAAACCTTTGAAACACTCATGAAGCCCCTTGATACTCCTTGGAATACCCATAGAATGCTCCTGAAACTCCATGGAACACTGATGGAACACCTCTGAAACCCTCTGTATCCCCCTGGAACACCACTTGAATGCCTTTGGGACCAGGCTTGATAATACTTTTCAGAATCAAAAGAGTTTTGCAAAATGCTCTAGAGTGGTATGTTGCTTCTGCCTCGTCGCAAGGGAGCGAACGAACCCCGATCAATGAGGTAATAAAAGCTAGTGAGAAAGAGGGGAACGAAAAAAACAACGTTTTTATTTCGGATAAAGGAGTGTGTTTTTCGAGGGCCCATATAGCCGAGGCGGTAAACGCACGGGTATTCAGCATGACCATGCTGAGGGTGACGGGTTCGATTCCCGGTCGGTCCAGGATCTTTTCGTAAAGGAAATTTCCTTGACTTCCTTGGGCATAGAGTATCTTCGTGCCTGCCACACGATATACACATGCAAAATGGTCATTGGCAGAGGAAGCTCTCAGTTAATAACTGTGGAAGTGCTCATAGAACACTAAGCTGAGAAGCAGGCTTTGTCCCAGTGAGGACGTTACGCCAAGAAGAAAGAAAGAAAGGAGTGTGTTTTGAGCCTAGCGAGTCTATATTTGAATGGAAGTGTAACTCGCGAGTGCTGTGAACGTGAGAAACCCAACAAACAGTTATAAGTGTTGGATTAACTCCACGCTGCGCGACAAGCAGCGCTCGGAGCTGTTGAAGATTTGCGTTGTGATTCCTGCGTTTTATTATCACTCCTCAGAAAATCACCGAAATTGCATTCTCATTTTCTCGCGAGGGAGTTTCTATCAAGCTTGCTTGGGACCCCCTGAGCACCCCTGAAGCCCCATGGTATGCACCTGAAACCACTTGGAACAACCCTGGAACGCCTCTGGATACCCATGAAAGCCCCTGAATCTCCATGGAACGATTTTGAAACCTCTGGAACGTCTAAGAAATCCCCTGAAACCCAAAAAACCCCCCCCTTTGGAACTCCTGGAACGTCCCTCAATAAACTCCCTGAAATCTTATGATACGCCCATCATGCCTGCTGTCGGTACCGCAGCGAGCTGATGTGTGAATCTCGGATCCATTGGAAAAACTTTTGTTGTGAGTAACGGCGGCATAGATACACAGTACTAACGGAGTACTAGTACAACAAAGTAATTAAGGTATTAGAGTTATAATCATACATGACTAAAGTTCTTCATTTCTGGAAGTTAGGTTGATCCACTTCGGCAAGGTCGATGACGATTCGTTGGTAGTAGAGGTGAGAAGAAAGAGGCTCGTAGTACGACACCACACGCCTATTATAGTAAGGTACGACGGAAGAAGGTAAACCGCCATGGTTGTCTCGGCTATTCGATTTCGGGCGTTAATCAGAATTGATGAACTAGATGATGGACGGCTGTTCATAGTACCAAGCCTCATATCTCAATACACATATTCTTCTTCGCGTAATGCACGAACACCTGCTGAAACCCCTGGGATGTCCCTGGAACGTCTTTGAAACATTCTGAAATTCCATGGAACACTTCTGGAATGCCCCTGAAACACCTTTGAACACATCTGGACTGTCTTTGAAACTTCCAGAAAAACGCCGCTGAAATTCCAGCCCCTGAGCATACTGTCATGGTAAAATCATGAGTAAAATCGTTACTCAAGGCTTCCAAATATCCTCTTTACTGGTACGCCCCCATACAAATGATTGAAATCAGAAATTTCTTTAAGATTTTTTTCAGGATTTATGAAACTTTTTCCGGATTTTTATGAAAAAAAATATCAGGCTTTCCTAGAATGATTTCAGAACAAATTCCTCCAAACATTTCTGCAGGTGTTCCCTTAGAATGCATGCCTGTCCATGTATTTCTTTAAAAATTTCCCCAGAGATTCCTCCAGATATTCTTGCAGGATTTTCTCCAGGAATTATCTTTAAATTTTCTTAAGCAGTTACCCCAGATTTTTTTCCTGAGGTTTTTTTAGGAAAATCCTTCAGGATTGCTACAGAAGTTCGTGTATGTATTTTTTTAAATTTATTTTTTCAAACATTTCTGAAGGAATTTTTACAGGAATATAATCAGAGTTTCTTCGGGATTTCTCTTGGAACTCTCGTAGAATTTTCTCAAGCGAGTCTCCTAGAAAACACTTTGGAGGATTCTTCAAAAGTATAAATCCCAGGATAACTCTTTTCACAGAGATTCGAAGACTTTTTTTTAGAAATTGCTCTAGAAAATGCCTATTGTTAGATTCTTCATATATTCAGGGATTATCCCAGGTATTTGTTCTGAAATTCCTCAAGAACATTCCAAGTGATTTTTTGGAAGATACTTCTGGGGTTTCTCCAGTCCTCCAGGGATTGGTAAGGGTTTCTTCAGGGATTCTTTCAGAAATGTTTCAAGGAAGGCTTCAGGTTTTTCTCCACATATTCTCTTAGCAATTCTATGCTCTGGCGTTTTACCAGGAATTATTTAAGAAAAGCTTTGAATTCCTTTAAAAGTTTGTTTTGGTTTTAGCAATTTCTTCAGTGGATATCTAAAGAATTAAGAATTTCTTCCACTGATTTCTCCATCGAACTCTCCAGAAATTCACACATTTGCCCCAGCCATCACTTTCTCCATTTTTTTACAGTTTCTCATTTTTTACAGAAATCAAACGGATGTATTAAATTTCTTCAGGTATTCTCTCAGGAGTTCATCCAGAAATTGCTCTCGAAATTTTCAAGAATTTCCTCTTGGAATCTCCAGGATAAGTTTAAAAATACCTCAAGACAATCATCCAGGGATTTTATTTTTATTATAAAATCTTTCAGCGATATTTTTCCAAAAATTCTCCCAGAATTTGTTTATAATTCCTGAACATCTTCTGAAACAAAAAAAAAAACTGAAGGAATATATAAAACAGTCTTTGAATCACTGAAAAAATCCCACTTAAGTTCCCAAGGAAGTTCCCAAAACTCTGAAGATGTCTCTGGAGATATTTTTGAAGGAATCACTGAAGGGATTTGAAAAGAAATCCACGCAGGATTTTTTGAAAAAAAAAAACGCTGAAGGAGATTTTGATGACACCTCTTCAGTGGAATTTCTGAGGAATATTTAAGAAGAAACTAGAAAAAATTCTTGAAGAAATCCCATGTAAAATTTCAGTAGAACTTCCTGGAAAAATAAATCGGTGGGATTCCTAGGAAAAACTATTAACGAATGTTGAGTCATGTTGGACAAATTCCTGCCGGAATTTCAATTGGAATTTCTAGAGCAATTCCTGAATAAATATCCGATTGACTCCTTGGAGAAATACCTACACAAATTTCTGAAGGAATCCCTGTAGAAAATTCTGGAAAAATTTCCGAAGGATTTTTTAAACATTCTCCTAGAAGAATTTCTGAAGCCGTGGCGGAGCTTCAGAATGAACCCATGAAAATCGATCTGATAGCATGTTTGGAGAAATATCCCTGAAACTCATTTAAAATCCCTGAAAGAACTTTTTTTAAGAAACCTTCATATATTACAATACATAACTCCTAGAGTAATGTCTGAAGTCATCCATTGAGCGATTTTAGAAAGAACATTAAAAAGATTTCTTGAAGAAATTCCCGAAAAAAAAATATGGGGGAAATACTTAACAATTTCAGAAGAACTCTACAGGAGAATTTGTGAAGGAACCCGGCCCCGTAACTTTTGAAGAATTTCTGAAGAAATCCTCGGATAAATTTTTAGAGGTACGCAGCAAAAAATCATGATATCACATATTTTTTTCTGCATATCAGTTGTGTTGTGGAAGTAAAATTCGGAGGTATTGCAGGACTGTTTAAGGGGTCTTCAGAGGGCATCATGTGCGTTACAGAGGATTCGAAAGAGTTTCAAGTGGTTTTCGGTGGCATTCCAGGTAGTTTCAGAGGATTTCCACGGGGTTCCGGAGGTGATACAGGAGCGTCTTGGGGGGTTTTAAAGGGGGTCGGTTTTCGGTGGTGCTACAAGCAATTCCAGAGAATTTTCATCGAGTTTCGGAGGCATATTGGAAGATTTCAGAGGGTCTGGTGAGGCGTTACAGTTTTTGAAAATACATTTGAGATCACCCCAACAAACATTTATGCTATACAAGAGTTAAACAAACCAAGCAAATTTAGCTTAAGAACCTGTTATTCAGCTTGTTCTGTTACTTAGGACAGCTCCTAGTTGAGCTTCAGGAAGATTTCATAATCGTTTCAAGCGGTATCAGAAAGGATTAAAGTCGTTCCAGACTGATTACGCTTGTAGCTCCGATGACCTTAAGTGAGCTCTGAGAGATTCTTAAACTAACATTGAACTCATTTTTTGATAGATTCGCTACTTTTTTCCTTCAGAAGGTTTTAAAAGAGCTTATGGAGTTTTATGTGCTCTCACGTGAGCTTCATGCTGGTTTAAGGGACACATCAATTAATTTCAGGGCGTACCAGAAGGGTTTAGAGGGGTTTCTGGAGTTTCACAAACTCTTAGGTAAGTTTCACGTTGGGCGCGGGGGTGGAGTAATTTAAGAGGCGTTTTAAGGCGTTTAAGAAGTTAAATGAGATGACTTGTGTTCAAGAAAGTGTTTAGGGCACCTTAAAATATGGAGGACTCGAGCCTTAGAACTTTTTATTATAATCTGACCAAAGCGGTCGTACAGTTTTGATGACTAGAAGATTTGAATGCAATAACATTCATAAAACTTAACCATTGCGTTGTAAAAACTTAGAGATATTTTCTGTTTATTTGGAACTCCTCTCAAACTAATCTTTTATCCTTCACCACCATTCTCAGCAGATCTTTGATATCATTACAGTTGTAGTGATACAAGCACTGATAAATGGCACCCCAAAAGGAGTGATACAAACTCCACTGATCCGACCGTATTTCGAACGCCTTATCAATATTCAGGTACTTTGGGCTTGCTGTATTTCCGTCGTATGGCGGCCATTCCAATCTTGATCCAGGGTAATTCGGTGACCTACCGAAAGAAATTTAACGTTTAAACCCCATCATGGTTAATCGACTTGAATCTTACCCGAATTTTATAAAGCTTGCAAGAAGTTGAACCGTCTGCTCGTGAATTCGCCATTCATCCCGGAACGCACTCCTATTGGCCAAAGCTTCCCTCACGTTGTAAGGTGTGAAGATGTATCCCAGTTCATCGCCGTGGATTGCACCGTAGTGCTTCACTTCATCGATGTGACCGTGGAAAGCCTTCTTGTACCAACCGAATTTCCCATCGAATTGGAACCGGAAGAAGTACGTCTCATCCGGAACCCATTTGGAGTACTCTTCCAGCAGATGTTTGTTCGGGAAGAACCAATTTGCTGTATTAGCCAGCTCCAGATAGAACACATTTTTGTCCAGTTCAACTCCGCTTCGCTCCGCTAGCTCCGCAGCTCTGTCCACTATCGCATCGATGTAGCTCTTCAAGGTTTCATTTTGGAAGTTGGGAAAGTTTTCTCCCATCCAATAGTCGTCTACGTAGCTCAGGAATAGCTCAAACTCCTCGGATGATTGACCAAACAGGAGAGGTACGTCATTGATTGGCTTTGAGCGGATCAACTCCTGCGGTGAACGTGTCACAACTGCATCCGAAGCGTCCAGTTCTGCGCTAGGAACACAGAATCCATAATTGACCGTCGCAAATTTGTAAACGATGTCACGGCTCCAGAATGACTTAAAGTCTACCGATTTCATTTGCTCGATTGAAGTGATGTTTAGTTCTTTGAAATACTGATGTGAGTAAAGACTAGCGTCGTACAAATAAGCCCATGGGGCAAGCATTGATCCTCCCAAGGCGAACGCCTGGTGGAATAGCCCTTTGGAATTTTCCGAATAAAGATGGTATGTCACTGAGGCAGCTCCAGCACTGTGGCCCATTAGGGTAACCCTGCGGGGATCTCCCCCAAAATGGTGTATATATCGCTGAACCCAGCGTAAGGCCGTTCTCTGATCCTTGAGCCCAAAGTTTCCACTTACGTTGAACTCGTCCGACCGTAGAAATCCCAGCTGGTCCAGTCGATACTGAATGCTAACAATGATGACTTCCTGTAAGATGTAACTTGCTTTGAAATACAAGAAACTTTTCACGATCGGCTTCAAACTCACATGGTCAATTAGTAGATCAACTCCGTGGAAGTCACTAGTTGACGATCCCACTGAAAAACTTCCTCCGTGGATGAACACAAGCACTGGTAACCTTTGCGAAACATCGCCGCTAGCTCCATTGGGTCGATAAACATCCAGAAACAAGCAATCCTCATCACCTAGAATTTGTGTCACGACATTGAGATCGTCCACCTGCGGACAAACATTTCCCAATTTGGTGAAATTCTGGTTGCCATGAGGTGGCAACAGTACTGGATTCTACAAATGGAAACATACTAATAACACACTCTCCATATCAGCCATCTTTCATCTCGCTTCAAACCTCGAACCGCAATGCTCCTGTCGGAGGTGCCGCATACCGGATCCCCAGAAATTCACAATAGGGATTCCCGTTGAAAGTTCGTTTGAAGCTGCCTCGTCCCGAGCTCTCTTCTTCAAATTGCACGATGCAACTGTACGCCGGTACCGGGGTTGCATTGAGGCCACACAAAACTACCACCGCCGCGAACACCGCACCAAACCGTGATAACATCTCGCTCGCACTAGTTTTGTTTACACACGCTTACTACAGCTGAACTCCCGATAGAAATGGAATCCGCGCGCGGAGAAGCAGCCCACTATCTCGCAGTCAATTACGATGCGAAACTCGTCGTCGCACTCTGTCTGTACTGAGAACGTGCGCGACGTCGTCGTCGTTGTCGTCGCCGCTGACTTCTAATCGCTCTACTTCCGATCGAGGAACTGGGTGAAATGTATACGGTCGCGGTGGTGAGCTGAATCAAAAACAACGAAATGCCCAATCTTGACCTTTCTATGTGTCTGGCTAGGCTTCGTTCTTTGAATCGGCAAATCATGCTTGACGTAGGTTGGTGATATTGGATTTGTTTGAATGCAAGGCCATTCGTATGCGATGGGGAATTTTATAATGAATAATTAATTAATTGTAAGTTGTCAAACATTGGAAATGCCATGCGTCAATTTCATGAATAAATCAAAATCTTTAGCGATAAGATAATAACGAATTCAGATTTGAACAATTAACACAATTGAACATTTGATAAGTTTTAACATAATTATGTCTTATCATTGCCGTCTTAACAACTTGATTTTCTATAACGATTTCAGCAGAATTCATACAATGTATCCTTCATAAATCTCTTTAGAATGCATTCCTGTTAATGTATTTATTTGTTATTCCTCCAAACAATCATAATAATTTGTTATCAACAGTCAAGTTCCAATAAAATAAACATGATTCCACGAAAAACTCGAAAACGGCGCCGGCCACGTCCTAATGGTCATCGAGGAAGGGAAGGAATGTTAGTGTGACGTGCGTTGCTACTACCGTCACAGACTAGTCACATGACCGGGATTCACTTTGGTAAGAAATGTGGTTAATGCAACCTTTATTTGAATCATAACACGTCTTCATTATGACTAAAACATTACACATGCCGACACCGAAGACGACGAAACATTCAAATTATTTCGTCAATGGTCAAATGATAGAAAGATGTTTAAAAACATTAAGTGATTTGGAAACTTGTGTCGACACTTCACGTGACGAACCCTTCAACAGTTGTTGGTTAAATACGCAGAAGATTTGGTTTTACAAGTCATCGAATAGTGGTTTCAATATGGAATGAACTCACCCATTAAATTCCATCGTTGGCTCCAGTGATGATGTGCTCCTAATCGGATGCGAACATAAGCGAACCTATTTCCATACACAAGTCGGCACTCGTAACTTTTTTTTTCGATCGGTGAGCTCGAACTATCATTTTTTACTCGTAATGACTTACTAGAGATATCTACGTGCATCCAAAGCATATTTCACTCTTTTTCAGTACCAAGGGCTGAAAGTCTCTTAAATAAAGACAAATCAATCAATCAATCTTTTTCAGTATTATATATTATATATAACCTTATTGTCCCACTCTCATTAGATGTGGCTCGCGCTGGAGGAAGTTCTCCTGTAGAAATCCCGGAAGAAATTTCTGAAAGTCACAAAAGAAACACCGTACAGAATCCCTCCTGGAATCCTCAAAAAAATCACGGAAGAAATTCCGGCTGGAAACTCGGCCGGACTCCCTGGAAGTATAACGGAAAGCAATCCCTAGTGGAATCGTAGGAGAAATCCCTTGAGCAATGTTGATAAACCGAAAAGAATCTTTGGAGGCACCAGAGCAAGAGTCCTGGCATGAATACCTGAAAGACTTCCGTAAGATTTCCTGAAGGAATTTTTGAAGGTATACAAGGAAACAATCCTCGCAGAGACCCCTAAAGAAATCCTTTACAAAATCCTGGAAGGGATCTTTGAAGGAATTTCAGCAGTAATCCCTGAAAGAATGGCAACTACAACATTTTTCTCTTCAAGATTTTCTAAAGCAATCCCGGCAGAAATCCCTAAAGGAATTCTGGGCGTCATATCTGATAGAGTCCTGAGAGGAATCACAGAAGAAATCCTGGGAGGAATTACTGGAGAAATCCAGAGAGAAAACCTTGAAGAGAAAAAAACCCGAAAAAAATCTTTCAAGGAATATCACCAGGAATTGCGGCACGTATACCTGAAAGAATTATACTAGGATTCCCTGACTACAATAGAAATCGTCGAAATAATACCAGAAGGAATCTGTGAAGTAATTCCAGCAGGAATCACTGCACAATGGTCGGAAAAAGATATAGTTCGGCCAAAACTCTTTTTATGTGTTTAATCGAAGTTATAGGTTGCCTAGATATGTTATATAATATTTTTAGTGTTTAAAAAGGGGTATTCAAAAATTACGTAATTTCAATAATTTCAAAAACGGTGAAAATCAGTAAACCCCATATTTTTTGCGTTTTTTGTTAGAAAATCAATTCGAATTCAAATAAATGATCATCTTTCGATCAAATCCAATCAAGTTTGTTCAAAACGTGTGAAAAATGTGGAAAGATAAATTTTATATCACTAAAAAATGGAAAAATAACGTAAAATACATTAAAAAACATGACTTTTTAAAAAAGCTCTAATTTGAAAAACTGCAAGTTTCTGCAAAATATTTAAACGTTTTTAGGCATCTCTAAGCATGATGTTTAAGATGTACTATTCGAAATTGCGGCGACACGTGACGACACGAACCGTTTTTTAACTTAAAAATTACCAAAATTTCTAAGGTACAATATATGAAAATTTGAACAGTTTTGTGACATATTAATTTTGCACCATACGTGCATCCAAACAGTCCAATAACAAGCTTTCATATGCTGGATAACTTAAAACATATATTCCATTCTCAAAATATTATTATTTTACTTTTTTCGAATAATTCATTTTTCAATTTTATGACTTAGGCCACTTTGGCAGTGAAAATGTCATTGAAATACAAAAGCTGGTATGCTTTTAATTAAGAATCATAAAAGTACAATACATTAACTTTGTTATAAGGTGAAATAAAGTTTTAAAATATCAATTCCGGTTTTTGGGAGTTTTGGCCGCCCCTTTGTATGAAGACCGACCAATGTGCACTGAAGAAATGTCAGCTTGAATTTCTGAAAGAACCCTTTTAAGATTTCCTAAATCAGGGATTACTTTATTCCTGAAGAAAGTCCGTAGAGAATACCTGATGGGATCCTTGGAGAAATCTCAGATGGAGCTCCCTGAAAGAACCATTAAAGAAATCCCTGAAAAAAAAAGCTAGAGAAGCAATTTTGAAGGAATACAATTACATCAGAAATTCCACAAATCATCTTTGAAGGAGTTCAATTCATGTAGGAATGCTGAATAGCATAACTGAAAGAATCCATTCAGGATTTTCTAAAGCAATCCCTGCGGAAATCCCGAAAGACATCTCGGGAGTAATCCTCACATCAATTTCGCAAGGAACATCTGAAGAAATCCTGGAAGGAATTCTGGGAAGATTCTCGACAGGAATGCCTAAAGAAATCCCTACCGTTTTACCGTCCATTTAACCGACTTCACTGCCCTATATCCCAAATCTCTAATCCTACGCCCTACCTTAATCTTCAACCCTACCTTCTGCCCTACCTTCTACCTTAACCTCCACACTACCTTCTACCGTACCTTATGCCTATACACCAATCCTTCACCATACGCTTAACACTACCTTCCATCCTACCATCTATCTTAAGGGGCTGTCCATAAACCACGTGGTCATTTTTTTTGGGTCTTTTCAAACCCCCCGCCCTCCCCGCGTGGTCATTTGTCCATACAAATTTTTTTATTCGTCCATACAAAATGCTCTTTGGCCGACCCCCCCCCCCCCCCCCCCTAATGACCACGTGGTTTATGGACAGCCCCTAACCATCGAACTGGTATCATAGCTCAAACCACCATTTCGTGGCCCACATCTTGGATTATGGTCCGCCGCATCCCTTTCGGGACGGAGCGCAAAAAAGTTAAATCTCCATACAAATGGCCCAACTTTGGCACTCCAGATCTTTTAGATTTCCCAATAAAACAACAATTACTTTTCTTCATTTTAAAGAACTACTCTTTATCTTTCGATTTCCGTTTGGTGAGAACAATTTCTGAAGAAATCCTTTAATAAAATTCTTGGACAATTTTCTGGAGCAATCTGTGGACTATTTGTGTAGGAATTCCTTTAGGTATATCTTGTGAAAGGCCTAGACAACCCATGTAACAATTTGATGCTGTACAAATGATCTTCAAACTATTTTAAAGCAGCCTTCATTTCAACAAAAGCTGAGCACAAGAGGTACAATCCTTTATTTAGAGGTGTGCGCCGCCGCCGAACTCCAGTTTTCTACGCCGATCTCAAAAACGCATTGATAAATTAAATTATTTCTTGATTTATTTCATTACAATATTTCAAGTCATCTGCATACGCAGCATTTGTGAGGTCGTTTTCAGGGGTGGTCCATTTTTTTGGTCCAAATTTATAACAGATCTAAAAAAGTGAAAGAGTTTGTCCTTCGAATTAAACGAGTTTACAAAGATACCGGGGGTTCCTGAAGATAACTGATGGCTGAAAACAGATTCTAGGGATTCCGAAGATGCTGGTGATTCTGAAAAAAAATGTTGCCGTGTTCATATCCAGAAGAGATGAAATTTCTCCAGCAACTCTTTTGAGGATTCTTCCAGCAGTTTCGCGAAGCATTCCGGTAAGAGTTCCTCCGGGAACTCTAGAAGGTCCTTCGGGAAATCCGAGGGTTTCCTCCGAGACATCCTCTAGGATGAGATGAACCAGCCTCGGGTTGAAAATCTCATAAATAAAGACATAAAAAAAATCCTCTAGGAGTTTCTTCGGGCATTGTTACAGAAGTTTCACTGAGACTTTTTGTAGTACTTCCTCTAGAAACTTCTCTAAGAGGTACTCCGGGTATTATTTTAGGAGATCCTCCAGGAACTCATCTAGAAGTTTTTTCTGGGAATTCCTTTAGGAGATCATTCGGCAATTCCTCTAGGACAGAGGGACGAATGACCACTAGGTTAAAGTCCCTCTTCAAAACCAAACACACACACAATTCCTCTAGGAGCACCTCCGGGAATTCCTCCACGAGTTCTTCAACAAGTTTATCCGGGAATTCCTTAACGAATTTCTGCGGGAATTCCTTTGAGAGTTCATAGAAATTGCACTGGAAATACCAGGAAATTCCTCCGATAATTCTTCTAGGAGTTTCTCTTGTAATTCCTCTAGGAGTTCTTCCGGGAATTCTTCTGGGAGTGCTTCCGGCAAGTTCTGTAGCAGTTCTTCCTGGAATTCTTTAAGTGTTCGCCTGGAAATTCTTCCAGAAGTTTCTACGATTATTCCTCTAGAAGTTCCTTTGGGAATTTCTCTAGGGTTTCCTCTAGGAATTCTTCCGGGAATTCATTCCCTTCCGAGTTCCTTCGAGGATTCCTCACCATTTTTTTTTCCGAGAATTACACTAATAGTTTCACCGTTACTTTCTCTAAAAGTTCTTCTAGGAGTTCGTCTAGAAGTGCTTCCGGGAGTTCGAAAATCATCGGAAAGACCTTTACGAGTTTCACCGGGAAGAAGTTCCATAGGCAATTCATTACGAGTTGCTATATAAGTTTTTTCTAAAACTTGCACTGGGTATGCCATGAGATTCCTTCGAGAAGTCCTTTAAGAATTTCCCCGAACGTTCCTCTATGAGTTCTGCCAGGAATTTCTCTAGAAGTATCTGAGTTTATCCGGGAATTTCTCTACGAGTTCTTTCGGGAATTTCTTCACGAATTTCTTGGGAATTCTTCTAGGAGTTCCATCGGGAGTTGCTCTTGAAATCCGGCTGGAAATTCCTCAAGAAATCCTTCCGAGAAATCCATTAATAGCTCATCCAAGAACTCATCTATGAATACCTCTGGAAATTTCTCTACGAGTTCCTCCTTGAATTCCTTTTTGAATTTCTTCGGCAATTTCTGTACGAGTTCCTCCGAAAATTCCTCTGGCAATTACTTTACTAGTTGCACTAAAAATATGTCTGGGAGTTGCACAAGGAATGCCCGGAATTTCCTCCGAGAATTCTTCTATGAGTTCCACCGGTAATTCCCCTAAGAATTCTTCCGGAAATTCCTCTAAGAGTTTTTCCGGCAATGTCTCTAAGAGTTCTGCTAAGATTTGTTTCCAGAAGTTTCCCCAAACGTTCCTCTAAGAGTTCAAGAGTTCATCAGAGAATTCTTTTAGATTCTCTTTTGGAAACTCGTTTAGAAGTTTATCCGAAAATTCCTCTAGGAGCACCTAGAGGAGTGCCTCTACAAGTTCCTCCGGGAATTCCTTATACAGTTTATTCGGAAATTCCTCTAGAAATTCCACCGGGAATTGCTCGAGAATTTCTTCCGGGAATTCCTTTAGAAGGTCATTCGGGATAATTTTCGGGAGCTGTTGAACAACAGACAGTTCTTTTTGTTTTCGTGTTTTGTTTAATACAAATGACAAATCTGTATTTCATATAAACGCAATCTGTACATATGCTCAAAAATCTGTATACTACAGATAAATCAGTATATATGGTATCTCTGCTTCTAACAAAAATACAAAAATAAGAAACAAAACAGTTTTTCGTTGGATGAAAACGGGAGCCGCATGCTTAATAAGGGAACCTATACCAAGTTGGTGTATGTTTTGAAGCAGTTTACTCAGATGCATAATATTCTACTCAACTTGATATTCAGCCATCAAAGTACTGCTGATTGAAGAGGTTGAACAATCCATAAATACTTCAGAGCAACATTTATCTATAATTATGCTCAGCCACTGACACCAATATTCAGCTAATACATTACATTGTTACTTGGGAAACTTCTGTAAATATGCCTAGAAAAGTATCTTGAGATATTGTTTAAAATATCCTAGGCAACATTTTTGTGCACGATTTGGGTGAAAAATAACCCTAATGCACAAGGAGGAAAAAATATTGCAAAATCTCATAAAAAACTATGAACATTTAAAGGAATTTCAAAAGACTTTCTGAATGAGTCCATGAAGGATTTTTAAAGAACTAACGACTTTCTGAAAGAAGTTCCTGGAAAATTTTCTAAAGGAAATCGCTTAACAATTTCTGGAGAAATCCAGAAAAGTTTTTAAAGTCATTTTCGAGGTAATCTCTGAAAACATTCGAGAGAATTCTAAAAAAAAAACAATTAGTTTTACAACGGAATCCCAGGAAGAATGCTTGAAGAAATACTCAGAGGAATCTTTGAAGTCATGCCTTGCAGCTTTCTTAAATAATACTGAAGATTTCTCACAGGAATCCATGGTAGAACTTTTGAAGATATCCATGAATAGTTTTTTAGATGAATCCTTTGAAACATTTCTTGAAGAATGTCCCAAATAATTTTTGAAGGAATCTGTAAAGGATTTTAGAAGAAATCCATGCAATTTTTTTATATATTCCATGCAAGATTTTCTCAAAAAATCTTTGGAGTAATCTGAATTTCACATGTTTATGTTGCCCTTCACAGGCTCGTACCGATTTGCTGACACGTACACGTACTGGGAAAAAACTTGGAAATTAGAAGACACAGAATTTTCATTAAATCGCAAATTGAGAGTTGAAGTTATGAAAAAAATCGCTTTATGGTGGGATTCGAAGCCACGACTCCGTGTTCGCCAGACCGGCGCTTAAACCAACGTAGCAACAGAACAGATAACAATTCTGGGAAAATAGAAGTGTACATGGTGTGAGCTCAGTCAGTAGAGTCAGTTTGGCTTTCTGTTCCGTAGAATTTTTAACTGTTCTGGTGCTGCGTTGGTATAAGCGCTGGTCTGGCGAATACGGAGACGTCGGTTTGAATCCCACCAGAAATCAATTTTTCTTACAATTTCTTATAGTTTCCAAGATTTTTCCAGTAATCTGAACCTATCTCTATACAAAAGAGTATTTGGGGTCTCCAGTTAGCCTAGTGGTTAAGGCTATGGATCGCCAATCCGGAGACGGCGGGTTCGATATCCGTTCCGGTCGAGAAAATTTTCTCGACTCCCTGGGCATAGAGTATCATTGTACTTGCATCATAATGTTACAAATTCATGCAACGGCAGACAAAGAAAGCCCTTCAATTAATAACTGTGGAAGTGCTCAAAGAACACTAAGTTGAAGCGAGGCAGGCCAAGTCCCAGTGTAGACGTAAGGCCATAAAGAAGAAGAAGAATGCTTGATCAAATTCTAAGAGGAGTCTTCGAAGGCATTTCTGGAAGATTTCTCGAAAAATTTGGAAGATTTCTAATAAATTTCTTGAAAAATCTCTCAAAGAATTTTTGAAGGTATCAGTAAAGGACTTTCAAAGAAACCCATGGAGAATACAATTCAAAAATTATTCGTGGTCATCTGAATTTATCTCCGTAGGATAGAGTATTTAGAATGCAAAAGAATAATGTCCAATATCATAAAGAAGACTTTATTTATAAGTCTTCAGGGGCAAAAAATGAGGATGTTTACAGAGTTATTTTTTCTAAATTTTGTGAAGCATAAAAATCTGGAAATTATTTAAGCGATTTCCATAATATATTCGACAGAGCGTAAAAACTTTTTCAATATCACAAAAAAAATATTCGTATAGGTGGGAACAAAAATCATAAGAAAGTGGTTTTTCTTACATTTATAAGAGCATAAAGTATCGAAAATTACAATCATAAATCCAGTATGGTGAAAAAAAATATCAAATTTTACTGAGAAGCTATTTTAGGCGCTCGTATTTCATTAATTTGTCAGTCATTTTCTTTGTATGAAGAGGAATGTTTACGTCCTTTTTCATTAGCGCATAGCTTTCGTTATTCTTCGGAATTAACAGAGGAAACATTTCCTGAAACTAAGCTCATCAATACTCGGTACTGCTCACCTTAATTACTCACGTACCACTAAGAGAACAACAATAACTCGGAATTTTCTTTCTCAGAATCAGCTGTTTTCATTCTCCGTTTCTGGAAAGTTCAATTAATCGAATTATCTCACGTCGGTCGTTTGTTTGACAACCGTCGTCGCGTCATCCTATTTCTGGTTTTCTTCCACTCAGTTGACGACGTTTTTAATGAAATTTCAGCACGCGACGGCGATGGCAGTTTTCCTACATCTTGGTCTTTGCGCGATTGTGTCTGTCGCTACTCTCGAAATTTAATTAATTCCCACCCTAATCCAGTGCGCTATTATCGCGAACCCCACGAAATGAAGATGATAATGATCTCTAATATCCCGTTTCATCGCTTTTCCTTCGTCGCGTCAGACGGTGATACCGAGGTCCACCTTTCCACGTCTCGGAGGATATTCGCGGAGGAAAGATACTACTCTCAAGTGAAAAGCTTGAGAACAAAGAGTTTACCTAATCCTCCAATCTTCTTTATCGCGTGTCGGTTAGTTTGGGTTTCCTCGAGTACCTCTCAGGGTTTTCTTGTTTTATTGTAGCGTTGAGGATGAGGATAAGATCCTGTGGGATAATCAGACTGGGAGTTTTTATTCTAAGGACATCTCCAATGATTCTGCGTCAAATCTACTGAAATGTCCAATCTTATACTTGATTTAGAGAACGGCACGTTTAAATTTACCAACATGCCGGGTGATCATTAATTTATATTAGAATTCCCTCTGGGCAAAACTTCGATGTCCCTCCGCTATCCGTGCGAACAGTTGAAATCATTGCGTGTGTACTGACAGTAATGGCAGCCCACTGAATGTCCCAGAGGAATACATGTTACATACAAATCCTGTATGTTTTTGACTTCTCAAATCGTTCCTAATAGATACACATTGTAAACCTTTTAAATATACCGGCTTTTGTTTTTTGTTTTAGATTCAAACAATCATAACTGTTGCAAAAACATTTTTTCCGCCAACAGTAATGGAGCCATCATCCGAACAGAATTGTGACGACCAGGTACCACAAACAAAAACAAAAACCGACAACGGAAAGTACGTTTCGTTTTCATTTCCCTCGCCTTCCTTCGGCCCTTATCCATCCCCCGCTCCGGATATCCGCCACTTTTCCCCCACGCCACAGAAAAGCTTATGACATTATGGATGGCAGCTGTGGGCGTTGTAGGTATCTATAAAACAGAGGACCACAACCGGCGCGGTAGTAGCAATCAGTCGCTTTCGACGCACAAAATCCTACGACCAACTTATTTATCTTCCAACTGTTTCACCAACAAATGGCTGGCTGGCTGGCTGGCTGCTCCAAAAAGCCCAAGAGGAAACGAGATTTTCCGCTCGTGGGCATGGAAAATAGGGCTCTTTTATTTTCATTCGAGATCAGGACCCGTTCGTTATCTCCTGTGACTTGAGTTGTTGCCTCACCGTCGGCGCAGGCATCATCGTCATTTCAGACCATCGTCGTCGTCGACGACGTCGTTGTCCTTGTGACTGTTGTTCTTTCAGTTAGTGTCAGATTTGGTGAAATAAAATTGATATAAAATAAACATTGGCAGTAAAGCTCGGGACAATTTGGGCCTCGTCTTCGGCAGCTTCTGCGTTCCAACTAGAGCAGTGTGGGACATGGTCGATACATATGTGATCTTCTCATAAGCGACGTGGAAGGATAAGGTTAACGTTGATGTCGCTCTACTTACTCAACGCATGGAAGTGATGCCATGGTAAATCATTTTCATCGGTGAATGATGAAAGCGGCTTGTTTGAGGTTGGGTTGTAAACTTTTCCGGGCCCATACTGATGAGCTCAGCTGCTGGACCAACTTTAGCAACTGCACTGTTCAGGTCCTGAATGACATTGTCTTCTCACCTCAGTTATTTTACTCAAGTTATACACATTTATTTGTTCATTCATCACATTTTGGATAAAAAAAAATCAGGTCTGCTCATCAGACACCCGAACAGGAAGGTCCGGGTAGTGTGGGGTTAAGGCCGTTCTCTACAACATAAGTAAAAACCGGTACTACTCTCTCCTCAACCCACTAAACAACATCCCTATGGTCGCCAAACTCTTCGTTTCTCTGGAACTACCAAGAAGGCATTGCTTCAGAGAGGGACTAGTGCACATCGCAACAACCCAACCCAGTGGACTGACGCCATGACAGCAACGCTACCAGGACGTTCTCTCCGAGGCCACTTAATCGCTGTTAGGGTCGAATTCGGCCACAGAGCACCGGTATGACCGACTCCCAACCCCTGGGCCACCTCTTGTACCGCATCGAAACTAGCCATTCTTCGAGTCCACGGGTCACCTCCTCTGTAACTCCAAGACGATGTGGGTGATAGCCGTTGAAACGACATGCTAGCCAAACTCATCCTTACACATCCTCTGCACAAAATTGTCCGGAGTTGTGTCCTCTCTGCATGTGGGCAAGCATGCGGTCAGGCATTGTGTGAAAACGCGGGTACGCGAACAAAACGTGTTCCGCAGTTTCCTCTAAACAAGCTCAAACCGGACATTTGGCAGAACCCATATGACCGAAACTATGTAGATACTGTCGGAAGCAACCATGGCTCGAAGGACCGGAGTCAGGTGGAATGTTACTTCCCCATGGCGCCTGTTAATCCAACAATTTCTAGGGTGGACGCCGCTTCCTATACCAGCTGCATGTCGGTGTTGTGGTCGATACTGTAGCGAACCACCAGGTGATCGCTGTGAGTGTAGCCATCGTCTCTCCATTTCGAACTACTTGTTAGGCTAAGACTACACAAAATCACGTCAATAATCGACTCTGTACTGTTCCGTCTAAAGGTACGCTTGGTACCGACAGATCGACATCTAATATGTGTCTCTAGCAGAATCTGACCCCGCTGGTTCGGGAAACGGCTTCCCCATTCCACGGTCTAGGTATTGAAGTCACCCGCTATTATCACCGGCCTTCGCCCTGTGAGCACGGTCGTCATACAGTACAGCATCTGCGTGAACTGCTCGATCGGCCACCGTGGAGGCGCACAACAGCTACAGAAGAAGACACCGTTTACTTTGGTGACCATGAAGCCGTTGTAGGTAGTAGACACGAGCACCTGGATGGGGTATTTACCCGACGTCCATATCGTCGCCATTTTTCTGGACCCATCCGCAACCTTATCGCCGTTGCTGGCGGGTACTCAGTATGGATCCGCTATGATGGCGATATCCATCCTTCACTCAGAAACCACCTAACAAAGCAGTTGCTGAGCCGTGTCACAGTGGTTCAGGTTCAACTGCGTTACCTGCACTGTTATTTGTTGACTGTGGCTTTCTTGAAGGCCGGACACCTTGGACCACTTGTTGGATGCCTGTTGTTCACGAATTTCCTGGTACAAATTAGACAAATGGGTGGACTCGTGCAGGCTTGCGCCTTATGGCCCTCGGCGCCGCATCTAATTAGGTCCTGGTTCCAGACACCTGAAACAAATCTCCGATGGGTCGTGAAAGGTCAGAGGGCATACGCACCAGCAACCCTGATTTTCCCTACTTTAACCCTCCAGCAGTCGCGCTTTTGACTACCTGTAGTACGCCGCGCTCACGTAGTGTACCACATGCGTGCATTTTTTATGGTGCGTGTACTCAGTACACGACGCGACCGGTCCCGAGTTAACAAACTTAATTACGTCCACCACAGGTACCTGTGTCCCTGCCAGCCCTTTCTGTAGCTGAACGGCTGCGGTGGCCATATGTACCTCGCACTGTTGACGAGCTCTTCCGCTTTCATGACCTCGTTTAGGATGTTCAACTTCAGTAAGAGCTCTCATCTCGAACCCTTCGCCAAGAACCTCTTCCGATAGACTTTTGTAGGCGGCGCCCTTGCGTTCTTTTTAGTGCTTAAACGTACGAGTACGTCTAATACTGTGCACGTCGGCTTCCAGATCCACGAGCTTGGCGTCGCTTCGCATCGCCTTCAAGACGTTCGAGTACGTAGAATGTTCGGTATTGATGACGAGCGCGTCGCCTGTCTCGCGCTTAGCACCTGCTCTTTTACGCCTACTTGGTTTGGCATCCCCGATCTCCTCGACCTGCGGTTTTTCTTCTTCCTCTCCCGATCAACTTTCGTCCAAGGGGAGGGGGGGGGGAGGGTGGCGGCGGTTTGGGGATCATCCCTTTGGTTGACACTACTCTGTGATTGCTGAGGGCCTAACAACGGTCGCAACCCCCTACTTCCTACCATCCCATCCAGAACGGTTCTGCCTTTTCAGGCTCACCTTTCCCAGCTTTCCGAGACACCTGGCTGGGGTCCAACCTGCTGGCATTACTGCCGTCTTTCGGGGTTTGTATTCGCCTAGCCTTGCAGGCACCACCAGACAGCTCCTCACCTGACGGCTGACTCACCCGCTTCTGAGAGTGCTTATCACGAGCAGTCACATCGTCTTTTGGACTTCCTGTGAATACGATGGCCTGGATACACTTTGTAACCTTTACTTTCGCCAGTTCCGCCGCTGCTGCAGTTTTCACGAGTCTCACGTGATCATCCTGCTTGACAGTGTCCATCGACTTACGAAGTCGCAACAGGGCCGTTTTCAGGTCCTTACTTCGTGGACTTCGTGGACGCAAAGTCGATCATCTTGCCAAGCTGCTGCTCAGCCAGCTCAATTCCGGGCAGCCCTTCCTACTTTTGGTTGATGGCCCTCATCAACAACGCTCCGTCCAATATCTCCAACGGCTGACCAGCCGGAGAATGGATCGGAACTCTGACGCTGGAGCTGCGTGTATAACTTCCCGCTCCTGACTCCTCATTTCTCCTTAACGGAGACTTCTTGCGAAGGGGTGTGACAAACGGCTAGCTCATGGACCTGCCTTCTCAGAGTCGGCCTCTTGAGGGAACACACGTGACGCTACAAAGCAGGTTGACAAAACAATGGCAAGAACGTTCTGGCATGCAACCCACGGCTAAGGATTTGTTGGCTTCGGGTATCCAACAGACACTGACCACGGGACGAGTAGGCTGTATCTTCCCAAGTAACAATGGTAGCTGAACAGTCAGAGTCAAAGCTGAACAATGGTTGGTTAATGGTGCCAATAGCTGAATAAGCCGTGAGCTGAACATCTAGTTGAAAAGTAGCTTGTTGAGTTTACAAAGTATCTTTTGTTCAGCTTATCATCGTATGCTGAATATGATACTCGGTAGAAGGTTATCCAACTTCTCTATATTCATTTATCCAGCCTTTCTGCAATATTGAAAGGTATGCGCTAGGACTCTTTTATTCAGCCTTCAATGATAATAACAAACTATCAATGAGAAAGTTGTGCGGATCATAATCATTCACAAAAATGGATTGTAAATCTAAAATAACATTCAAAAGGAATGGTACTTATTACCGGAATTTGAAAAAAAAAAAAAAAAAGACGTGAGAAATATCAAAATGTGTTGAAGACCATATTTTCTGAAAATAAAGAAAGTTGGGGTTGCTCGAATTGCAGGGTCTGCACGCTGTGCATCTTTTCTGAGGGTAATTGAGCATGATCGTGACTCGGTGGACAGATGTGATGATTTTCCGATTATACGGATGGCTCAGTTGAAAGTAATTATTGCTGTATTCGATTTAATTTGGAAATGATCGTCAGTTTATTAGCTGGGTTGGTCATCATTTAATTGAAGTTGGCTTCCAAGATTTGTTTCGCAGCTCCTTTGGTTCGGAACTATTTTACAGGGAGTGGTTGCGTGGAGTCCGAATCAGTGTGACCAGACGTTTCCGCCGCCTTAGCTTCCGCTTCTACGAACGTCTTGAAGGACTTTCGTTTCAGTGTGTAGGGAATTTTGTACCATTTTGAGGACGGGGCTGACGACCGGTCTTTGATGAGCGATGCGGCATTTTTGTCTGGCCACATCAAGACGCTTCCGTTGACCCAACGTTGAGGCACGATGGAGATGAGGGTTTTCTGTGTTCTACCGTTTTGACAACGGCGAAACAACCAGCGTTCTCTAAAAATAGATAGCAGACTCTTCTTATCCACACCGTGGAATATTAATTATGAATATTTACCTGTATTTCTGTTCATTTCCTCTGGTGTTTTACGACAACCGAACCGAGTACTGAACTGTAAACAAAACAATGATGTTTTGACAGCTTATCCATGCATTCGTAACAAAGCACTTCCATCGCGTATTCAACCTCAACACAGCCTTTGTTCATAATTGTTCAACATTTATTCAGACACGACGGTATCTAGCTTGTGCTTTCATAAATCACTAAGCTCGTACCATTTCAGGTGGAGCAGATGCTAAGGTAAGTGACCATGAATCAATTCACCGAAGTTCGATTCTCAATTATAATCATCATTATATATTTCAATTTCAGCAACTATGAACTACTATTCTACATCTAGACCAAGAGTCCTGGCAATTCTGGCTTAAATTATGTGGGACTAATTCTATTTTTTTGGTAATGCTGCATAAGTGATGATTAATTGCTGAACTAAAGATGATTAAGCGACTCTAAAGCATCACCTGATCCTTGTCTGTTCTATAAATAGAATCATAAATCATTCCCATTTGCAGAATAAATGCTGGATAAAGGCTGAAAAACGTTCTTCGCTAGGATATAAGCGCTTCTTCAACCCTAATCCAGCTTCATGGAGAGCTCAAATCAACTTAAAGTAAGGTGGGGCAAAAGTTCGACCTTAGTTGAAAATTCAATATTTTTCAAAAAAAAACAAAGCAGATATAAATAAATGAATACCGTCTGGTGATTCTACCATCCATGAGCTACAACTTTGCTGAACAAAGTTACACCAAATGTCTTTTCAATTTTAGGTTACAATACTTTTTGTATGTGTGTGTCTTATTCGAACTCTTGCCCCACCACTGGGGCAAAAGTGCGAATCTAGTGTTTGTGGAATTTCGCTAACCGTAGCACACTATTTTGACTTTTTGATCATAGGAATACCTGAAACCAATTAATATTTGATGTTGGAACTGGAATACACTTTAAAGTTCGATCTGGATTTTACCCAAATCAGGATTAAATTCACTGCACCACAAATTAGTAGTTTTCCGCCAAATTCAGATAAAGCAACATTTTTTTTCAACTTCGATCGAATTTTCTCATTAATTCCATTATTTTTAGAGACAATAGAGACATTTTGCAGAATTTGAGGTTTTCACCTAAAGTTGCCACATAGAGCCGACCTACTGATACCTGAAAGTTGCCACATGGCTCGAACTCTTGCCCCACAATTCGAACTTTTGCCCCACTATGTGTAAAATAAGATTGCCAAATCTTTTTTGTGAAAAATTATACATATACATTATACATGAAGTATCTTCAAAATATACCTAATTACCCCCCAAAATAAAATATCGAATTCGATTTTTTCACAATTCAATTCCATGCGTTGGAAGGACCATAGCATATTATAATTTTTTGATCAATAACCAACATTTTGTCATAACTTTTCGAAATATTGATCATTTTTCATAATTTTTGGAGTGAAAGACTCTTTTTTCAAAAAGGCTTCGAACAACCTTGACACCCGGAAGAAATAATTTGAACTGAGCTCAAAAACTTCAAAAGAAACTCTTGCCCCACTCGAACTTTTGCCCCACTTTACTCTATGACTGGATAAAATCACCAAAATTGGGTGTTTAAGAGCTGAACAAATGTTTACAGTTCTTTTGCACAGCTTGTGTTCAAATTAAGGCTGATTAGCATAAGTGAGAAAAGCGCTTAAGGTGAAGATATGACAAAGCCACAGCCCAAATTTTCAAGAGCACAAATCTGAAGAACCACGTGTCGGTTTACGCTGAATAGTTGATCGATTGGTAACCTGCTGGTGATGACCAATCGATCAACTTTTCAGAGCAACCCGTCCAATGGTTCTTCAGATTTGTGCTTTTGAAAATTTTGCCTGTGGCTTCGTCATATATTCACCTTAATCAACATCAAATTGTTACCTGGGTTGGCACACTCCGTGGGCTAATCGGGTGGGTCCCAGGCGTCGATTCCGATGGCTTCACAGGGCTGGTAAACGGTCAACGGGCCACGCGCGCCAATCGTCCCTCGAACTCCTTCGTCGGCTGACAATGCGGAATCCGTGTGGCGCGTCGATTCAGTGGAGTTCACAGAGATTAGTTTCGGTTAACGGGCCGTCCCACGGACCGCTTGGTTGGCTGGTCGAGCGAATCCGTCTATCATAGATTCAGGTGGTTTCACTAGGTTGCGCAAGGCCAATTCTGACATAGCAACTGACTCCTCTTCGTTTCTCCCCTTCCATGCTTCCTCACCTTCTCTTATCACTCCGGAAGTTGGGTAGCCATCGTTCCTTTTATTCCGCCGTCAAATAGGTGACAGCAGCGCTTGCATTAGAGAGGTTACAAATGCGTAAGGTGAAATAAATCATGAAAATTACCGCGTTTATTCCACCTTTGCTACTGTATGCGAAGTTTCACATAATTACATATGTTGTTTGTAGGGTTAGGTTGTACGACTTCGTAGATATTTACCCATTTACCCATTGTTAAACAGTCATAGGGGTTGCCACTACCACTACCTCCTGATTGTTGTGTTTGTTCTTAGAACTCCCCATCCCCCGTCGTAGACTTTTGTTCATACAAAATTTCAGAAATATGTAAGGATCGTAGATTTTGACCAGACCCTCCCGTCCCCCTAAGAGTCTACGTAGTTTATGGACAGGCCCTTGGACAGGCCCTATTTTAGTACTTCTTTTTCGATTCTTATTTCTAACAATCATCGAGTTCAACAGTATTTAAGTAAATTTTGAATCAATACCGGTGCTGACCAAGTCCTTATAGTCAGTTTGAAAAGGAAAGGAATGCTAGAGTGTGATGGTTGTTGTTACTGGAGACGGAGAGCACTCTGCGTACCCACAACCTGCACGGTTGGGGGTGTTTGTTTAGTAGGGTAGGATGTGAGATCTGGGAGTTACCTTTGGTCGGTGATGAGATCCATGGATGGGGGATTTATTTCAGGTGATAGATTGAGTGTTGATTACTCTAAAGGAGAATCAGCATGGTTTGCTTGGTTGCACAACCTGTATATGATAGATTGAATCAGTTCTGTGAATGTTGGAAGGAAAGGCACTCTTATCAACCCGTTTCTTTTCTAGCGATGGCTATGAACTCATGTATATACATAAGTTGTATATGTTTTTATATCTATAATGAAAGGAAGTAGATAGAAAGATACAAAGTGGGAGGAAAGGGAAGGTCCAGAGATTGAACCCCAAACCTTTTGCATACGAATCAGCAGCGGTAGTCACTAAACTACCAAGCCCGTCAGTATTGGCGAGTATGCGGGTGCTCCCGATGAAATTGAGAAATCGGCAGTACCACGAATTGTGATTCCAATCACAAGTGAGATTTTAACGGCTAGCTGGCACGGCCCGAAGCAATCCATTAACCTAGGCGACTGGGTGGCATTAGTCATGGTATCTAAATTTTTGCTTGCACTGCCAAAAGTCGATACTTTCATCCAATCATTTCAAATATCCGAAAGCTCAAAAGAGGCTTTCTCCTCAAATCTGTATGCTTCGCTGTCTCCAACGGAAACAATCCTTTGTTTCCAATTTCAATGCTATAAATGAAAACACCCTGCGGTACTAACCTCGTCCCACCACCGGTAGCCACATCATACAGCACAGCAGTGGTGATGATGACGTTGATTGAAAATCTCTCTGTATTGAAGAAGGTATATTCTCCAGGTGATTTATCGTTGTTGTCCTCTTTTAGTTCGATATTTCAACCTATATGGAACTAAGCATGCTCTCGACGTGCGTTGATAGATGAGAAAGAAGAATGCCATCGGACAGTGTTCTTTGGTCGACAAATATGTTATACCACCAAATATGTTTTAAGGTCTTACTCCAAAGCCTTTCCTCAGCCAACTAAACAACGGAAGGCCCCGAATTTTACCACCATCTAAAAATTCACCTCCGGTGATAAAACTCCCCGAAAGGGAGCCAGTCATAAAACCGTGGTGCCGCTCTGAATGAAAGTGAAAGGGCCTCATTATTCGCCATCAGCATCCAACATCGTATCGGAAGCCACACGCAAAGGTGTAAATTCTGATAAGACGCCCGGAATCGACTGCTGATGCGGACTCGAGATTAATGGTAATCTGCTTTTGGCGTGTGCGATAAACTCTGTTCGATACACAGAACAGAGTGATGTTTTGTCTCACGGCAACTCCCAATTTAAGACAAAACGTGCGGTGTGGTGTGAGGAAATGGGCTTTTTGTTGGGGCGAAGTGGGGATGCGAAGCAATTCGACCCTGACCTGACTCTGGGAAAAAATATGTCGATAATGAGAAGCGTGAAAGCTATAGGCTCAGGAAATTTGTTGAATGCTGTCACTAATTAGGTTGGTGCCGGGAATTACGATGGTATTACGATATTTTATGGTGCTTTGAAGTACACGTGGTAGCGGACATTTCGGCCGGACGTTTTCAATAGACTCTAATTGGATGGGATGGTTTTAGTTTTCTCGGGGTCCGTGAGGGCGGAAATTTTTTAACAACTCGATTAGAAACATTAAGTTCAGAGCGGGCTTCTGAAAATAGTGTTCTATGAGATCTCCCACATATATTAAATGGAAGCTGTAATTTAATAATCAATTTTGCACACTAGCGCACTTTGCACAAGTACAATAATTGGAGTTTTGAAGGAGGGTTCGGATGGTGATGGTTTCTAAGCTATGAGCATTTTTTATGAGAAATTTCTAGTAAATAGTATTTGCAGAGGTTGTTATTGCGAAAACTTTTTAGAACGATTTTCTATCTGAGTCTTTGGTGCAATCTTTGGAGAAATTGCTGGTCGATTATGATGATATTTTGTGGAACTGAGGCATGAAATTTCTAACGCCATACCTATTAGAGTGTTTGACGACCTCCCAAAAGAACTTCCGACAGTTTTCTGAAATCGGATTCATGGCGTGTACTCAGCTGATTGAATCCCAAAATTTGTACGAAATTCCATTAAAATATAATTGTAACGCTACGGCAGATTACTGACAAAATATGTGATGAATTATTTCCAGTGATGTCATGGTAAAATCATTGCTAGTAAGTCAAGGATTACCGATTTCGGCGTCCCTTCACTGGTGCATTCCCATAGATGAACTCCTGGAGGAATCTCTGATGGAACCGCTTGGATAATTCCTGAAGGAACTGCTTGAACAGGAACTACTTCTGAAATAATCCATGGAACAACTTTTGAAGAAATCCCTGTTGAAAATTCTGAATTAGTTGGAAATATTGAAGATGTTTTTAAATATATTTCAGAAGGTATCACAAATTCCAGAAAGGATGTAAACAAATTCTAAAGAATAATTCTAATTAAATTTTCAAAGAATTTTTGAAAAATAACTGGAATATTTTACGTTTTTGAAGAAATTTCAGAAGGAATTCCTGAAGTTACACCTGGAAAGCTCTGGTAGAATACCTTACAAAACATTTTGAGGTATGTTTGGAAAAATTCCTGGAGAAATCCTCTAATAAAAATCCTTAACATGGTTTTTTTATGAATTCCTGGAGGAATCCATAGCGAAATTCCTAGAGCTACGCTTGGAGAAAATCCTGAAGGAATTTCTGAGAAAATACATAGAAGATTATCCGGCAGAATTTCTGATGAAATCTCTGTGAAAACTTCTGCAAAAATCTTTGCAAGAACGTCTTCCAGTCTTTCCATAAGAATCTCTGAAAGAATCTCTGGCAAAATTATCTGAAGGAATTTTTGGGCGATTTTCTAAAACTTTCATAAGAAATTCTTGGAGCAATTTCTGAAAGAGAAATGCCTTGAAGAAATAGCTTAAGGAAGATGAAAAATCTTGAGGATTTTTCTAATAATCTATTTTAAAATTTTTGGAGCAATCTTTGGAGAAATTGTTGTTGAGAGTGAAAACTTTTAATGAGTTTTCAATTTCTGATTCTCAATGTATCCATTAAACATTTTCTAAAAAACCCCAATTAATCCACCTAGCGGTGATGGTGCCTTTCTCGTGCTTTAAAATATCCATAACATAAATATAAAATGGAAACTGCTTGCTAAATCTACTCAATATGGATACATTTTATATTAGCATAACATCCAATATTCAGAAAATATAAGACAATGATCCAAAATTCAAACCAAACAAGTGTTGTAAAGCCGCAAAATTTCGAAACGTCATTTTAGATTTTCCGGTCATCATTTTTTGACACCGGATATCTACCCCAACTAAACTAACCGCCATCTTGAACATTGAGACACCATCTTGGATGTTCTGGTATTTTGGACTCTGCACCTAAAATTACATAAAATAGTCACCGTATTGAATTTTGGCATGTCGTTTATGATTTTCTGGTAACCAGTTTTGGAAGAAGACCGGCATTATTCCCCATTCAAACTATAGTCATATTGCAGACCTTATGAAACAGCGCACAGCTTGGGTTTTCTGATTACAAATTTTGAATTCTGGACATATAGACTGTTTCAGAAATTATAAATACACTTTGTTTATTAAATTAAATGAACTGTTCTAATGATTTTTATCAACTTCTTTCAGAGTATAGCATATTGTACTCCATATTTTTATATTTCCTTTCAGTTGTCTTGATATTTTAAAGAACAGTCGAGTTCTCTAACAAATAACTCAATTTTCCAAATTTGCATTTACACAAAGGTGTTTTTTAATGATTTCAACATTATTTATCACTAAGTACCAAAAATTATCTCAATTTTCATCACATTCGCTAACTCAACAAGTTGTCTAAGAAATACATTAATCAAAATTTGGGAAAAATCGATAAAGGCATTTCTACAACATTTTTTCGGAGATCAAGTTTCTTATTTTTTAAGGTTTTCTACGGAACATAAGAACTACCACACAGTTTCTTGGCATTCCTGAACGCATTTAATCTAAACAAACTTATTTTTTCAGCTCATTCGATCCTCCAGATGGCAAAGCTTGTCATTCCATAAAAACGAATGCAGTAAGCAGTAATTAAGACATTCGTTTGGTTAACATTTGTTGCTACTGGTGTTGTTGAGAAATTTGAAACAAAAAAAAATGTATTGAGAAGGCCCGTTATGGTGGTTCTTGATCAAATATTCTAGTAAAAATTACTCTTACCAATCGAGAAATATCTTTTATTATCGATACAGCAATTTTTATTGTGTTTGGAAATTAAATATTTCATCAGTGAGATTGTTTTCTTTTCTACTATGCTACATTTTTTGACCACTTTGTGCAACTTCAAATTTTAATCATCTAGTTTACAGAGCCCTATTTTTTAACTTTTACCAGAAACATCAACAAAATTGGTATTATTTGCTTCGTTAGCATGTTTACTATAAAAGGTAGAAGAAACTTTTTTGAATATTGTGCTCAAACTGAAATGGCAGTTAATCGTTAGTGTATTTATAATTTCTGAAACAGTCTATACTTCCATACAAATTATGCCCATAATCCAAGAATTTAAAATCCTATCAAATAGGCGCTAACTAAAATACTGAGCCATCATCTTGGATTTTGGATGGCTATCTTGGATACTCTTGTGGACTCCGAATATATTTCCCATACCAAAAACACTTATTTTACATAGTTTTAGAGCTCAAAATTCCTTAAAAAAGCCGCCATCTTCTATTGACGCGATTAAATTCTTATTTTCCCATTCAACGTTGACCCATCCTGCTCTAAATTTACACCTTAGGAATCCGGAATGGTACGATTTGATGAGATCGCTTTAGTTTTGTCTATATTTTGTTCTCTTTCATATATGAGAACATAGACGAATAGGTTCACTGTTGTTCATACCTAACGTTTATCAGGCCATTAAACAATGCCACGATTTAATTTTTCACATGAACGTTGCTTATGCTACACAACTGCTAGTCTGTAATGTGATCTAAGGCTATTTTCTTGCTAACCGTTCATTAGATTATCAAAAAATCTGTGATCTGATGTGTCGTATGTATGGGTTTGGTTGATTTTTATATTTGGTAATTTCCGGTGGTATACCCGGATCTGATTCCATGACACTACCGGTTGTCCCAATTATGGTCTGAGATTATTTTATTGCTAATTCTTCACCTTTACCTAATCACCGCGATTTGATATATCGCATGTATGGGTTTGATTCACTTTTACTTTTAACTACTTTCGAAGCCACAGCTGAATTGGCTGAAAATCTATGCGTAAAGCTAGAATTAGTCACATGTCATCGTGTCGGATGACATTTGTTATGTTTATTGATCTTCGTTCTACTGCTCGTGTTGTGTGTAAGAGGTAACGGTAGCGCACGAATGTAACAAAGCAAGCTGACACCCGACTGCAGCAGCGAAATGAAGGTAGTAAAACGTGTCGAATGTTTACAAGACTGGTCGTGATTTGATGTACCGCATCCATGGGTTTGGTTTAATTTTACATTTTACTACCCGGATCTGATTCCGGGTAACTACCGGATGAACCAAATATGGTCTAACATTATTGTCTTGTTAACTATTCATCGGTTAACCAAAAACGTTGCAAATTGAAGGTGTCACATGCAGGGTTTGACAATTTCGACGGGACTCTCGGAACCAATTCCGGAACACTACCAGTTGTCTCTAGTGTGATCTAAGGCTATTTTCTTGCTAACTGTTCATCAGGTTATCGCAAAAGCCACGATTTGATGTGTCACATGCCTGGATTTGGTTTACTTTTACATTGGCCTCTTCCGGCCACTCAAAACCGATTCCGAAACACATGCTGGCCGTTCATTAGGTAAGCTAAAAAGCCGCTATTTAATGTGACGCATGCATGGGTTTGGTTCTCTTTCAGATTTGACCACTTCGGCGAGAACCCCGGAACCGGTTCCGGAACACTACTGGTTCAGATATGGTCTGAGATGATTTTCCTGCTCATTGTCCATCGGGTCATCGAAAATGCCGTGGTTTGATGTGTCGCATGCATGGGTTGGGTTAACTTTGATATATGGCCGCTTCCAGCGGGACACCCGGAACCGGTTCTGGAACACTACCGGTTCAGATATGGTCTTAGACTATTTTTCTGCTTACCGCTCATCAGGTTATCGAAAATGCCATGGTTTCATGTGTCGCATGCATAGGTTTGATGCATTTTCATATCTGGTCCCTTCCTGGGGTACCGTTCCGGAACACCTAAATGGCCATATCTCCGGAACGGCTGGACCGATCCGAACCATTTTCAATAGGAAACAATGGGACCAGATTCCGCGTCGAATGAACCGTCGGTCATTGAAATCGGTTGAGGTTTACTGCCAAAAAGTGATGTGAGTTTTTTTGTACACACTCACACATACACACACACACACGCACACACATACACACACACACACATACACACACACAGACATCATCTCAATTCGTCGAGCTGAGTTGATTGGTATATATGACTTGACCCTCCGGGGCTTCTATCAAAAAGTCATTTTTGGAGTGAACATATAGCCTTTCCAGTACACATAGTGTACGAGAAAGGCAAAAACATTATGTTTTTGCCTTTCTCGTACACTAAGTGTACTGGAAAGGCTATATGTTCACTCCAAAAATCACTTTTTGATAGAAGGCCCGGAGGGTCGAGTCACATATACCAATCGACTCAGCTCGACGAATTGAGGTGATGTCTGTGTGTGTGTATGTATGTATGTGTGTGTGTATGTGTGTGTACAAATAAACTCACATCACTTTTTGGCAGTAAACCTCAACCGAGTTTAATGACCGACGGTTCATTCGACGCGGAATCTGGTCCCATTGTTTCCTATTGAAAATGGTTCGAATCGGTCCAGCCGTTCCGGAGTTATGGCCATTTAGGTGTTCCGGACCGGTACCCCTGGAAGGGGCCAGACATGAAAATGCAACAAACCCATACATGCGACCCATCAAATCACGGCATTTTCGATTATCTAATGAACGGTAAGTAGGAGAATATTCGCAGACCATATTTGAACCGGTAGTGTTCCGGAACCGGTTCTGGGTGTTCCGCCGGAAGTGGCCAAATATAAAAGTGAACTAAACCCATGCATGCGACATATCACATCGCAGATTTTTCGATAACCTGATGAACGGTAAACAGGAAAATAGTCTCAGACCATATCTGATTCGGTAGTATTCCGGAACCGGTTCCGGATATCCCGCTGGAAGTGACCAAATATAAAAGTGAACCAAACCAATGCATGCGACACATCAAATCGCTGCTTTTCCTATAACCTGATGAACGGTAAACATGAAAGTAGTCTCAGATCATATCTGAACCGGTAGCATACCGGAACCGGTTCCGGGTGTCCCGCCGGAAGTGGCCAAATATAAAAGGGAACCAAACCCATGCATGCGATACATCAAATCGCCGCGTTTTTCATAACCTGATGAATGGTAAACAGGAAAATAGTCTCAGACCATATCTGATCCGGTGGTATTACGGAATCGGTTCCGGATATCCCGCCGGAAGTGACCAAATATAAAAGTGAACCAAACCCATGCATGCGACTTATCAAATCTCAGATTTTTCGATAACCTGATGAACGATAAACAGGAAAATAGTCTCAGACCATATCTGATTCGGTAGTATTCCGGAACCGGTTCCGGATATCCCGCCGGATGTGACCAAATATAAAAGTAAACCAAACCCATGTATGCGACACATCAAATTGCAGCTTTTCCTGTAAGGGTCTGTCCATAAACTAGGGGTGGTGGGGGTAAAGTGGACAACCTAAGAATTTTGGTCGTTTCCCGCGGAAATGCAGCAAAATCCATCTGATTTTCCGAGTAACATAGAAGGTAATGATATACTCTAGAAATCTTGTAAGGGGTTGCATTTAAAAAATATTGTTTTGTTTGATTATTTTCTTCGCCAAATCGTGCATCAAAATAGCGTGAAAAAAATGGTGGGGGTAAAATGGACAATCGATGGGGTAAAATGAACAAGTCGTTAAAAGTTATATAACAGCATATTGATTCTATGTTTTTAAATACAAACTATCAAATTTCATACGATACCTTTATTATGTTGTTTTCAAACTTTTAATACAAACTTTGAAACACACCTAAATAATTATTGTAAAAATAGTGTAAAAAATAAGCACTTTTTTGGATGAAAATTATATTTTGTTGATGTAACTTTCACAACTTTTTACTTCAACTATCTTACGATAGGTATGACGGCTGATGATTCTGAAGTTTGCAAAAAAATCAAAAAATTTTGGTGAAATTTGAACCGATTGTCCATTTTACCCCCACGGTCTGATTTTGTTAAAAAAAATTCCAAAACTTTTTTTTTTACAAAATTTTATTTTTTTTTCGGTCAAATATATTCTTCTACATGGACTTCATTGGCCTAGGGTGTAAAACTTGTAATAATTTGAAAATAACTTACGAGAAAAACTTAGCAATTATAAGCAGATTTTACATCATTTCCGATTTTTCACGTGAGATTTAAAGTTTTTGTCATCTTGAAGAGGTTTATTTGATTTTAATGTTCAAGATCAGCAAAAGTATAATGATTCATGCTTAGGCATAAGTTTCAATCGTTGAAACATTTAAAAAGACAATAAAAGCCATGAAACTGTACCCTGTCCATTTTACCCCACCTCTCCACTTTACCCCAACCACCCCTACATAGACTCTTAGGGGGGGACAGTGGAGGGTTTGCCTAAAGTATACACTCCATACAAATTTCGAAAATTTTGTATGAACAAAAGTCTATGAGAGGAGCGGGGGGTCTGAGATGGCCGAAAAAAAATTTTACGTAGTTTATGGAAAGTGCCTAACCTGATGAATGGTAAACATGAAAATAGTCTCAGATCATATCTGAACCGGTAGCATACCGGAACCGGCTCCGGGTGCCCCGCCGGAAGTGGCCAAATATAAAAGTGAACCAAATCCATACATGCGTTACATCAAATCGCAGCCTTTTCTATAACCTTACAGTACGGTTAGCATGAAAATAAGCTAAGCCCACATTAGAAACTACTGGCAGTGTTCTGGAACCGGTTCCACTTGTCTCGCCGAAAGTGGCTGGATGTAAAAAAGAACAGTTCTCTAGTTACTAAACCAATTTCCGCGACACATCAAATGGCTTTTTAGGCATTCTGATGAACGGTTAACAAGAAAAAATATCTCAGATCATATTTGGGAAAACTATGTAGTGTCCCGGAATCGGTTCCGAGTGTCCCTCCGGATGTAATCAAATGTAGAAGGGAACTGAACCCCATAAGGTTTTCTTCCGATAACCTGATGAACGGTTTTCAAGAAAATCGCCTCAAATTACGCTGGAGACCGCCGGTAGTGTTCCACAACCGGTTTCGGATGTCCCTCCGGAATTGGTCAAATGTAAAAATGAGCCATGTAAATGTTCCGAAACCGGTTTAGGGTGCCCACTGGAAGTGGACATATATAAAAGTGAGCGGTACATAAAATCTCTTTTTTGTCAGTAACCTAATAAGAAAATAGGCACAGTTCACAGAAATTACTACCGGCAGTGTTTTTAGTTCCGAGTAACCTGAATAACAGTTAGCATTAACATAACAGACCACATTCAAATATGCCGGTAGTGTTCCGGAATCATTTCCGGCGGTCTCGTCAAAAGTGACCAAATATAGAGTATACAAAACTCATGCATGGAACACATCAAATCGCGACATTTCGATAAGCTAATGAACGGTAAGCAAGAAAATAGGCTCAGACTACATAAGAGACAGAAGCAGCGTTGAGTGCTTCAGCGGAATTACGAAAGTGAACTAAATCAATGCAAGCGATAGATATGTGTAAGAGAACCAAAAACCTAAAACACTTAAGCGATTTCATCAAATCACACCATTTTAGATTCCTGAGATGTAAATATACAGTAGGATGGATCAACGTTGTATTGAAAAATTAAAACAGCCTCGAACATTTTTTTAAATCACTATTTGCGTCTGATTACTGCGCAAAATTTAGATGCTACTGAAGGGCGAGCTCTGTAACGTGGTTAATATTTGAATGGGATATAGCATTGACAATTCAAATTACTACATTACAAATTTTACATGAATCTTGTATCCAATGATAATAAAATATAGCCAAAATGTGCAGAACAAACTTCGTCAAAGTGATCTGTGAAAAAGTTTAATCCTGGCTTGTAATTGTAATCTTGGTATGGATCAGCCTCCAGTGAGGGTTGTCAAGCAGTCAACTGAAAGGACTGATACTTTCAGCTCTGCCTATGCGTTGAACATAACGTCGGAATAAGTGCCCCAATTCGATGATGACCTTGATAAAATTCTTGGTTTTCTAAATAAAGTATGTAAAGTAATAAAGTCCCAGATCGCTGTTATGAGAATTTCCTCCTTCTCGTCCATTACCAAAGCACAGATATTTGGGGCTGATCACTGACTCTAAGACAAGATTGATTGCGTCGACGGAAAGATCATGAGTACATATTCGACGAGAAAGGCACTATCACCACAAGGTGGATTAATCTGGGTTTTTTTTGATAAAACTCATGGAAGGTTTTCTAGATTATCGCTTACATAAATTTCTGGAGGAAATGAATAAAAATCTGCATAAATTCGAAAAAAAAATTCTGGAACAATTAAGGCAAGACTTTTTGAAAGAAATTCTTGAAATATTTTCTAAAGGAATCCATGTAATATTTTTGGAAACTATTTATGCAAGACTTTCTTAAGGAGTTCTTAAAGAAATTTCTGAAGGACATTCCAAACTCTAAAGGAAGCCCTAGAAAATTTTGTGGAAGATTTTCTGACTAAATTTCTTAGGGATTTTGTGGACGATATTCTAGAGAAAATCTACGGTATTTGGAAAAGGAGTCCCTAAAAGAATTTGTGCAAGAATCCCTAGCAGATTTTTTCGGGAACCAGTGAAAGATTTTTTTTTAAATAATACTAGGATGGTTTAAAGCAAGGGTCCTTGAAAACATCATCAACAAATCTGTGGAAGTTGTGGAAGAAATTTGTAATGAAATCACTGGAGGACAATCTGGACATATTCCTGAAGAAGTTATTAGTCGAAGGTTTTTATTATAACCAAGGGAGATTTTCCGAATGCAACAGGCATTCATTCAAAGAGTCCCTGGAGGTATATTTAAAAAATGTATCAGGAAGATTTTCATACATAAATTCAGACTTTCAAACAAAAAAATCTTGGAGCAATTCCTAAAGCAAATTTCGGAAAAGTTTTGGAATAAATCCATGGAAGATCGTTTGAGAGAATGCTTAGAGGAATTTCCGAAAAAAAATCTACAAAAGTCTGAAAAAAATAGGGTGAACATCTGTAGGATTTTCTAAACAAATCCTTGGAGGGATTTCTACAGAAACCCATACACAACTGTCTTACACATCTCTTTGGGAAACTTTTGGAAGAATCCCTAGTGAAATTCCTGGTAAAATTGGATATTGCTGTGGGAATTTCTGGTGAAATCCTTGGAAGAATTTCCAAAGTAATCTCAGTACTTTTTTTTTAATGCAACTTTTGAAACATTTTCTGAAAAACTCTGGAATAGTTTCTAAAGACATTGCTGAAAGTTTAATTAGAGAAAACTCTGGAGAAATTTCTGAATAAATGCCTAAAAAATTTCTGGAGGAATTTCATAACGAAATTTTGAAAGAATTCTTTGTGGAATTTGAAGAATAAGAAGAACTTCTAAACAAATTCTTGAAAAAAATTTCTAACGAATCCATGGAAGATTTTTTGAATGAATCGAATAGGTACTTGGACAAATTTCATAATGATTTTTTTTAGAAATCTTTCAGATTTCTGCAGATATTTTTGGTAGATTTTCTAAAGAAAAAAAAACTACTATAGATTCTCTATACGTATGCCTATAGTAATTTTTAAATAAATATCCAGATAAATTTCTGGAAATTCTGAACGAATTTTTCAAACAATCTCTGAAATGATTTTTTATAGTTCTCTTGAGCCAGGAGGAAATACTTCGAAGTCATTTAAGTGCTCCTCATATCGGTTATGAATTCTCCGATTACGAATCGGAATCTTTAACTCTTAGGAACTCTAAGAGCTCTGATGCCAATAAAAATAACCCGAAGTATTTTTGGAATTTCTGATCTCAATAAGTAACTCTGATTTCGTATTGTAGAACTCTGGTCTCGATAGGACATATCCTGATATGTGTGTTTTTTTTTGAAAGTTTGATCTCATTGTTGCCATTATGACAAATCTTCAAATTTCTCAGTTATAAATTCTCAAAATTTTTGTAGAACTCTGGTACCAAGGATATTGCGAAATATTTTTTAAATTTTATCATTTTTAAATTTATAGAATATCTGATGTCAATTGAGAATTCTCCGCTTTTGTTCTGTAGAACTCCGGTGCTAAAAATGAATTCCCCGAAGTAATACAGAACTCTGGTTTAAAAAGAGAAGACCCCAAGTTATTTTTTTTTTGTAATTCTGATCTCGATAAGTAACTCTGCTTTTGGAAGGTGCCAAGAGGAAAGTTTCTGAAGTTTTTCAATATTTGATCTCAATTAGAAATTCTCTGATTATACTTGTAAAGTTCTGGTTTCAAGAGGGAATACCTCGGAGTATTTTTTTTTAATTTCTGATCTCAATTAGGAATTCTTAGATTTTTTAAAGAACCCTGATGCTAAAAAGAAATTCTCTTAATTTATTTCTGTTGTCAAGAAGAAATACCCTGATGTTTTTATTTTTATCTCGATACGGAATTCACAGAAGGTTTTTTTTTTAATTCTTGATTTCCATTTGAAATTTTCTAGTTTTGTTAGAACTGATGCCAATAAGAAATACTTAGGAGAATTTTTTGAATTTCTGACTAAAAAAAAAACTCTAATAGTTTCTGTATTTATAGTAGTATTCATAAACTTTTATTATTTTTTTTCGAATTGGGATCATGAAAAATTAGAAACTATCATATTTTTTGTGGAACTCTGGTTCTAAGAATCTCACTAAGGTATTCTTTGATTTTGTTTTGTAGAACTCTGCTTCCAAGAAGAAATTTCCTGAAATATTTTTGAATTTTAATCTCAATCTGGACATTCTGAGAATTTTAGAAGAATCTTGGTGCCAAAAAGAAAATGCCTGAATTATATTTGAATGTATGATCTTAATTACTAATTCTCTTGATTTGGTTTGCATAAATCTGGTGCCAAAAAGAAATATCCACAAGTATTTTGGGAATTTCATATCTTAATAAAGGGCTCTGAGAACTCCAGGAAGAAATTTCCCGAAACATTTTTTTTAATGTTTTATCTCAAATAAAAATGATCTGATTTTGTTTTGTTGAACTCTGTTGCCAAGAAAATATACGCGAAAATATTTATTTAATAACTGATCTTCATTATTAGGAGTTTTCAGATTTTTGTCGAACTTGTAGTTATTCAAATAAATTACCTAAAAAATCTCAAAAGAATTGCAAAACATACTTCCATAAAAAATACTCAAAGTGTTTCCAAATTGATAACCGCTGAACTTTTCTGAACAAACAGCCGCAACTTAAAAAATAGCGTTTTATTTCCAATGGCATTTCAGAAGAAAATTTTCGAAATTGCAAAGGAATTCACAGAAAGGAATTTCCGCTGAATTTCCCAAATTGTTGGCCGTAGGAATTCACGAATTTATTTTCAAAGGAACTTCCAAGAGAATAATTGAAAGAATTCTCAAAGACGTTTGGGTACTAAGTTCATAGCCTTTAATTTAACAAATTCTTAGGATTTGCAGAGCTGTAAAAATAATAACCGAAGAATTTTCCAAAGCAATCTCTGAAGCAGCTCTCAAAAGCTTGGCAAGAAATAAGCGAATAAATTCTTAAACTGCCAAAGGTACTACCAAACCAGAAATTTCTTACGAAATGTCCAATGAAATTTATAATAAATAGAATAAATTTCTGAATGAATATCCGACAATAATTTACCTGCAAAATTACCAAATGCATCACAAAAACACCACAAAGCAATTTTTGGAAGATTACACAATTGATAACCGAAGGAATTAAAAAAGAAATTGAGAATATTCTGGTGCATCGTACAATAAAATAGTATTCAATGTACCCAGTGATGCGTTAGTCGTCTTAATGATTCAGTGTTCCTGATGATTTGATGCACAAATTGCATAAACGGTGCATGGAATTTAATGTGGCGTGGAAGTCAACATAAATCAGATACGTGGAATGCTATATTGTTGGACGACGTGCCATACGGTGCAGCCATCACATTGGTGCATTAGTTGTCTAGATGTTATAATAAACGCTATAATGGTGCTCGAAAAGATTTAATGTTGCCTGAAATATAATGATATAGTGCACCAATAAGTATACACAGATCGAAAAAAGAGTGTAAAGTTCTGTGACATATGATGCACATGATTGGAGCGTGGGATATCACAGAGGTTTACATGACATATCATGTAAAAGTCATAAAATATCATGTAAACTTCCATTATATGTCATGTAATTCATCATGACTCTGTGTGTTTACATGACATATAACACAAATTTACATGATATATCATGTAAACCATCATAACACTAAGTTTACATGACTAAACTGAAGTTTACACGACGTGTAAATCTCATTATTTTTATCTGTGTAGCACATTGGATACCTAATTGATTCAATGGCGAGATCAGCATACTGCGTGAATGCCTAGATGATTCTGTGAACCAAATGATGTTGCATGAAATGTTAAGTTTCTGTATGATGTCATTAGGGAGCATTAAATCATGATTCAATGATCCTCAACATGTTGCATGGTTTGGTGCAAGAATTGCAAAAATGGTGCATGAAAAACAATGTGATGTGGAATGAACTTGGTCCAGGTGCATGGAATGTTATTTTGGCGTACTAAATAAATGCGAAGATGGTGCAGCGAAAACATTTGTGATGCTGACATCATAATGATGCTTTAGATGCCTAGATGATGCAGTGAAAACAAAAAAGGTGCTTGGAAAGCCTTGGTGGTGCATGAAATTCAAAGGCAGTGCACGATTTTAGTATGGTCCATTAGATCCCTAAATGATTAAAAGATAGTGCGTGAGATCAGTATAATCTGTGGTTTTCTAGATGATTCAGTGAACACCATGGTTGTGCATATGGCGCATGCGTCAGTATGATGCATTAGCTGCCACCATGATTCAGTGATCCTCAATATGTTGCATGATTAGATATAAGTATTGCAAAATGGTGCAAACTATTTAATGTGGTGCAGAAGTCAACATCGATCTGATACATGGAATACTACTTTGGCGTACGAAATGCTATAATAGAGCACATAGAATTCAAATGCACTGCTGACATTAGGGGCCTCCATAAATGACGTAATATTTTTTGACGAATTTTGACACCCATCTCCCCTCTCGTAGCCTATTTTCCTATATCTAATACATGGCTCGTAGCATAATCCAAGACTTCTCCCTCCCTCCTGAAATGGTACGTCATTTATAAACGACCTCTTATAATGGTGCATTATAATTCAATGAACGATTTCAAAAGTAGTGCGGGTGTCTTAACAGTGTACGGAGTATCAATCCGACCAATTTACATTAAAATAAAGAGTGCTACCTACACATTGAGAGTTCATTTTTGGAAATATTACATGCACTTTCTCACCAACGTTACCAATAATCGATTTACAAAGTAAAAACGCAATTACTTTGAAAGCTCTCAAAAAGAAAGTGGTCACTCATTCCGTGAAGCGAAAATCCTCGAGGGAGAAAGTGTGTGTGCACTGTCCTGTCCATTTCCCGCCACAGTCGAAACTGGTTTTCAGGCTGTTGTGTTTCGATTCCGTTTTCCAATCAATGTGTAGTTAGCTTGGGGCAGTTGTCGAAAATGAGATTGATTTATGGGGAACTCGAATCCCCACTCTCATCACCAGCGATCTATTTCGGGTAAATAGCATTGGTTTGTAGTGAAGCTCTGTGGAGGTCTTTTCCTAGGGTTAAAAATTGTTTCGATTCCATTAATGCAGACAAGTGTTCTTCTAGAACTAGTGTCACTCTTGGCTAATGATAAAACTAAAAAATAAAAGACAAACGAAACGACGTAAAACGTAAACGAAATCTAAAAACCGCTTCCCATATGCTCTGCATACTTCTCTGAGCAACGCTAATCGTGTAAGAGAATAATGTTTTAATGACTCATAAATTCTCAGCAAGATGTGCGCTCATTATGACATAACTGAATTATCAACTTGTGCTAACCACTGAATCATGTGAATATGCATACAGCAGACGGAAGAAGCTTTATGGCACTCTCAGACAAAAAATACATACCTCTTCACCAACGTATTACTACCGGCATACTGTTGCAAATGACTGCAGCATTCTACCGCACTTCATAATACAAAACGAGTAAATGTGGATACTGCCTCGAAACAAGCCGGCATGCTCTCGCACCGAGATTCATCCCATCCCCAACTGGGGGGAATGAATTAAATATAATGAAGGCACACATTCACATTTCTTTTGCATCCAACACCCGCCGTTCAGAATGGAAGCGCCCATGCAAAAATATCTCCCACCCCCGCCGACAGCAAATTCAATACGGAAGAGACTCGGCACGAGGAAAACACCTGCTTTTTTCCACGGAAATCCAATTAGTTTCAAATTTAACTACATCTCCAGGGATAAAATGAAAAACAAGTTGCTCTTGTGTTGCCGCCACTGCCACTGACTGCCATGATGTCACGGTCGCCATCATGTGATGCCTAACCACTTTCCGGATCCACTTGGCTCCGTTGTTGATGTGAAGTGCAGTTAGGTCTTGCCCAGCCTACCAGGGCGAATGCATTGTACAGCACATAGGCCGAAAAGCTAGAGATAAGCGACGACGACGACGACAACAACAACGGTGCCAAACCCAGCATCGATTAACATTTCAATTTTCACCCGTTAATTAAGAGGTGCAGCGAACTGTTCATATCATCATCGGTGACGGAATTAACATTTCAATTGGGTTTCCTTTCCTTTATGTGTGGAGGATAGGGGTGGGGTGACGGCGTGATGTGTGTAGGTATATTGAGCGTTTGGGAATAACGGTTTCAATATCTGAGGATTTTGAATGTGACTCGAATGAGACTAATACAGTTAATTACACACCAATTTTATCAGATCATCTTCCATCGTCTGTCACCCGAAACAAATGAGTTCGTGAGAAGTTATCGAGCTGGCTTCATCGACGGCCGGTCGACAACGGACCAGATCTTCACCGTACGGCGAATCCTCCAGAAATGCCGTGAATACCAGGTCCCAACGCATCACCTGTTCATCGACTTCAAAGCGGCATACGACAGTATCAACCGCGCAGAGCTATGGAAAATCATGGACGAAAACGGCCTTTCGGGGAAGCTGACTAGACTGATTAAAGCAACGATGGACGGTGTGCAAAATTGCGTAAGGGTTTCCTATCCAGTTCATTCAAATCTCGTCGGGGACTGCGACAAGGTGACGGGCTCTCATGCCTACTTTTCAACATCGCTCTGGAAGGTGTGATGCGACTAGTCGGGCTCAACAGCCGGGGAACGGTTTTCACAAAATCCGGTCAATTTGTGTGCTTTGCGGACGACATGGACATTATCGCTAGAACATTTGGAACGGTGCACCGTTCTACAACACCGCGGTGGCGGAGTTGTACACTCGAGCGTTTCGAAGTGTGTTGATTTATTTTTTGCCGATGGGATTCATCTCGTAGTTCCTTCCGAGATTCCTTCAGGAGTTCCTGCCGGGAATCCTCCGGGAATTCTCCTGGGAATTCTTCCTGGAATGTCTTTCAGGGTTTCTCCAGGGTGTTTCGGGGGGCTTCATATAAGATTCTTCGAGACATTTATTTAGGACTCTTTTTTTTTAGTTTTTATTAATGTGTATTTAGAACTCCTCTATAATCTGCTTCTGAGTTTCCCAAACAGTTTCCATCTAGGATTTCTGCAAGAGTTCTTTACGGGGTTCCTCTAAGACTCCTCGCGGCATTCCTCCAGAGATTCCTTCTGGGATGACTCCGCGAATTCGTTCTGGAATTCCACCCGATGTTTCTCCAGGAATACTTTTAGGATTCCTCCGGAAATTGTTTATTTAGTTCCCCCAGCAAATCTTTTTGGGCCTCTTCCAGGATTTACATAAATGTTTCCCCAGAAATGTATTCCAAATTTTTCTAAGAATTCGTACTGCATACTGGGATTTTTCAGTGAGCACCTTCAGAGATTCTTTCAGGGGTATGTTCTGAGATTCCCGGGATCCCTTCAGAAACTCCTTCCAGTTCCTTCTCGAATGTCGTCAGATTTTTCTTATGGAATTCCAATTGGAATGTTATTTTAGAAGGAACCATTGGGGAAAATCCCGATGCAACTCCTTGAAGGATTCCTTACCAACTGCCAGAAGAATTCCTTATGAATTTGTTGGAGCCTGGATGGAGAGTTTCATTAAAAAAAGTATTGTTGTAATATCGTTAGGAACTCAAAAAAGAGTTCCATATGGAGTTCCATAAACAAAAATTCCCTGAAGGTGATGGTGGCGGTGAATGGTAATGTAATGCTAGAAGATTTCCATATGGAATATCTGAAATAATTCCAGAATGAACCTCCTGAGAAATTCCAGTTTGTTTTGTGGGAATCCTAGAAGGAACTCTCGGAGGAATCTCGGAATGAATACCTGAGTGAATCATAGAAGGGATTCCAGGGGGCGCTCAAGGATGTATCTCAGCCTGGAAGCAATTCTGGATGAAACTACCCGAGCAGAAGAAAATATCAGCAGCAAAATAAAATATGTTATTTTGGCCTAATAACTGTATAATGGAATCAGTAATTTAGGGGCTGTCCATAAACCACGTGGTCATTAGGGGGGTGGCTTCGGCCAATGACCATTTTGTATGGACCAATATTTTTTTTTGTATGGACAAATGACCACGGGGGGGAGGGGGTTTGTCCCAAAAAAATGACCACGTGGTTTATGGACAGCTCCTTATATGTTATTAGCATAACGTATTATGTTATAAAATTGTCTGTCATAAGCGGCAAAATAACAAATACAGTGGTTTTTCGGTTTTATCACGATCAAAAAAAAATTTACCGTGATATAAACGAAACTGTGAATTTGGTGAAACGAGAAAAAAAGGTAAATTTTTTTATTCAAAATCGTTCAGCTGCAAAATGTATGAGTCGTAGTTCACATTTTTTAACAGTTTTGGTGGACTGGGCAGTGCTGTACTGATTTTATATTGATTTCAGAATGTTTCAGAACAAGTGTGGCACTTTGATTTCTGATGCTATTTTAATAGTCATTTTGCAAAGAAAATATTCACAAATTTCATACAAATCAATTAATACAAACTGAAAAGTCACGAAAACTTTTCGACATTAATATTTGTTAATCAAAATAGTATTCTTGTTGAAATAGTCTACATTTCTAACACTGTGGTTGACTTTACATTGAATATACGACAAAAATATTGCTTTTTAAATTTTTAGAAGAGTTTTTAATACTAATTACAACCTGTGTTTTTTGTCAATTTTTTTATTGTAATTCCCAATGCATTTGCTTTTGTTAAAATACATACATTAATCAATCAACTAAAACAATGAAAACATTTTTTTTTTCATTTGCTATGTTAACATTATAACTTCGGTTAAAAAACTAAAAAGGCGAAAATATAATGAATGCCTCTACAAGTTTTGTGTTGAAAATAAAAAAAATAAAATAAAACGAGTGAAACATTGTTACATCACATTGAAATAGCCAGTATCTGTTAGGGATATTCTAGGTTGTAAATCTTACGCCATGATGAAAATTCTTCACAGATATTTTATTGAAATTGGTTATGCTGTTTGATACTCTTTAAAATTTATTTTCTCCAGTTTTCAAGAACTGCGTCCGTTAGGTTGATTCCTGTCCATGATTTTCAAAATTTCTTCGTCGTAGACATATCACCTTGATTCATCCCTTGACAAATCCGCATCAAGATCACGGCTCGATTATGGATACTTTTCCGGAGGAGCCTTTAGTTTTAAGTTTATATGATAACGATTTTTGGAAAAGATAATAAGGTTTTGTACCTTTTTGAGAAAGATTTCGTAGATGAGGAAATCATTCAAAGAAGCTTTTCCCTCTTTCAAAATTTGTAGTTCAAAATAAATGACACTAACAATTGAAATAGTATACATTTATTTAACTTGCTTTTTTATTCAGAATTACTACTTGAATGAGCTAAAAATAATATCGAAAAATTGTATGAGACTTGTGAATATTTTCTTTGAAAATTACTATTAAAAGAGCTTCAGATATCAAAGTGCCTTATCAGACCCGATTGTTAAGTCAATTTTGGTCTATTCTGGACATAATGAACCATATAAATTTTGACAGCACGGCTGCCAAAAAGTGCCCACTCAAAAAATATTCAATAGTGAGTTTTTAAATCATCTAAAAATTTAAAAAGCGATATTTTTGTCGGGTATTCAATGTAAAGTCAACCACAGTGTTAGAAATGTAGACTACTTCAACAAGAATACTATTTTGATTAACAAATATTAATGTCGGAAAGTTTACTTGAGTTTTCAGTTTGTATTAAATGATTTGTATGAAGTTTGTGAATATTTTCCTTGAAACATGACTATTAAAATAGCATCAGAAATCAAACTGCCTTATCAGACCCGATTGTTAAGTCACTTTTGGTCTATTCTGGACATGATAAAGCATTGAAATTTTGATAGCACGGCTGCCAAAAAGTGCCTATTCAAAAAATATTCAATAGTGAAAATAGTGAAAAATTTTCAAAAAAATGGTTTACTGGAGCAATTTTCAATTTGACAGAGTTGATGTCTTCGGCAAGATAGTGTATTCCAGTAGTACCTACAAACTTGTAGAACATATCACGTTGAAATTTTATGATATAATCATGGAAAAGTTCAAAAAACTGATTTTGAGGTTGTTTTTTAAACTTTCATATTTTATCCCTAAAAATGAAGTCCAAGCTATATGGTGTCTTCAGCAAAGTTATTTGAAATCACTTGTTCTACAACTTTGCTGAAGACATCTACCCTCTAAAAAATTATTTTGAAAAAATATTTTTTTGCTCGGGTTCACCCTACAGTTTTACCATACAGTGAATATGCATAAAAATAGAGAAGATTTTTCTGAACATATCTTCCAAAGACACCTATATGCTAAAATGTCATCTAACGGCTCTTAGAGGTTTTGATCGTCTTTTTTCAGAATGATCCCACTGTGGGCCGGCGGAAAAGTGTCTGAAAGAGTTGTTTAAGGACAAACGTCTTGACATCCCGCTTCAACAGTGCATCAAAACTTCAAACGCACAAATCTCAAGAAGCAAGTGTTACACAACAAAGCAGTTTATTATTCTGTTCTTGCTCACTTGTAATAAGCTTAAAATAAGAAGATCAGATGCGCTGGTTTTGTTTACGAAGAGATTTGTGCCCTCGAAATCGTGAGTAGGTGCCAAAGTCGGACATTGTGGCGGCCATGTTGGGATTCTAACAAGTCTGTCCTTAAGGGTGAGAAGGGCGTTTTTTAGGGAGAACAAAGCTGTAAGTAGCGGGTCATCCGACCGGGTGCATCTCAGAGACTCCTGATCCTGATTCAACCATCTCAGAGGTAAAAAGCTTATGTACCGTTAGTTTTCTTCAGTGGAGCAGGAAAACTTTGCATGCAGACCCAGGGATAAAACAAGAACATAACTATTCTTCTAGTTAAAATTTATTCTAAATATAACAATCTTAATTTATAATGGATTATCACACAAGCCACGGCTACTCTTTCTCATTCACTTGCTCTCACTTTCTCAATGGATTAAGGCGCCATAGCGCCATAGCGGGCGGAATCCCAATTCGACAAAGTCCTGATTGACAGACGGCACTTCAACGATATTATCGGCGTCAGGATCTATCGTGGCACTAGCATCGACTATGACTCTGACCTGATGTTGATGAAAATGCGCCAGAAACTCTCCGTGATCAACAACGTATGGTACCGGCAATCTGGAGCGACTAAAACAACCGGACATCACCACCGCATATGCGCAGAGTCTCAAGGCAGCGTTTCCGGACGAGGTTGAGCTCATTGATGCCCCTCTAGAGGAGTGCTGGAGTACGTTAAAAGCAGCAATTAACAACGCAGTTGAGACCAACGTTGGGTATGTGGAACAGAGTCGAATGAACGATTGGCTCGACGATGAGTGTAGAGAGATTTTGGAAGAGGAGAACGCAGCGATGGCGGTCATGCTGCAGCACGGGACCCGACAGAACTTGAAGCGATATAAAAGAATGCAGATACAGCAGACCCATCTCTTCTGGGAGAAAAAGAGCCGCCTAGAAAAAGCGGAATGTAAACAAATGGAACCAGAGTTGTATAATGTCATAAAAATGTCATTTGATTATCTGTCAATTTCACTGCCCCTGTTAACAAATGTTTTTTGACGATATCGTTATTTTAACAATGGTTTGCGTTCACGGACCATATTTCAGGAATTTGTAGAACTAGAAAATGTCATGACATTTTTTCATGACATTTCCTTGACATTTTACAACCTTGAATGGAACTGCGGTGCCCTTCACAAGAAACACGGACATTCTGCCAAAAGCTGAACGCATCCCGCAAAGGTTTCATGTCGCGAGCCAAAATGTGCAGCGATAAGGGAGAGGACCGGACATCAGGTCATCGAAAGGACAAAGCAGCACTACGACGAACACCTGAATGGTGCGCAGACATGCAGGATCAAGACAGCGGGAGAAATGACCACGTCAGTACAGAAGGGAGCAACAACGAGACAACACCCACGCTGAGAGAAGTTAAGAAAGCTATCCAGTAGCTCAAAAACAATAAGTCAGCTGGCAAAGATCCCAAGTAACAGACTTGTCATGGAAGAGGCACAGCGGCGCAGGTTTTTGTAGTGCAGAGGTCACAGTGACTCAATTCTAACAAATAAATACTTACTAGTTAGAAGTAAGTCACAGTGACTTCTACGTAACCAAAACCTGCGCCACCGTGACTCTATGACAAGTGTGTTAATTGGGATGGTACCGGAGCTGAACTCATTAATATGGGTCCAGGAAAATGGGATGGTAACAAAAGGCTGAAATTACAAAAGGCTGAAATTACAAAAGGCTGAAATAACAAAAGGCTGAAAACATGGCAAATTCCAAAATTTGAAATATGCATAATAATGATCTCTATAGAATCGTAGCTGAGGGTTTAATGATTTAAAAGATGGTATTACACAAGGTATTATATTTTCCGGAATACTATTCCGGGGAGTGGCATTTGCCGAAATGTCGTTCCCGTTGGTGCTGTGTCATTATGCCGAAGGATATCAGGCCTCAATTGCCACTAAGGCGAATGGGTTATAATGATTTTAATGCAAAGGAGGTTTACTAGGCAGCCTAGTTGAATGGTTAAATTATGATCTATGCATTTACCTCGAAAGAACAGCCTCTCTAAAAAAGCGGGAAAAATCTCTGATGGAAGAGTAAGTATTGTTGCCGCAAATAGTACAGTATAACGACCAAGCGGAAAGGTTTGATGATAATATCTGCATACTCATAACTCTCCCGTGACTGATTTTTCCTTCTATTAAAAATAGGCTGTTCTTTTGAGGTATTTGCATATATTCAGTGTTGGCATTCTTACCGATGTGTAATATGCAGCGAGCTTCTGCGTGCGCATATTCCTTAAAAACGATTCATCGGAGATTTCCCCTTCTTTTGAACATAGGCTGTTCTTACTGTGTTTGAATGTTATAGCTGCATCTTTTTTTTATCAAAGGTTTTCCTTCTTTTAAAATGTTGAAAGAACCATAATTTAAGTTCAGGTGTTGAAGCTGCTTACTTTTTACCAGATGTTTCTCCTTCTTATAAAATAGGCTATTCTTTCAAGCAGTATTGTATTATTTGTGTTCGAACAGAACGTGAGCCAAACATGAACTGAACACTTGAAATTTTTTGATCGACAAAGCATTGAATTTGCCTGTCAGAGCTTTTGCTGCTTAAGAGCGCCCGCTCGGTTCCCATTCGACTCTGAGTTCACATGCGCTTATCATTAAATCCTATGTGTCTTCTTTCCTAGGACTAGAACCTTGTGCCGCATCTACATGTTTAGACGTTATTATGTTATGTCACAGGGAAATGCATCATAGATCCTTTGGTACGACATTGTGGTCTCGGATATTGAAATACAGCTCCAGGAATTTAGATTTTTCGAAACACACGATGGGACTGGTTCACTCTTCAATAAAAGGAGATTGAATTAGTCCAAAAGATTGCCAAAATTGAAGGGTGAAATGGCGCAAATATGACCATTTTAGTACCTCAGATACCAGGGTAACATGTTAGTCAGCATGCTACGGGTTCAGTCCTTTCCAGTTCATACCGCGTTCAATTTGCATGTTCAAATATATTTGATCGCAGTGTGTCGAGTATGAGCTTCAATGCAAATTGAACGCGTTCACACTGCAGTGCTGCAATTCGGTTCTGAATTCTTATGCGCACACCATTTGGGGGAAATAGTTTCTGTCGATATGTGATGCTAATAAACCTGTTTAGTCACCCGGAGTTCCTTGAGAAACTTAATCAGGGATGGCCAACTGATGGACCGACGATCAGACTCTATTGGTTTAGGCAATTTTATGATTATCGATAATTCATGCCAATAACTCCGTTACTGTATTGTATTAAATCATATGATTGGAAATCCGGATTTTCCAAAACCCATGTTGACCGAACTGGTACGCTCAGATATGGTTCCAATAGCAGAAGAATTTCTGAATCTAATGAGCTTAAAATATTTGAAATCTGTGGAAACATGGTGAAGGTATGGTCATTTCAGTTTCGCGGATTTCGCTAGTGTTCAATTTAGAGCTCTCACGCGTTATAAATTTAGAACTGAACAAAGTTCAAACATTTTTGAGCAACAGTTAGGTACAATAGTTTTTGCCTCAACTACCGCTTATTACCCGAATTACCCGAACAATTGTTTACATCTAAGACTCATTCAACTTAGTTTCCAAGTTGACACACATAATACTTCAAACGAGTGGAAATAAATTGTTGGCGAAATCCTTTGTCAATTTGAGCTGAAATAGTTTAGTAATAGCGGGGTATTGGCCGATACGATACTGCAGAAAGTACAATAGACATTATGATACTGAAATCCATAAGATTATGTTCCATTTGAATGTCTTTTCATCAGTTAGAGTTAACTTACGTGACCAGATGTCCATTCGATGAATAGTCAAATCGATTGAATGTCATATACTTCCTCTTCCGTAAAATGGGTTTTGACCAAATGACCGTTTGACCAAATGTACTTTCGAGCAAAGATTATTTTGTTTCCTATGATCATTTTCAAGTCGAGTCAAATGTTTATCAAAGACCAATAGATTAGCCATAAATGTCCAAAATGTTATTTCATTCGATTCTCTACAACTTTCAAAAATTTTCAACACGTTGATATCTTTCAGCCTTTTGATATATTTCAGCCTTTTGATGCTTTCAGCCTTTTGATCATTCAGCCTTATGTGTTTCAGCCTTTTGATCATTCAGCCTTATGTGATTCAGCCTTTTGTACGTAACCCAGGAAAATTGACCACCTGTCTGCTGCGGCTAATAGTCTAGATCTGGGAGACCGACCAGTTACCGGAGGAGTGCAGGAATCTACAAGAAAAGTAACAAGTTGAAGTGCGAGAAGTTCCTAACAATCTCAATTCTGAATGCAGCTTACAAAGTGATACACCAGATCATTTTCCATTTTTTTTTCATCCAAAGTTAATGAGAAGTTTTCAAGCCAGCTTCGTTGACGGCCGCTCGACAACGGACCAAATCTTCATCACCAACAGAGCAAATCTTCCAAAAATGACGCGGCATGGGTGTTATTGCTAGACCATTAAATTTTGGAACAATACCGTATACCCACCTGAAACGTGAAGAAGCAAATGTCGGACTCACGGTGATCACGTGGAAAACGAAATACTTGCTGTTAGACAGAGCCCCGAACGACAGGGCAAGCCTAGATAGCAGTGCTACTATAGATGGGTACACTTTCGAGATGATGGAGGTCTTTGTCTTTCTCCGGGCTTTATTAACAGCAGACAACAACGTTTGCCACGAAATACGAAGGCGCATCAGCAGTAGAAGTCGGGCCTACTATGGGCTCCACAAGAATCTGCGGTCGAAAATGATTCACCCTCGCACCAAATGTAGGTAGGGTCTGGGACCATTTGGGCAGGAACACCTATTTTGGGCACTTGCTGCTATAATTCAGTCAATTTTTAACCGATTGACTTGAATTTTTGTACATGGCTAGATACTGTGCGTATCAGATCGTGTTTCAAAAATCAAGTCAATCGGTTCAAAATTGACCGAGTTATAGCAGCAAGTGCCCAAAATAGGTGCTCCTGCCCAAATGGTCCCAGACCCTACCATGTACAAAACGCTGATAAGACCGTCAACGTGAAGAAAATCAAGCAAGCGCGGGTAAGCGGCGGGAGTACCTAACCATGACTCTCTTAAGGTAGCTAAATTCCTCGTCTCCGGTGGTTCTCTACGGGCACGAGACCTTGACTAGCACGAGAAGAACATGCATGTACTAGAAATGTTCGAGCAGGTGCACGGTATGTGGCGGCGAAGAATGAACCACGAGCTTGCTGCACTCCATGGCGAGCGTAGCATCCGGAAGGTGGCAAAAGCTGGAAGCATTCCGTAAACAGGACATGTCTGTGAGAATGCCGGACAAAAACCCGGTAGAACTGGCGTTCGCAAGGGATCCGTATGGTATAAGAAGATCTGGAGGACAACGTGCAAGGTGTTATGTAATGCTAAATAAATAAGGGGCTTTGAATGTAATTTCAGAATCGTTTCAAGGTGTTTCAAAGCCCACGTTTCAAAAGATTTCAAAGGGACTTTCAGGGAATTTCTTGTAGCAAGGTTCAAATTAAGTCCACCTATCACTGCACCAGCACCAACACCACAAGGCCTGCCTCTTTCTCTACTAGCAACCAAGTAGGGGAACAGAACCCATCTTTAGCAAAGTGGAACACTAGAAACGCAGATGCGTGGGTTGTATAAAGTATACTTTTCATACAAGCAAATTATCATTGTTAAGTGTATAAAACATGATAGACTGCAGTAGCCTGTCATATATTGCAAATGTTGGAAGAAAGGATTGCAAAAGCAAAAAGACTGAGGTTCTACTAGACGCCAGAGCTGGAGTAAAACTTCGCCGTAACCATGAAGGAAGGATGCCAAGCTTTGTTTGAAAGTGAGAGTGTGTCAACGATTGTATTGTTGAGAAGTGCATAAGGACCAGATTCGAACCCGTTGCCCTCAGCATAGTCTTACTGAATTCGTACTGTCTGGATGCTAAATTGTTAGTGCTTCGGATTTTGTTATTATTTTTGCCCATAATTCTTCCATTTTCTACACCGCATCATTGGCCCTATCCACAGTGACAAATTGTCGACCTTGTCACTTGCCGACAAAGTGTGGATGGATACGTACCTAAGAGGTAGACGACTCTCTCATCCAGCCACGTCTCAAAGGTTTAAACAAAAAGCCAGAGCATCGGGATCAAAACCATCGAAATTTTACAATCATTGTGTCACCGTGAGGGGCTGTCCATAAACCACGTGGTCATGAGGGGGGGGTTCGGCCAAAGAGCATTTTGTATGGACGAATGAAAAAATTTGTATGGACAAATGACCACGCGGGGGGGGGGGGGGGGGGGGTGTTGGTTGAGAAGTTCCAAAAAAATGACCACGTGGTTTATGGACAGCCCCTGAACTGTGTGCTGTGTACGTGAGCGACTGTTTGTGTGCACTGCACATGTCAGGCATCTCCCCGCCCATCATACACCATATGCTGTCTCCTCACTACCACGTCGCCGTCGTCGTCATCATCGTCGGTCGACATCCAGTCAATCAACATTCTGTCACTCGTTCGTTCGGTTCGGTTCGAGTGCCTCTGACAACTCAATTTTGCATTTCAAGCACCCCCACCTGGATGAATATGTGGCGTTGATCCCGGGGCAAAGTGACTCTCCGAAACCTCCGATTGGAGCTGGCAAAGTTAATCCTTTCATTGTGAGCCAGTCGCGTGGGTGTTTAGAATTTGACACGTCTGGTCGGGTGCATGATAACAGACCTTTGTTGCTGGGCTGAAGGGTGGAATTAGCAGAAATTTGTCTGCCAGTTGATAACTCTTGACTACATGGAGCACCTATGCATACCACATGGATCCCTCTCATTCCTGGTCAACATGGAAAAATCAATCAGCTAATTCACACAACTCATCAGAAGAAAAGCCAACTGCTGCAGACATTTAGCCCTTTTTTGTTCCAAACCCAACATCAGCTCCCATTTTTCTTCGATGGTTGGAAAACCCAGTCTTTTGGAGCGGTGAAGCCATACTAATGGATTCCGAGAGCCATTAATTACCGAAATTGGCTCTTCGCTCTTATCCTGGCTGAATCGTTGATGAGGTGTTGATGCGATGATTCTTCAGCGAACCCATTGAAAACCGAAATCCATTTTCATATTTCCACGTATTTTCCGTGTCGATTTTGTTGATCCTGTGCACAAAAGAAAATAATCACTTCAAAGAAAAAAGAACTCCAACTGAATGTATTCAGATGCATTTTTTTCGGGAGGAGAAAAAACTTAAGCCCAAAGTGAGCGAACGGAGTGAATGGACGTTCGCTCCACTACCTACTTGCCAGTTCAAAAGACCGGCAAAACGGAAGGATTTTCCCCTCTATTCATTTCATTGGGTTCCGCTCGGGCTTCCGTTTGGCGATCTTTTTTCCGCATTTCTTTGTTTCAGCGGCAGTCAGCCGAGTGAGAAAAAATAACATGAGCGTAAGCGAAGGGACTGGCATGTCCCTTGTGGTAACTTCTAGGCATTTTTTTCTATTACGGTACGGGTTTGGGCCGAAAGGTCTCAGATTTTCATGAAACTTTTTCCACAGGCAGGGCTCATGGATATATGAACAATAAAAAATTGAGAAAAAATCAGGGTCGCCTATTTTCTCGGAAAAATTATATGATTTTTTTTTGTTTTCCCCTGACACTACTTACTTTGAAAAATCATAACTCAAGAACGAAGCATCGCAGAAACAAAGTTTTTTAGAAAATGAAAGCAAATTTCTCAGAAATAAAAAAAAAATCCATAAAGAAAAGCTGGAAAAACAATGCCCGAACTTGTGCAAAATTTTCAAAAAAAATATTTCCTAGAAGATTATTTCATAAGCTTGAATCGCTGAAATTTTTGGAATGTACTTTTTCTCATTTTTGAGGTATGGCAATTTTTTTTTTTAAATGTCCAAATGTGTCATTTTCAGTGCTGAAAAATTCATTTCGTCATATCTAAATTCAATCACCTACAGCTCATTTTAGAAGCTGAACCTGAGAATATGGTATATGGAAAACTTTTGCGGTTAAACCAGTTCTGTAAGAAAGTCACGGAAAAACCGCTATTTTTCGAATATTTAAGGTAAATGTCACGGACTACCTTTGAAAAATGCCAAATGATATTCACCGTGAATATCATTGGCATTTTTTGAAACTAGTCCGGGACATTTACCTTAAATATTCGAAAAATAGCGATTTTTCCGTGACTTTTTTGCAGAACTGGTCTAGCTGCACAAGTTTTTCATATATCATATTCTCAGGTTCAGCTTCTAAAATTAGCTGTAGGTGATTGAATTTAGATATGACGAAATGAATTTTTCAGCACTGGTCATATTAGCCTTTTCTTTGAAAAAATATAGTTTAAGAACGAAGCAACGTAGAAACAAAGTTTTTGGATGAAAAAAAGGAAATTTTCTCAGGAATCCAAAAAAAAAATATTAAATGGAAAAAGTTTTCCACCGTTAAGAAAATTCATAAAGGAAAGCCGGAAAGACTATGCCCGAACTCGCAAAAAAAAATCAAAAAAATATTTTTTAGAAGGTTATTTCACAAGCGTTGGTGGTTGAAATTTTTGGAATGCACTTTTTTTTCGTTCCTGAGTTTTGGCCTATTTTGTGAAGAATAACCATATAATATATGGGTACAATAACCATATAATATATGGGTACCATATAATATATGGGTGAAGAATAACCATATAATATATGGGTACAACCATATAATATATGGGTACATATAATATATGGGTACATTCACTAAAATGACCATAACTCAGGAAAGAAAAAAATGTGCATTCCAAAAATTTCATTGATCAATGCTTATAAAATAACCTTCTCAAAATATTTTTTTTTGAAAATTTTCTGCGAGGTCGGGCATAGTTTTCCCGGCTTTTCTTTATGATTTTTTTCAACCGTAGAAAATTTCGTGGGAAACTTTTTCCCCTTCATATTTTTTTTGGAATCCTGAGAAAATTTGCTTTCATTTTCATTAAAATGTTTCTACGATGCTTCATTCTTGAGTTATGATTTTTTTTAAAGAAAAGGCTTACATGACACATTTGGACATTTTTCAACAAAATTGGCCATAACTCAAAAACGAGAAAAAAGTGCATTCCAAAAATTTCAGCGATTAAAACATATGGAAAAAAACCTTCTCAAAAATATGTTTGTGTAAGTTTTTCACGAGTTCGAGTTCGGGCATTGTTTTTCCGGCTTTCTTTACGAATTTTCTCAACTGTGGAAAATTTTGTGGAAAACTTTTTCTAGTTCATATTTTTTTGATTTCTGAGAAAACTTGCTTTCGTTTTCTAAAAAAACTTTGTTTCTATGTAGTAGTGTCAGGGGAAAACAAAGAAAATCCATCAGAGTTTTCCGGAAAAATAGGCGACCCCGATTTTTTCTCAAGTTTTTTTGTTCATATATCCATGAGCCCTGCCTGTGGAAAAAGTTTCATGGAAATCTGAGACCTTTCGGCCCAATTTGTACGATAAAAAAAAAATCCCCTTATGAGCTTATGGAGAAAATGTAGACACCTCAAGTTTGATGTGCCAAGCAGAGTGCCAGAAAGCTCATGTATACTTGAATGAGACAGTGTGCCATGAGCTGGTTTGAAATGCGTCTCATGAAAATTTGTGAGATTTGAGATCATAGCATGCTCATGAAAATTATGATGTACGTGCCTCAATGAGACGTCTCGTGAGACACGTCTCATTGAGATGTCTGTCAGTCAAACCCAAATTGCATCGAAGTTGTTTTAGAGGCCTACATTAGATCGTGTGAACCTGGTTCCACCACAGATTTATGGCAGGAATATCGAAATCGATAATTATCCGGGGATTCAACCCACTTATCCACAGGCGGTCATGTTGGTGGTTCGGATATTGACGTTTCGTGGAGGAAAATCATAGCGATTCGGTTAATCTTCCTTCGCTACCTGTTTGGTGGTGCCTACCGTTGTATCCCACGTCAAAATCGCAACCGCTCGCTTGTGCCCACCACCGCCACTACACCAAATCGATGAATAGGTTGAAAAATAAGGAATTATTGTAGAAACTTCTACTACCACAAATTATAATCAATCCAAAGATAAACTTTAGTGCCATTTCCCGTCAATTCAAGCGACCCTTCATCCCTTCATCCTTGACCGCTGGTCAAACAGAACACGCTCAGAAAATCACTAATTGTAAGCACACGAGCTGACCGAACGAGTACCAACAGCACTCTTACGCAGTCTCCCAGAACAATATGGACATACGGAGTTGGGAAGAAACTCCTGCCAGAATTATACCTATTACCAGCTTCCCCGCCGTAAAACAACCTACGATTGTATCTTATCTGCCTCAGCATACTTATGACTTAAAGCTTCTTCGCACCCGAATAAAGTCAATCCAATCCCAGCTGGACATCATCTGGAAAATTTCATTTTAGTGACGGATTCGAGAGTAAATTAAACTGGTACGTTATCGGGTAATAACAAGCTGTACGTGGAGCTCGTCTCATTGAGATGTCTCATTGAGACTCCCAATGCCAATGTGATGCGCAGTAACATCGCGAGTCTCAAGCTCACGGAATTTTCATGTGCTCACAGCCAACTTTTCTCAATCTCGTATTGAGATTTGTGCGTACAGATACTCTGGTGCCAAGCGACCAATGTTGCTTACCGTATGGGCAGTTTAGGTCTGAAGCTTGGTTTGTCTTTGGTGGGAACACACTTGTTATGAGCATGTATAAGAGCAGAGCACACATAACCGTACAATTCGTAGTTTGCTACTTCTTGATTGATCTATATAGCGTAATGATTGAGGTTTGGAAACAAGCAAACCATTGCTAAGTAATCATTAGTACTTTTTGGGCTCAGCCAATATAGAGCACGTTGGTTCTATGACTGAAGTGTATTAGCACGGAAGGCGAATAATAATGCCTAGTATTTAATTGGGTTCTCAATGTGCACAATTCCAGATCTGTCAAGGTCAGTAAGGTCAATAACGGCGCCCGTTACGTCCTTACAGTCATCGAGGACGAGCAGGAATGTTGGAAAGGCAATCATTGTTCCTTCAAGAAATTCTGTTGAAGAAAACTTTTAAGGATTCTTCTGTGATTTTTAAGAAAATTTCCACAGAAACGCCTCCTTGATTTGTAACAAGGTTACAAAATGTAAATAAATATTTAAACATCAAATTTTATATCTAGCTGGATTTCTCACTTCTCGGGTTACAACCAAGCCGAAAAGTGAGAGACTTGTATATAAGAGGCAATATTTGAAATGCAAGCTTTTATTCGATCGCAGCGCCATGGGTGGCGAGAATTGAAAGGACCCATTCTTAACGGATCGCGAAGCAGATCACATCGCTCTGCTTCGAAAATAGGCAGTATAGCCAATGTTTAAAAAAGAAAACATGACTTGCTAGAAATATATGTATGTATGCTTGTATGTGTGATAAGGGAATCCCGCGATTTCTTGAAGGTCAATATGTGAAGGCCATCTTTGACTAAACGATTATTGTTCTTTCTCGAATTGATCGGATGAGTGTAAGGACGTAGTCCCAAGTATAGTAAAAAGTTATTAGATCTTCAGTTTGTTAGCTAGTCGAAAGCTATATTGTGAGTGAACCATTGTAAAGAAGAAAAGTAGAGAGTTGAATTTTTATAATTAATTTTAGGGGTTTTCGGCCTTTTCAGTCGGTAAAATCAGCGAAAACTAATTTACCTCTACATCCGACGGTTTCGGTTGCTTTATTCAACCTTTTTCAAGGAATAAAGCAACCGAAACCGTCGGATGTAGAGGTAAATTAGTTTTCGCTGATTTTACCGACTGAAAAGGCCGAAAACCCCTAAAATTGCTGAGAGCTACAGTCGTAAAGATCTTTCTTTATAATTAATTGTTGTAAAATTGCAGTACCTATTCGAGACAATTAGTGGTTGAGGACGTGATTACCGGCCCAAAGTGAGCCTCTAATATGAACAAAGTCAAGTGAGTTAAGTTATAAAAAAAATGGTCATTTTGTAATTTTATAATTAATTGCCTGTAGGCCAGAGATGGAAACACTCTCATCGTGAATCAACTCGCGAGTGTAAAACCAACAAACGGTTTACTCACGGTGCCGAGAGTAAGCCGTGTGTGAGTTTATTCGCACCCGCTTGCTTCACGAGTATGAAGCAAAACAAAAACATAAACAGTCATGAATTTTTATTCGCGAAGAACAAGTGGAGATACGGAAATTGCATTTTAGTGCGTTTTCAATAGCAAAACAAGTAATTATCCGTCAGATTGTAGTGTTTTGTGCTTTATTGTTCCTGAAATTCGTTTTTTTCACAAAATTGAAAAATGTTCAGAGCTGCTTCGCGAATCAATCACGAGTGCAACCAGCTTCGTTAGCTCGCGAGCGAAGGAAGTAGGAATATATTCTGGCTTCTGTTGTTTACGAGTAGGATAGCTTTGCGTTTGTGTCTGCTCAGTTGCATTCCTCACTGTTTTCCATCACTGCTGTAGGCTCGGAAAAACTTCTACCAATTGAAGTCTGTGGAAGTTTGTTGAACTATCTGCTCGAGGTCCAGGTAAATATTCTAATGAATATTTGTTAACACAATTTGTTAACGATCGGAACAAAATTTGTAACATGTGATATTCGCTTGAAGGATCGAATATCCTTCAAGCGAAGGTGTTTCTCCTGGGTAGGGGTGGGGGGTTACGCACGTCATGTGACCTTTGGATAGGACCGAAAACTCGTTCGCTTGTAGGTTTTTCCTCGTGGCGGGTTAGTGTTTCTATCCCAGCGCATTTACGGGCTATTGGAAGTCACCACTACTTCCGAAGTGTTTCCCTGGTCGCCAAATGCCAGAAATACTTCATCGTTGACCTAGAAGCAGAACTCGCTAGTCCGACATCAAGAGAACCACGTGTAAGGTACACCGGGGCAAGTTGAAACGGGTGCGGCAAGATGAAACAGCGGGTTAACATGATGTTATCCAATGATGGTAAACAGATTGAATGTCATAACACAAAGTTTTTGATTCAAACAATCTTATGGTGAACGACAAATTTCTAAATTGTATTGAAATCTATTTCAAAACATCGTGTTTCATCTTGCCCCACCCGTTTCAACTTGCCCCGGTGTACCTTACACGTTCAAGCCTACCGAAGAAGCCGCCACGATCAGGACGCCTACCACTGACAGCGGTGCGGCAAGGTGGAAGGAGCTCGACGACTGCGCATCTAAACCAGGTCAGATCTTTTCATTAGAAATTTGTTAAAATTGGCCAAATTGAAGAAAAAACACTAGATCTCTCGGGTCCGGACCAGAATCATAGAATAAGAAATTGTGAAGAGGAAATATAGGGACATCAGACACAGGAGGCTAAGGTGGATGTTATTTGGGGAAAGAGAGGCGGTAAAGTAGAAGACCGAGTGGGTAAGAAAATAAACGGAACATTCGTTACTCGAATACAGCAATTGTAGCCCTACACCACAGTCGGAAGAAGAGAGAAAATTCAATAATCGATTTTAGTTTTTTTATTTTTGCATGCGTTTTTCTTATCAGATTCCCCATTGAATATCCTGCTTATGATTAGGTTTTGTGAGTGTGTGCTGTGGGACGATTCGTCGGTTCGGTTGATTTTGAAGGACTCGCCTTGAGGAGTCTCGCCGGGTGTTCTAATCTTGCCTCTTCGCATGCAAGTGAAACTTTTCGCTTGCTTGGCGCTTAAGCGACGTGGTTAATCCAACCGATTCCAGATTGAATCTGGTTCACCGTTACAGATTTTTTTCAGGGAAGTTTTAAAAATTCTTTGCAGACATTCAGAAAGAAATTCTTCCAGGATACTTTTGGGAATTTCTTCATGGATTCTTTCAGGAATTCGTTTGAAAATTTCTCCGAAAAATCTTTTCTTGCAAAAATTTCTGCTTGGGTTCTTTTGGACATTCTTCATTAACCCTTAAGGATGTGGACAACTTTTTTGCATAGTTTTACCTATAGCTTTTGACCCAGTGCGTAGATTTTCAAAACCAAGATGTTTTTATCAAGGGGATTAGTTGTGCAACCATATGCATATATGAAGATTATGTTATGCTAGAACATTTTGGAGATATAGCTGCAAATGTAGTGTACACAACTAGTTCTTCACTCGATTCCGCTTTATATTTCTATGTACATGTGCTATATTTCAATGGAAATTGCACAATATGCTTTGTTTGGATTGGGGCTGTTAGATAGAAATGTCATATGTCCTTTTACAGCTGTAACATAGATATCCAAAACGTCCAGAAGTTTTGAACTCTGTCTACTGAATACAAAAAGTTGTGTTTACATTTTAAATCACTTGAACTTGATGAATAACATTCAAATATACATTTTGAAACATGAAATGATGGTAGTCATGACCTGGTGATGTTCTAGGCAACTTAAAATAGCTCTGGTGTTCTGATTATAAGGCCTTTACCTGTAATACTATATCAAACTAATGTATGAATGCCATTCTGGAGTTGAGGCCTTCATATCTAAACCCGTTATAACGCATCGGGTGAAATTCAAACTTGGTATAGTGCGTTTTGGTAGTCATAGAAGATCAGTTGAATCATATGATACACATCATAGAGGCATCCTGGATCATCCGAGCTATTCTGAAGTTAAGAAATTTGAAATGGTACATCAATAGAAATGCACAATCATCAGAGTTTGCCCCATTTGATGCATACACATAGTGCAAGCCATGGGAGAGAAGTTTCCACAGCATCAGCGATATCTGAGGTCACCTTTCAGTATTAAGGACTTCAGATCTACACTCGTAACAAAGCATCCTGCACGTTCAAAGCTTGGTATAGTGTGTTTTAGTAGACATCGATGATAAGTTCGACCATATATCATATAACTTAAAGCTTTTCTAGATAACCTAAACCATTCTGAAGCTAAAATACACGGTTTTCATTTGTAATGACCTATAAAGTGCACTAATATCAGCATTTGCTCACATATTGATGTCTTCAGATTGGAGAGGAATGTCTTTATCTGCTTGATTTTGTAGAACGTATGCTTAATTTCTACATTCAGAATCGCTTTCTAGAATCTGTTGGCGTAACGTTGCAACTCACTGAGGTAGGGGCTTTTATCTCATTTGATTCAAACATATAATACAAGTCGTGGGAGACATATTTCCAGCACATCAGCGATATCTGAAGCATCATTTTTTTTTGTATTATATGGTTAAGGCCTCCAGATCAACGCTCGTAACAAAGCATCGGCTACATGTCAAACTCACTTTAACAAGTTTTGGTAGTCATAGAAGATCAGTTGATTCACGTGATAATTGAATGGTTCCCGGATCATCCAAACTGTTAAGAAAATGAGACATATGGTTTCAGGCGTTTCCCTAAGAATTGTTCATGCATTCTTCTTATAATACCCCCAGAGTATTGAAGGATTGGAAAGTATCTACATTTTTTTAAATAAAAAAAAGTGTACTCGCCTTCAGCGTTTTTTCGAGTGACTTTTCCAGGTTCCGTCCTCCCGGAATTTGTTGTAATCGATGGTGATTTTTACCCAGTGCATCTTTTAAGGCCGAAGGTTTTAAATTGTACCAAATGCAAGCAGTTTGGTCACAGTGATAGCTTTTGCGATAACAAGCCCCGTTGTGGCAAATGCAACTAGACTCATTTAGAGGACTCTTGCACACAGGAAGCGGAAAAATGTAGCTACTGTTGCGGAGATCCACATGACTTGCGTGAATGCCCGGCTTACAAAAGACGCATTCAAAATGAGAGTCGCTCTATTGTTAGGCGCTCCAAACAGACTTATGCGGAAATGGTAAAATCTCAGAACTCGTCCGCTACCATGTCCCAGTTGAAAATCCCTATCAGGAGTTGTCTTCCGATGATCAGGACGATGGCGAAACTGATGAGGGTGGATCTCTTTCGGAGGTACACGCACCTGGAAAAAGGAAGTCGGGATCTTCTCCGGGATTGCGCCGAAACGTCTTTTTGAAGTCTTCCCTCAAAAGTTTGCCTAATGTCAAAGGAGACGGGGTAAACTTAAAAACTCCGAAGAATCAGGTTCCTTTAGCTTCAGATCCATGTTGTAGCAAGAACCTGTCACCCCCGTCTCCGCCTGTTAAATACACTTCAAAGAGAAATAATCGACAAGGGAGCAACAAAAAAGCTACTAAAGTTCCTCGCAGTTCAAGCAAGCCTCCTAAACCCAAGCGAGGACTGTTTACTTTAAGGGTTCTCGTGGATCGCTTATATAATGCCCTCGGCCTTCCAGAAACATTTAGAGGCATTATTGACGATTGGGTGACAAAACGTCGAATGCCAAAACGTCGAATGCCAGAACGTCGAATGCCAAAACGTCGAAAGGACAAAACGTCGAACAGTGTGTGTGTTCACAGTTCAACGTGGATTTTTTTTTGAAATTTTGTGTGAATTAAAATCGATCCTGTTGGTAACCTGAGACGGGTGGTGATACGGTAGATCCACCAAGATGGCAGGATGACGAACTGATTAACGGGGACACACGAACATTGTCTCGTTATCTGGGGTCACTGCCCGAACGCTGAAGGTCAGTGACTCATTTTGTACTCTACAATGCATCAATTGAAACCACTAGCTGAGTAAAGATTATTGCGAGGATACTTAGCATTGTTGCACTAGTCCCATATTCTATGAATACCGGATGAATTGCTGAGAAGGACAGCTAGTCAAAACCCCGCTATTTCAAGTAGAACTCCGGTTCTGAATGAGGAAGACATTCCCTCCCACCCCTTACGTTGGCCTGGAAGTTACCGGCATGTCGTGCCGTAAACCAAACCAGACGCCCTTGAAGGAACAATGCACCCAATGATCGCCATCTCCACCCTAAAGGTGCCAGAGATCCGGCAGGCGATAGCTAGAGGCTACCATCGAAGCTACCCTGAAGGAAGCTGTGACGTAATGCTGAAAATTTGTGGAAGGAAATTTGTGACAGTGTGCCACTCGCAGTGTTGCATTTGAACGCGACCAATTTGCGTTGAATTTCAAAAACGGCACGCTGCGATCAAACATATTTGAACATTGTTCAGTTCAAAATTTGATCAAGAACTGCACCCGCAAAAACATGGCACCTGGTACCTGGTAAGCTTATATGGTCATGTGTCTGCCATTTTTTCACAAATTCTAACAATCTTGGGTTGATTCGATTCAGAAAGTCACCCTCTATTGAGAAGGGGAACCAGTTCGGTCACCGTGGATTACCGGAAAATCCGGATTTCGGTGCAGAATCTTAATGCCCGATGCCAAAATGTTCCATTTCATTGTGGCGCATATATTCGCGCAACAACGCATGTATGCAGATGCGTCACAAAGTCCTAGGGCAGCACCTTGGTCAGGACGCACATAAGATTTGATGGCACATCCAAGCTCAGTTCCTTTTTGGCTCGCGTTTAGTTCAAATGCAACACTAGGTGCCAGTAGAAGGGGCCTCAAAGAAGTAAGAGAAGAAAAGCCGGGAATAAATAATTTTACACTTAACGTGCCGTGATGTGAGTTTTTTTTTTTTTTTATATACGACAGTGCGAATAATCCCCACCCACGAAGAACTAGTCAAGGAACATGTCGACCGTGAGGTATTGTTTCAGGGAGCCTCAGGAAGGCTCCCCTCTGAACTAGTTGGCAGATAGAAGTGAAAGAATGAGTATCCTTTGAAAGAATAAAGAACTCACTAGGCAGCATCCATTTATTACGTAACGCTAAAATCGACATTTTTCAACCCCCCCCCCCCCCCCTCTCCCCCCTCCGTAACGCTGTTTTGTATGAAAAACGTAATTTTTTTCTATGGACCGTAACGCCGGGGTGTACTCCCCCCTCCCCCTACAACGTTACGTAATTTGTGGACGGCGCCCTATTTGCTTAGATTACACGCTTTCGACGTTTTAGACGTATTGTCCTTTCGACATTTTGGCATTCGACCTTTTGGCATTCGACGTTTTGGCATTAGACGTTTTGTCTTTCGATGTTTTGTCCCTAAGCCATTATTGACATGTTTATACCTACAGTAGAAGAATATCTTGGAAATCTGACACAATCATGGCCCCTCCTTGCTGCGATCATTTCTTTCAATGGGTAATTCATCAAAAGAGGTGCAAGATATGATCACTGTGCTACAGTGGAACTATCATAGTCTAAAACCTAAATTAGACCTGTTTAAGTTTTTGATTCACAACTCTGACTGTGATATATTTGCCCTTTGTGAAACATGGCTTTGTTCTGAAGACGAACTCAACTTCCACGATTTCAACATTATTCGCCATGACCGAGATGACCATTATGGAGGAGTTCTTTTGGAGATCAAAAAGACTTACTCATTTGATTGAATTCCAATCGCGACGTAAACGTAAAGGGAAAAGATCTTTGCATAGCTTCCGTTTACATTCCTCCACGAATTTCAATTAACCGCCGTCATCTTTGGAATTCGGTTTCTTCACTATCACATCCAGTTTTAGTTCTGGGTGATATGAACGCATACAGGGTGGGGCGAACCAAATGACGATAATAGAGCGGCCATTCTCTATGATTTATGCGACGATTTCAATTTGAATATTTTAAATACAGGTGAAGTGGCACGTAATGCATCTGACGGCAAAGAAAGTCGTCTCGACCTATCACTGGGATCAAGTTCACTATCATTCGATTGCTTGTGGAAGGTAATCGAGGATCCTCATGGTAGTGATCACTTACCCATTATAACCACCATAAAGCATAATAGTGAAAGGTCAGTGTAATATATTAAACTACCTACTTTTATAGCTATAATTATGGCATTGTAGAATTAGCAATAGATGTCAGGAGAAGTAGCTTTCTATCTTGATTGTGAATAATTATATTGCCTATTGTCTATCTACCTATTGACTTCCGGCTGTATAGATATAAATAGCCTGCACTACCTAGAATAAGCCTCTTTTGTATTTCAACCTTTTAATAAACTACATCGGTAAGTTAGCAGTGCGGTCTCGTCTCTCATTCCCTCCGTCATACAGAACAGCTGGCGACGAGGTAAACGGTAACGCGTGTGTAAAAGTTGTGTCTACGTCGGTCGTTGCGCGAAAGTGAAGTCTACCACGTGGTTGTGAAGCAGTGTCTTGCGTAGTCGCTAGTCGTGGAATAGTGAAGCCATGTCCAACGTCGAAGGTGAAAATTCGAAAGCGATCGTACCGGTTATAGTGAATCGTGGAGGAATGATTGGGAGCATTGAGCCGTACGTCCCCGGAGAGTGCTTCGAAGAGTACAAAGAGCGTCTTGAACTTTTCTTCGAGTTAAACGAAGTGTCCGCAAACAAACGCGTCGCGATGTTGATCACGTTGATCGGTCCGGAAACATGCAAGATTTTGAAGTCGTTAGTGATCCCCGCGGAACCTAAAACAAAAAGTTTTGAAGAACTAGTGTCCGCGTTAAAAGGCCATTTTGCGCCAACAGTGAATGTGATCGCAGAACGGTACAAGTTTCACCAGTGTGTCCAAGCGTCATCAGACACCATCGCGGAGTACATTGTTGCGATAAAAACACGTGCTCAGTCGTGCCAGTTCGGAAATTTCCTAGACGATGCGTTGCGAGATAGGTTTGTTGTTGGAATCCAAAGCTCAGGTTTGCGAGCAGTGCTTTTGAAAGAGAAGAACCTAACGTTCCAGTCCGCGTGTGATTTGGCATTGAACTTCGAAATGGCCGAGTCAGGAAATACCACGTTGCAGCATTCGTCGCAGGAGTATGTGAAGAGGTTAGGTTTCAAACAGTCACGTGTGAGGGAAGAGAAACTTGCATCGCAGTCTGTGAAAAGTGAGATCCGAAAAACGTGTCACCTGTGTGGGAAGTCCCATGAACTGAAAGACTGTCCGGCGCGTAATTGGGAGTGTTTTTCGTGCGGGAAGAAAGGACATACGTCGCTGGTGTGCAGATCCAAACCGAAGAAAAACGTGAGGAGTGTGCTGAAAAAGTCGTCCAGAATCCACGAGGTGAAGCAGAAAGTGTCCGATAGCGAAGAAGAAGGAAATCTATTCGCTATGAAGCTGATCGAAGAATTGGACAGTCCCGAAGAATCCGTCAGCGTCGTCAGTGAAGTCAGCAAGCCGTCCAGTAGTGCGAGTCCCGTAGCCAAGATGGAGGTGGTCATCGAGGATAAGTCGGTCGTCATGGAGGTCGACACAGGAGCTAGTGCGTCTGTCATGCCACTAGAAAGGTATTTATCGCTATTCAGTGCAATTCCGATCCAAAAGTGTCCCAAAACATTTGTAACTCTAACAGGAGATAAGATTCAGATTAGTGGTCAGATTAAGGTTAGGGTTAGGCTACCAGGAAGTTCACGTGTTGTCGAGTTAGAACTTGTCATTTGTGAGTGCAAAAAGTCGTCCGTCTCAAAGATGCCATTGATTGGTCGTCCTTGGCTCGATAGTTTAGTCCCGGAATGGCGACAATTATTTGATTTTAGTGCGTCACGAATCCAAGTCGTGAGCAGTCCATCTGTTGATTTTTCCAACATCCAGAAACGATTTCCAAATGTAGTTTCTCGGAGTCTGTCTGATTGTATCGTTGGTTATGAAGCTGAAATTGTGCTCAAACCAGATGCCGTCCCAATATTCCACAAAGCATATACCGTCCCTTTTGGAATCCGCGAAAGAGTTGAAAATGAGCTAGAGCGAATGTGTCGTGAAGGTGTGTTAGTTCCCGTCAAGTCTAGTCCATGGGCCTCTCCAATTGTAGTGGTGCCAAAGTCTGAGTCCGTCCGTATTTGTATCGATTGTAAAGTCACAATTAACAAGTACATCGAAACTGAACATTACCCCCTTCCGCGCAGTGATGATCTTTTCGCTAGTTTAGCCAATTTCAAGTATTTCTGTGTCCTTGATCTCTCCAGAGCCTATCTACAGCTCAAAGTGTCCGAGCAGTCCCGTCAGTATTTGACAATCAACACACACAAAGAGTTATACCAGTATACACGATTGCCGTTTGGTGTGTGTAGTGCCCCTTCGATATTTCAGTCCGTAATTGATAGGGTGTTGCATGGTGTACCGGGTACAAAAGTCTACCTAGACGATATAATTTTGGGAGGTAGGACCCTGGAAGAATGTAAAGCTCGTCTTTTGGAAGTTCTTAGTCGTCTCAATAAGCATCACGTAAAGATTAATCTCGAAAAGTGTAAATTTTTTGAACAGTCAGTCGATTTTTTGGGTCATAAAGGGTGAGTCGATAATTATTGTGCCATTTTTAAACTAACGTAACTATTTTCCTACTTCACCAAAATCAACCAAATTTTGTACAGTTTCTCCTTAAAGTCTATTGTGCACATAAAATGAATTGAGCAGTTATCAGTGAGATTCCGCTCCACATAGAATAAATTTAGTTCACAGTTCTAAAAAAGATGTTGTACAATCACATGCTAAAATCTAAAATCATGGTATAGCGCCTTAGAACAATTTATGATTATACATTATCGGATCATCTTGATGTTCGTCAATAGGTTTCAGGAACGGTTGTCAGTGAAACATAAGCTTGGAGCTGGGTGAAAACCAGGCACGATGCGCATAAACAAACCAGAGAGCTTTAATTATTTGTTGCAAGTGGAGCCTGAACATGTCCACATGGAGGGCGTTAATTGAAAATGTCGTGAATTTCACTAAAACGCATCCTAAATTTGAACCTATACCAAAAAGTTGAAATACATACATATACGAAACTACAGTAAAAATGTGGTTTCGTTTCGTTAACTGTAGACCATTTGCGAATCACTTGAAGGTAGGGTGTCACAATAATTAACGACTCACCCTTTACGATAAGTTCCGATACCATTCGTCCAAATTCGGAAAAAGTTGCAGCGATTGTAAAAGCCCCTGTGCCTAAGTCCGTTGTGGAGTTGCAAGCTTATTTAGGTCTGTTGAACTACTACGGTAGATTCATCCCAAGGTTGTCCGAGGAATTGAGAGAGCTGTACAATCTTCTTAGGAAAGATACCAAGTTTGATTGGAGTCCCCGTTGTCAGTCCACTTTCGAGAGAAGTAAACAGTTAATACTCGATCATGATGTCCTAACTCTGTATGATCCAGAGAAGGAAATAGTAGTCTGTGCAGATGCAAGTCCCCTTGGTGTGGGTGCAATTCTATCTCACGTTGTTGATGGTGTAGAACGTCCGGTCCTCTTTGCATCTAGTACTCTCTCTCCTGCTGAGCGTAATTATTCTCAACTACATCGAGAAGCACTTGCGATCATATTCGCAGTGACTCGATTTCACAAATATTTGTACGGGAATATCTTTACTCTGTGTTCCGATTCCGAAGCCTTGAAAGTGATATTCAATCCAACAAAAGGAACATCCGCTGTGTCTGCGTCAAGGTTACAGCGTTGGTCAGTCACGTTGTCTATGTATCAGTACAAGTTTGTCCATCGTCCGGCACGAGAGATGCGTCATGTTGATGCATTGTCTAGATTACCGTTGCCAGATCCTACAGGTATTGAAGATGAATCGATACACCGTCTATCTGAAAACTGTCCACTTGATTTCGAAATGATAAGGGAAGAGCAAAAACGTGATCAGTTGGTGAAAAAGTTGTTCGCTTGCGTCCATGAGGGTTGGTCTAAGAAAATTCCTGATTATTTGCAACCTTATTACAAGATTCGTAACAACTTCAGCATTGAAGATGGTGCTTTGTTCTACTATGATCGCATTGTGATTCCAGAAAAGTTGATTAACAGTGTTCTTGCCGTTGTCCATGAGCCACACTGTGGTATAGTGCGTATGAAGATTAATGCGAGGTCGTATGTGTGGTGGAAGAACGTCAATGACGACATTGAGAAATTCGTTGCTTCTTGTCTCACCTGTCAGCAAACACAAAATTCTAAATGCTCGAAGGATACGGTTGAGTGGCCAGAGTCGGTACGTCCGTTTCAGAGAATCCATGTGGATTTCTTCCATTTTGAAAGGTTTACTTGTTTGGTTATAGTTGATTCGTATTCGAAGTTCATTGATGTGAAAGAAATGAACAAAACCAATGCCGCTTCTCTGATAAGTAAAATGAGGGAGTTTTTTTGCGTACTTTGGTTTGCCTGATCAGATTGTATCTGATAATGGTCCGCCGTTTGGTTCCAAGGAATTCGTTGAGTTTGGAGAGGGAAATGGTATCAAAATGACTCGAATCCCCCCTCATCATCCCGAGAGTAATGGGTTGGCTGAACGAGCAGTTCAGACTGTCAAGGGAGTTTTTAAGAAGGTTTTTGTTGATTCGTCAAACTGTCGAAAGTTGCCCATGTCCGAATAATTTGTAAGTTCGTTATTACATACAACAATACCCCCTCTACAGTAACTGGAAAAGCTCCAAATGACATGATCTACTCGTTTAAACCTAGAACGCTATTGAGTAAAATGAATCCAAAACAAAATACAAATCAGATTGCTAAAACAAATTGTAAACCAAAACTTAAAGATAACGAGGAAATGAAGAAAAAGGTAAATGAAGACGTATTTGTAACTAATGAAAAGATAATGTACAGAAATGTGTTTAAAAATCATGTTAAATGGATACCTGCTAGAATTGTTAAGAGAGTTAGTTTTTGTACACACTTGATTAATGTAAACGATAATATTAAATATGTCCATAGGAATCAGATTAGGAAGTCCAGGTTAGATGATAAATTTCATCCTGACTATTTGATTCAAAACAATACTTTTGTTAAAATTGATAAACAAAATGAAGATTGTAAACCAAAACAGAAAAGAAGAAGAAGTAGTGAAGGAAAGCTGAAATCACCAAAAAAGGTCAGAAGGTCAAGTAGAGTTAAGAGAGCTCCGCTGAGATTTGATTTCAGAAATTATTTAAAATATTGATGGTTATAACGAAAACTTTAAAAGTGGGAGGATGTAATATATTAAACTACCTACTTTTATAGCTATAATTATGGCATTGTAGAATTAGCAATAGATGTCAGGAGAAGTAGCTTTCTATCTTGATTGTGAATAATTATATTGCCTATTGTCTATCTACCTATTGACTTCCGGCTGTATAGATATAAATAGCCTGCACTACCTAGAATAAGCCTCTTTTGTATTTCAACCTTTTAATAAACTACATCGGTAAGTTAGCAGTGCGGTCTCGTCTCTCATTCCCTCCGTCATACAGAACAGTCAGGCCAACCAATTCAAGTTCCTTTTGACCTCACAAGGAATAACGATTGGAAAAATATGCAGAAGCGGTATCTTTTGGCATCGAATCATTCAATAAACCTGAGATGAATGCCCTCTAGGGTAAAATCTCAAAAAAAATCCCCCCCCCCCCCACCTTTGGATGAGTATCGATTTCTGTCTGAACTGATATACAAGAGTGCATTAGAATCACAAAAACAATGTGTTCCAAGTGCAACCTTCAAAAGAAGACCAGCCACACTAGGCTGGGATGATGATTGCACCCAGTTGTATCTTAAAAAATCTGATGCTTTCAAAACTTTTCGTAGGCACGGTACCTCAGATCTTTATCAAGAGTACGCTATGCTTGAAAGACAGCTGAAGAACCTGCTGAAAGCGAAAAAGCGTAGTTATTGGCGACACTTCATTGAGGGTCTCTCAAGAGAAACATCAATGACAATGACAATGAGAGTGACGAATACTCCAACCGTTAGATATTCAGCTTCGCGAAAAAGGTCTGCCCAGACTGAGTCCCAGCACAACCGATTTCTTGGGAAACAGGCTCAAGAGACGGTTCTCTGGACAGACCCTTCACTATGCTGGAACTTTCTATGGCTCTTCTTTCATCAAACAATTCCGCTCCGAGACGCGATATGATCAAGTTCAATCTTCCTAAGAATCTCTCAGATATCGCGAAAAGACGACTACTCGATCTGTTCAACTCATTCATGGAGAACAACATTGTTCCGCCAGAATGGAGACAGGTCAAAAAAAAAAGTTATTCAAAAGCCTGGTAAATCAGCGTCTGATCATAATTCATACCGCCCAATTCCTATGTTATCATGTTTAAGGAAATTGTTAGAAAAAATGATTCTATCGCGAATCAACCATTGGGTTGAATGGAATAATTTGCTTTCAAATACACAGTTCGGGTTTCGCAAGGGCAAAGGAACAAACGATTGTCTAGCGTTGCTTTCAACAGTTGTCAGAAAAACTGCACAATAGTAGACTTCCAGGAATTTTAAATAATTTCTTGTATAATTTGTTGTCAGAAAAACACATCAGCTTCAATCTCGGAGAACTGACAACTTCCAGAATCAGTTACATGGGCCTACCCCAAGGCTCATGTTTAAGTTACCTTGCTTTATAAATTTTACGTGAAAGACATTGATAGTTGCTTGGAAGGACAACGTACGCTAAGACAACTTGCAGATGATGCTGTGGTTTCTCTAAAAGGCCCACATGCAGAAATGTTCCAAAGACCATTGCAAAATTCTCTAAATAATCTGTCAATCTAGGCAAGAGACTTGGAGATTGAGTTTGTTTCGCAAAAAAATTCAATTGGTTGTGTTTTCTAGAAAGGTGAACCCAGCCCAACTGAAACTCAATCTTTTGGGAATAGAAATCGACCAGTCTTTGACTTCGAAATACCTTGGTGTCTGGTTTGATTCAAAAGGCACTTGGGGTACCCAAATCAAGTATTTGGTGCAAAAATGTCAGCAAAGGACCAATTTTCTACGCACAATTACCGGAACATGGAACATGGAAGACCTCATAAAACTTTACAAAACGACTATTCTCTCTGTTATTGAGTATGGCTCTTTCTGCTTCCACTCAGCAGCAAACTGCCACCTACTAAAGCTGGAACGAATTCAATGCGTAATGCCCTCGGTTGCATGCACTCAACGCATAATGCGAGCCTAGAGGTCTAGAGCCTAGAGCCTGGCAGGGGTAAAACCTCTCCAGAACCGCTTCTGGGAGCTCTCGCTAAGGTTACTTATCAAGTGTGGAGTAAGCAACACACTTGTTATTGAAAACTTCGAAGAAATGCTCAGACTAAGCACTCAGTCGAAATTCATGAGAATCTATCTCTACTACATGTCATCTGACATAAGCCTCCCAGGTTATAATCCTCCTCGTGTACACTTCACCAATGACAGTTCCTCTGTTTAATACGATCTGTCCATGAAACAAGCTATTCATGGAATACCAGATCAACTTCGATGTATATCTATTCCTCGCATTTTTAACGAAAAGTACCAAAATGTCAATTCCTGTAAGAGATTTTTCACTGATGGGTCTCGCATAAATGGATCCACTGGTTTCGGTGTCTTCAATGAAAATTTCACCGCCTTCCGCAAACTTCAGGAACCTTGTTCGGTTTATGTTGCTGAGCTGGCAGCAATCAATTTCGCTTTGGGGATGATTTCAAACATACCCGTAGACCATTTCTTCATCTTCTCGGATAGCCTTAGTTCGATTGAGGCACTCCGGTCGATGAAACCTGTAAAACATTCATCTTACTTTCTTACAAAAATAAGGGAGCAGATGGGTGCACTGGTCGAAAGATCATACAAGATTACCTTTGTATGGGTCCCCTCACATTGCTCAATTTATGGCAATGAGAAGGCGGACTCTCTCGCAAAGGTGGGCGCACAGGAAGGTGAGATCTATGATAGAAGAATTTCACATGATGAATTTTTCCATTTTGTTCGCCAGAGTTCTCTTCAAAGTTGGCAAAATGATTGGCGAGATGGCCAGCTGGGACGGTGGTTACATTCCATTATTCCTAATGTTTCTTGGCGAGTTTGGTGGTATGGTTTGGATGTAAGTCGCAATTTCATTCGCGTGATGTCAACACTTATGTCCAACCATTACTCGCTAGACGCGCATTTACACAGGATAAACCTCGCGTTGAGCAATGTTTGTACTAAGTGCGGTTCCGGTTATGATGACATCGACCACGTAGTTTGGCAATGCCCGGATAATGACGCCTCCAGAGCACTACTTTTGGATACCCTTGAGGCCCGAGGTGGACAACCCTTTGTTCTTGTGAGAGATGTGTTGGGGACCCGCGTTGTCACATATATGGGATGTATTTTCGACTTTCTTCGCTCTGCTGGTATAAAAGTTTAGTTCGCTTGTGTTTTCTTCTCCAGTTTTTTTCTCTGTTTTGTCCTCTTTGCTCCTGGCCATCCGGAAGACCAAGTCCCACAACAAGTTGGTACCAACACCACAAGGCACCGAATACGCTAGCAAGATGCGCTTCACCCCCGGATGAGCTGCAGTGAAACCTTTGGCCTTACCCTGTCCATCCCTCAAAATGTGACCTTCTAACTTCGAGCTGCCACGAGTACCCTGGCTTCCACCCATTACTAACAGATAGCATGACAAAGTTATTACTCTGTATAATGTATACTATTAAGTACAAAAAAATATTTTCGGCTCCGCAAAGCGTTATACGCGATTGAGTCTCTAATAAATAAACTAGATAAAAAAGGGTCTCAACCCCTACTCTTCTTTTCTCATTTCATAGCGTGAACTAGTGTTGAACGGTGTTATCTCAAGGTGCAGTATTTTCAACATTGAAGGGTTGCAAAGATCAGTATTTTCAATCTATAGTATAATTTCTCTAGAACCGAATGTGAGAGTACGAAATTAAATTATGTTTTCAAGTGTTGTGCCCTAGGTTGTGCCTAACCGAGCACTTACATAGTTGTGTTTTGAAGCCCAGTGGTTCTCTATATGAGGTCACGGGCCACGAATATATCTGAAGAACCAATAGAGCTCTCTCCAGTTTTCTGTGTATTGAGCCGCGACCACACACTGAACATACGTGTAAATTTGAATGTCAAGTTGTTAGAAATAGTTTTTTTGCGGACATGCCATAGAAGTTGCCCTACCTAGTCGTTCTATCGACGCCTATGCAAACGTGAAGCTCACTTCTCACGCATTCCACTCTGTGCAGCGCAAGGTTTTCCCAGTCGCCGGTATTCACTACCGGACTCCGAGTAGATTTTTCCTACGCTTTTCCACCTCTATCTCCACATCTTGTGTTTATATCCTCTTCCGCGTTAATAGAGCAGGGAAAAAAACACAGATTCGACTCTACCGCCATTTTCCGTATTCATTTATTCTTGGGCAGTTACCGCCCACCCCGCTCGCTTCTCACGTCGTCCTAACGGTCGTCCTCGTCGTCACAGCTTCGGTTTAAGAGGATTTTCACTGGTAATGTTGTTTTTGCAATTATGATAATTATACCCTTTCAGGAGGGGTTTCCCTCGCATGCGGAATGCGGTGGCAAATAGCAAAGTTGGATTTACCGCGCGCCGCAGGTCCATTTTTGCACTCCTCCCGGGGAATCTCGGGTGACGGATGACAGCCGAGGCCAGGAAGATGGAGGACCGCCGCGCCGGGCCGGAGTCCACAATGAGATTGGGTTGTTGAATTTTGTTAGCAAGTGATTTACATTTTGCACATCCGCGTCCGCTGCCGAGCCGCGAGCGAGCGAGCGAGCGGCTGAAGATGGTTCTGCCTCTGCGTTATTTATTTATGTATATTTTTGGAGGAGGTTAAGTGTATCTTCTTGGAATCCGGGGATGTGATGCAACTGACAGTTGCGGTAGGCTGGCTGGGAGCTGATGGGTCGTTTTTCTGAGATAGGGGCTGTCCATAAACCACGTGGTCATGAGGGGGGGGGGGGGTTCGGCCAATGAGCATTTTGTATGGATGAATAAAACATTTTGTATGGACTAATGACCACGCGGGGGGGGGGGGGTGAGAAGTCCCAAAAAAATGACCACGTGGTTTATGGACAGCCCCATAATATAATTCACTTTGGATTTACACTGGTATTTTTGTTTCCATTGGGAATAAGATTCAAGATCTGAATGAAATATTTTTATGAGAACAAAACTACTATATAAGTTATCTTGACGAAAAAACGAGTGTCATTTCCGACAAACAGTTTCAAGAATTTGTAAAACTGTGATAATAGTTAACTGATAAAGTTAAGGATTGTTGTGGCAAAATGCCTGATCATAGGCCGTAAGTTCAATGTCAGTTTTGAAGAACCTAATTTGAGATTCTATTTGTGATTATTTAACTTTGATAACCTGTCTCACATAGAAGCGTAACTTAAACTTTTGCTTAATGAAAATGTCAACGGAAAAATCTCCCAAAGCCATTGCTATGGAACTGTCTCATCTTAAAAGATGTAGACTTCAGCAGAAAGGTTCAAACCAATAACCTAATCAAAAGTCAACATCTACTCCCACATATAGCGCAGCTAGACAGGCACTCTCTTATCGCTCCTATTGTTAGCTTTAGTATCCCATCCCATGTATTTCCATGGCAAACCCCCACTCCTTCGTGTCCATGTCCTTTCACGAGCCCATCATGCAACTACTCTACCTTTCGACATCACCCATAGTCACAGTCATATTGTGTTTCTCTTCAACGAGATGTAATAGTATAGTGGCACGTCTTCTTCGAGCTTGTCAACCATCCTCATACCCGATAATGGCAAAGGGACACGGTTGAAGTGTTGCTTGACAATCGCTACTTGCATGTACTTGCTCCTGCTGTCATCACCCCGATGAATCTCCTCCATCCGTTTCATCCCCTCCTTTCGACATCACTTCTCCGTGGAATATTTGATGAACTGTCTCCCCCCTAGGACTAGAACTGTAAGGAGCAACCTCGTTAAAGGTGTTCTTCCACTCTTGAAGCCTTTGTGGCAAGAGGAAGATTGCTCGAAAAACAATATAAACTTGAATTTATTTGTTTGCTCTCCCGAGCCCAGGGCTTGACTCGGGCCCAGCAGGGCTTGGGCCAGTTGACTCAAATTAAAGACTATTAAGAGTCAATTTTCAACTCGGCCACCACTGCTGGCTGTGGGTTTGGAACCCAGCGTTGCATGAATACGCATGCATGTGGAAAGTTCTATTGGTGTTTGGGTAAGAAGAGTAGGATGGATGGGTTATGAGGGGGGCCATTATAGGTCCGATCGGAAGTTGTAGTGCAAATAACCAACAGCAATGGCACCCTTGACGGCCACGGTCATATCGTTGCTGGAGAATGACCAAATGGACGGGTGCAATAACGACGACGACAAGGCAACCGATGTTTGTCCAAGCAGGATCATGGCCGACAGCTACGACGACGATGGTGATGATGATAACGGTGGTTATGGTTGTGGCTGTTGGAATCTATTAGTGAAAGTCACACCACTATGCTCTGGAATGGACTCCTTTGGGGACATGGTAACTGGTTAGACACTGATGCCAAATAAATGAATGATAAACAAGTGATACACGGAGCCAAGAAGACCTAAGTAGATTTTAAAGAAGTTTGTACAGAATTAAGATTGAATGTACAGTAGCAAGGATTTTGATTGGATTTGGAATGAGTTTCGATTGGATTTGGATTGGATTTGGATTAGATTTGAATTGAATTTGGATTGGATTTGGATTGGATTTGGATTGGATTTCGATTGGATTTGAATTGGATTTGGATTGGATTTGGATTGGATTTGGATTGGATTTGGATTGGATATGGATTGGATTTGGATTGGATTTGGATTGGATTTGGATTGGATTTGGATTGGATTTGGATTGGATTTGGATTGGATTTGGATTGGATTTGGATTGGATTTGGATTGGATTTGGATTGGATTTGGATTGGATTTGGATTGGATTTGAATTGGATTTGAATTGGATTTGGATTGGATTTGGATTGGATTTGGATTGGATTTGGATTGGATTTGGATTGGATTTGGATTGGATTTGGATTGGATTTGGATTGGATTTGGATTGGATTTGGATTGGATTTGGATTGGATTTGGATTGGATTTGGATTGGATTTGGATTGGATTTGGATTGGATTTGGATTGGATTTGGATTGGATTTGGATTGGATTTGGATTGGATTTGGATTGAATTTGGATTGAATTTGGACTGGATTTGGATTGGATTTGGATTGGATTTGGATTGGATTTGGATTGGATTTGGATTGGATTTGGATTGGATTTGGATTGGATTTGGATTGGATTTGGATTGGATTTGGATTGGATTTGGATTGGATTTGGATTGGATTTGGATTGGATTTGGATTGGATTTGGATTGGATTTGGATTGGATTTGGATTGGATTTGGATTGGATTTGGATTGGATTTGGATTGGATTTGGATTGGATTTGGATTGGATTTGGATTGGATTTGGATTGGATTTGGATTGGATTTGGATTGGATTTGGATTGGATTTGGATTGGATTTGGATTGGATTTGGATTGGATTTGGATTGGATTTGGATTGGATTTGGATTGGATTTGGATTGGATTTGGATTGGATTTGGATTGGATTTGGATTGGATTTGGATTGGATTTGGATTGGATTTGGATTGGATTTGGATTGGATTTGGATTGGATTTGGATTGGATTTGGATTGGATTTGGATTGGATTTGGATTGGATTTGATTGTTGGATTTGGATTGGATTGGATTGGATTTGGATTGGATTTGAATTGGATTTGAATTGGATTTGGATTGGATTGGATTGGATTTGGATTGGATTTGGATTGGATTTGGATTGGATTTGGATTGAATGTGGATTGGATTTGGATTGGATTTGGATGGTTTGGATTGATTTGATTGGATTTGGATTGGATTTGGATTGAATTTGGATTGAATTTGGACTGGATTTGGATTGGATTTGGATTGGATTTGGATTTGATTTGGATTGGATTTGGATTGGATTTGGATTGGATTTGGATTGGATTTGGATTGGATTTGGATTGGATTTGGATTGTGATTTGGATTGGATTTGGATTGGATTTGGATTGGATTTGGATTGGATTTGGATTGGATTAGGATGGATTTGGATTGGATTTGGATTGGATTTGGATTGGATTTTGGATTGATTTGGATTGGATTTGGATTGGATTTGGATTGGATTTGGATTGGATTTGGATTGGATTTGGATTGAGATTTGGATTGGATTTGGATTGGATTTGGATGGTGGATGGGTTGGATGGATTTGGATTGGATTTGGATTGGATTTGGATTGGATTTGGGATTGGATTTGGATTGGATTCTGGATTGGATTTGGATTGGATTTGGATTGGATTTGGATTGGATTTGGATTGGATTTGATTGGATTTGGATTGGATTTGGATTGGATTTGGATTGGATTTGGATTGGTTTGGGATTGGATGTGGGATTGGATTTGGATTGGATTTGGATTGGATTATGGATTGGATTTGGATTGGATTTGGATTGGATTTGGATGGTTTGGGATGGATTTGGATTGGATTGGGATTGGATTTGGATTGGATGTGGATTGGATTTGGATGGATTTGGATGGATTGGATTGATTTGGATTGGATTTGGATTGGATGTTAGGATTTGATTATGGATGATTTGGATTGGATTTGATGATTTGTATGGATTTTGATTGTAATTCTGTCTGTTCTGGTCTGTGCTGTCTGTTCTGTCTGTTCTGTCTGTTCTGTCTGTTCTGTCTGTTCTGTTGTATCTGTCTGTTCTGTCTGTTCTTCTGTTCTGTTTGTCTGTCTGTTCTGTCTGTTCTGTCTGTTCTGTCTGTTCTGTCTGTTCTGTCTGTTCTGTCTGTTCTGTCTGTTCTGTCTGTTCTGTCTGTTCTGTCTGTTCTGTCTGTTCTGTCTGTTCTGTCTGTTCTGTCTGTTCTGTCTGTTCTGTCTGTTCTGTCTGTTCTGTCTGTTCTGTCTGTTCTGTCTGTTCTGTCTGTTCTGTCTGTTCTGTCTGTTCTGTCTGTTCTGTCTGTTCTGTCTGTTCTGTCTGTTCTGTCTGTTCTGTCTGTTCTGTCTGTTCTGTCTGTTCTGTCTGTTCTGTCTGTTCTGTCTGTTCTGTCTGTTCTGTCTGTTCTGTCTGTTCTGTCTGTTCTGTCTGTTCTGTCTGTTCTGTCTGTTCTGTCTGTTCTGTCTGTTCTGTCTGTTCTGTCTGTTCTGTCTGTTCTGTCTGTTCTGTCTGTTCTGTCTGTTCTGTCTGTTCTGTCTGTTCTGTCTGTTCTGTCTGTTCTGTCTGTTCTGTCTGTTCTGTCTGTTCTGTCTGTTCTGTCTGTTCTGTCTGTTCTGTCTGTTCTGTCTGTTCTGTCTGTTCTGTCTGTTCTGTCTGTTCTGTCTGTTCTGTCTGTTCTGTCTGTTCTGTCTGTTCTGTTTGTTTTGTCTGTTCTGTCTGATCTGTTTGTTTTGTCTGTTCTGTCTGTTCTGTCTGTCCTTTCTCTTTTGTTTCTTCTATTCTTTAATATCATGTCTTTCAAAAGTGAATAAAACTTGTTGTTCCTTCCAGTGTCTTTTTTTCTCATTTCACCGGCATCGCTGTCGCCAAATTATTGATGTAATGATTCATCCTCAACTCACGCTCCTTTCTATCAACCGTGAAGAATATTCGAAAAAAAAAAACTCCGGAGTAGAAAAGATACGGCGAGCGGTCGCGTTACGTGGAATTTATGATAGGAACGTGATTAAAATATTCCCTGTTTTCCGCTTCTTCATTCTTTGCTCCGATGGTGCCGCTCGAATCACACACATACACCCACAACGCTCCGCAAAATAGCGCCAGTTGAATAATTCCTTTTTAAAAATTAAAATTCATATCCAATCGGTCGTGCGCGGCGGCGGCAGCACCACGCCAGCATTGCATTGAGGTCTCATCCCTGGTGCAACGAGAGATCAGTTTGCAACGCTTGTCTCTGAGGAGGTGGATAGGATAGCTCAGTTCGTAATTATGGTTCAATACTGAAACGTTTTGACAGGATAATAGCGCTGCTCTGTTGTGGGAGAAACGAGAAAGCAGAAAGCATAATGACTTCCACGTTGCACAATTCGTTCGTTAAACCGTTGTTGTGCTGTTATCCATTCGCACATGTATTCTTGAATAACTTTCTGAAAGGGTTTATTCAGAAATGGGTGCCTCTCAATGATAGTTATGTCATCCACCTCAGAAAAAATGGAGGAAATAGTTACTTATGCAACGAGTTCATTTTTCCAGAGAAGCCTTACATTTATACGACCTTTTGGAAAGTTCGGCGAGTACTCATGTATACATGTATACACAAAAACTCACGGGAAAGCAGTCAGAAGTCTGATGCCTGCTCTTTGGAAGGATAAACAAACACAGGTAGAGCTATCCACCTGCAATTGAACACTCCGAGTTGTGACTTGGGCTCGCCGCCGCCCAACAACAGTTCGTTTTGTTTTTCTGATTCTCAACAATTCACCGCATCGCCCGTCACTGATGGGCGCCAGGTGGGGTCTTTGATGGTGCTAGCTGAACAAGAGCGTTTAGAGTGTAAATGGTTGTCTGTCTTGTTGCTTTGTTTGTCTAGTCTGCCTTTTATTTGAACTGCTGAGTTTTACGCCGATTGCCGTAATTATTCCGGCTGTGAAGCTCTAATTAGCTGCACTATTACCGGGGAAGGAGTTTTTTTAAAAGGTACTTAATTGATGTGGTAGTTTTCCTGAGAATTGGAAAAAGCAACTCAGCGAGAAATTCAAGGAATCGAGTATGATTTTGAGTAAGAGCTTCCAATCGCAAGACGGTTTTGTTCGCAGGAGTGATTGCCTACGGTTAATCGTTGCAAACTTATGCAAAATGATACCCCAAATGACATAAGTCCATAAACTCTACCTTAGTAAAGAGGATTTCTATCTAGGAAACCTTGTGAATCCGGTGTTTGCTATTTAAAGTAAAAATAAAATGGCATGTCATGCCTCAAGAAAGTATGCTTGTCAAAAACGCTACACTCGTCTTTGAACTAACTACTAGAGATTTATGTGCTGTTCCAAATGACGTTTCTATTGGGAATCTCACCAGAAAATACATCTATCGTTCGGTTCATTAACCGCAGGTATCAGTAGGTTGGCTCCAGAGGCACGTTCTCCTTCATTTGGGAAGTTTGTGACATCGCCATAAACACGAGCCCATTCACTCAAGTTATCCTTGTCACAGTAGAGTCACGGCAGCGCAGGTTTTTGTTGTGCAGACGTCACTGTGGCAGCCCAGAATTCCTCTATTGTCTCTTTAAAAATCTCTCAAATATACTCCAGGATAATTTCTCCAGGATTTTTCTCAACTTCTCATATTTTCAGAGATTTATCCAAAAAACTTCTAGGTATCTGCTCAGAAATTTCTCCAGCGATTTCTTCAAAAAATCTTCAAGGGAATATTAAAAAAAGTATGCCATGAACCCAAGTAACAATGAATGATGAACAGTGAGAGAAACAAAGTTTTTTAATGAAAATGAAAGCAAATTTCCTCAGGAATCCAAAAAATATATGAAATGGAAAAAGTTTTCCACAAAATTTTCCACCGTTGAGAAAATTCATAAAGAAAAGCCGGAAAAAACTATGTCCGAACTCGTGTAAAATTCTCAAAAAAATATGTTTGGGAATGTAATTTTATAAGCTTTGATCGCTGAAATTTTTGGAATGTACTTTTTTCTCGTTACTGAGTTATGGTCAATTATGTGAAAATGACCATGTAAGCCTATATTATATCGTCATTTTCACAAAATTTGCCATAACTCAGGAACGAAAATTAAGTGCATTCCAAAAATTTCAGCGATCAAAGCTTATGAAATTACCTTCTCAAAAATATTTTAAAAAAAAAATTCCACGAGTTCGGACATAGTTTTTCCGGCTTTTCTTTATGAATTTCTCAACGGTGAAAAATTTTGTGGAAAACTTTTTCCATTTCATATATTTTTTGGATTCCTGAGGAAATTTGCTTACATTTTCAGTAAAAAACTTTGTTTCTACGAAGCTTCGTTCTTGAGTTATGATTTTTCAAAGAAAAGGTTTTTATGGCACATTTGGACATTTTTTAACAAAATTGGCCATAACTAAAAACCAAAAAAAAAAAGTGCATTCCAAAAATTTCAGCGATTAAAAAAATATTTTTGAGAAGGCTATTTTATAAGCCTTTTCAAAAATATTTTTTTCGAAAATTTTCCACGAGTTCGAGCATAGTTTTCTGGCTTTTCTTTACGAATTTTCTCAACTGTGGAAAACTTTGTGGGAAACTTTTTCCAGATCATATTTTTTTGGATTTCTGAGAAAATTTGCTTTCACTATCTATCAAACTTTGTTTCTACGATGCTTCGTTCTTGAGTTATGATTTTTCAAAGTAAGTACATAGTGTCAGGGGAAAACAAAAGAATTCCACCTCAGTTTTCCGGAAAAATAGGCGACCCTGAATTTTCCTCAATTATGTTCGGGCATATATCCATGAGCCCTGCCTGTGGAAAAAGTTTCATGAAAATCTGAGATCCTTCGGCCCAAACCCGTACGGTAATAAAAAAAATCCCCTTTTGAGAAATCTCTCCACCATCTTGAATTGGGTTTTCCAATTATCAAAAATTTTATTGATTCTTTAATTTTATACGAAAGATCGAAAGTACAAAAATCGCTTAGGGGTGAGTTATCAAATTTCTCTCTGCCTATGGCAAAAAATCGCTGAATGAAAAAGTAAAAAAAAAAATTGCTCCCATAAAACATTAAATTGATTTTTAAATAGGTTCCCGGTCATCAAAATTTATGAAAATCTGAATTTAAGCCCAGTTTGGCGTGCAGATTCAGAATCGACTGAACATTACTAACATTCGACAACGGACAACACATATTACAACCGGTAGTCCAGTGGAGAATTTTACGTTTGACGAAAAGTTTTCCCCGGCTGGAGCGGTAATCAAACCCACTCTCCAAGGCTTACGAGACACCTGAACGACTGACGCCGCTAATTGCTCGGCCTTGAAGCCGACATCGTGGAATTTCTGTTCTTCAGTACACCAAAACCTCCATTTAGGTAATAAGTCGGGACTGCCTGAATAGAATTTTTACCTAAATAGATTCATTACCTAAATGGTTTCAGTTTATTACCTTAATGGAGTTCAAGGTTGCAAAGAAGTTAAATTAGGGAGAGTGACTTGAATAAGTGATTTAAAGATGGTCATGCGGAGTTTCAGTAAACTTTCAAAGGAGTTTCAGGAAGGGAGGGGCTTCAGGGGCATTTTCGGGGGTTTTGGAGGGTCTCAGGTGAGAATTGTCATTCAAATGACTAGCTGGACACAAAAATCTCTGAATTATTCCGCCAGACTGAGAAAATATTGAATGTTGGGTCAAAGTCGGGTTAATTTTTATCGTATGTTGGGACACTATTGAACCAACATCTAACAACTGTTGGGTCTAAGTTGGGTTAGGTGGCCAAAACAAAAACAGGTGAACGATAGGTTAATGTCGGGTATGACGTCATCAAAGGTTGTAAAAGCTTTAAACCTACAACACCACATCTATCTCAATTGCACCTAGAAATGTCGTTTGATACTGGGGGTTTTGAGGTACATTTGGGGGTTGAGGTCCCACACACAAATATCCCCTTAACTCCCGTAATCCAACCTTATACCTAATCTTAAGTACTCCAACTGCTCTGAACACAATCAAATTCTATTTAGGTAACGTTACCTAAATGGAGGGACCTAAATGGATTTTACCTAAATGGATCCTACCTAAATGGAGGTTTGAGTGTATTAATTTCCGTACAAAATTCGTCAACCATACTAAATGTTACAAAAATCGGCGCAGTTTGAAGTTCTACCGTTGATGACCACTGAAATGGTCATAACTTCGGAACGCCTTGGGCGATCCGGACCATTTTTAATAGCAAATAATACGGTAAAATTCCGGTTCGATTTGAGCTACAATCTGAAAATCAGCCAATGGGAAATGCCTTAAAAGTTAGTGAACTTTTTTAAACACATACACGGACGTAAGCACACACATACATACACAGACATCATTGCAATTCGTCAAACTGATTTGGTTGGTATATGTGACTCTACCCTCCGAGCCTTCTATCGAACATACAGCTTTCCAGCACGAGAAAGGAAAAAATATCTTCAGTTTGAGGCTGCACATACTGGAACATATTTAACAGCTTTTATAAGTTCTCACACAAGTTCTTTTTGCCTGAGATATGAACATATGAAATTGAGTTAAAATAAGAATCAACAGAAACAGTAAGAGTACACATTATATTCAAATAATCTAGCATCACCTATCGCAAAATCTCGATCATCTGCTCTATCAGATTGGATATCTTCGTCATCTGCCACAACTCTCAATCATTAGGGGAGACTGAGGAGACTTGATCCCTGGGGAGACTTGTTCCCCCATGTTTTTTTCCGAATCAAAAACAATTTTCTGCTACCATATATTTTTCCTAAACTACCCATGGACAAACGACAATGTTTTGGCTACAAATGATTTTGATTGTACATTGCATTATTTTTTGACGGCTGATGGTTTGTTTTCAGTCTTTCAGAAATTGTTTGGGCGATTCCGATGAATCTCAATAACTTTGTGGATATTGAACCAAATCGTGTCAAAATTTCACAGCACATAGTTTAATTAAAATACTATCAAACGTATTTATCCAAATAGGGCTGTTATAAACATATTTTAATTAATGCAGCTTAGTAAACACAACAGTGACATGGGGTGACTTGATTCCTCGAGGATTACACACACATTATAAATGTGAAAAATAAAATTCTATTCGGAAGCCTCTATTCTAGTATATTCAACGATATAATGTACCGGAAAAATATTATTTGAGTACAAACCATGCAAAGGGGGATCAAGTCTCCCCATTTTGAAAATACGGCACATCCTTGAAAAATTAAGGAAATATTATAATTTGAAATACATCATACTCATCTAAAATATAAGAAAACTTGAAAAGAAAACGAAAAGCAAGCCTCTGGAGTTATTTCCCGTTTAAAGAAACCATGTGCTCATAGGGGGATCAAGTGTCACCCATTTTTGAAAAATACATCATAAGATATGCCTCCACAAAAAACACAGTTTTGAAAACTTTAACAATAATTCAAAGGCCTTCTGTTGTGTATAAACTGGCAATTGATGATTACCTGCCATTCTGTACGGAAATCAGATCAAGTTTTAGATTTTCCTTGAAGTTAAAGGTGAATTAAGAAAAAGGGATTAAGTATCTCCAGTCTCCCCTATCCAGCTTTCGAACTGTTGTAGTATGTTGATACATACCTATTACACCATCCTTTCGCTCCTCCCAGACCTATTCATCACTGTTCTCCTACGCTGTAGCACCGTCTTATAACAACCTTCGTTTTCTTTCTAGCAGCAGAGATTGGGAGGAAAATATGGGAATAAAGAGTAAGATGACCATGATGAATTGATGAAGTTATCATTATGGCCAAATAAACAGCTTAAGAAGAACGCTTATCGACTTGAAACTCAGATCGAAACTATGAAAAAAGCACGTTGGTTCAGTCCCACTCGAGTATCTTGCCATATTTCCCCAAATTTTCCTCCAGCATCATCTTCAATCAAGGTGCCAGTGTAACATTCAGCACACAGCCAAAGCGTAGAACACCTGTTCTACTTCCACTGCTGTACCACGCTCCTGCAGGCTACTATTCCCGACAATGGATGTACTCTCATCCCTCCCCCCTTCAGACGACATCATTATCAATTGCCCTGGTGAAAACGACAAAACGACGCGACGACGATGACGACGACGATAAGGATAGACGGAGACGAGTGGCATCACGTTACGTTCTCATTACGATAATGGCTCGCTGGTTGGCTGGCTGGCACAAGCGTTCCGATTCAGCTCACGCGAGGACGCACGGATGAAGGATGTCTTGCTTCCGGCACATTCTGGGGTGATGTGTTTTCTCAGGGCCAGGAACAGGCGGGTGGGCAGGCAGTCTGTCGCACACCGTTGGATTTCTTCCGGGAATTTTCGGGGCTCACCTGTCGGTGTCAATTATATCTATTCTTTGGGGGCCGGAACGCGGGACACGCCTGTACTGAATCGATCATCGTCGGTGGGAATTGACCTCGCTCACTTTATGGCTATGTAGTTTTAGTGAATTAGAATTCGGACTCGGTAGTATAGAACCATAAAGATTCGAGTTGAGTATTGGGACTTTTTCCATAGAATCCCGTTGAAAGTTAAAACAAAATATTGCCGTGGATTAAAAATCGGTTGAGTATTGGCGAAGATATCTTAGACGCAAGAAAACGAGATTTTTGGAAGTTTGTGCACCGCTTTAAAAAATGGTTTTGGGTATAACTTTGCAGTTAGTTTGATAAAACGTCTGAAATTTTACTGTAGGGTAAATAAAGGCATTTTTTTAACAATGCTACGTCCGTGTGTACTATTTGGACTGTAGAACTGTGCATACTGCCCCGATGATTTTCAAAATTTGACAGCCTTAATTTGTTATTTTAAAACAGTTTAAGAGCCAAATTTTGAGCCATTTTGGTTCAAAACTTTTAAAGTGAGAATATTTTGAATAAAGAAAACATGTTTGATTACTGCGGCAACTAAGTGTAGAATTAGCTATAAGTTAAAATACACATTAATAAAAACAAAAAACAAAATACTGCGGCATTTGGCCACATATACGACCACAACTGTTTATAGGTCAGATCAAATTAAAAGAAATTACCTCAAAATGTTTCTGTGTACATATCTTACCTACAGAAAAATTTTATCGAAAACGGTTAGGTATTTCCGGCTATAGAGCTAAAAGAGTAAACAGAACTTACATTTTTTTTTAAATCTTCGTTTGCACAAGATTCCTAAAATTCTCATTTTCTTGCGCCTCTGATATCTTCGCCAATACTTTACCGATTTTAAATGAAATTTTTATGGCATCATCTCCACATATTATAAAGCAATTGTTAAGAAAATCAGCTGTTTGGATGCGTTTAATCAAAAGTTATACACTATTTTCTGTACAGAAAAACTTGTAGTTAGAAGACACAGAATGTTGCTAATTGACAAATTGAGGGATGAATTTTTGAAAAAAATCGCGTTCTGGTGGGATTCGAACCCACGACCATTACCTTGTAGTTGTTGGGCACAAACGAGGCTGTGTTGTGGATTGACATCTAAGCCGAAAGAGAGATGGTTCTTGAAAAAGTGAATGTTCATGGTGAGGGCTCGGGTTCAGTTTGGCTTTCTATTCCGCAGAATTATCACCTGTTCTGTGGCTTAGTTGGTTAAAGCACCGGTCTAGCGAATACGGGGTCGTGGGTTCAAATCCCACCAGAACGCGATTTTTTTCAAAAATTCATCCCTCAATCTGTCAATTAGCAACATTTATGTGTCTTCTAACTACAAGTTTTTCTGTATGTTTATGACATACCAGCAAATCTGCTAAATGCCAGTAAAGGGCAACATATATCAGTGTACTATTTTCTGTGGCGCATTCTTTTCGAGTACAGGTTTTATTCAGTGCAACTCATTGTTCGTAGCTAATGCTAGAACTAGGAAACGGATTGAAAAACCAATTTTCCATCCTTCTAACTTCACAAAACAAATTGTTAGTAAAATGGTCATTATGTGGCACGGTCAAGGCTGGGTAATTCGCGCAATACAGATTCCATTGAGATCACTAGCCCAGAAACTCCTATTCCTTCCCATGCGTGGCACCGGCCGGGCTGCGAGAAACCTTAGGGAAGATCGGGTAACGCCGGTAACGCACCCCGGTGGGAACTTAGATCGTAAGCAGACAGGGAAGGGGGGGCAAACCTGAGCATCTGTTCTCCAGGAGGAGCGGTTCACAACGGCGTCCGATCCCTATGTTTGGGGCGGCTGATCAACGTCCGAGTGCCAGGGAAGAACTCTAAGCTCAACTGTGCACTATGGTCCTCCGGAGAGTAGGAGAGCAGGGGGGTTGGTGTCAGGCCCTACGAGCCAGTCGTGAAAAAAAAACCATTGTAATGGAAAATCAGCAAATGAATGATCATTACGCCTTCACATCGAAAACCTGTGAACTGTGCCGCAATATAATCACAGTAATTTAAACATTTTTTTACTTTACGATTATCAAACGGCATCTACGCACCAACGTGAACCTCTGCCATATAACCGTTTCCTGAAACACTCCGACACCCGCATGAACTTGCGCAGATGCAGTAGTGTAGGCTCTTGGATCATTGGAGCAAAAGGGTCTATTTTGGGCGTTTACTGTCATAGCTCGATCAATTTCACATCAATTCATTTGACTCTAGATTCTCCATAGATTTCTTAAAGCATCCCAATCAGGCATTATCTTGGAATTACTCCAGCGAATCCTGTAGGGAATCATTCCATGACTTCTCTTGGAAATTCTCCCGGTATTCCATTCTGGATTTTTCATGGTATTATTTAGAGTATTGTTCTTAGGATTCCCCCAGGAACTCCTGCCGGGATTCCCAAAGGACTTATCCTGAGAGGAAACCTCTGGAGACTCTAGCCATGATTCTTTTATTGACTTCTAATAAGGTTCTAATAAATATCTCCTGGGATTCCAACAAAGATTCAACCAGGGACTCCTCGCGAGATTCCTGTAGATATTCCTCCCGGAATTTTTTTGCTGATTTCTCTCTGGATTGTTTCAAGAATTTCTTCCGGCATTTTCCCGGGATTCATTCCGCGATTTCCACAAGATCCCAACCGGGATTCTTTCGGAATTTCTCCATTGGTCTTTCCAGGGTTTTCTTGAGATATTTTTCTATCTTGGAAAAAAATATGAGATATCTTTCTATACTTCAGAGTTATTTTCCGGCATTTCTACCAACATTCCCTTGGGGATTTCGTCCGATATTCTTTTCGACGGTTTTCCTCTCATTATTCCCGAGATACTATCAGGGATTCTCATAGGATTCTTACGGGATTTTCTCCAGTGATTTTTTTTAGAAATTCTTCCCAGAATTCTGTTATTGATACCTTCTGAAATTTCTTGATTGATGTTTATCGGGTTTCTTTCCGGGAACTCCTTCAAGATTCATTCAAATATTTTTTCAAGTATTCTTCCCGGGATTCTAATCCAACATTATTGAAATCTCCTGGGATTATTTCAGAAATCCCTCCCGAGACTGATATCAGCATTTTAAGGTATTGCTTCCAGGTTCATTGTAGAATTTTTCGTTCATTTTTACAGGGAATTCTCCTTGGATTCCTTTTGAGATTTCTCCCGTGATACTTCATAGAGTCCTCGAGAGACTCTTTCAATAAATTCCAATAATATTATTCCTGCGATGCCATCAGCGATTTTCCCCAGAATTCCTTTCAAGATTTTTTCCGAAATTCTTTTATAGATTTCTCCGGGATTTTGTTAAGAAATCCTCCAGTAATTCTTTCTGGAAATCCTTTCGGAATTCTTCCGGAGAAGATTGGTCTCAGATTTCTTCCAGGAATGCCAAAAGGATTTCTCTAAAAAAGCTTTCAGGAATTCTTCAGAATCCTTTTAGGAATTTCGTCAGGAATTTCTCCCGGGATTTCTACCAGAATTCCTCTAAGGATTGCATCTGAGATTCTTTTAATAGTTTTTCACGGGGTTCTTTTGAGGAATTCTTACGGGATTTTTTAATTGTTGGCTCCTGGGATTCCATCAAGGATTAATCCAGGGATTTCTTCACTGATTGCTCCCGGGATTGTTTCAAAGCTTTCTTCCGACAATTTCCCGGGATTCCTTCAGTGATTTGCCTCTGGATTCCTTCCGGGATTCTTCCATTTTTAATATCCTGGGTTTTCATCAGGAATTCAGGCGATCCATCATGGATTCCATAATTGATTCTTGCCATGATTCCTTTGAAGATTTCTTCCAGGATTTCTGCAGGGGTTTCCAGAGGGTTCATCCGTGATTTTTCGAAGTAATTCCTCTAGAAATTCTTCCCAGAACTCTATTATTGTTACCTCCCGGAATTACTTTATTGATTTTTACTGAGTATCCTTCAGGGATTTCTACAAAGAATTATTCAGATAAACTTTCACGAATTCTTCCCGAAATTCCATTCAGACATTGGTTTCTCTTGGGGTTGCTTTACATGTCCCTCCCGGGGGTAGTTCCGACATTCTTTCATATATTTATACCGATATTTATTTAGGAATTCTTCCCTTATTTTTAATAGGAATTCTTCCTGGATTCCGTCAGGTATTTCTCCCGGGATATGATCATTGATTTCTTGAGATATTCTTTTTTCATTTTTCCTGAAGGAATCATCGATTTCCTCAGGGATAACTTTTGAGATTTCTTTCCGGAATCCCTTCATAGATCCCTCCGAGATTCTGTCAAAGAATCCTCCACTAACTCTTTCTGGAATGCTTTCGGAGTTCTTCCTGAGAATCCTGTAAAAAGACATCCCATGATTTCTCCTAGAATTTCCCTTCGGTCGTCCATTCTAGATTCATCATGGTGTTCCTTCAAGCATTCTTCTAAAGATTGCTCCAGCAATTCCTCCAAGGATTCCCAAAGGGATTGCTTCCAAAAATTCCTGCTGACAGCTCTTCAGAATTCTTTAGGAAATTTCTTCAGGCAATTCTGACATCCCGGGATTTACCCAACAATAGGATCTATTTTTAAATGTTTCACTCATAATTGGGACGCTATTGTTGTCGCAAGCTATTTCTTATCGAAAACAGAGACAAACAATAGTTCTCGTTTATTTTCCAAACAACTTACGATGAAAAACTACCGTTGTTTTGAAACCCTTTATTAGGTGGTTCATTGTTTATAAGATTAATTTGCATTATTACCCTATTGATTGACACATTTATTCTAGTTAATCTAAGTGGGCTCGATGCAGTGAAATCAATAAAAATAAAATGTCTAAAAATAATCAATGGAGTTCTTGATGACTTATTTTTTTACATTTTTGTCGAAAATGTGTTGTTTGTCGTTGAATTCCACCAGTTGATCCAAAATGTTCCATAAAATGGCTAACACTCTATTACACTCTCTATTTTCGTATTCATACCTAACTGAAACTGGGACAAAAAACAGGTATACTTTTAAAAGTGCTTATAAAACAAAAGGCTGATAAGTTGGCACTGTAACGTAATGTCAGTAAGAAGAGGAACTGATGACAAAATAATATTTTCTCTTACAGTTCCTCACGGAATGCTGTGAACAACGAAAATCTCGAACGGTGTAGTTTTGATTGCAAAGCTAGTTATGTTGTAATATTAATGATCAAATATTTGTACTAGTCTCAATGACACAATAATAACTGAACTTGTGCTACAACAAAACATGTTATTGAAATGTAATTTAAAGAAAATATACCAAGAGCACGATCATAACAAAATAAGATTGCCCAACATAACATGTTATGGAACGGTGATGACTTAATATGTTAATAATAACAAACCGAGATATAAAAACAGGTTTTGTGATTCCGTTGTTATTATTTTGATATTTTCCTCTGCTCGGGCGGGGTCTTTTAGGGATGTTTTCCTTCCGGGGTACTTCCACAAATTACTCCCGGGATATTATCAGGGATTCCCCTACGATTCTTCCAGGATTTTTTCCAGGGAACCCTTCTGAAATCTTCTTAGAATTCTGCTACTGATACCTCCGAAAATGTCTTGGTTGGTTTTTACCGGGTTTCCTTTCGGAAAACCTGCTAAGATTCAATTAGATATAATATGTTTTCAAATATTCTTCTCGGGATTTCATTCCGACATTTTTTTTATTTCTCAGAATTACTTCAGAGAATCCTCCTCAGACTTATGTCGGTTTTCTTTCAGGTTTCCTCCCCAAGATTAATAATGAAATTACTGCTATTTTTTATGTGTATTCACTATGGATTTATTCAAAGATTCCTCCCGAGATTGCCTTGATTTTTTCTTGCGTGATTCTTTTATGAATTTCATTCAGCATTATTTTTGGGATTCTGTCAGTGATTTCCTCGGGATTCCTTTCGAGATTCACTCCGAAGTTTTTTCATAGATTCCTTAAGGATTGTGTCAAGGAATCCTGCAATAATCCTTTTTGCAAATCTTTTCTTGGAGATGAACCAGCCTCGGGCTGAAAATCTCCCTAATAAAGCTATTAATAATAATAATAATCTTTTCGGAATTCCTCCCAAAAATCCGTGTGATTGGATACTTACCGATACTTGAGATTCTTTCACTGCCCATATTCGCATAGTCGATGTAACCACCATTGGCAATGCCACCGTACAAAAGCTAATATCTATACGCGTGTGCATATTTGTGACCAGTTTTATTTAAAAGATCACAAGATCTAACCGTTTGTTAGATGTCTACGCGGAAAAAATCTTGAGCTTTATATTTATTCATTGTTAAAATTCCAAAAGTATGTTGCAAAGTACAGTGGCGCTTACATCGACTATGCGAATATGGGCAGTTCAGGGATTACTCCAAGAATCTTTCGTGGATTGCTTCCCGCAATTCCTTCAAGGTTTTCTGCTGGGATTCCTATAGGAATTATCTCGAGGAATTGTTCCGGGATTCTTCCCGAGGTAGCTTCCGGGGTTTCTATTGGATTTTTCCCCCGATTCCTTTGAGAGATTCCTCCCTTGATTCCTTCCCATACTATCCGTGGATTTTCCTGAATCTGTATTCTTCCAGATAATATGTCGGGTTTACTCTGAGAGTTGCTGCATGTGGGAGAGAAGGGGTTTCCTTGATTGTGTAGCTTTGTAGATACTAAATGGAAAAGTGTGCTCTACACGGAGAAACGAAAGTACCCAAAAGTGAGTTCAATCTACCCAACTTCGAGGTTGCGTGCTGGAAGCCAATTTTGAGTTGATGAAGTCGATGTTGAGGTAGGTAGTTTGCATTTAGGCGTATTCGGTCAAAGTACCTAAAGTCGAAGTTCTTTTTACTCAACCATCAGTTAAAATTACTCAACTTTCGGTTCTATGTCACTTACTCAATTTTGGCTTCCCGCATCGAACTCTCAAAGTTGGGTTGTTTTGCTATTCACTCTTTGACAACAACAAAGAGAGCGAATGAAATAGGATGCAAAAAAGAACTCAAAAGTGAGTTTAAAAATACTTAAATTTGAGTTTTCTTGTTTTTCAGTGTAAGGTGCGAGAGAATGTCGAAAATTGAAGAAATAAATTGATTGCAAAAAGTAGTATTATAATTTACCGTGTAAATTTCCGTATCGATTTTATTTATTCTTGAAATATATTTCAAGTGATAGAAAAACGAATATCATGTGGCTATCTTAACGAATACCATTTATCCCCATCACAAATAAGTTGAAAATTTCAAGCACTTCACCAATTTCAACGCAGCGGCTGTCATCGCAAATTGAAAAGCTGCGAAACATTGAGCAATCAAACCGAACGGTTTAAAATCCTGACAGTCAGTGCGGTGTTAGATACAATTCACCTGCTCATCGAAGCAAGAGAGAGAGGAACCTCAATCGCGCGGAATGTGTTGATATTTCCAGTGCAAAAGGGTGGCAGAGGATTTATGCGTCAGACAGGTAGGAAAATTTTAATTGATTGTTTGCGTGACGAGGAGCAATCTAGCTGGCAAAAGAGTGTGCGAAAAGCCGGAAAATGTCGACCAGGCGTAATCAAGCGTATTTCCATTCGGGTAAGCTTTGAAACGAAGTAAAAGGAAAAAAAAGTGAGCGAGAGGTTTGTTTTTCCTTTGTTCGGTTTGCCGATGGTGTGCAAAGCGTGGGGGATGGTGGTAGAATGGGAGTGTTAAACGAAAAAGTTGACCACAGTTTGCATAATATTTCCACCTTCCAGGCTGGTTATTTTCGTCATCGAACCATGGATGAAGTGGAGGTGTTATAAGGCAGCTCGTTTGCAAGGAAATTTGTTTGCTTGATGAAGTGTATGCCCAGGCGGCATCAGTCACGCTACGATGAAAGAGGCGTTAGTGTGAAATATGCTTACATTATAAGTGGAAAAGGGTGAAAATCAGTGTACAAAGTGGCGAACAACATTTTCCAAACGCCCAAGATAATCTGGTGCAAACGGAAATCTGACAAATAAATTATGATAAGTAAAGATACTCTACTTACCTTACCCGCGAGGTGAGAAAACGGATTATAGCTGCGGATCGGGCCTTTTTCAGTTGAAGTTCCGTGGGCTGCAAACGAAGACAAATCTCGCGTTGTACAAGACACTGTTACTTTCGATCGTTTTATAGGGCTATGAATCATGGACGTTGAGAGAAGTTGATCGGAAAGCCTTTGGAGTCTTCGAACGTCTTGGTAAAGTGCTGCGAACAATACTCGGCGGTAAACTAAAGCACGGTAGCTGGCGGCGTCGCATGAACTACGAATTACATCAAGTATGTTTGAAGATGGATAAAGTGA